>NC_045966.1:43444205-44044205 GCF_010909765.2 Amblyraja radiata
GTATGGAATACGCTCCCAGAGGAGGTAGTTGAGGCAGGTACTATCACAATGTGTAAAAAACATTTGGACAGATACATGTACAGGAAAGGTTTAGAGAGATGTGGGCCAACACAGGCGGGTGGCACTAGTGTGGATGGGACATGTTGGTCGGCATGGCCAAGTTGTGCTGAAGGGCTTATTTCCACGCTGTGTGACTCAATGAAAGAGTGTTTCATTGTCATATGTACCAAAAAGGAACAATGACATTCTTACTTGCTGCAGCAGCACACCAGGTTTGTACTGTAAATGCAACACTCAATAGATAATAAAAAAAATAAAATAAACGTTCAATAAATAAAAACGTAATATAGTTCTAAAAAGCACAAAAAGCCCAAAATCCCTAGTGCAACCCGGGCAGTTTAATTTAGTTTAGTTTAGTGAAACAGCACGGAAGCAGGCCCTTCGGCTCACCAAGTTAGCGCCGACCCGCGATCCCCACACACTCACACTATCGTACACACACTAGGGACAATTAAAAAATTTACCAAAGCAAATTAACCTACAAACCTGTACATCTTTGGAGTGTGGGATGAAACCGGAGCACCCGGAGAAAAGCCACGCAGGTCATGGGGAGAACGGACAAGCTTCATACTGACAGCACCCGTAGTCAGGATCAAACCCGGGTCTCTGGTATTGAAAGGCAGCAATTAACTTTGATTGGACTTTACTGGCTTTATCTTGCACTGACCATTATTCATGTTATTCCCTTTATCATGTATCTTACACCATGGATGGCTCGATTATAATCATATATTGTCTTTCCGCTGACTGGTTACACAGGAAAAAGCTTTTCACTGTACATCAGTAAACGTGTCAATAAACTAAACTCAAACTCAAACGCTCTGAGACTGCATGCAAGAGTTCTGGCGCTATGTTCAAAGTCCAGTCGATCTCCTAGAGCGGCGCCCGATCTACTAAAACTACCTCTTTGATGCAACAAAAATAACTTTGTTACATTACAAAAACAAGTCATTGACAAAAACAAGTCAGAGCTCCAGTGCTCTGTTACTTTCCTTATATATGCTGTCAACACATTAAGTTGCATATTTACAATTTGCCCCACAGCAATGCTACTTGACTATTCTCTTCACAGATGCCATGTTACGTCAGACTTATTATCACAAATATTTCCACCCAGCAGTGAAAGTTCAAACCTGACCTCTTGGCTTTCAAACTGAAGTAATTATGTTGGGCCCGAACCAGTCTCATGGACAGAAGAGACACATAAAGCTAAAATCTGTATTTAACATTCAATGTGAAGTGGAAGAATACAGAAACAACAGTTTCTCTGATGCTCCTGCTTTCTCCCACACTCCAAAGACGTACAGGTTTGTAGGTTAATTGACCTTGATAAAGATAGTAAATTATCCCTCAAGTGTAGGATGGTGCTAATGTACCGGGTGATCGCTGGTTTGTGCGTACTCCGTGGACCGAAGGGACTGTTTTCACACTGAATCTTTAAACTAAATACCCGGGAGAAAACCTACACGGTCTCAGGGAGAATGTACAAAGTCCTTACAGATAGCACCCGTAGTCAGATTGAACGCTGACCTCCAGCGCTGTAAGGCAGCAACTCTACCACTGCGGTACTGTGCCACCATAACTGTTGTTGTTATGGGGTTAAAGAATTTGCGAATATATACTCATGGAGTTTCATAGAAATGACAGCGAAGAGACTGAAAATGAACCCGACAGGTGGTGATTAAATTCCACACAAGCCTCCTCCTCCCACTTTGTCAGTACATCCTTCCATCCTCTTACATGTTTATCTAACTCTGCATAAGTGCATCTGTGCTATTGTGTTCAATTTGGGATGCAGCTTTCCGCATTCAAACTATTCTCTGGATACATTTCACATTGCAATTACTAGTAACTGTCTTATATGGACTTGAGTGCCTGGGTTATAGGGAGATGTTGAGCAGGCTAGGACTTTATTCCTCGGGAGCGCAGGAGGATGAGGGGGCGATCTTATAGAGGTGTACATGATCATAAGAGTAATATATAGGGTAAACACACACAGTCTTTTACCTGGAATATGGGAATCGAGAACCAGATAAGTTGAGGGGGGAGAGCCTGAGGGGAAATCTTTTTACACAAAGGGGGGTGGGTGTATGGAACGGGCTGCTGGAAGAGGTAGTTGAGGCATGTACTATCACAATGTTTGTGAAACCTTAGGACAAATATATGGAAATGTCAGGTTTAGAGGGATTTGGGCCAAACTCAGGAAGGTGGAATTAATGCAGATGGGGCACGTTGGTCACCGCGGGCAAGTTGAGCAGAAGGGCCTGTTTCCACGTTGTATGACTCGATGACTCTATGGATGGTGGAACTGACTGTAGGGCTGGGAGAGGAAAGAAAGCTGGAAGAGAGGAGAGGCAGGGTAGAGCATGGCAGGTTGGAGGCAAGGGGTGCTTTTGATAAGTAGACTGTTGTTAAAATGCGAGAGATTAAAACAGAGAAAGAGTGAAACAGACTGATTGAAAAGTTGCAAATTGTGAAGCCAGAGGAAGGAATGTGGGTGGAGGGGGAGGGAGAGGGGGAGAGATAGGTGCCAGTTGGGGCAGAAGGGAGTGGAGAAAAGGGGGGCTGTGGGAGAGAAAGAAAGAACACCCCCACCCCCCGCACCTTTATCCAACTAATACCTGCCACGCTTTGTCCTGACTTTCCTCTCTCCCAGGCTTCACCCTCCTCCCCACCATTAATCTGAAGAAGGGACCCGACACGAAACGTTACCTATCCATGTTCTCCAGAGATGCTGACTTACTCCAGCACTTTATGCCCTTTTCTGTAAACCAGCATCTGCAGTTCCTTCTTTCTGTTATATGATTGACTGGTTGATTGATTGAAAGATACAGGATGGAAACAGGTCCTTCAGCCCACTGACCACTGATCGCCCATTCACTTGCATTCTGTGTTATCCCACTTTCGCATCCACTCCCTACACAATTTAATTGTGTTTGTAAATTAAGAGGTGATTTAACCTCCAAACCTGTTCATCCTTGGGATGTGGGAGGAAACCGGAGCACCCGGTGGAAGCCCACGCGGTCATAGGGAGAACGTGCAAACTCCACGTCGACAGCACCCAAGGACAGGATCAAACCCGGATCACTGGTGCTGTGAGGCAGCGGCTCTACCAGCTGCACCACTATCCCACTATGCCGCCCTTGAATTGTGCATTTGTCTATTAAAAACTGAGCCTCGACAGCTTGATTGCTGTGTTATAATTCAGTGCATCACCGCTTCATCCCACAAAGCAGAGAGTGGGTGTAAAAGCAGAAAACCTGATTGTATGAGTTGTTCTGGTGATGTTGCTAATCTGGCTGGAAAGGATAGAGGCTGGAATTGATTTGAATAATAATTTTTCCTCATTTCCCGCATTAATGACCATTCAATTGGAATCCTCCTGCCATTTTGACCTGCTACCAACGTGTAATTATGTCACATCTGTCACCACACAGATATACTGTGAGAATCTAAAACACCTCAAGTGAGCTGAGTGATTTTTTC
This sequence comes from Amblyraja radiata, assembly GCF_010909765.2. Classification (NCBI taxonomy): domain Eukaryota; kingdom Metazoa; phylum Chordata; class Chondrichthyes; order Rajiformes; family Rajidae; genus Amblyraja; species Amblyraja radiata. Next base: position 43,447,752 of record NC_045966.1, read on the forward strand.
CCCTATGCATCTGTTTTGCAAACCAGTGGAAACCTCTAATTTTAATCTTAAATTATCCCAAAAAAGAATAAAGAATCGTCGAGAGCGAGGAGGGTGGCCAAGACCTACCTGACAAGGGGGGCCGCTGAGAACTAATGGGGACTAATGAAGGAGGAACCTGTGCTGGGGGGCTACCGAGAATGAAGGGGTGCCCAGTGTGTGGGAGGGCCGCTGAGAACTGGTGGGGGTGAGGGGAATTGGCGGGAGCCCTGAAAATGAAGGGGAGCCCTGAGTGGGGGCTGCCAAGAATGAAGGGGGATGCGGGGGGGGGGGAGGGGGGGGGGGATAGGGTGGAGCGCCTAGATCAAAGGTGGACACAGTGGGGCGAGGCGGGGGGTAAGGGGGGCTGCTGCCACGTGTGGCGGCAGGGGACTTTGCCGAGCTTTTGTAACTTTTCTTCTAAGTCAAAACATGGCAAGACTTGAGCAACACTTGCTTGGGTGAGGTCTGCTGTATGATTTTACCCGGGATGTACACAAAACAAAACATTTCACTGTACCTAGGTACACGTGACAACAAAGTATCATTGAATTTTCCCTTTTCAGTTAAACTACTTGGTTTCATATTAAGTTTAACACTGTTCCCCAGTGAGTGGTTAACTTTGAATGCCAATATAAGGGGTTTACTGGATTACGAATAACTTGAATTTATAGGCCAGGCTTTAAGGTGAGGGGGGTAAAGTGGAAAGAAGATGTGCAGGGCCAAATTGTATCCACAGAGGGTGGTAGGTGCATGGAACATGCTGCCAGAGTTGGCAATGGATGCAGATATGATAACAGCGTTCAAGAGGCATTTGGAAAAGCACATGGATATGTAGGAAATGCAGGGAGTTTGTACGTTCTCCCCGTGATCACATGGGCTTCCCCGAGAGCTCCAGTTTCCTCCCACACTCGAAAGATGTACAGGTTTGTAGGTTAATTGGCTTCGGTAAAATTGTAAATTGTCCCGAGTGTGCGTCGGATAGCACTCGTGTATGGGATGATTGCTGGTTGGCGCAGACTCAGTGGGCTGAAGGACCTGTTTCCACGCAGTATCAATAAAGTCTAAATCAAACTCTATATTCCAAGACCAACCCATGACATTGAGTGGTCGTTTCACTGCCCTGAGCCAAGCCTGTCCATGTTCTCCAGAGATGCTGCCTGACCCGCTGAGTTACTCACGCACATTGTGTCTATCTTTACTGATTTAACAAATTGGCATTGATTTCTTACTCAATAGCTGGCCGTGTCTGCTTGACGTTAGTTTAGAAGGGCCTGTTTCCACACTGTATCTGATATCTAAAGCCTGAAGTCTAAAAGTCTAAAGAATCCCTGGAAAATGCATTGGGTGTGTTAGAAGCACGTTGAAACCCTCTTGAAATTGATTCAATTGATCGTTACCGCATTGATTCTCAGAACTCAGGGCAGCACGGTGGTGCTGTGGTAGAGTTGCTGCCTCACAGCGCCAGAGGCCTGAGTTCAATCCTGACTACAGGTGTTGTCTGTATGTTTGTACGCTCTCCCTGTGACCACATGGGTGCTCCGGTTTCTTCCCACACTCCAATGACATACAGGTTTGTAAGTTTAATTAACTTCAGTAAGTTTGTAAATTTGTAGGATAGTGCTAGTGTACGAGGAGATCGCTGGTTGAAGTGGAGTTGGTGGGTCCGAAGGGCCTGTTTCCGCACTATCTATAAAGTAAAGTAAAAGATCATGTGCAGGCAGATGATATTAGTTTATCTTGAGATCATGTTCGGCATGGATATTGTGGGTCAAAGGACCTGTACAGGTGCTGCACTGTTCAATGTTCTATGTTTGGGAAGCAACATCACATGGGTGACGATAGAAACCAGATAATCCTGGACAAACCAGTTCTTTATCATCAGCTCAAACCTCAAACTTGAGATTTTCCAATTACTTCAGATGTTAGGCTTCTGGGATACAGCACGGAAACTGGCCCTTTGCCCCATCGAGTCTGTGCCAACCATCAATCACCCTGTACACCAGCACTATGCTACACACTGGGGACAATTTATAATTTACAGAAGCCAACTAACCTATAAACCTGTACGCCTTTGGAATGTGGCGAGAAACCGGAGCACCCAGAGATAACCCACGCAGGCCACGGGGAGACCATACAAACTCTGTACAGACAGAAGCCGTAGTCAGGATCAAACCCGGGTCACTGGCACAGTAAGGCAGCAACTGTACCGCTGCGCCACCGTGCCATAAACTCTGCTCTCTTAAACAAACCTGGAACTTCTTCCCTATATCTCTCCACCTCTCGCATTCCTCTTTTGGATATTCATCAGATCTATTCCTACGCACAAGCTTTTGGTCATGTGTCCTGATATCGCCTGTAAATCAGCATGAAGTATTGACTAATAAAGCTATTGTGGAATGCCCTCAACCACTTTAAAGGTAATTCATCAACGCAAGTCATCATTGTTGACAAGACTGCGGCAACAAATGAGAATTAATTTTAAAACAATCTCAATTCTATTTCTCTTTAGCTCACATACCAGCCTGTGAATCATTCTATCAATAATCTTAACATCAAAGATGACAACCTATCTGAGTATTGATAGCAATCATTCCTTCAGGGACACATTAAAGCTGGCTACAACACACACACATCTCCCTCCATTCAATTCATTAACGAAGCTTGTGAATAGCTGAGACCCCAGAAATGATCACTGAGTGAAAGTCCCAACCAATAATCTATAATCCCCAGTTCTCTTCTCGAATGCTGTTCTCCCTTCAATGCTCTATCCCAGCTAATATACAAACCAACAATTCCACTAAGCTCTTACATATTGCAGCACCTGACTGAATACTTTCTGAAAACCCAAATATACTACATCTACTGGTCACCCTTTATTCAGCCTTAGAATTCTCACTGAATTCTAATATATTTAAGATGTACACACAAAATGCTGAAGCAGCTCAGCGGGTCAGGCAGCATCTCTGGAGAAAAGGAATAGGTAAGGTGGTCAGAATCCTTTTTCAGATCCAATTAGTCTGAAGAAGGGTCCTGTCCCAAGATAGAAACATAGAAACATAGAAAATAGGTGCAGGAGGAGGCCATTCGGCCCTTCGAGCCAACACCGCCATTCATTGAGATCATGGCTGATCGTCCCCAATCAATAACCCGTGCCTGCCTTCTCCCCATATCCCTTGATTCCACTAGCCCCTAGAGCTCTATCTAACTCTCTCTTAAATCCATCCAGTGACTTGGCCTCCACTGTGGTCTCTGGCAGGGAATTCCACAAATTCACAACGCTCTGGGTGAAAACGTTTTTTCTCACCTCAGTCTTAAATGGTTTCCCCTTTATACTAAGACTGTGGCCCCTGGTTCTGGACTCGCCCAACATTGGGAACATTTTTCCTGCATCTAACTTGTCCAGTCCTTTTATAATTTTATATGTTTCTATAAGTTCCCCCCTCACCCTTCTAAACTCCAGTGAACATAAGCCTAGTCTTTTCAATCTATCCTCATATAACAGTCCCGCCATCCTAGGGATCAATCTCGTGAACCTACGCTGCACTGCCTCAATCACAAGGATGTACTTCCTCAAATTCGAGACTGAAACTGGACACAATACTTCAGATGTGGTCCCACCAGAGCCCTATACAACTGTGGAAGAACCTCTTTACTCCTATACAGAAATCTTCTTGTTATGAAGGCCAACATTCCATTAGCTTTCTTCATTGCTGTACCTGCACGCCAACTGGTGTACAAGGACACCCAGGTCTCGCTGTACCTCCCCCTTACCTAGCCTAACCCCATTGAGATAATAATCTGCCCCCTTGTTTTTGCCGCCAAAGTGGATAACCTCACATTTGTCTATATTATACTGCATCTGACACGCATCTGCCCAATCACTCAACCTGTCCAGGTCACCATGCAACCTCCTAACATCCTCTTCACAGTTCATACTGCCACCCAGCTTTGTGTCATCCGCAAACGTGCTAGTGTTGCTCATAATTCCCTCTTCCAAATCATTAATATATATGGTAACAGTTGCGGCCCCAACACCGAGCCTTGCGGCACTCCACTCGCCACTGCCTGCCATTCTGAAAAGGGCTCGTTCACTCCTACTCTTTGCTTCCTGTCTGCCAACCAATTTTCTATCCACGTCAACACCCTACCCCCAATACCATGTGCTCTAATTTTAGCCACCAGTCTCCCGTGCGGGACCATATCAAAGGCATTCTGAAAGTCTAGATACACTACAACCACTGGCACCCCTTCATCCATTTTACTTGTCACATCCTCAAAAAACTCCAGAAGATTAGTAAAGCATGATTTCCCTTTCATAAATCCATGTTGACTTGGACTAATCCTTTTACTGCTATCCAAATGCCCCATTATTATCTCTTTAATAATTGACTCCAGCATATTTCCCACCACCGAAGTCAGGCTAACTGGTCTGTAATTCCCCGTTTTCTCTCTCGCTCCTTTCTTGAAAAGTGGGATAATGTTAGCTATCCTCCAATCCACAGGAACTGATCCTGAATCGATCGAACATTGGAAAATAATCACCAATGCGTCCACTATTTCTAGAGCCACCTCCCTGAGGACCCTGGGATGCAGACCATCAGGCCCAGAGGATTTATCATCCTTCAGTCCCATTAGCCTACCCTATACTATTTCTCGCCTAATGAAAATTTCTTCAGTTCCTCTACCCACTTAGATCCTCTGTCCTCCAGTGAAGACAGATCCAAAGTACCTGTTCAACTCTTCTCCCATTTCCTTGTGACCCATAATAATTTCACCCGTGTGTGCCTTCAAGGAACCCACATTTGACTTTGCTACTCTTTTTCCCTTAACATATCTAAAGAAGCTTTTACTGTCCTTTTTTATATTCCTGGCCAGCCTCCCTTCGTACTTCATCTTTTCAGCCAGTATTGCCCGTTTTGTTTCCTTCTGTTGTCCTATGAAAGTTTCCCAATCCTCTGGCTTCCGGCTATTCTTTACTGTGTGTACATCTTTTCTTTTAGTTTTATTCTATCCCTAACTTCTCTTGTCAGTCACGGTTGCCTCCTACTCCCCTTAGAATCTTTCTTCCTTTTTGGAATGAAATGATCCTGCGTCTTCCGTATTATGCCCAGAAATTCCTGCCATTGTTTTTTGCACCATCATTCCTGCTAGGATCCCTTTCCAGTCTACTTTGGCCAGCTCCTCTCTCATGCCATCATAATCCCCTTTGTTCAACTGCATCACTGACATTTCCGATTTAACCTTCTCCTTCTCAAATTGCAGATTGGAACTAATCATATTATGATCACTACCTCCAAGCAGTTCCTTTACCTCGAGTTCTCTTATCATATCTGGTTCATTGGACAACACTAAATCCAGAATTGCCTTTTCTCTGGTCGGCTCCATTACAAGCTGCTCTAAGAATCCATCTTCGAGGCACTCCACAAACTCTCATTCTTGGGGTCCTGAACCAACCTGATTTCCCCAGTCTACCTGCACATTGAAATCCCCCATCACCACAGTGGCATTACCTTTGTTACATGCCAGTTTTAACTCTTGCTGCAACTTACACCCTACATCCGGGCTACTATTTGGGGGTCTGTAGATAATACCAATTAGTGTTTTCTTGCCTTTACAATTCTTCAACTCAATCCACAGTGACTCTACCTTGTCAGTCCCTATGTCTTCCCTCGCAAGGGACTGAATTCCATCCCTCACCAGCAGAGCTACCCCCCCCTCCTCTGCCCACCTGCCTGTCCTTTCTATAGGATGTATAACCCTGAATATTAATTTACCAGGTCCCTTCCTCCTGCAGCCACGTCTCAGTAATCCCCACAGTCATATCTACCAACCTCTAACTGAGCCTCAAGCTCATCCACCTTACTTCTCATACTTCTTATACTTCATAGATGTCAACTATTCCTTTTGTTGTCATATGTTGATAGAATGGAGCGGCTGGGCTTGCATACTCTGGAATTTAGAAGGATGAGAGAGTATCTTATTGAAATGTAAGATTATTAAGGGATTGGACACGCTAGAGGCAGGAAACATGTTCCAGGTGTTGGAGGAGTCCAGAACCAGGGGTCACAGTTTAAGAATAAGGGGTAGACCATTTAGAACAGAGATGAGGAAAAACCTTTTCACCCAGAGAGTTGTGAATCTGTGGAATTCTCTGTCTCAGAAGGCAGTGGAGGCCAATTTTACTTCGGAGTCACGTGAGTGACTACGTGAAGAACCCGTCCAGCACGAATGCACGACATTGCGTTCACGCAGTGCAACAGCGACGAGCGGGAGTACAGGCGCTCCCACTACAAGCCTGAAGGCCGTTAGGTAAGTACTTACCTTCAGTTTAAAATCGCGACTTTGCTCTCGTTTGTTGCTCCAGGGGGAGCAAAGCAGCAGAGGGAAGCGGCCTCCGTTCGACTCCAGGGAAGGAGCGTTCCGTCAGTGGAGGGGGGAGAGGCGGCACTGGGACCGCACACGCTGCGGTCCACAGCAGGGTACTGCGCCGATGCCCAGTCCGCTAACAGCTGTCTGACCAACAGCAGCGGACTGGAGGGAAATTCAAAACCGGCCGGTATCCCTGCATACTCCCGACAAGGAGACTCGCCGCCCGAGAACCGCAGATACCGGCCGAATATGGCAGGCAGCCTCCAGAGCAAGTCAGCAAGCAAATCTCGGGCTGGAGACAGACACAGAAGATGGAGCCAGCAAGTGTCTCCTCACCTAGCCTTGAGTAAGGTCATGGAGTATAAAACTCCATCGAGAATTGCCCCAGGAGCATGGGCAAGCTCGCCAAGGGAGCATAACACCCCCGCTCCAGTGCACTAACAGCACTGGTCATCTCCCTAGTCGAGGGATTGATGGCGACCAGAGCTGGGCTGGTCAAGAAGAGGGGTCACTGGCTGAACAACATCGGGAGTATGCTTGAGGTACAGGATCAGGAGGACCTGCTGGGTGTGGCCGCTACGTGGCTTCACCACGAGCGAGATGGCCTTTCAGTCTCACTGACGGCCAGCCTACTACCTGTTTTTCAAAAAAACCTCTCCAAGACAGGTAGCCATGAGGCGTTGGATTCATCACGCCTCCCCTAAATTGCATTTACTCAAAGTGCCCACCATTATAGGGGGATACATTGAGCAGGGCATTTTAAAACCCAAATATCTTAAAATTGCATTTGATACCCTGACGTCGGCTGTCATGTTCGCATGCTCATTCCAGAAGGGCAGGGTAGTATGGCAAAACACCTGACCCTACTGTTCACAGTATGCTCCGCAACTTCTCAAGGGAAGTCACAAACCTGCCCTCAACCTATAAAAATCACAGGACTGTGAGAACGCCGACCTCACAACCACAGATCCTGCTATCTGGCAAGTTACCAAACCAAGCCTAAAAAACTGGACGAAGTATCCAAAATATTCGGCTCAAGAGGGCAGGGTCTGGAATGAGCACCACACTAAACCAGACAGCAGTACCTCTACGCGTCCACCAGGGGCGTCGACGTCATGGTGCTGGTGAAAGCTCGGGGCCCGCATGCCAATCCCGTAAGCCTTTTAGGCCAGGGCCCAGAGCGGGCCCCATGGAAAATGCACCACCCCTCAACACACCATCCCTACAGACAAGGAACCAGAAACCGAAGAAATGAACACACCACCAAACAACAGTGAAGACAGATAAGTATGGTTGCTACCATCACATAAAGGTGAAGGGTTTGTACTAACAGAGGGGGGGGGGGAAGCTATCCCACACCTGGTTGGGAAGCTATCACTCTTGGTAGTTATATACCAAAAAATATTCAAGGGGAATAGAATGAATATCTTGCCACCAGTTCAGCTTGCACCCCAGGGGTCTACCCTCCCACTAAGAAACATGAGGGTCTAGCTACTGGGAAATATATACCAGGGGTCATAAGAAATCTCATATGAGCCTTTGGTACCAAAAAACCCCAAGATGGTGAATGTCGCACCATCATTGATTAACCACTTGAGTATTCACCAGGTATACCCACTTATGGAATTTGTAACTACTACCATGGATTCCAAGGATACTTTATGGTAGACATTGACTTTAAAGATGCATACTATTCAATACCCTTTTATATAAGATTTTGGATATACCACAATTTACCTGGATGGGGCAACCATGGCGAGCATTGCCACTTTTCATTCACTGCACATCTCGCATGTGTATGTGACAAATAAACTTGACTTGACTTGATTTGAGTTGACTTATTATTGAATTGGCTTATATGAGCCGAAGCTATTCCAGAATTTCAAACCAGCCCTGACACTTAAGGAACATTTCGTCATGGCATGTCTATATATTAACGACAGACTATCCTTGGAATAGCTATATCAGCTGCATTAGCTACTAACTTATTCTAGCCTGGGCTCTGTCATATTATCCAGATATCTACGTTGACCCCATCCACAACATTGTCTATCTGGTATTCATTAATGCTATCAGTTATGGTAACATTTAACCACCTATCAACTACGTGGCAAAAGTAATTGGGATAGTAGCAGCATTACCAGCTACTGAACATTGTACCTTTCCAATCAGCTGAGATACTAGTGTTCAAACTATATCCCATACCTAGAATATGGTGGCAAATGGACTAATCTGGAGTTGTCATCACTATAGACACTGGGCATTAAACCTAGTTAGAAATATTGAGTATGTTCTATTGAGTATATTCATCGGACTGGCTGCAAGGCCACAAATGGGCCGACCTCGGGGGTTTTCAGAGGAAGAGGACAACATTCTGGTGCCTGCCCCACAGTGGAAATTTGATTCTGCTGTGGGGGGGGACGTTTGTGTAGAACTCTATATGAGTTGAGTCAATTTTCTTTATTTGTTAACCTTTTTCTATGGTATGCAAACGTATTATCTATTTTTGTAAAGCACTTTGGTGTCAATGCGAGTTGACTTAAAACGTGCTATATAAATAAAACTTACTTACTATTGGGCAAGCATATTGCTCAGTAGTGCACCATTTTGCATGTTCGTTTATAAATTAACAACATCACAGTGGTGGCATATACCAAACCACTTGGGCAGAATAAAATCGATATTATGTGACAATTTATTTAACAATTGGTAACCGTATGTCGTCAAACATGTTTGACCATTAGTAACTTACATATCAGGTGAGCTAAATACTGTAAACGAGCATTTAAACCAAAAGTATTTGCTGAGATTACAAAGCAATATGGACACCAGATATCAATTACCTTATATTCCAATTGATTCGCCATGTACGAAATGTATGTCGAATGAAACCAACTCAAGGCAGCGGATTGGATACATCTCCGCGTATTGAGGTGGGGGGGGGGGGGGAACTAATCTCTATGTTCTCCCCTTCTTTCTACCTCATCAATAGGTACTACGGTCTCATCAGTCGGGTACTACGCAAAATACAGTGGACTAAACCCACAGTCATGGTTCCCAATGGTCCTCGACATGGTCATCAAAACCCTATGATTCCCAATAGCCTAGGCTTATCAACCCACCCAGTTCAGGCATAAACCATCCATGCCACGATAAACTACTAGGTTGCAGGAGGAAAGGACCTGGATTACAGAATTGGGAAGACCACTGCTGGGCCTGGATCAGACAGCACTATCAACATGATGACAGCATTCCGTCGCATATCCACTAGGGAACATACCTGGGAAGAAACTGCTCAAACTCAGGAACTACACATTCAACTACAACAAAACCTGTATTGGAGTTCCTGGCAGGCCTTCATCAAAATGAAGCACTCAGATACTGCACCATCAATATAGCCAGAAGTACTCAACTCAGGCACCATGACAACAGGGCAAGGGTACCACCCACTGGTGATCAAATTCAGGAGAGGTATATTCAATTCCCATTCCCCAGAACTTGGTACACCCAAATTGGGAAGTCAGTGAGGTCCTGATGTACCTTAGGGGATGATCACCAGCCATGTCCCTCACCCTGGAACAGCCTACCCTGAAGATGGATATGCTGACGGCCTTACCTCAGCACAAAGACCCAGTTCTTCCATCTACTGCAATTGGACAACATGGTGATAACACCAGATAGTGTCACATTTTCCATTCAGGGGCTGGCCAAACAGAGCAGACCAGGAACATCAGGTCCAGTCATGGAATTCTGGGCATACCCACCTGAACCACAGTTAAGTGTCATGACCCACTTAATGAACTACATTGACACAATAAGAAATACCCGAGGGCGAGGAAAAAGCTTTATGGGTCAGCCACAAGAAACCTCATGGTCGGGTGACGAGCTAAACTATCTCTAGTGGCTCAAGCAGGTACTGGGAGTTGCTGGAATAAATACTAAAGTGTATAAATCTTATTCCACCAGGGCAGCTTCCACGTCAGTGACTAAGAGGATGGAAGTGCCTATGGACCACATCCTGGCTACAGCGGGGTGGTCTAGGGAGTATACGTTCCAAACAAGCCGCTGGCAGAACCTGTATCGGTTGCAGAAATAACATTAGAATGTGCAAATATATAATTTAAGCCCGGGGGAGCATTTTTGTCGTTATTGTTGATAACACCATTTTTGTTTTACAAACAGATTCATGGTTGATTATGATAACATACTTCCTCCCTCGAATGACTTCGGCAGCGAGTGAAGTATGAACTGTTACACGGTTTGAAATCACAGAGCTTTAAAATCTTCACGTAGTCACTCACGTGACTCCGAAGTAAAATAGTAAGATTAAACGAGAACTTACCAGTTTGAAGTTTGATCTGTATTTTATGAGGAGTTACGATGAGGGATTACGTGCCCTCCGCTCCCACCCTCAATAATAGAGATCAAACTGGTAACTAAGCTCTCCTTTTCTTTACTATATTTATTTCAATTACTGTGTCTGTCTGTAATTCCACACCGCTGCTTTGAAGTATGTCGCGCATGCGTGCTGAACGGGTTCTTCATGTAATCCCTCATCGTAACTCCTCATGGAATGGATGAGTGGTGGAATATTGCATTGGGGAATGGGTTGCATTGGAGGACCAGGCCTCCCGTGTGACTGGGACCCAACAGGTCCGACTTAGTCTAGGCTTAATTATAAATATCATTTTAAGTGCTGTACAGTTATGTCAAACAGCATGGAAACAGGCCCTTTGGCCCAAATAACCCATGCCGATGATGAAACCCTGTCTAAACATTTGCCTGAATTTGGTGCATAACTATCTAAACCATTTCTATCCATGTTCCTATTCTGAAGGTGTCTGAAGAAGGGTCCCAACCCAAATCATCATCTATCCATGTTCTCCAGGGATGCTGCCTGACCCACTGAGTTCTTCCAGCACTTTGCTTCTTTCCGTAAAACTTGTGTGAACAGGTGATTGATGACTTGTTTCTTTCAACCAATCAGCCAATCTATCTAATCTGCTTCTTGTATAAATTCTTATTGTCAGTTTTCATATTTCTTTCAAGTTAACTCTCAAAATCTATTGCCTTTCACTTTATTACTTTTTTTACTATCCTTTGCAGGATTCTGAAATGTTTCCAATTTTCTGGCCTATCACTAATCTTCACAACAATTCATCCCCTCTTTGCTTCAATTTTATACCATCTGTAAGATCATTGGCCAGGCACAGATTGATTATCCTTCTTTATTCCTCAGTGGAATATTTCTCAATTGAGAATGATGAAATACCTCCAAAAATGTCAGTAACCACTTATCAACCATCTTTTAATCCATTTCCCCAGTCCACTTTAGTCAACCCTTCCTTCATGCTGTTGCCATTATATTAAATATTAAGACACTGGTTTGAGATCTGAGTTTGTCGCCCGCCAAATTGAATGGTAAATTCATCACATTATGATCATTCATTCTCCAGAGGATCATTAATTAATCCTGTCTCATTTCATATGAACAGATCTAAATTAGTATATTTGATAAAGTATTATCCAAAGCCTCTTTAAGGTTTGCAACTTATCGCAATGTGAACCTTCCCCAAATAGAATCTCGGAGTCTATGAACTCTTCCTTAAGGCTACTTTAGCCAATTTGATTTGTGCAATTTATATGAAGATTAAAATGGCCTTGTTTTATTGCAAAATTTTTCATGAAATTCACCATTATTTCTTCCTTGCCTCTGTTGATTCTCAAACCCTTAACTGGGCTTTTTTGGGCAGTAGAGTTGCTGCCTTACACTGTCAGTGACCCAGGTTTGACCCTGACTATGTGTGCTGTCCGTACAGAGTTTGTATGTTCTCCCCGTGACTGCGTGGGTTTTCTGCGGGTTCTCTGGGTTCCTTCCACATTCCGCAACACAGAGTGGACATGGATACGAGGCATGGGGAGGGTAGATGTGGAATGGTTGGCATTGAGGAAGAGCATAAATATATGTTCATAAGTTCATAGGTTCATAGGTTATAGGAGCAGAATTATACCATTCAGCCCATCATGTCTATTCTGCCATTCAAATCAGGGCTGATCCATCTTTCCCTCTCAATCCTTTGTCCTGCCTTCTCTCCACACTGGTGCTAATCAAGAATCTATTCATCTCTGCCTTAAAAATATCAATTGACGGCCTCCACTGCCTTCTGTGGCAATGAATTCCACAGATTCACCACTTACTAAAGAAATTCTCCTCACTTCCTTTCTGAAAGTATGTCCTTTTATTCAGAGGCTATGGACTCTGGTCCTAGACTCTCCCACTAATGGACACATCCTCTCCACATCCATTCTAGGGCCTTCCTATGACAAAGAAAGTTATTTTTAGTTTAGAGATATAGCGCAGAAAAAGACCCTTCGGCCCACCGTGTCCACACCGACCAGCATTCCCCGCACACTAACACTATCCTACACACACTGGGGGCAATTTACAAATTTACCAAGCCAATTAACCTACAAAACCGTACTACTTTGGAGTGTGGGAGGAAACCGGAGCTCCCGGAGAATACCCATGCAGTCACGGGGGCAACATGCAAACTCCATACTGACAGCACCCATGGTTAGGATCAAACCCGGGTCTCTGGCACTGTTAGGCAGCAACTCAAACGCCACACCACCGTGTCACCCCTAATCAGTTGTTCTAATCAGTGTTCAGTGTTTAGTCACCCATTAAAGCAGAAAGGGCTATTAGCATTGGATGGATTCAGTACAGAACTGTGACATACGGCAGAATAAAATATCTTCCTCTGTTCTATAAAAATCCATGCGTCTACAGCACTGCACAAGTAAAAATTGCTATGGTAATGGGACATACTTCAAGATGATTGACATTACCAAGAGGGTGGAAGTGGCTTTGTAATATAGAGTCTGTGACACTCTGTAACATCTAGAACTGTTAATGGATCGGATCCTTAATGACCTGATAGAAAGGATAAGGAAAGCTACTTCTCTCTGCCCGTCTCATGGTAAAATGAAGCACTTCTCCAGAATAATGCGTTTATAGTGATCACATTTACCTCCTTGAAATCGTCCCAAAGAAGTCTTAGAATACCAAGATTTTACCTTCTTTGATTTATTCATGAATTGCTTGTTTTTACAGGCTTGTATTTCCCTTGGGTATTTAGTCCAGAGAAGGCACTAAATTGTGGAATGACCGGGGTGGGACAAGCCTTTGATTACGTTGGAAGTTTCTTCCGAGGCAGCGTGAAGCGCGCATGGAATGGGAAGTCTGGTCTGTGTGATGGACGGGGATACATCTACAACACTGCCATTTTTAATAACAAGGAACAGCAGATGCTAGATAAACACAAAAAGCTGGAGCAACACAGCGGGTCCACAGCATCTTTCAGACTGAATATTCACCTCTCTACATTTTTTTGATGGTGTGTGCATGTATGTGTATGTGTGTGTGTGTATGTATGCGTGTGTATGTGTGTGTTTGTTTGTGTGTTTGTTTGTTTATGTGTGTGTATGTGTGTGTGTGTGTGTGTGTGTGTGGGTGTGTGTGTGTATGTGTGTGTGTGTGTGTGTATGTGTGTGTATGTGTGTGTTAGTTTGTGTGCGTGTTTGTTTATGTGTGTCTATGTGTGTGTGTGCGTGTGGGTGTGTATGTGTGTGTGTGTGTATGTGTGTGTGTGTATATGTGTGTCTGTATGTGTGCGTGTTTGTGTATGTTGCATTTACATAGAAACATAGAAACATAGAAAATAAATGCAGGAGGAGGCCGTTTGGCTCTTCGAGCCAGCACCGCCATTCATTGTGATCATGGCTGATCGTAACAAATCAGTAATCCATGTCTGCCTTCTCCCCATAGCCATTGATTCCACTAGCCCCTAAAGGTCTATCTAACTCTCTCTTAAATCCATCCAGTGATTTAGCCTGTGATTTAGTTCACATTGCCACCCAGCTTTGTGTCATCCACAAACCTGCTAATGTTGCTCCTAATTCCCTCTTCCAAATCATTAATATATATCGTAAACAGTTGCAGCCCCAACACAGAGCCTTGCGGCACTCCACTCGCCACTGCCTGCCATTCTGAATAGGACCCGTTCACTCCTACTCTTTGCTTCCTGTCTGCCAACCAATTTTCTATACAGATCAACACCCTACCACCAATACCATGTGCTCTAATTTTAGTCACCAGTCTCCCGCGCGGGACCTTATCATAGGCTTTCTGAAAGTCTAGATACACTACATCCGCTGGCTCCCCTTCATCCAATTACTTGTCATATCTTCAAAAAATTCCAGAACATTAGTCAACCATGATTTCCCTTTTATATATCCATGTTGACTTGGACTAATCCTTTTACTGCTATCCAAATGCCCCATTATTACCTCTTTAATAATTGACTCCAGCATCTTTCCCACCGCCGAAGTCAGGCTAACTGGTCTGTAATTCCCCGTTTTCTCTCTCGCTCCTTTCTTGAAAAGTGGGATAACATTAGTTATCCTCCAATCCACAGGAACTGACCCTGAATCTATTGAACATTGGAAAATGATCACCAATGCATCCACTATTTCTAGAGCCATCTCTCTGAGGACCCTGGGATGCAGACCAACCGGCCCAGGGGATTTATCATCCTTCAGTCCCATTAGCCTACCCAATACTATTTCTCACCTAATGACATTTTCTTTCAGTTACTCTACCCCCTTAGATCCTCTGTCCTCCAGTACATTTGGGAGATTGTTTGTGTCTTCTTTTGTGTATGTGTTTTTTGTGCATGACTGTGTGTGAACCTTTTGTGGTTGTGTGCGTGTGTATATGTGTGCGCATGTGTTTCCACAAATGCACATGTAGGCAAGTGATATTGTTTTATTTATCTTATTTATAATTGTTCCGGAATGCGGCCATTCTAGTAAAGCTTTATTCATTGATCAAGAAGCATAGAACATAGAAGATGGAACAGTACAGCACATGAACAGGTCCTTCAGCCCACAATGTCTGTGCAAAACATGATTCCAAGATTAACTAATCTCCTGTCTGTGCGTGATTCAAATCTGTTCTTTCCCTGGGATCCATGTGTCTATCTAAATGCCACTTCAATGTCACTATCGTATCTGCCCGCAACACCAACCCTGGTAACTTGTTCCAAGCACCAACCCAAATATAGACCATCAAACATAGAAAAATACAGGACAGGAACAGGCCTTTTGGGTCTCCACGTGTGCGCTGAACTCAAGTAATCTCCTCTGCCTGCACATGACCCATATCCCTCCATTCCTTGCATATCCACGTGCCTATCTAAAAGGCTCTTAAATCCCAGTTAGAAAGCAGAGATACAGCGCGGAAATAGGAGTCTGTGCCAACCAGCGATTACCCTGCACGCTAGCACTATCCTACACACTAGGGACAATTTATAATTTTACCAAAGCCAATTAATCTACAAATCTGAATGTCTTTAGAATGTGGGAGGAAACCATAGCACCCGGAGAAAACACACACGGTCACAGGAAGAACATACAAACTCCTCACAGAAAGCATCCACATTCAGGATTGAACCCAGGTCTCTAGCACTGTAAGGCAGCACCTCTACTGTTGCGCTACTGTGCCACCTGAGAGACTTCAGGATAATTCTAAGGAGGTAAGTGTGATCAATATTAAAGCATTATTCTGGTGCATAATCATTATCCATGTTTTATCAAAAGGCCTTTAAATGTCAGTTGTGGAGAGAATGTGTGGCTGAGGTTATGATCACGTTGATAGTGCCAGGCACTTTGGTCTTTATGTGTGGGCCAGCATCTGCAGTTCCATGTGTTTTTTTTTAGTTTAGTTTAGTTTAATTTAGAGATTTAGTGCTAAATCAGGCTCTTCAGCCCACAGAGTCAGCACTGACCAGATATCCCTGCACATTACTATCCACTAGGGACAATTTACAATTTTACCAAAGCCAATCAGCTGACAAACCTGTACGTCTTTGGAGTGTGGAAGGAAACCAGAGCTCCCGAACAAAACCCATGCTGGTCACGGGGAGAACGCAGAGAGCACCCGTAGTCAGGATTGAACCCGGGTCTCTGGCGTTGTAGGGCAGCAACTCTACTGCTCTGTCACCGCGCCGCCCATACTTCTTTGTTCATCTGCAGGATTGCAGGTTCACAAGACGTGGCCATCCATTGGTGATGTTGCAGTGGGCAAGGAGAGGGTTCGCTGGTTAATCCAGACGTCCAAGGAACAAGATGGCTGGAGGCCCGCAGCGGCCTTCATTGCCACAGATGACTGTGGAGGCCAAGTCATTGGGTATTTTTAAGATGGAGATTGCCATATTCTTGATTAGTAAGGGTGTCAGGGGTTATGGGGAGAAGGCAGGAAAGATGGCGTTTGAGAGGGAATGATACAGCATTGATTAAATGGCAGAGTAGACTTGATGGGCTGAATGGCCTAATTCAGCTCCTATAATTTATGAACTTATGAAAACATTTTAAACAAATAAGAAACCCGATATAGTGCAAAACAAAGCCTGATGTCCCTAGTGCATCCAAGGTAGTCCATAGTTTGGAGTTTAGTTGGAGTTTGTCGTGATCAATAGATTGATAGTTGTAGGTGAATAGCTGCTCCAGGACCTGAACATTAGTTTTCAGACTCCAACACCTTCTTCCCGATCGCAGGAGTGATATGAAAGTGTGGCCAGGGTTATGGTTGGTCCTTAATTATGCCTTTTTGAGGTAGATCCCTTCGATGGTAGGGAGGTCAGTACCTGTGATGGACCAGGCACTTGTAAACTCTTTTGTTCTGGGTGTTCGAGTTGCCAAACCAGGCCCGTGATACAGCCAGTCAATATGCTCTCTACCGTACATCTCTGGGATCAGTTACAGCCTTGTATCATGCCTGATTATCCAACAGCACAAAACTTGACATTATCCTACATTTCATTTTAGCATTCATCGTGCCATCAAAGAAAGCAATTTAAATCACAACTTGCATCGTGAATATCGAAAAGGTCATTATTTTCCTTCCTACCTTTTCAAAATGTGATGGTAATTGGGAATAACAACAAATATTAATGGAGCCTTTTAAATCCATTTATAAGACAACTTAAGCATTACATATCGTGCTATGTAACATTTTCAAAATATGAAATACATTAATGTTTAAATATTTTATGCTAAGTGAATTTCCATGACAGGTAAATATAACTGAATGAAATATATCGTGAGGGCCATTATTTCACAAACACAATATTCGGTCCTTTCAATTAGTTTGAGCTTACTGCTATGGGTGGATTTAAACATGTTGAACTGCTGCTTTTAATGACCCTTGAAACTCCAACAAGTAACGGGGCGTTTGATGGGAGAGAGGATGCTCTCAGCCTTTACAGCTGGAACTAATGCATTGCAAAGTGGTCTGGATATAAACATTTTCCTCTGGGTTTTCTGTGGATGAAGCACCCCGACACAAGAAACACAGTGGTGCAGTGGTAGAGTTGCTCAGAATAAAAGGATGCACCTTTAGAAAGGAGATGAGGAGAAATTACTTTACTCAGAGAATGGTGAATACACAAGAATTCATGGCCACAGATGGCTGTGGAGGCCAAGTCCTTAGGCATTTTTATGGTGGAGATTGATTGGTTCTTGATTAGCAGGGGGGTCAGGGGTTATGGGGAGGAGAATGTTGGAGAATGGGGTTGTGAGGGAAAGAAAGATCAGCCATGATTGAATGGTGGAGTAGACTCTATGGGTCAAATAGCCTAATTCTGCTCCTACAACTTATGAACTTTTGTACATGATTGGGATAACATATGATGGATGGGGAGAAGGAAGTAGGGGAAAGAGAATTGGGTTGAGAGGGAAAGAAATATCAGTCATGATTGAATGACGTAGATTTGATGGGGCGAATGGTCTAATTCTGCTCCTATGACATGAATTTATGTTTAATGTTTTATGTGTCATTCCTAACTGTCACTGTATGTCATGTTGTCACTTGTGGGCAGAGCACCAAAGGCAAATTCCTTGTATGTGAATATTTGGCCAATAAACGTATTCATTCATTCATTCATTGTACTACAAATTACCCCTGTGGGCAGATTAGTGGCAAAAGACATAGGGGTGTTGATTGGCATGTGGGTGAGATGGGTATGTTTCAGGGCTACATGGAAATACGGCAGAGTGAATTGGGGCTGATAAGATTGTTCTGCTGGATTCTGGCAAGGATTCAATGAGCTGAGTGTCTCTCTTCTCGTTCTTAATAAGTAACGGGAGATTTCAGTGCTTGTACTACTAAATCTCTGCAAACACAACACAGCCAACACAAGTCAATTTGGTTTAGGTCTATTATTGTCACGTATACCGAGGTAGGGATAAGATTGTTTTGCATGCTGTCCAAACAGATCAGATATGCCGTAAGTAAAAAACACAATCATGTCAAACTCAAGCACAAAAGGTAGAGCAAAGGGAAAGATACAGAGTGTAGAATATAATAGTAAGGTTAAACGAGAACTTACCAGTTTGAAGTTTGATCTGTATTTTATGAGGAGTTACGATGAGGGATTACGTGAAGAACCCGTCCAGCACGCATGCGCAACATACTTTAATGCAGCGGTGTGGAATCACAGAAATAACACAATAATTGAATAAACATAGTAAAGACAAGGAGAACTAAGTTACCAGTTGATCTCTATAATTGAGGGTGGGAGCGGAGGGCACGTAATCCCTCATTGTAACTCCTCATAAAATACAGATCAAACTTCAAACTGGTAAGTTCTCGTTTAATCTTACTATTTTACTTCGGAGTCACGTGAGTGACTACGTGAAGATTTTAAAGCTCTGCGATTTCAAACCGTGTAATAGTTCATACCTCACTCGCTGCCGAAGTCATTCGAGGGAGGAAGTATGTTATCGTAATCAACCATGAATCTGTTTGTAAAACAAAAATGGTGTTATTAACAATAACAAGAACAATATGCTCCCCTGGGCTTAAATTATATATTTTTTGCAGATTCTAATACTTTTTCTGCAAACGATACAGGTTCTGTCAGCGGCTTGTTATAAAAGTTTGGAACGTATACTCCCTAGACCACCCCGCTGTAGCCAGGATGTGGTCCATAGGCACGTCCATCCTCTTAGTCACCGATGTGGATGCTGCCCTGGTGGAGTAAGATTTATACACGTTAGTATTTACTCCAGCAACTCCCAGTACTTGCTTGAGCCAATTGAGATAGTTTGGCTCGTCACCCGACCATGAGCTTTCTTGTTGGTGACCCATAAGGCTTTTTCTCTCCCTCGAGCATTTCTTATTGTGTCGATGTAGTTCAATAAGTGGGTCATGACACATAACCGTGGTTCAGGTGGGTATGCCCGGAATTCCATGACTAGACCTGATGTTCCTGGTCTGCTCTGTTTGACCAGCCCCCAAATGGTAAATGTAACATGGTCTAGTGTTATAACCATATTGTCCAATCGTAATAGATGGAGGAACTGGACTCTTTGTGCTGAGACAAGGCCATCAGCATGACCATCTTCAGGGTGGGCTGTTCCAGGGTGAGGGACCTGGCTGGTGACCATCCCCTAAGGTATGTCAGGTCCACACTGACATCCCAGATCTGGGTGTACCTAGGTCTGGGGGATTAGAGTTGAATATGCCTCTCATGAGTTTGATCACCAGCGGGTGGTACCCTATGGCCTGTTGTCCTGGTGCCCGAGTTAAGTAGGCTGACAGAGCACTTCTGGCTGTGTTGATGGCGCAGTAGCTGAGCCCTTCATTGTGGTGAAGACCTGCCAGGAACTCCAGTATAGGTTTTGTTGTAGTTGAATATGTAGTTCCTGTATTTGAATAGTATCTTCCCACTTCTTGATGTTCGCCAAGTATGTTCCCTAGTGGATATGCGATGGGATGCTGTCATCGTGTCGATAGTGCTGTTTGACAATCCAGGCCCAGCAGTGGTCTTCCCAATTCTGCAACCCAGACACAGTAAATGGTCTTTTCAAATCTGCAACCTAGTAGTTTAATTTATCGTGGCATGGGTGGCTTATGCCTGAAACTGGGTGAGTTGATAAGTCTGGGCTATTGGGAAATCATTAGGGTTTTGATGACCATGTCGAGGACCACTGGGAACCATGACTGTGGGTTTGCGTAGTACCCGACTGATGAGGCCGTAGTACCTGACTGATGAGGTAGAAAAAAAGGGGAGAACATAGAGATTATATTCCCCCCCCCCCCCCCCCTAGTTCCGCTGCCTCAAAGTTTGGTTTCATGCGACATACATCGGTACGTGGTGATTCAATTGAAATACAGGGAAATCGATATCAGGGGTTTCATATTGCTTTGTAATTTCAGCAAATACTTTGGTTTAATATGTCTGTTTACAGTATTTAGCTCACCTGGTAGGTAAGGTTGCTGACGGTCGAATATGTTTGATGACATACGGTTACCAATTGTTAAATAAATAGTCACATGATATCGATTTTATTCTGCCCAAGTGGTTGGTGTATGCCACCACTGTGATGTTGTTAATTTATAAACGAACATGCAAAATAATGTACTACTGAATAATATGCTTTTCCCAATAGAATGTACTCAATATTTCCAACTAGGTTTTATGCCCAGTGTCTATAGTGATGACGACTCCAGATTAGTCCATTTGCCACCATGTTCTGGGTATGTGTATTTAGTTTAAACATTAGCACCTTAGCTCTAATGGAAAGGTTCAAGTTAAGTAGCTGGTAATGCTGCTACTAACTCCCAATTACTCTTGCCACTAGTTGAATGGTTGGTTGATTGTTACCATTAATTGTTACAGGTTGTGTCATATGCTGACTCTCCTTATGGCAATGTTATAGATGAGTGGGTAGAGTTACTTGAATACCAGATAGTCAATAGTTGTGGATGGTGTCAATGTAGATCTATCTGGATAATATGACAGAGCCCAGGCTAAATAAGTTTTAGTAGCTAATGCTGCTGATTAGCTATTCCCATGGATTGTCTGTCGTTAATCATAGGGACATTCCATGACGATATGTTCCTTAACAGTGTCAGGGCTGGTTTGAATATCTGGAAACAGATTTGGCTCATATTAGCCATTGTCAATAATTTATACTGCCATAGTTACCCCATCCAGGTAAATTGTGGTATCTCCGAAATCTTTATGAATGGGTACTGAATAGTATGCATCTTTTAAGTTGATGTCTACCATAAAGTATCGTAGGAAATCCATGGTTAGCAGTTACAAGTTTCCATAAGTGTGTAACCTGGTGAAAATACTCAAGTGGTTAAGTCAATGATGGTGCGACATTCACCATCTTTGGGTTTTTTGGTACCAAAGGTTCATATTAGGTTTCTTTATGACCCCTAGTATATCTTCTCCAGTTAACTAGTCCCTCATGTTCTTTTTTAGTGGGAGGGTAGACCCCTTTGGGGTGCATGCTGAACTGGTGGTAGGTTTCTTAATTCAATTTTTATCCTTGAATACTTTTGGTATATAAATATCAAGTGTGATAGTTCTTCATGTTCCCAACCCAGGTGTGATTTTCTCCCCCCCCTGTTAGTACAAACCCTTCACCTTTTATGTGATGGTAGGAACCATACTTATCTGTCTTCATTGGTGTTTAGTGGTGTGTTCATTTCTTCGGTTTCTGGTTCCTTGTCTGTAGGGATGGTGTTGTTGGGGGGTGGCGCATTTTCCATGGGGCCCGCTCTGGACCCTGGCCTGAAAGGGCTTACGGGGGTTGGCATGCGGGCCCCGAGCTTTCACCAGTACCATTAAGTAGACGCCTACTGGTGGACGCGTGGAGGTACTGCTGTCTGGTTTTGTGTGGTGCTCATTCCAGGCCCTGCCCTCTTGATGCCGAATATTTTGGATACTTCGTCCAGTTTCTTAGGCTTGGTTTGGTAACTTTGCCAGATAGCAGGATCTGTGGTTGTGAAGTCAGCGTTCTCACAGTCCTGTGAATTTTTTAGGTTGAGGGCAGGTTTTTATAACTTCCTTCGAGAAGTTGCGGGGGATTCTGTGAACAGTAAGGTCAGGTGTTTTGCCATACTACCCTGCCCCTCTGGAATGAGCATGCGAAAAATGATAGCCGACGTCAGGGGTATCAAATGCAATTTAAGATATTTGGGTTTTTTAAATGCTATGCCCAATGTACCCCCCAATAATGGTGGGCACTTTGAGTAAATGCAATTTTGGGGAGGCGTGATGAAATCCAACGCCTCATGACTACCCGTCTTGCAGAGGTTTTTTGAAAAGAACAAGTAGTAAGCTGGCCGTCAGTTGAGACTGAAAAGCCATCTCGCTAGTGGTGGAGCCACATAGCGGCCACACCCAGCAGCTCTTCCTGACCCTGTACCTCAAGCATACTCCCGATGTTGTTCAGCCAGTGACCCCTCTTCTTGACCAGCCCAGCCCTGGCCACCATCGATCCCTCGATAAGGGAGATGGCCAGTGCTGTTAGTGCACTGGAGTGGGAGTGTTATGCTCCCTTGGTGAACTTGCCCCTGCTCCCGAGGTAAGTCTCGCTGGAGTTTTTGGCTCCATGACCTTACTCTAGGCTTGGAGAACAGACACTTACTTGCTCTCGGGCGGTAGTTTGATGTGCCGATTCCATCTTCCGTGTCTGTCTCCAGCCCGAGGTTTGGTTGCTGACTTGCTCTGGAGGCTGCCTGCCGTTTTCGGGCGGCATTTCTGCGGTTCTCGGGCGGCGAGTCTCCTTGTCGGGAGTATGCAGGGATACCGGTCGGTTTTTGAGTTTCCCTCCAGTCCGCTGCTGTTGGTCAGACAGCTGTTAGCGGACTGGGCATCGGCCCAGTACCCTGACTGTGGACCGCAGCGTGTGCGGTCCCGGTGCCGCCTCTCCCCCCTCCACTGACGGAACGCTCCTTCCCTGGAGTCGAACGGGGGCCGCTTCCCTCTGTTCTGCTTTGCTGCCTCCAGTTCCCCTGGAGCAACAAAGAGGAGCAAAGTAGTAAATTCGAACCTGTGGGTAAGTACTTACCTAATGGTCCGTTCCTTCAGGCTTGTAGCGGGAGCGCCCGTACTCCCGTTCGTCGCTGTTGCACTGCGTGAACGCTCATGTCGCGCATGCGTGTTGGACGGGTTCTTCATGTAGTCGCTCACGTGACTCCGAAGTAAAATTCTCAGCGTTGTAGTGCACTAGTCATAGACAAAGCTCAATGTCTGCAAGGCAGCACAATGGTAGAGCTGCTGCCTCACAGCGCCAGGGACCTGGGTTCGATCCTGACCTGGGTGCTGTCTGTGTAGTATTTGCCCGTTCTCTCTGTGACAGCGTGGGTTTTCTCCTGATGCTCCCGTTTCCTCCAACATCCAAAAGGCATGATGGTTTGTGAGTTTAATTGGTCTCTGTAAATTGCCTTGTGTTTGTAGGGAGTGGATGAGAAAGTGCAAAAATGCAAAACTAGTGCAAACAGGTGATCAATGGTCAGTATGGGAATCAACGGGCTGAAGGGCCTGTTTCCATGCTGTTTCTAAGCTAAAACTAAACTAAAGGTGAGACGGACAGTACATTATAAGATAAGAGAGGACCGTTCAGAAGCCATCTGTCACTTCTGCGGCGAGAAAGGGACCGTGTTACATATGTATATGGAGCGTGAGAGGTTCCAGCCCCTTTTCAACCATCTGAAGGGGCTGCTCCTCAAGTTTTGGCTGCAATTCAGCGACATGCTCCTGATCTTTGGTACAGAGGGGGGAGGGTCGGGAGTGAGGGGGGTCTCCATGTCGGTTTTCTCCTGGGCCTGGCCAAGATGGCCATTCGCAGGTCCAGGCAGCGGGCAGTCGAAGGTTCTGCCTGAGTCGAGTGCCTGCCCCTCTTCCGGGCACACGCCCATGCCTGCGTGTCCCTGGAGAGGGAGCACACGGTGTCAATAGGGACTCTTCAGGCCTTCCGTGAACGTTGGTCGCCGCGAGGGGTCGAGTGTATTGTGGATAAAGTTGACAATATTTTACTCTGATTACTGTTTGATTGTAAACTGCCAATGGCAGTCTTGATTTTGTTACTACTCTGTATAATTGAATAAAAACATTTAGGATTATAAAAACAAAGGTGAGAAGCGGGCCGGGATACTCCCAGTGAGCAGGCCTAACTTGCCTGCTGCAGTCGGACGACCCGCCCCTCAGGGCCCCACGGCCTACGGAGAAGCGGGCGCGGAGCGAGTGGTCGAGGCGAGGTGGTCATGTCGGAGCCTCGAGGCTGCGTCAGGCCGAGGATGATGTGGAAGGGCCATGTCGCTGAGAACAAAGGGGGACCCGGTGTGTTGGGCGGGGGGGGGGGGGTGTGGAACGAGGGGGGCTGCTGAGAACTAAGAGGGGCCCAGCGTGTGGGGGGGGACACCGAGAACTATGAGGGGCACTCCCGGTGAGCAGTGGGCCAAGACACTCCCAGTCAGAAGCACCGTGGGAAGCTGCCGAGAACAAAGGGGGGCCCAGCGTGGTGGGACCCGCCGAGAACTAAGGAGGACCCAGTTGGGGGGAACAACGAAGGGATGAGTATTTTATGTAACTTTTTCAGCTCCTTTGTGCTGACTCTTTTGCATGCAAAAACAAAGAGTTTCACTACACCAAGCTAGGTACGAGTGATAATGAAGTATCATCATCTGCATCTTTTGCCTGACGGGAGCAGGGAGAAGTAATTATTTGATTCCCTAGATCTCCCCATAACCAACATTTTCTGATTATTTGAATATCTCACTGCAAAATCTGCTCAGTGTTAGAAGGCAGGAAGAATTTTAAACAGCAACCTTTATTTAAAATACTTATTTCTTGGCATATTTAATGGTGACAACAGGGTGAAGTTAGATTAATGTAGCTTAAATGGGTATAATTGCATAAAAGTAAACATCTTTAATCAGAGTGTTCTCATAGAGTTATACAGCATGGAAACGGGCCCTTCAGCCCAACTCGATCATGCTAACCAAGATGACCCCTTAGCTATTCCCATTTGCCTGTGTTTTGTCAACAAAATATATTCCTCTCAACCATTCCTATCCATGTACATGTCCAAGTGTCCTTTAAATGTTGTTGTAATACCTGCCTCAACTACTTCCTCTCGCAGCTCATTCCATATATCCGCCACTCTCTGTGTGAAAACATTGTCCCTCGGGTTCCTATTAAATCTTGCCTCTAACTTTCAACCCATGTCCTCTGGTTCTTGATTCTCCATATCCATGGATAAAAGACTGTGCTGCCATGCCATCTATTCCCCTTATTATTTTATACACCTCTATACGATCATCCCTTAGCTCCTGCACTCCAAGGAATAAAGTCCTAGCTTGCCAACCTTTCCCTGTAGCTCAGGCCTTCGAGAACTGGCAACATCCTTGTGTATCTTATCGTACTCTTTCCAGGTTGATGTCATCCTTCCTAGAGCAGGGTGTTCAAAATTGAGCACAATGCTCCAAATATGGCCTCAACAACATCTTGTACCAGTGTGCCAACATTCCAACTTCTATACTCAATACCCTGACTGATGGCCAATGAACCTAAAGGCTTTATTGTTACACCGTCTTAGGAATGTGGGAGGAAACAGGAGCACCTTTATTTAGAGATACAGGGTGGAAACAGGCCCTTCGGCCCACTGAGTTCGTGCCAACTGAGCACCATGTACATTAGCGCTATTCTACACACTAAGGACAATTTCCAACCATACCAAAGTTAATTAACCTACAAACCCGTACGTCTTTAGAGTGTGGGAGGAAACTGGGCCCATTGTGTTGCAAGCTCTCTGTAATGACTCCAACACATGTCGGAGAGGCAAATGAGATAGACTCCAGTACAATTCATGGTCCGCTTTGACCTTGATGCATTGGCCCATGTCCGATATGCATAAATGCAATTTACATCAATTTAAGAGCATTAGCTGAGGTAGATTTGAAGTGGCTCAATGTAATTACCATTCAGCTAGTGAATATTATTCCTGCCACAAATCGAAGACAATTGTCAAGAAGGTGGAGATTGAATGTGAAAGCAAAAATGGTGTGAATAATAAATAGCTGAAACTGAAATATGCCCAGAAAATCTATCTGCATCTGAGGAGAGAGATGACACTTTACCTGTTGCGTCATTCCCATTTGATTGAGTTTAATTTATTGTCATGTGTATTAAAGTACTTTTGTTGCATGCTAACCAGTCAGCGAAAAGATAATACAATATTACAATCGAGACATTCACAGTGTACAGATACATGATAAAAGGAATATTGTGAATAACGTTTAGTACAAGATAAAATCCAGTTAAGTCCGATTAAAGATTGTCCGAAGGTCTCCAATGAGGTGGATAGTAGCTGAGGACTGGTCTTTAGTTGTTGGTAGGGTCTCTTCAGTCCTCAATGTTCGACGCTCTTCACCATCGTCTCCATCCGCAATTCATACATAGAAACATAGAAACATAGAAAATGGGTGCAGGAGGAGGTCATTCGGCCCTTCGAGCCAGCACCGCCATTCATTGGGATCATGGCTGATAATCCCAAATCAATAACCTGTGCCTGTCTTCTCCCCATATCCCTTGATTTCACTAGTCCCATAGAGCTCTAACTCTCTCTTAAATCCATCCAGCGATTTGGCCTCCACTGCCCTCTGTGGCAGGGAATTCCACAAATTCATAATTCTTTGGGTGAAAACGTTTTTTCTCACCTCATTCTTAAATGGCTTCCCCTTTATTCTAAGACTGTGGCCCCTGGTTCTGGATGCGCCCAACATTGGGAACATTTTCCTGCATCTAGCTTGTCCAGTCCTTTTATAATTTTATATGTTTCTACAAGACATATTTAAAACATATTTTATTTAAAAAAATGTCTTTGTTGCATTGCCAATACATATGACAATTAAACCCTTGTGATTTTTGATTCTTGGGTATATTTCCTGAACTATTCTGTTGGTTCAAATGAGTGGAACAAGCAGCCGGAGGAGGTAGTTGAGGGGGTAGTTGAGGCAGGGACTGTCGGAACATTTAAGAAACACTTAAACAGGGACATGGTTGACAGGCTTTGAGGGATGTGGGCCAAATGCAAGCAGGTGAGATTAGTGTAGATGGGACATGTTGATCGGTGTGGGCAAGCTCTATGGGTCTGTGGCTCTATGGGTCTATGGTTCTATGGCTCTATGGATCTATGGCTCCTGAACTTTAGTTTTACCTTTCGAGATACAGTTCGGTTGAGTCCATCAGAAGTAAGGAGGATCGACGCACATTTCCTTTATTCTCCTCCGCTTCTTTTCTGCTCGGCAACAGAACTGTGCGGCTAATGTTGCGGTAACGGATCGTGCTGGTATGCTTTCATTTAAGTGGAACAAACAGGAGAGCGGTGAGTGATGGCTGTCAAATCTGGGCACACATCAGCCTAATACGGTAAGCAGCAAAGCTGAAGTGAAACAAATTACCTCACCCTTCTCAATATGAATTTAATTTCCACTCATTAAATAATTTATCTGATAATAAATAGGCTGCCTTTTGCTGACGCAGTCTCTCCAAGTGTATATCTATAAGTCAGCATGTATTTTTTCTCTCTCTCAAGACACAAGAGCCTTTTCAGATAGAAATGAATGCTGAGAGGTTTTACTGTAGCACAGTCCAATTTGGGTATTAATTAGACTAACTCAGACAGTGACAAAGACTCATCTTAAGACCAGTCCCAACCTGCCCGAGCTTGCAATGCTCTTACTTGGCTAGATTTGACTCATTAATTTCTCGAGGCTCTGGAGGGCTAGAATCTAATAGCATTCTCTTAAAACAATTTATTCTTCACCCTCTTTCCAGCACTGAAAGCCTCCTGAGTGTAAGGGGCGGTTTTGTTCGGTACGCTCCCGTGTCTCGTTTGCAAGATTACGGGTCAAGTCCCACAAGAGACATAGATGTAACGACCGCTGCAACATGTGTCTTCACTCCAGTGCAGTGCTGAAGAAGGTGCTAACCCTTTCAGATGCAAAGCTAAACCACCACACTTCTGGTTGTAAGAGTTAACATGGTGCCAGTGTAGCTATGGTTAAGTTCATATGTTCATATGTTCCAGGAGCAGAATTAGGCCATTTGGCCCATCGAGACTACTCTGCCATTCAATCATAGCTGATCTATCTTTCCCTCTCAACCCCATTCCCCTGCCTTCTCCTCATAGCACTTGACACCATTACTAATTATGAATCCGTCAATCTCCGCCTAAGAAATATCCATTGACTTGGTGTCCACAGCCATCTGTGGAAATGAATTCCAAAGATTCACCACCCTCTGACTAAATAAATTCCTCCTCATCTCCTTTCTAAAGGAATGTCATAGAAACATAGAAAATAGGTGCAGGAATAGGCCATTCTGCCTTTCGAGTCAGCACCGCCATTCAATATGATCATGGCTGAACATCCAAAATCAGTACCCCGTTCCTGCTTTCTCCCCATATCCCAAGATTCCATTAGCCCTAAGAGTGCCCTAAGAGCTATATATCAAACTCTCTCTTGAATACATCCAGTGAATTGGCTTCCACTGCCTTCTGTGACAGAGAATTCCACAGATTCTGGGTGAAAACGGTTTTCCTCATCTTAGTCCTAAATGGCCTACCCCTTATTCTTAAACTGTGACCCATGGTTCTGGACTCCCCCAACATCGGGAACATTTTTCCTGCATCTGGCCTGTCCAATTCCTTAAGAAGTATATGTTTCTATATGATCTCTCATCCTTCTAAATTCCAGTGAATATAAGCCCAGTCGATCCATTCTTTCATCATATGTCAGTCCCGTAATCCCGAGAATTAACCTGGTGTACCTACTCCCTGAATAGCAAAAATATCCTTCCTCAAATTAGGAGACCAAAACTGCACACAATACTCCAGGTGTGATCTCATCTGTACAACTGCAGTAGGACTTCCTTGCTCCTAAACTCAAATCCTCTCGCTATGAGGGC
Source organism: Amblyraja radiata (assembly GCF_010909765.2). Taxonomy (NCBI): domain Eukaryota; kingdom Metazoa; phylum Chordata; class Chondrichthyes; order Rajiformes; family Rajidae; genus Amblyraja; species Amblyraja radiata. Next base: position 43,476,974 of record NC_045966.1, read on the forward strand.
CAACATGCCATTTGCTTTCTGCTGGATCTGCATTCTTACTTTCAGTGACTGATGTACAAGGATATACAGGTCTCGTTGCACTTCCCCCTTTTCTTAATCTGCCATAATTCGGATAATGTGTAGGAAGGAATTGCAGATGCTGGTTTGTGTCTATCTACTATTCGGATAATAATCTGCCTTCTTGGTCTTGCCACCAAAATGGATAACTTCACATTTATCCACATTATACTGCATCTGACATTCATTTGCCCACTCACCCAACCGATCCAAGTCACCCTGCAGCCTCATAGCATCCTCTTTGCAGCCTACACTGACTGCCACCCAGCTTTGTGTCATCTGCAAACTTGGAGATGTTACATTTAATTATTTCGTCAGAATCTTGACCTTTTATTCTGAGGCTATGGCCTCTGGTCCTAGACTCTCCAACTAGTGGGAACATCCTCTCCACTCTAACCAGGCCTTTCACCATTCGGTAAGTTTCAATGAGGTCCGTGCTCAGCCGATTAAACTCCAGTGAGTACAGGCCCAGTGCCTTCAAACGTCCATCCAATGTTAAGACCCAGCATTATTTAAAATGTGTGAATAAAAATCATTAACCTGAGATGTTAGCGCTGTTTCTTTCTCCATGGTCTGACCTGATGAGCATTTCCATTATTTTCTGCCTAGATCATTACAACAACGAACAGTGCTAGAGACTTGGATGCGATTCTGACTACCGATGCTGTCTGTGCAGAGTTTGCATGTTCTCCCAGTGACTGCTTGGATTTTTTTCTGGATGCTCCGGTTTTCTCCCACATTCCAAAGATGTTCGAATTTGAAGATTAATTGGCCTCTAAGTTTCCCCTAATGCATATAGTGCAAGCCAAAGGGCCAGTTTGCACACTGTATCTCTAAATTAAACTAAACTAAACTAAACTATCTTCTCATTATCATGTTGCTATTTCCAGATTAGTTTTGTGTTTTTTAATTGAAACAAATTACAGCCCAATAAGGTTATATAATCCTATAAGAAATAATTTAGGTTTAGGTTTAGGTTTATTATTGGTACCAAAGCACAGTTAAAACACTTTATGCTATCCAATCAAATCAGAAAATATGGTCTGGAGAAAAAAGGTAGGTGATATTTCAGGTTGAGCCCCTTTTCCAGTCTGAAGAAGGGTCCTGACCCGAAGCATCACATATCTATTTTCTCCAGAGATGCTATCTGACTAGCTGAGTTACTCCAGCATTTAGTGTCTATCTTTGGTGTAAGTCAGCATCTGCTGTTCCTGTATATTTCAGACAAGGTAAAACTGTTCCTGAGTCTGGTAAAGCACGCTTTCAAGTTTCTGAACATTCTGCCAGGAGTGGGGATAAGAGGAATGACCCATGTTGGGAATGGTCTTGGATTATGTTGGCGTGATGTTGGATTATGTTGCCGAGATAGCGTGAAGTAGATGAAAACAATGGTGGGAGGTCAGGTCTGTGTGATGGACTGGGCTACATGTATGACTCTCTGCAATTTCTTTGGTCTTGGGCAGAGCTGTTCCCAAACCATGCTGTGATGCAACCCGATGATATGTAACCTACTTGGAATCTACTTGTGTGAAAGTTCTCTTGTTTGAACCACTCATCCCACAAGAGCAACCGGACCTGCTGTCTCACAGATCCAGCAACCCAGGTTAACTTCCATTCTGCGGTGCTGTCTGTGAGAAGTTTGCACGTTCTCCCAGTAACTATGTGGGTCTAGGCCGGGTATTCTTGTTTCCTACCACATCCCAAAGTTCATCAGTTCTTGAGACATAGGAGCAGAATTAGGCCATTCGGCCCATCGAGTCTACTCTACCATTCAATCATGACTGATCTATCTTTCCCTCTCAACCTCATTCTCCTGCCTCAGGCCCACAACCCTTGACACCCTTACTAATCAAGAATCTGTCAATCTCCGCCTTAAAAATACCCAATGACTTGGCCTCCACAGCCATCTGTGAATGAATTCCACAGATTCACCACCCTCTGGATAAAGAAATTCCTCCTCATCTCCTTTCTAAAGGAGTAGACTTTTATTCTGAGGCTTTGCCCTCTGATCCTAGACTCTATTGATTCTATGACTGAATACTACTCTGGTCAAAGACATGCAATGTGATAGATAATTTTTTACTGATGTAAAATTGAATCATAGAATCCGTGAGGAGTTTAGTTTTGAGATGCAGTTTGGAAATGGGACCTTTAGCTCATTGAATCCACACTGACCAGTAATCACCCTGTACACTAGTTCTATCCTACACACAAGGGGCAATTTACAATTCACAATAGCAGATCAACCTACAAACCTGTACGCCTTTGGAATGTGGGAGGAAACTGGAGCATCTAGAGAAAACCCATGCAGTCAATGGGAGAACGGACAAACACCATACAGAGAGCACCCGTAGTTGGGATCGAACCCTGGTCTCTGCCACTGTGAGGCAGCAACACTACCACTGCGCCACTATTCCACCTTACTGGTGGAAATTGGGGAGATTAAAACTGAATTAGTACAGGATTGGTGCTAATGATTGCTGGATGGTCAGCATGGACTTGATGGGCTGAAGAACCTTTTTCCAAACTGTATGGCTCTATGGTTCTCTATGATTCCATGACTCAATATGACAGGCCAATATTTAACTAATAATACACAGCTGTACCTGATTTCTTTCCTCTCTCCTAACATCCCATTCTCTTTTCTGCTCTGGCTCCCTACCCACCTAAAGGTTCCCCTCCTTGCACTGCACAAACACAAGCAGAAGACCTAACATTAGAGGGTCAGGTAGCATCTCTGGAGGATATGGATAGGTGATGTTTCAGATCAGTAAGCTTCTTCAGACTGAAGTGTCACCTATCCATGTCTTCCAGAGATGCTGCCTGACACAATCAGTTACTCCAGCACTTTGTGTTACACTTGTGTTGAGGGATCTCGGATTCTTGTGGTAATCTGATAGAGGTGTACATAATCATGAGAGGAATAGATTTGGTCTTCCTCGTGTCCGACCATCTTCCATATCACGTCTTTCCGGTCGGTCAGTGACCGTTGACAGTCAGCGTTTGCAGAATTGGCTACTTCAGTCAGTCACTGTGGTACAGTTTCTGTCGTCAGCATTGCCGGGATGCGCCACGTGGATCTTCTGCTTGCATCCCATAGATTGGGTAAACGCACAGAGGCTCTTGTCCAGATTAGGTAAATCGAGAACCGGAGGACACGGGTTTAAGGTGAAGAGGAAAGGATTTAATAGGAATCTGAGGGGTAACTTTTTCACACAAAGGGTGGTGGGTGTGTGGAGCGAGCTGCCGGAGGAGGTAGTTGTGGCAGGAATTATCGCAAAATTGAAGAAGCATTTAGACAGGTACATGGATAAAATAGGTTTAGAGAGATATGGGTTAAACGCAGGCAGCTGGGACGAGTGTAGATGAGGCATGTTGATCGGCATGGCCGAAAAGCCTTTTTCCACGCTGTATGACTATGACTCTGTAAATCTTCTCACACAAAGTTTACATACTTGAGCTACAACATAAAAGCATTCAGAAGTAATTTCACGAAAAAAAAAACTTTTTGCCGGAACCTATGTTTACATTGAAGACCTTGCAGTGAATTGTAGTGATTAAGCCTCTGGAAAAGAATGGTCTGAAAAGACGGCAAATCCTATTGCCTATGAAGGGACTGCAATTCTGCATCAGATAGATTCTTCTCAACCTTTCACTTAAAGCTGGCTGTTGAGGAAAATCTATTACATTACTTCACTATAATCTTTTTTTTATGATATTTGATCCCCTGTATACAGACCACAGAATTATCCGCTTTGGAAAGCTGAGAAATCTACAGTACCTTTAATTCTTGGAGAATTGGTGCAGGGCGAAATGCTTTACACATCCGTGCAGGTTCATTGAACATAAAAGAAGGAAAGGATTTTGGCTTCTGCATAAATTTAATACGTCCTCATGTCATTTCAGCTTTCTTTCCAACCTGTTCATTATTTTAGAAGTGTAGGAAGGAACTGCAGATGCAGATTTACACCAAAGATAGCCACAAATACTGGAGTAACTCAGAGGGTCAGGCAGCATCTCTGGAGAAAAGGAATAGGTGACATTTCGGGTTGAGACCCTTCTTCAGACTGAGAGTCAGGGGAGAGGGAAACTGGAGGTATGAAAAGATACAGAACAAATCACAGCAGACACTGATGTCTCTAGAAAGGTGGAGCCCACAATGCTCCATTTTTGGCTGTGGAAGAGGTGATAATGAAAGGATATAAACAGTGATATTGGCATGACAGACATCTGTATAACTCGTTATATCCCTTCCATAACCAATAATGGACCATTGTGGGCTCCACCATGCATTGAATATTATTTATTTTTGCATTCAGTTGTCCTATGTACCTTCTATATCTCTCATTTCCCTTTTCCCTGTCTCTCAGACCGAAGGAGGGTCTCGACCTGAAACGTCACCTATTCCCTGGTTCTGGACTCCCCCATCATTGGGAACATGTTTCCTGCCTCTAGCATGTCCAACCTCTTAATAATCTTATTTCAATAAGTACCCTCTCATCCTTCTAAATTCCAGTGTATATAAGCCCAGTCGCTCCATTCTCTCAACTTAAACAGTCCCGCCATCCCAGGAATTAACCTTGTGAACCTACGCTGCACTCCCTCAATAACAAGAATGTCCTTCCTCAAATTTGGAGACCAAAACTGCACACGATACTCCAGGTGTGGTCTCACTAGTGCCCTGTACAACTGCAGAAGGACCTCTTTGCTCCTATACTCAACTCCTCTTGTTACGAAGGTCAACATGCCATTATCTTTCTTCACTGCCTGCTGTACCTGCATGCTTACTTTCAGTGACTGATGAACAAGTACCCCCAGATCTCGTTGTACTTCCCTTTTCCCAACTTGACACCATTCAGATAATAATCTGCCTTCCTGTTTTTGGCACCAAAGTGAATAACCTCACATTTATCCACATTAAACTGCATCTGCCATGCATCTGCCCACTCCCCCAACCTGTCCAAGTCACTCTGCATCCTCATAGTATCCTCCTCACAGTTCACAATGTCACCCAGCTTTGTCTCATCTGCAAATTTGCTAATGTTACTTTTAATCCCTTCATCTAAATCATTAATGTATATTGTAAATAGCTGCGGTCTCGGCACCGAGCCTTGCGGTACCCTATTAGTCACTGCCTGTCATTCTGAATGGGACCCGTTAATCCCTACTCTTTGTTTCCTGTCTGCCAACCAATTTTCTATCCATGTCAGTATCCTACCCCCAATACCATGTGCTCTAATTTTGCTCACTAATCTCCTATGTGAGACCCTATCAAAGGCTTTCTGAAAGTCCAGGTACACTACACCCACTGGCTCTCCCTTGTCCATTTTCCTGGTTACAACATCAAAACATTCCAGAAGATTAGTCAAGCATGATTTCCCCCACGTAAATCCATGCTGACTCAGCCCAATCCTGTTACAGTCCATATTCGGTTTAAACCAGCATATGCTGTTCCTTCCTACAAATCTAGCAAGATGACTAGGATGTGGGAGAGAGTGCAATGGTTACTTGAAATTTCAGTTACTCCAGCATTCTGTGTCTCTCTTCAGCGACTATTACTTTGCCATTAATCTCAGAAAGAGTTGATTCTTAATTTTGGTGAAGGCTCTTTGGGATAAGCAGGGTGAACCATGTTCATGAACTTAGTTCCGGTTCTATAATTAAAGAATTGCTTTGGGGGAATTAGTGAACATTCATCAGTCAGTAGTAATTTGCACCTGACCAGTAATTCTTGCAGCGCACCTGACAATAGGCCAGAAGTTTAAAGCCATTCTTAGCTTATTCTAAAACAAGTTTGTTTCGAAAATTCTCCTGCATTTCTGCTCCTTGCATAACCTTGTAAATATGAACAGAGCTTGCATCCTTCAAAATTATGAGGGTTCTGAGAAAGTTGATGAATGAAATTCTTTCCTGTCACAAAAAGTATTCAATTCGAGAGGACTAGAATAGAAAAGAATGGATGTAAAATTAAGGTTTTATAAGGCACTGGTCAGACCACATTTGCCGCAGTTTAGTTTAGAGATACAGCATGGAAGCAGGCCATTCGGCCCACCGTGTCAGCGCCGACCCGTGATCCTCATCACTAGGTATCTAGTACAATGGGATCTGGGGGTCCTTGTTCATCGGCATGCAGGTACAGCAGGCAGTGAAGAAAGCGAATGGCATGTAGGTCTTCATAACAAGAGGAATTGAGTATAGGAGCAAATAGATCCTTCTGCAGTTGTACAGGGCCCTAGTGAGACCACACCTGGAGTATTGTGTGTAGTTTTGGCCCCCCTAATTTGAGAAAGGACATTCTTGCTATTGAGGGAGCGCAGTTCACAAGGTTAATTCCCAGGATGGTGGAACTGTCATATGCTGAGAGAATGGAGCAGTTGAGCTTGTATACTTTGGAATTTAGAAGAATGAGGGGTTATCTTATTGAAACGTATAAGATTATTAAGGGTTTGGACACGCTAGAGGCAGGAAACATGTTCCCGATTTTGGGGGAGTCCAGAACCAGGGACCACAGTTTAAGAATAAGGGGTAAGGCATTTAGAACGGAGATAAGGTAACATTTTTTCACACAGAGAGTTGTGAGTCTGTGGAATTCTCTGCCTCAGAGGGTGGTGGAGGTCGGTTCTCTGGATACTTTCAAGAGAGAGCTTGATAGGGCTCTTAAAGATAGCGGAGTCAACGGATATGGGGAGAAGGCAGGAACGGGGTACTGATTGTGGATGATCAGCCATGATCACATTGAATGGCGGTGCTGGCTCGAAGGGCCAAAAGGCCTACTCCTGCACCTATTGTCTATTGTCTCATACACCAGCACTATTCTGCACACTAAGGACAATCCACAATTTTTTTTACCAATGCTAAATTAATCTACAAACCTATATGTCTTTTGAATGTGGGAGGAAATGGAGCACCCAGGGAAAACCCACGCTGTCATGGGGAGAATGTACAAACTCCGTACAGTATTGTGATCAGGTTCGGGCCTCAAGAGGGATGTGCTGGCATTGGAGAGGGTCCAGGGGAGGTTTACGAGAATGGTCTTGGGGATGATTGGGTTAATGTATGAGGAAAGTTTGACTGCTCTGGGCATGTACTCGCTGGAATTCAGATGGATGTGGGGGGGATCTAACGGAAACTTACCGAGTAATGAAAGGCCTGGATAGAGTGGACATGGAAATAATGCTTTCACTGGTGGGGAGTTTAGAACATCAACCTCAGAATAAAAAGCCATACCTTTAGAAAGGAGATGAGGGGGATTTATTTAACCAGAGGCTAATTAATCTGTGGAATTCATGGCAGCAGGCAGTTGTGGAAGCCAAGTCATTTGGTATTTTAAAAATGGAGATTGATTGGTTCTTGATTTGTAAGGGTGTCATAAGGTTATCGGCAGGAGAATAGGGTTGAGAGGGAAAGATAGATCAGACATGATTAAATGGTGGAGTCATCTCAATGGGCTGAATGGCCTTATTATGCTCCTAATACTTTTGAACTGATGACCTTATGAACTGTCTCCCATTACCAAATTCTCAAGAACAAAGGAGATACAGAGAGTGGTAGACTCTGACCAGGCCATCACAAGTACAGACCTCTATGGAATCTGCAGGAGGCGCTGTCTCATCAACAAACTATATCACTCTCGTCACACTCTTATTTCATTCTTACCATTGGGAATAAGGCCCAGGGGTCTGAAAATGTGACCACCGGGTCAAAGCATAGCTTGTACAGTATATGTACTATGCAATGGGTGCACTGTGGAAACAGGCCCTTTGACCCACCGAGTCAACACTGGCCATCGTTCACCCCTTCACACTTGTTCTATGCTATCCAACTATCCACTCCCTCCACACTGGGGGCAATTTACAGAGGTCAATTGACCAACAAACCTGCACGTCTTTGTGACGTGAGAAGAAAATGGAGCACCTGAAGGAAACCCACGTGTTCACAGGGTGAACGTGCAAACTCCATGCAGACAGCATCTGAGGTCAAACCTGAGTTCGAACCTGGGCCTTTGGCGCTGTGAGGCAGCAACTCTACCAGCTGAGGCACTGTGCCACCCAACATTGCTTCTTCCCAACAACCATCAGGTTCTTGAACACTACGCAATACTAACATCAACTATGAACCACTATGAACTCTTTTTTATTGCTCGAAGTATTTGGGGGTTTTCGCATGTTTTTTGGTTATTAATTTATTGATTTTGGTTTACTATATATTATCTATATGTATTATATTTGCAGGGCTGTTTATTTTAGTTTAGTTTAGTTTAAGGATACAGTGTGGATACAGGCCTTTCAGCCCTACTTCTTTAGAAAGCTTAGGAAATTCAGCATGTCCCCAACAACTCTCACCAACTTCTACAGATGCGCCGTAGAAAGCTTTTAATCGGGATGCGTCACAGCATGGCTCAGTAACAGCTCCAACCAAGACTGCAAGAAATTGCAGAGAGTTGTGGACATAGCCCAGACCATCACGCAAACCAACTTCTCGACCATTGTCCATCTACACCTCACGTTTCCTCGGCAAGGCCACCAACATAAACAAGGACGATTCTCTTCCCGGTCCCTACCTCTTCTCCCTTCTCCATTCAGCCAAGAGCTACAGAAGTGTGAAAACATATACTTGCCGATTCAGGGACAGTTTCTTCCCAGTAGTTATCAGGCAACTGAAATATTCCACCACCAACTAGAGAGCAGTCCTGAGCTATTATCTGCCGCATTGGAGACCCTCAGACTATCTTTATTCAGACTTTACTGGACTTTATCTTGTATCAAACGTTATTTCCTTTCTCCTGTATCTGTCCACTGAGGATGGCTCAATTGTAATCACGTATAGTCTTTTCGCCTCGGATCTTGAAGCTATCAACCATCTCTACTTCTACGCCATCAATGTATACCAGGGTATGTACACAGCTTGGTACATGTGATAATAAAAGGACCATTAAACCACTGAACTTTGGGCTAGTTTTCCCAGGGTCAACGGTGGTTGGCTGCTTTCATTCTTACATTTGCATAAAAGTAAGAAGGGAAATCTTCACAGGGTTTCCCAATAGACTGCCTCATAGGCTTTGATGCTAATTTAAATTGTCACCCTCAGATAAATATAACCCTATTCTCAGCACTGGCTGGGAGTACCCAATATCCCAATTCCTTTTTTACCCCTTCCAATTACATAGCAAGGCTATTCTTAGCCTGGCTTTACAAGTTGAAGTAAAACTGGCTCATCCAAGACTTTGCGATAGACTTCGCACGTTTTGCACAAAATAAATGTTGATGTTAATTATTTCTGTTTGGCTTCAATTACTCAGATTTATATTTAGTAGTGCAGTGCAATTTGGTCATTTTTAATCTGCAGGTTATAAATAAAAAGCCGATTGCATGTAATCCAGACAAATGTTTTAAACATGCTCGTATTAAATTGCAGCAGACAAATTAAATGCTCTGCTTAAGCAACAATCCTCTCACAGTTGGCTATCCATGTGCCTTTAGTGTAGAATCCCACTCTTTTCTTACGGATAACATTTTAAAAGATATTAGAAACATAGAAACATTGAAAATAGGTGCAGGAGTAGGCCATTCGGCCCTTCGAGCCTGCATCGTCCAAATCAGTATCCTGTACCTGCCTTCTCTCCATACCCCCTGATCCCTTTAGCCACAAGGGCCACATCTAACTCCCTCTTAAACATAGCCAATGAACTGGCCTCAACTACCTTCGGTGGCAGAGAAATCCAGAGATTCACCACTCTCTGTTAAAAAATGTTTTTCTCATCTCAGTCCTAAAAGATTTCCCCCTTATCCTTAAACTGTGACCCCTTGTTCTGGACTTCCCCAACACCAGGAACAATCTTCCTGCTTCTAGCCTGTCCAACCCCTCAAGAATTTTGTAAGTTTCTATAAGATCCCCCCTCAATCTTCTAAATTCTAGTGAGTACAAGCCGAGTCTATCCAGTCTTTCTTCATATGAAAGTCCTGACATCCCAGGAATCAGTCTGGTGAACCTTCTCTGTACTCCCTCTATGGCAAGAATGTCTTTCCTCAGATTAGGAGACCAAAACTGTACGCAATACTCCAGGTGTACGCAATATTCTGTCTCCCCATTGAAATTGGTGTTGAGAAACATAAGCAATAGAATCAATAGAAGGTCAATTGTTTCCTCAGAGCAAATCCTCCATTCAATAAGATCTTCACGAATGGGGCGGCATGGTGGTGCAGTGGCAGAGTTGCTGCCTTACAGTGCCAGAGACCCTGGTTCAGTCCTAATTACGGATTATCTCTGTACGGGGTTTGCATTTTATCCCTGTGACTCTGTGGATTTTCTCTGGGTGCTCTGGTTTCCTCCAATACTCCAAAGACTTAACTAGCTTAGGTAAATTGTAAAATCGTCCCTGGTCTGAAGGATAGTGCTGGTGCACAGGGTGATTGCTGGTTGATCGGTTGGCCAAAGGTCCTGTTTCAGTGCTGTATCTCTAAAGTAAAGACTGGTGTTCAATCTGCTCTGAGCCCAGATCCCCTGAATACTTTAATAGCCAGCCATCTGCGGATCCCTGTTCTGAATGCAGTTGAAGAAATCATAATCATAGCCATACAACATGAAAACTGGTCCTCAGCCTAACCTGTCCATGTTGACCAAGATGCTTCATTTAAACTAGTCTGTTTTGCCCACATTTGGCCCATGTGCCTCTCAACCTTTCCTAACCATCTACTTGTCCAAGTACCTTTTTAATACTGTCATAGTACCTCCTCAGGCAGACAGGCAATAATAAAATTTCCAAAGCTGCCAAGTAGGATTAGCATAGATTAGCATCGTGCTTGGCATGGACTAGTTGGGTTAAAGTCACGGTACTGTACAATTCTGTGACTATGGCTCCATGAATACATTTTGGAGAATCTCCTATTTTTTCATCTACTACCTACACAGAAGGAGCAATTTACAGAGGCAAATTAACCTACAAACGCGCACATTTTAGGGATGTGCGAGAAAACCGGAGCACCCTGAGGAAAACCACGTGATCACAGGGAGAACGTGCAAACTCCACACAAACAGCATCTGAGGTCAGGATCGAACCTGGATCTCTGGTGTTGTAAGGCAGTAACTCTACCACGTGCTCCACAGTGCCCCACATAAATATAAGACATTCATCTTTTCTGTGAGATTTTGGGATAAACCTTTGCGTGTTTTGGCCAAAACATTTATTACACTAATGCAGCAAATAAAATCAAACTGTTTTCATTTTAGATGCTGCCATAGGTCACATTTTGTAATTGTAAATGTATGCTTTTACTAATAACTTCTGCTGAGTTTGTTTGACCTGAACCACTTAATGAATGATTCAGCAATTTGTGGTACCAACATTTGCAAATTGTCTGCTTTTATCTGCAGTTTATAAAAGAATCTCTACTCCTAGCCTAATGTGATTATATACAGTATAAGCAGCCAGTGCACTAAAAAGGCTCACTAATGCAGTTCAGTTGACTGAGATCATCATTTTATCAGTGGGAAGACTAGAGCTTCATTTAAAATGTGACATCAGTCCTTAATTTTTTTAATTTTTTTAATATCAACATCATCGTCGTCGTTGAAAACATTAGTGACGCAGTGGTGCTGGTTTCCAACGGACATATGCTGGACAGGATTTGATATCGTAAGGCTGATTAGGCCACATTTTGAGTATTGTGCACAGTTTTGGTTGCCCCATTACTGGAGGGATGTGGAAGCTTTGGAAAGATGTTTCATAAATTCATAAGTTATAGGTGCATAATTAGGCCTTTCGGCCCATTGGCTTTATTCCACCATTCAATCATGACTGATCTATCTTTCCCTCTCAATCAGTTCTCCTGCCATCTCCCCATAACCTCTGGTGGCCGTACTATTCGAGAATCTGTCAATCACCGTATTGAAAATATCCATTGGCTTGGCCTCCACAGCCATTTGTGGCAATGAATTCCACAGATTCACCATCCTCTGACAAAAAAAAATCCTCCTTTGTAAAGGTACATCCTTTTATTTTGAGGCTATGGCCTCTGGTCCTAGACTCGCCCACTGGTGGAAACATCCTCTCCACGTCCACTCTATCCAGGCCTTTAACTATTCAGTAAGTTTCAATGAGATCCCCCCGTCATCTAGCGAGTACAGGTCCAGAGCCTGTGTATACCGTATGTGCACATTGTTGTATATGACAACATACAGTGTTGTCGCAGGTAGATAGAGTGATTAAGAAGGCTTTCCATACATTGAGCTTATTCTGACAGAATATTGAATAAAAAAGATAGAGATGCTGGAGAAACTGAGCTGCCTGACCCACTGAGTTACTTCAGCATTTTGTGTTTATCTTCAGTATGAACCAGCGTCTGCAGTTCCTTCTTGCACATATTGAGTATAGATGTTGGGAGATCATGGTTCAGTCTGACAAGACGTTGGTGAGGCCACATTAAGAGTATTGGGTTCAGTTTTGGCCACCTTGATATTGGAGAGGTGGAAAGGGTGCAGAGAAGATTTACGAGGATCTCACCAGGACTCGTGGGCCTAAGCTATGGGAGAGGTTGAGCAGGCTAGGGCTTTATCCCTAGGAACGCAGGAAGACGGGAGGTGATTTAATAGAGGTGTGCAAGATCATGAGAGGAATAGATAGGTCAAATGAACAGAATGTTTGTACTCAGATTTGGGGAAATGAGAATCGAGAACCAGAGGACATAGGTTTAAGGTGAAGGTGGAAAGATTTAATAGGAACATGAGAGACAGCTTTTTTTCACAAATGGTGGTAGGTAAATGGACAAGCTGCTGGAGGACGTAGTTGAGGCCGGTACTATCATAACATCCAAGAAGCATTTAGACAGGTACATGGACAGGATAGGTTTGGAGGGATATGGGCCAAATGCAGGCAGGTGGAACTAATGTTGGGCAAGTTGGGCCAAAGGGCCTGCTTCCATGCTGTACGACTACGACTCTAATGAAATAATCTGACATCTGAATCTGAAGTGCTTCAGGGAAAGAGTTTGCTTTTAATGACATACGGGTGACACAGTGGTGCAGCGGTAGAGTTGCTGCCTCACAGACCCAGCTTTGATCCTGACTATAGGTGCAGTCTGTACAGACATGTTCTCCCTGTGACTGTGTGGATTTTCCCCAGGTGCTCCAGTTTCCTCCCACACTCCAAAGATGTGCAGGTTTTGTAGGTTAATTTGATAGAAATTGTAAATTATCTCTAGTCTGTAGGAAGTGCTAGTGTATGGAGATCGCTGATCGGTGCAGAATCGGTGGGCTGAACAGCCTATTTCCGAGCACTATCTCTAAACTTTACTAAAGTAAACATAAGAAAATAGATGGTAAGAGGCCACATGGTCCTTGAAACCAGCCCAGCCATTCAGAATGATCATGGTTGCTCTTCCCCAGGTCTCATCTCTTTTATACCAGCTCTCCATATCCTTTAGATCTCTGATCTTTCAAAAAAAGACTTCATTTTTAAACATTCATAATGACTTAACCTCCATAATTTCCTCCAGGAATTTCTAGTTCCAGCACTCTCTGAGGGCCAATATTTCTACCCACCTCAGTTTTGAATAAGTGCTCCCTCATCATGTAACTATATCCTCTTGACTTAGATTCACCTCCTCATGGAAACAAAGAGTCATGAAGTCACAGAGCATGCTAAATGGACCATTGTTTCAACTTGTCCATGCCGACCAAGATGCCACATCTAAGCTAGTCCCATTTGCTATTTGGTTGGTTCATACCCTTTTAAACCTTAATAAAAATGAACTGCAGATGCTGGTTTTTACCACAGATAGGCACAAAATGTCACCTATCCATTTTCTCCTGAGATGCTAATTGACCCGCTGTGTTAATCCTGCACTTTGTGACTATCCCTTTAAACTTTTCCTGCCCATGCACCTGTCCAAATATTGCCATGTTACCCTGCCAAGCCCACTAAGGATCTTATTTCTTACACTGTCACCTATCATTAATTCAAACTCTGATCTCAGTGACGCAGCGCAAGAGTTGCTGCCTTACAGCGCCAGGGACCCAGGTTCGATCCTGACTATGGGTGCTGCCTGGACGGAGTTTATCCGTTCTCCCTGTGACTGTGTGGATATTCTCCGGGTGCTCCGGTTTCCTCCCGCATTCCAAAAGATGTGCGGGTTTGTAGGTTAATTGGCTCCTGTAAATTGTCCCTCGTGTGTAGGATAGAGCTAGTGTACAGGGTGATCGCTGATTGGCATAGACTCGGTGGGCCGAATGACCTGTTTCCTTGCTGTATCTCTAAACAAGTCGTCAAGTCAAGTCAAGTCAAGTTTATTCATCACATACACATACGAGATGTGCAGTGAAATGAAAAGTGGCAATGCTCGCGGACTTTTTGTGCAAAAAGACAAACAAACAAACAAACAACAAACAAAATGTAACAGAATCACATATTCTTTTTCATATTAAATATTGTGGGTGGAAGGAAAAAGGGAAAAAAACAGCTAAACTAAACTAAACTAAACTAAAGTTAAATAGTTACTGTAGGTTTTAAAGAGCACGTTAAAGCAGGGAAGGAAGGCAAAGAAGTGAATGAGGTTCATGGAGAGAATGACAGGGATATATGGGACTTTCAAGAATAAATCTGAATACGATCAATGCGGCAGAATTATAGGAATGTGGATATTTCAGAGGATAATTAGGCCACAGGAGGTTGTAGAGAAAGGAGGCAAAGATCCTAATGGAAATCTGAAATCGATCTTTATATCGAGCTTCACGTTCTCCCGATTTCCAATTCTAATTTTTGATTACTAGTCGAATAACATAACCACAAAGCTACTGTACCTTCAATCTATAATGTGTTTCATGTTCTGAGAAGATACTGGACATCTCAGTGGGAGGCTTGCTTTCATACAGCACCTGTGTGAGGGGTACAATGGTGCAACGGTAGAGTTGCTGTCTTACAGCGCCAGAAACCCAGGTTCGATCCTGTCCTTGGGTGCTGTCTGTACAGAGTTTGTACATTCTTCCTGTGAGCATGTGGGTTTTCTCCATGTGCTCCGTTTCCTCCCACACTCCAAAGACCTGTGTGTTTGTAGGTTAATTGATTTCGGTAAAAAAATTGTATCTAGTATGTAGGATAGTGCTAGTGTACGGGGTGACCACTGGTCGGCGCGGACTCGGTGGTCGAAGGACCTGTTTCTGCACTGTATCTCTAAATCTAAAGTCCATCGTACCCCTTTTGCTTGAGTTCAACATGTCCAGTTTACCTGAAACATTAGCAGAATCATCGATCACATTAATACTTAAAAAATATAAAAATATAAAAGAACCAGGATCATATAGAGCTATTGCTTTGTTAAATACGGATCAAAAAATAATAGTGAAAACACTAGCCAGAAGACTAAGCAGGTATGTTAGTAGACTAATAAATGAGGATCAAACAGGATTTATACCTAAGAGACACTCATTCAATAATTTGAGACGCTTGCTTAACATAATGCACTCACATAAATCTCATGACCAAGAGTTATCTATCATCTCACTGGACGCAGAAAAAGCGTTTGATCAAGTAGAATGGGATTATATGATTAAAGTATTGCAAAAATTCCAATTGGGAGAGAATTCATCGCATGGATAAAACTATTATATAACAAACCTACGGCTAGAATACTAACTAATAATATACTATCCTCGAAATTTGAACTATCAAGGGGCAATAGACAAGGTTGTTCACTATCACCGCTGTTATTTGCTCTGGTAATTGAACCCCTTGCTGAAAAAATAAGAACACACCCGGATATTTATGGTTATAATACAAAATATTCAAATAAGAAAATATCCTTATACGCCGATGATGTACTATTGTACATCACAAAACCACAAATTAGTATACAAAACATATTAAATTTAATTGACGACTTTGGATCCTTCTCAGGATATAGAATAAATTGGAACAAAAGTGAAATTATGTCGCTAAAACCAAAAGACTCAACACACCTCCGGAAATTCCCCTTTAAAATAGCCACAGAAAAATTCAAATATTTGGGAATTGAAATTACTAGAAACTACCATGATATGTTTAAAGCCAATTATAATCCCTTACTTAAGAAACTAAATAATTTGATTAAATTCTGGAAAACATTTCCGATGTCCCTAATAGGCAGAATAAACGCTATAAAAATGATCTTTCTACCACAAATCCTATACCTATTTCAATCAATACCTATATATCTCCCAAAAAAGTTTTTCAAAAAATTGGACTCAGACATTACAAATTTTATATGGGATTATAAATCCCATAGAATACAAAGAGTACACCTTAATAAACGAAAAGAGTTGGGGGTCTAGCGCTCCCTAATTTTATGTATTATAATTGGACAGTAAATATTAAAATTATGATTCACCTGCTGGACAATTCTGCCCAGCAGGTGGACTGGATTGTAATGGAAAGAGAGGACTACTCTCCGTGTAATATAGGAGCGACTCTCCTCTCACCAATACATCTGAATAACAAAAATTATAATAAAAATCCAATTATACATAGCACAATTAGAACATGGAAACAAATAAAACAGAATCTAAAATTAAGAAACCTATCTCTTTTAATACCAATAGTTAATAATCCATTGTTTAAACCATCAATTATAGACAAATCATTTATACAATGGGAAAGAATGGGAATCAAAACGCTCAAAGATCTGTATGAATTGGGAAAATTACTATCATTTTAACAATTACAACTGAAATATAATTTGAAAAATAATCAATATTTTAAATATCTTCAAATTCGCGATTATCTGAAAAAATATACAAAAGACTATCATAATATGCCTACCGACTTACTGGATGAAGCAATGAAGACAAAGGCGGAATCACCGAATCTAATATCGTACCTATATAACATCATCTTAAACATAGAAATACCCACAACTGATGGAATTAGAAGAGACTGGGAACAAGAATTAGCTATAAAATTTTCAAAAGAGAGCTGGGATAATCACTTATTACAGGTGCATAAATGTTCGATCAACGTACGACATACTCTCATCCAATTCAAAACATTACATAGACTATATTATTCAAAAACTAAAATAAATAGACTCTTCCCTAATGTCTCACCCATCTGTGATAAATGTCTGTGTCAAGAAGCTACCATAGCGCATTCTTTTGTTTTTTGTACAAAAATCCAAAAATTCTGGTATGAAATATTTGATATCTTTACAAAATTAATCAAAATAAAACTGGTACCAAAACCAGAATGGATCATTTTTGGAATATCGGAAGGTAACCCTGAACTAAACGTGTTTCAGAAGAATTTACTCAATTACGGGCTAATAATGGGAAAAAAGCTCATACTTAAATACTGGAAAAATGCGCCCACACCAACTATAAAAATGTGGATATCAAATATGTTTGAAATACTACATCTGGAAGAGATGAGATTCCTCTTAGCAGGCAAAGCAGACCAATTCCAAAAGACGTGGTCTACGTTTTTGGAACTATTACAAGCATGAGGTGCATAGAAACATAGAAACATAGAAAGTAGGTGCGAGAGTAGACCACCAGGTCCGTCGAGCCCGCACCGCCATTCGCTCATGGCTGAACACTAAACAGACACACTTACCCACAAACAGTAGACACAAGACACAGAACACAAGACACTACCCTCCCCTTTATACCGCTATCACCCCTCTCCACCCCAAAAACCTCGTGATCTCCTGGGGGAGGCAAAAAAACGGATAAAAACCCAGGTCCAATTAGGGAAAAAAATCCGGGAAATTCCTCTCCGACCCCAATCCAGGCGATCGACACTTGTCCAGGAGATCACTCAGGTCTTACTATACTAACCATACCTAGGTCCATATCCCTGCCCTCTCCCCGTAGCCCCTTATCCCCTTGGCAGCTAAAAAACCATCTATTTTAGTCTTAAATATATTTAAAGTTTCTGCTTCCACTGCTCCCTGGGGCAGTGAATTCCATAAATTAACCACCCTCTGGGTGAAGAAGTTCTTCCTCATCTCCGTTTTAAAAGAGCCCCCCCTTATTCTGCAACTATGTCCCCTAGTTCTAGTTTCCCCGATCATTGGGAACATCCTCGGTGCATCCACCCGATCAAGGCCCCTCACGATCTTATATGTTTCAATGAGATCGCCTCTCATTCTTCTAAACTCCAAAGAGTAGAGTTCCAGCCTACTTAACCTTTCCTCATATGTCAATCCCCTCATTGCAGGAATTAATCTTGTAAACCTTCGCTGCACTGCCTCCAGGGCTAGTACATCCTTTCTTAAGTATGGACCCCAGAACTGTACACAGTATTCCAAATGTGGTCTCACTAATACTGTGTACAGCTGCAGCAAGACCTCCGTGTTTTTATACTCAATCCCCCTAGCAATAAGGGCCAAAACTCCATTGGCCTTCCTGATTGCTTGCTGCACCTGCATACTAACTTTTAGTGATTCATGTACTAATACCCCTAGATCCCTTTGCGTTGCATTACAACGCAGCTCCTCCTCATTTAGAAAATAACTTGCCCTATCATTTTTTTTCCCAAAGTGAATGACTTCACATTTATTAGTATTAAATTTCATCTGCCAAGTTGTTGCCCACTCACCTAGCTTATCTATATCCTTTTGCAGACTCTTCCTATCCTCCTCATCCCCTACTTTTCCTCCCATTTTTGTATCGTCCGCAAATTTTGATATATTACACTTGGTTCCCTCCTCCAAATCATTTATATAAATTGTGAACAACTGGGGTCCCAGCACCGACCCTTGCGGAACCCCGCTAGTTACCGGTTGCCATCCCGAGTATGAACCATTTATCCCCACTCTCTGCTTCCTATTTGTTAGCCAATCCTCTACCCATGCTAATATATTACCCCCAATCCCATAATTTTTTATTTTTAGCAATAGTCTTATATGTGGCACCTTGTCAAAAGCCTTTTGGAAGTCCAAGTATACCACATCCACCGGTTCCCCTTTATCCACCCGGGTTGTTACTTCCTCAAAGAATTCGAGCAGATTCGTTAAACAGGACTTCCCCTTCACAAAACCATGCTGGTTCTGTCCGATTAAGTCATGTTTATCCAAGTGCCCCGTTAGTGTTTCTTTAATAATTGTCTCTAACATTTTACCCACCACCGATGTTAGACTAACCGGTCTATAGTTACCCGCCTTCTGTTTACTTCCTTTTTTAAATATAGGTGTTACATTGGCCATTTTCCAATCCACTGGGACCGTTCCTGCCTCCAGGGAGTTTTGGAAAATTATCACCAATGCATCCACAATCCCCACCGCTATCTCCCTCAAGACCCTTGGATGTAATCCATCAGGCCCAGGGGATTTATCCTCCTTCAGTCTCATTAATTTCCCTAATACCACCTCCTTGGTGATCTTAATAGTATTTAGCTCCTCCATTCCTACCGCCACCTGTTTATCCAGCGTTGGAATATTTTTTGTGTCTTCTATGGTGAAGACTGATACAAAATACTCGTTTAATGCCTTTGCCATTTCCATGTTCCCCACCAACAACTCTCCAGTCTCACCCTCCAATGGACCAACGTTCACCTTAGCCACCCTTTTTCTTTTATATAGCTATAAAAACTCTTACTATTAGTTTTTATGTTGTTTGCTAATTTCCTTTCATAGTCTATTTTCCCCGTCTTAATTAATCTCTTAGTTATTTTTTGCTGACCTTTAAATGCTTCCCAATCCTCTACCCTCCCACTATCTCTGGCTACCTTATATGCCCTTGCCTTCAGCCGAATACTATCCTTTATAGTTTTACTGAGCCATGGCTGACTGTTCTTACCCTTACCCCTTTTTTTCTTCATAGGAATAAATTTTTCTTGAAGGTTATACAGTAGACCCTTAAACGTACACCACTGCTCATGTACCGTCTTATTCTTGAGTCTGCTATCCCAGTCAACTTTGATCAGCTCATTCCTCATACCTTCATAATCCCCCTTATTTAGACTAAGCACCCTAGCCTGAGTTTCAACCTGCTCCCCTTCTATTTGAATATGGAATTCGACCATATTGTGGTCACTTGTTCCCAACGAGTCCCTAACTATGACATTTTTAATTAATCCTGCTTCATTACACAGGACCAGATCCAAGATTGCCTCCCCCCTTGTCGGTTCTGTGACATACTGTTCTAGGAACCCGTCTCTAATACATTCTATAAACTCTTCCTCTAGTCTACCCTGCCCAGTTTGGTTTGCCCAATTAATATGAAAATTGAAGTCCCCCATGATTACAGCAGTTCCCTTTTTACATGCGTCAACTATTTGCAGATTTATGTTCTGACTAACAGCGTCACAGCTATTTGGAGGTCTATAAATTACACCCACTAGTGTTTTTTTCCCCTTGTTATTCTCTATCTGTACCCAAGCTGTTTCACTATCCTGATCCTTCAACGCAATATCCTTCCTCTCTATTGCCGTTATTCCCTCCCTTATTAAAAGGGCCACCCCTCCTCCCTTTCTTTCCTGTCTATCTTTCCTAATTGTCGAGTACCCCTCTATATTTAACTCCCAGTCCTGATCCCCTTGCAGCCATGTCTCCGTAATGGCCACAATATCATAACTATATATACTTAATTGCACCGTTAATTCATTTATCTTATTACGAATACTCCGTGCATTTAGATAAAGCACTTTCAGATGATTTTTACTACCCTTCCTTTCCGTTTTTGCCCCTTTTACATCTAGAGCTTTATCTTCACACATTCTGTCTCCTGTCACATTTTGACTTTCCGCTTCCCCACTGATACCCTGCTCTATTTCCTCTACCCCTGCCGTTATTACCCCCCTTGATACCTCCCCCCCGCTACTTAGTTTAAAGACCTCTCTACTGCCCTAGTTATATGATTTGCCAGGACCCCAGTCCCAGCACCGTTCAGGTGAAGTCCGTCCTTACAGAACAGATCCCCCCTGTCCCAGTACTGGTGCCAGTGGCCCAAGAAACCAAACCCATTATTCCCACACCAGTCTTTGAGCCACGCATTCATCTTTTTAATTTTACGTACCCTCGCCGATTTGGCCCGTGGCTCAGGTAGCAATCCGGAGATCAGTACCCTCGAGGTTCTGCTTTTTAATTTATTCCCTAACTGCTCAAACTCCTTCAGCAGATCCTCCTTCCTCGTCCTTCCTATGTCATTGGTCCCCACATGGACCACGACCACTGGATCCTCCCCCTCCCACTGCAAATTTCTCTCCAGCATCGCAGAGATATCCTTAACCCTAGCACCGGGTAGGCAACACAGCCTTCGGGACATGTTCTGCTGGCCGCAGAGAACCTTATCTACCCCCCGAATAATACTATCCCCTATCACTCCGGCATTTCTTCTAACTCCCCCCTCTTGAATGGCCTCCTGATCCACGGTGCTGCAGCCAGGTTGCTCATCCCTCCCACAGCCCCTGATCCCGTCCTTACATTGAGTAAGAGCCTCGGTCATGCTTGTCAGGGACAAGGGCTGTGGCTCCTGCCGCATCTCCTCCTGGTTCCCCCTACCTGCCTCGCTTATGGCCACACCTTCCTTTCCTTGCTCACTGCCTACTGAATTAGTTAAACTGGTCGGTGTGACCATCCCCTGGCACAAAACATCCAGGTAATACTCCCCCTCCCTGATGTACCGCAGCGTATGAAGTTGGGTCTCCAGCTCATCAATGCGGAGCTGGAGTTCCTCTAGCCTCAAACACTTACTGCAGCTGTAGGGATCTTCTACATCAATGGTGTCGACAAATTCCCACATCTCGCAGTATTGGCACATCTCCTGACCGCCCATCTTATATAAGTAATTAACTGGTCCTATTTAAGAATCCCCTACTGTATTGATACACCCCTTATTTATATAATCCTACCTCCTATAAATGGGAAAGTACTCACCCCAGCCGTAAATTACCTACTGGTTTGGCTGTCTAGTGGTAATTCCGTCCGCTCTTCCTGTCTGGTCCACTGCTCCCTTGCAGTGCGTGGCAAACCTCTTTGCCTCTGTTAGTCTCTCGAGCCGCGGCTCCGTCCGTCCTCCCTCGGCGACAGCACCTGTGGCACCGCGGTCGTGACTCCCTTCCGTTCCTGCAGAGCCTTCCTGACCTGGGCGGAGTCTGCAGCTAACTGTGTGCTCACGTCAATAGTAATTATAAAAAATAAAAAAAATAAATAAATAAATGGTGCCAGGATCTGGCAACGGGGGGTAAAACAACAAAAACAGACTTGGTTGGTAGTCCCCTTTCTGCGGAGTTTAATGTTATAATAGAGCGATTGTTTCTCCTTTCTTTTTCCTTCTTTTCTAGGGTCTACTTTCTTTCTTTACTTCCTTCTCTAACTTCTTTTCTAAGGGGCTTTCTTTTCTCAACACTCTCTTGCACCTTCATGACTCTTTCCTTACTTCCTTTACTTCTATCTATTTCTTAAAGCTCAAAAAATGAAGCGGTACAAAAAAATGTATTAAGACATATGTGTTGTGTATTATTGTAACTTACCGTACTTCTAATAAAATTTAAAAAAATTAAAATTTAAAAAATAGTTACTGTAGGTTTTAAAGAGCACGTTAAAGCAGGGAAGGAAGGCAAATAAGTGAATGAGGTTCATGGAGAGAATGACAGGGATATATGGGACTTTCAAGAATAAATCTGAATAAGATCAAGGCGGCAGAATTATAGGAATGTGGATATTTCAGAGGATAATTAGGCCACAGGAGGTTGTAGAGAAAGGAGGCAAAGATCCTAATGGAAATCTGAAAACGATCTTTATATCGAGCCTCATGTTCTCCCGATTTCCAATTCTAATTTTTGATTACTAGTCGAATAACATAACCACAAAGCTACTGTACCTTCAATCTATAATGTGTTTCATGTTCTGAGAAGATACTGGACATCTCAGTGGGAGGCTTGCTTTCATACAGCACCTGTGTGAGCGGTACAATGGTGCAACGGTAGAGTTGCTGTCTTACAGCGCCAGAAACCCAGGTTCGATCCTGTCCTTGGGTGCTGTCTGTACAGAGTTTGTACATTCTTCCTGTGAGCATGTGGGTTTTCTCCATCTGCTCCGTTTCCTCCCACACTCCAAAGACCTGTGTGTTTGTAGGTTAATTGACTTCGGTAAAAAAATTGTCTCTAGTATGTAGGATAGTGCTAGTGTACGGGGTGACCACTGGTCGGCGCGGACTCGGTGGTCGAAGGACCTGTTTCTGCACTGTATCTCTAAATCTAAAGTCCATTGTACCCCTTTTGCTTGAGTTCAACATGTCCAGTTACCATAGAATACTTTTGAAATGCGGTCATTGTTGTAATGAGGAAGACCATCATCTAAAATATGCACAGAAATCTCCCACGTAACGAGGGTCAAGTATTAGATTTAGTTTAGTTTAGATTAGTTTAGAGATACAGTGCAGAAACAGGCCCTTCGGCCCATCGAGTCTGCGGCGGCCAGCAATTACCCCGCACACTAACACTATCACTTTTTTTCCCTATGTTTCTACCCTACACATTGAGGACAATTTACCATTTTACCGAAGCCAATTAACCTACAAAAGAAGGGACTCGACCCGAAACGTCACATTCCTTCGCTCTATAGATGCATTTCTCCAGCATTTTTGTCTACCTTCGATTTTTCCAGCATCTGCAGTTCTTTCTTATACAAACCTGTACGTCTGTAGACTGTCGGTGGAAACCGGAGCACCCGGAGAAAAAACATGCGGTCACAGGGAGAAGATACAAACCCCGTACAGACATCACCCATAGTCAGGATCAAAACCGGGTCTCTGACGCCATAAGTCTGCAACTCTACTGCTGTGCCACATGCCACCCGATGGTACAGATGGAAGAGGAAAGGATGTTGGCCAGAGCAGTACTCTTTCTCTCTCTCCTGTCTCTCTCACCACCTTACTCGCTCTTTCTCTCTCTCTCCTGTCTTTCTCCCCTCTCTCTATTTCCAACTCTATTCCTCCCTTGTTAATTATTATTATTATTAAACATGCAGCATGGAAACAGGCTCTTCAGCCCATCAAATCCATGCTGTCTATTGATCACACTAGTTCTATGCATTCAATTTTCTCATCCACTCCCTACCCACTAGAGGCAATTTTCCAGAGGGCCAATTAACCTACAAACACACACGTCTTTGAGATGTGGGAGGAAACCGGAGAACCCGGAGGAAACCCAGGTGGACACGGGGAGAACGTGCAAACTGCACACGGACAGCACTCGAGGTCAGGGTCAATCCCGGGTTCTCTGGCACTGTGAGGCAGCAGCTCTACCAGCTGCACCACTGCGTCACTGTACCAACATCTCTTCTGCTCACTGATGTGTATGGTGATCATAGGCGTAAATCAACCTTTTGTCTGGAGACTAATTCCTCAGAGTTATAGTTCGATCCATAAGCTCAGCCCGTGGCACTAAAATAATACTATTTAACCTGGCAAAGGAGCAAAGGGAACAAATCTTACTTGTTTACATAATTACCAAGCAAAATCAATATGTTCTGAGGATTTTGTTTGGCAATGATTAAGAAAATCAATTAGAGATTTTTTTTTACTGTTCATGCTTTTTTTTAACAAATATTTGAAAATAAAACCAACAAAAATGCTAGAGATATTCAGCAAAGGTGGCTCAGCAGTAGGGTTACTGCCTTTGTGAATTGTAGGAAAAGTTATTTTGGATCTCTTATGCCATTCAAAAGAGAAAAATAAAACCCTGTCCATACTAGTGGGAGAGTCTAGGACATGGGTCAGCAACCTTGTCCTGCATAGGGGCCAGGACACATGTATGTGAGCGAATGGCAGGCCACATCTATCACGTATACACATGGGTTCCACCCCCCTCACCCAGGATGAAAGGCATCAAATCACGTGTTCATAGCAGACAAAAATGCTGGAGAAACTCAGCAGGTGAGGCAGCCTCATGCAATCCTTGCATGTCTCACCCGCTGAGTTTCGCCAGCATTTTTGTCTACCTTCTAGCATCTGCAGTTCTTTCTTAAACGTGTTCACAGAAGGTGCACGGCCATGCCGGTGGCTTTGTGCAGGATGCAGTACAACCAGAGCTCGGGCCACTGCTCGGGGCGCCAAACCGCTGCTCGGGGCACTTGGCGGGCTGGATGATTATGGGGATAAAAATCCGCCTGTGGGCCAGATGATTTCGGGTTATGGGCCACATTCGGCCCGGGGGCCATAGGTTGCCGACCCCTGGTCTAGGACCACAGCCTCAGAATAAAATGATGCACCATTAGAAACTAGATGTGAGGAATTTCTTTAGTCAGAGGGTGGTGAATCTGTGGAATTCATTGCTACAGACGGCAGTGGAGGCCAAGTCAATGGATATTTTTAAGGTGAAGATTGACAGATCAATCCAATGCGCACAAACAAATTGAAATAGTGTTTTGTTAGGCTGCACATCATACACAAGAAGAAGATCCACTCCCTACACACTGAGGGCAATTTACAGAGGGCCAATCAACCTACCAATCCGCACGTCTTTAGGATGTGGGAGGAAACCAAAGCACTCGGAGGCAACCCATGCCATCACAGGGAGAACGTGCAAACTCCACACAGGCAGCATTCGCAGTCCGGATCGAACCAAGGTCTCTGGCGCTGCGAGGCAGTAGCTCTAACATCTGCGCCACCATGTCAACCAGATCAGGACACTTAAGGGCATGTCCCGCTTACACGATTTTTCTGTGTCGCCTGTATAGTCGTGAGTAGTCGCCCAAAGAGTCATAACTTTTCTGGTCGCCGCTGGATTTTCAACGTTGAAAGTTTTCGGCAACCTGCTGCGACTATGACGGTTGCCGGCAAGTCGCCGAAAAAAAATCGTAAGAGGGACAGGCCCTTTACTGCTACCCTTGCCCTTCATGCCCACTTTTTATATAAATAAATAAATAACGTTTTGTTACAGAGACAGGAGTTTGGCAATCGCTGGACATAATATTTATTGCCTAAATGAAAGAAATGTATTCAAATTGTTAAGCATTTTACTTGTGACTCAATGACCAGAACAAAATACATTAGTTGTAGTGCCTTCCATCTGGTTTGGATGAGAACTTGCATTTCACTGATTTCCTGAGTAATTCAAAGTAGTTTGCTAATGTAGAATAGAATTAATTAGCGTAGATGCCAAGTTACATTCAGTGTCAGCATAAACTTTAATGGGAATTACACTGCCTGGATAATTTAAAAAAATGGTGGAAACACTCAGCAGGTCGGACAGCAGCTGTGGAAATGGAACAGGAATAGACATTACCAGACTTTATCGTGCACTAAATGTTAATCCCTTTATCCTGTATTGGTCCATTGTGGGCAAGCTTGAATGTAATCATGTGTAGTCTTTTCGCTGACTGGATAGCACGCAATGAAAAAGCTTTATCCCTGTACCTCAGTAGACATGACATTAATAAACTAAACTAAAATAAGAGTTATCATTTAAGGTTGAGGTGCCTATATCTGATGAAGGGCCTTGAACCTGAAATACTGTTTGTAGTGGTTGCTTATCCCTCAACTGGCCACCGAGGGCGCCATAGACTGTGTTGTCTTGTGTTCAATTATGTTTAAATATTTTCACCTGTATCATTTGTGTTACATATTGAGCTCCCTATTTAAGTCTGACATCTACTTCTCTCTTTTCTTCATCCTGGTTTTTAACCCGTACAGTCTGTGCTCAGGTTAATCATGATTCTAGTAAATGCATTTTTGATAGGCACAAAATGCTGTCGTAACCCTTTGGGCCAGGCAGCGTCTCTGGAGAAAAGGAATATGTGGTGTTTTGGGTTGAGACCCTTCTTTGAACTCTGAGTTTGAGTTTAATTTACTCCTGTGCCTTTTGGATGGTGCAGTGGTAGGTTGCTGCCTTGCAGCACCAGGACCTGGGTTGGATCCTGACTATATGTGCTCTCTGTATGGAGTTTGCATGTTCTCCCGTGATTGTGTGGATTTTCTCTGTGTGCTCTGGTCACCGCCCACACTCGAAAGATTTACAGGTTTATAGATTAGTTTGGCTTTGGTAAGAATTATAAATTATCCCTAGTGTAGGATAGTGCTAGTGTATGGGGTGATTGCTGGATGTAGTGGCCTGGGTGGGCTGAAGGGCCAATTTTCTTGTGTTCTATGGAAGGTTCCAGCATCTTCAGTTCTTGGAGTCTACATTTCTGTCAGATTTCCAGAATCAACATTTTGGTCCAGAATATCCTGTTATTTTCTTCCCCCTTTAATCTCGCAAGCTGTGAAAAACCCGTAGTCATAGTGTGGAAACAGGCCCTTTGGCCCAACTTGCCCACACTCACCAACATGTCCCATCTATACTAGTCACACTTGCCTGCATTTGATGCGTATCCCTCTAAACCTGTCCAATCCATGTGCCTATCTAATTGTTTCTTAAATGTTGTGATAGTCCCTGCTTCAATTACTTGTTCCATACACCCACCACCCTTTGTGTGGAAAGCTTACTGCTTTGGTTCCTATTAAATCTCTCCCCAACCACTCCATGTATAACTGCAACATGATTAGCCAACTTCTATGCTCATTGCTTGTGACATTCCCTAACTGTTAACCTCAAAAGTTGGGGGCTAATGGAATCAAGGGATATGGGGAGAAAGCAGGAACGGGGTACTGATTTTGGATGATCAGCCATGATCATATTGAATGGTTGTGCTGGCTCGAAGTGCTGAATGGCCTACTCCTGCACCTATTTCCTATATTTCTAAAGCCAGATTGACTGCTGATTTCACAATCAAAAATGATTGGAAATGACTTGGTAAGTGAAACCTTGGTTTTGCTCCAAGGACTTTGTTTTCTACTCTCTGCTCAGGCTTCAGTTAATTTTTATTTAAAAAAAACCTAGCAAGTCTGCACAGTTCACATTCTGCCTGGCTCCATCAAATTGATGAGTTTTATGTTCGTAGCTGACTCAGGTTGTACGATAGTTTCTTGGCTGCCATGTCCTGGGGTTTTCCAACTCTGCTCTCTGCCCATTTGCATTTTCTACTTGAAGCTATCCTGGAGCTCCATCCCACCCCCCACCCCCACCTTGGTTTCAATACAAGACTTTCTCTCCCCACTACTCCATCTGCCCGAAGAAGGGTCCTGACCCGATATGTCATCTATATATTTCCTCCACTGAGGAAATGGGGTGGCACAGTGGCGCAGCAGTAGAGTTGCTGCCTTACAGGGCCAGAGACCCTGGTTCATCCTGACTATGGGGGCTGTCTATGGAGTTTGTACAATCTCTCTCCTAATTTCCTCTCACTTTTAGTTTAGCTTAGTTTAGAGATACAGCATGGAAGCAAACCCTTCGGCCCACTAAGTCCGCGTCGACCATTGATCCTCGCACATTAATTCTTCCATATACAGACGGGACAATTTTACATTCATACCAAGCAAATTGACTGGCTTTAGAGTGTGAGGGAAAACCGAAGATCTTGGAGGAATCCCACGTTGGTCATGGGAAGAACGTACAAACTCCATACAGACAGCACCCAGAGTCAGGATCGAACCCAGGATCCGGGGCTCTGGTGCTGTGAGGCAGCAACTCTACCCTGCGCCACATGCCACCCTCAAAGAAACAGGAAAAATCTCAGGTTCTCGACCTGAAACTCCAACTATTCCTTTTCTCCAGAGATGCTGTCTGACTCGCTGTGTTACTCCAGCTTTTTGTATTTATTTTCAGTTTAAACCAGCATCTGTATTTCTATCCTACACATCCTTTCTGTGGTGACGAGCATTGCACACAATAATACAAATGTAACGAGCAAGTCCTATAGAGCTGCAACATGACTTTGTGACCCTTGCCCCAACAGAGTCATACAGTCATAGAGTGATACAGAGTAGAAACAGGCCTTTCGGCGCAACTCGCCCACACCGGCCAACAATGTCCTTGCGACACTAGTCCCACTTGCCGGCGCTTGGTCCATTGATACGTGTACCGAGGTATTGAAAAGCTTTTGTTGCGTGCTAACTATGTACATATAAGATATCAGAGTATAAGATCATGAAAGGAATAGATAGGGTAAAAGCACAGTCTTTTACCAGGGCAAGGGGAATCAATAACCAGTGGACCTAGATTTAAGGTGAGGGAGGAAAGATTTAATAGGATCCTGAGGAGCAACATTTTTGGTACAAAAGGTGGTAAGCATATGGAATAGGCTGCGACAGGAGGAAGTTGAGGCAGGTACAATTACAACATTTCAAAAACATTTGGAGAGGTACATGGACAGGACATGTTTTGAAGGATATTGGCAAAATTGAGGTCTACACTCGTCGTACAGGTTTGTAGGTTAATTGGCTTCAGTAAAATTGTAAATTGTCCCTCGTATTTAGAACAGTGCTAGTGTACGGAATTGTTGGTCGAAGAGGACTTGGTGGGCCGAAGGACCTGTTTCCATGCTGTATCTCTAAACTAAATTAAAGTAGCACCCAGAGTAAACCCACACAATTTCAAGGAGAAGAAATAAACTCATAAGGCAGTGACAGAGGCTAGGATTGAATTTGGCTCACTGATGCGGTTAGTCAGCAGCTGTTCTAGCTGTTGTCACTGTAGTGATCTTGTACCTACATTACATTTTGCAACATTATGCCCATATCCCCCGATTCCCTTAATGCCCTGAAATCTATCACTTGTGAGTGAACACATACACCCTTCAGTATATAATTTTAAAGGTTCATAACTTTAGACTAGTATTTACTGGTGCCCTCCCCTAATACATACCCCATTTACTGGTGCCCTCCTCTAATACAACATTTACTGGTGCCCTCCCCTAATTCCCCATTTACTGGTGCCCTCCTCTAATTCCCCATTTACTGGTGCCCTCCCCTAATTCCCCATTTACTGGTGCCCTCCCCTAAAGAAAATGGCATGTCACAGGGAGAGTGTGCAAACATACAACGCTCGAGCACGGGATGGACCCGGTTCTCCGGCGCTGTCAGCAGCTCTACCTGCTGCGCCACTGTGCAAGTCAAGTGTTTGATGGTCATATGCCCCAGATAGAACACTTGCAGCAGCACAATGGAATATGTAAACACTGTAAATAATATAATAAACTGTTATATATAAATAATATATAAACTGTATATTTCAGTGTGTATATACATATATACATATTCCTTGTCTGCTTCTGAGGGCGTTGGACACCAGGAGCCCCCACCCCTGGCGCTGGATTGTTCAACTGTTGTTGACTCTAATCTGGCAATAAACTCTCACACAGATGAGAGATCATTGTGGGCTCCACCATTCGTTGGTTATCGGTGTCGGCTCTGATTTGTCCTGTACCTTTTCATATCTCTAGTTTCCCTCTCCCATGACTTTCAGCCTGAAGAAGGGTCTCAAACCTGAAACGGCACCTGTTCCTTTCCCCCAGAGATGCTGCCTGACCCGCCGGGTTAATCCACCATTTTGTGCCTATCTTCGGTGTAAACCAGCTTCTGCAGTTCCTACATTGTGCTTGCAGCGTCGGAGACCCGGGTTCAATCCTGACAATGGGTGCTGTCTGTACGGAGTCTGTACGTTCTCTGTACAAGAAACTGTTTCTTTTAATCCAAATTCTCTGGGTCTCAGTTTTATGATTAACCTTTGTTAGAAAGAGGAGCTGCTAGTCACAGCCATATTAGTTACAGCTTTGGCATATGATGCATAATTAATACGGGTATATGATACCATATGCCAGCCTAGTTCATTACAGCCTAATGCACTTTGCTGGTTATATCTGCTGTACCAGCAGCAATAGACATCCTTATGTAATCAATCACCCAAGAAGTAATACAAATCACTCCTTGTCTCAACGTTGGGTCATATAATTAAAGATCTTATTGCAAACAAAACAATTATTTGCAAGTTCCAGACTGGAGAGAAGGTGCACAATTTGGGCAGCACAGCGGTAGAGGTGCTTCCTGACAGCGCCAGAGACCCTGGTTTGATTCTGACCATTTCTGTAGTTCATACGTTCTCCACATGACGCGTGGGTTTTCCCCAATACGCGCTAGGGACTGGATCATCTACAATAGGATTCTGCACACTTTAAAAGATTGACCCCTAATCCAGCGGCATGGTGGCGCAGCGGTAGAGTTGCTGCTTTACAGTGCTTGCCCACTGGAGGTCCGGGTTCAATCCTGACCATGGGTGCTGTCTGTACGTTCTCCCCTTGACCTGCGTTGGTTTTCTCCACGATTTTCGGATTCCTCCTACACTCCAAAGATGTGCAGGCATGTTGGTAAATTGGCTTGGTAAACGTAAAAATTGTCCTCGGCATGTGTAGGATAGTGTTAACATGCAGGGTTGCAGGTTAGTGCAAACCCGGTGGGCCAAAGGGCCTATTTCTACACTGTTTCTCATTGGTGTTGGATACACCACAGCTTTGCACGTATGTGGGCACTTTGCTATAGTTGTCCCTGTCTCACATAGAAGCCTTTCGTTCAAGCTGAACTCCTGGTTCCATGAATAATCTAAACTTTGATGAACGAGTCCTTCAAATCCATAAAACTGCAATTTCCCGCTCCTGATCCTCCCTCCATTAAGAAAGTACCAACGGATTTTCCCCGCTATTGGCTACAAGGAAAGTACTGCTAGAGGTCAACTGTTTCATTTCTAGGGGGGTTGCAAAGACTAGCAATGCATCAAATGCATTCTCCAGGGTCTAATATGATGACAGTATATTCTGGTACATAGTTCTCCTCTTGCGAAAAATGATGTACAACAACGTCTTCATTTTTATTTATTCTGTTTTTTACACTGGAGTCAGCTCAATATAAAGTGAGGTTTTCTTTATTTTCCTTTGAAAATGAAGTGTGAAAACAGGACCTTCGGCCCATCGAGTCCACGCCGACCAATGATCACCCATACACAAGTTCTGTGTTATCCCAGTTTTGCATATGTAACCTGGATAAGTTTCTGAGCTCAAACTCCAAATGACTTTATTTTCCCTGAACCCTGGCTGACCTTGCAACGGTTTACCCCTCCCCCTCCCTCCACCTCCACGTCCACCTTCCTCCAGCTTCACCATTCTCAAACTTTATATCCTCGAGCTTCACAATTCACAGCTCTTTATCCTTTTGGGCTCACGCCTGTCTTTTTATCTCTGGCCTTTGTCCATCAATCTCCCTATCAGAAAATTTCTCACCTGTGTTCACCTATTACCAGCCATGATTTGTCCTGCCCCCTCCTCTCTTCCAGCTTTATTCCCCCCTCCCCCCCCCACCCCCAAACCCCCCAACCCCTGCAATCAGTGTGAAGATGAGTCCTGACCCAAAATGTCAACTATCCATGTTCTCCAGAGATGCTGCCTGGCCCGCTGAGTTATTCTAATACGTTGTGTCTTTCTTTACTGATCTCAAATTGTTTGACTATCTATGCTGAACTTCTCCAAGGCATCACACAGCTCTCTGTATCACTGATCATGGCCATGTATTATCTGAATATGTAGCATGGAGTCTAAGTTTCATAATTACAGACACTCCCCAACTTACATAAGTGTTATGTCTCGTGGATCCTTGCGTAAATCGGATGTTAAGCAAGTTGGAAACAGAAGTGCTACTGTGAATGCGTACATTTTATTAATCGTACCATGTATTAAGGTAAGGTGCGTTACAGGTGGATAGTGTGGTCAAAAAGGTTTTTGGCACATTGGCGTTCATCAGTCAGAGTGTTGAATATAGAAGTTGAGAGGTCATGTTACAATTATGTAAGACATTTGTGAGGCTACATTTAGAGTATTGTGTTCAGTTTTGGTCACCATGGTATAGGAAAGATGTTGTCAAGCTGGAAAGGGTGCGGAGAAGATTTACAAGGATCTTGCCAGGACTCGAGGGCCTAAGCTACAGAGAGTTAGGACTTTAATCCTTGGGGCGCAGGAGGATGAGGGGTGATCTTATAGAAACGTACAAAATCATGAAAGGAATAGATTGGGTAAATCCCCAGAGGCTTCTACCCAGATTTGGGAAATCGAGAACCAGAGGACATAGGTTTAAGATGAGGGGGGAAAGATTTAATAGGAAGCTGAAGGGTAACCTTTTTGCACAAAAGATGGTGCTGCCAAAGGTGATAGTTGATGTAGGTACTATCATTTGGACATGTACATGAATAGGATAGGTTTAGGGGGATATGGGCCAATCACGGGCAGGTAAGACAAGTGTAGATCGTGGATGCTGGTGGGCGTGGGTAAGTTTGGCCGAAGGGCCTGTTTCCATGCTGTGCTATTTTATGACTATCTATAAGGTGAGAAGAGGAGTGAAATGTAATGCCAGAGAGAGAGATATAGGTGAAAGTGGATGGAAGTGAGGGGTAAGATGGAAGAACCATGATATTAGGATACTGGATATCAATGCCATTTTTGAACAATGTACAGATAGAGAGAAAGAACATTTTCTCCTCTATGATCCTGCTTCAAAGAGGCAAACCAGTCCTGTCTTAATTCAACGTGGCAACATTGTGCAATAACAACAGAGTGAACAGTTGTTTACATGTTATCCTGGAGATTGAAAACTATGGAACCTGGTTTTGGTTGATTATTTTTTGTCAAATGTACTGAGATACAGTTAAAATAAATTGAACGTAATCAAACCATACATGTATACAACAGAATTCAATTCAATGATTCAATGACACTTTATTGTCACCTGTACCTAGGTACAGTGAAATTCTTTGTTTTGTATAAAACCCGGTAATATCGTACACAGGGCTGCCAACTCACGCATTGAGCGTGAGAATCACGCATTTGACGAAATTCTCACACTCTCATGCTGATGACAGAAGTTCTCATGCTCAAATTTAAAAAAAAATATATGTATAAATAAATAAATAAATTAAGTTACACTCCTGCACACTCACTAGTGAGAATAGTTTTCTGTTGGTGGGTTCCCCGTAAAGAACGAGCAATTTAATTGGCATCAGCCCATCGTACACTATTTTAAATGGCAATGTAGACAAAATTGCTGGAGAAACTCAGCGGGTGAGGCAGCATCTATGTCTGGGTTTGACCCTTCTTCCGACACAAGCATTTCTCCAGCATTTTCGTCTACGGCTCTATAGATGCTGCCTCACCTGCATTCACATTCCCGTGCAGATGGTGTGATAAAGTACAAGTATAAAGTATAAAGTTTCCTTTATTGTCATTCAAACTTTTAGTTTGCGTACCTTGCGTACCTTGCAGTCATGACAGAAAATAAAATAACAGAACACACAATCAACACAGTTTAACTTCCACCACAGTGAGTCTACCAGGCACCTCCTCACTGTGATGGAAGGCAAAAGTCTTAAAGATAGGTGAGACATGGCTGTGGTCTCAGTTCCGTGCCCCCCCCCCACCCCCGAAGCATCGCTCACACCTCCCACCCTCACCTCCGGTGGCCACTCTGTCCACACCACATGGAGTTTTAACCCCGGCCCGGAGCCAGGAGCGGACCGGGTGAGTGGGGGCATCGGTGCCGCCTCTGGAGCCGTGGGGATGAATCCCAGTCAATAGCTCCACTCCGATGCCCGACCCCCGGGTCACTGTCCCTCGCCTCCCCCGGACCCCAGCTGGACACAGAGCACATGGGCCGGCCCGCATTCCCGGGGAGGAGAGAGGGAAATGCTCCCCGGACATCGCCAAATCTCTGCTCACTCCGTGTGTTGTCGCCGCGTCACTGACACAGACTCTCACACACAACCTAACACACGCCCTTACACACACACTGGCATACACAAGGTTTAAAGAGATATGGACCAAATGCGGATAAATGGGACTAGTTTAGATGGGGCATCTTGATCTGCATGAACAATTTGGGATGAAGGGCCTGTTTCCATGCTGTAGGACTATGACACACTGTAGAAAGGGTGCAATTGCTCTGGAGAGGATCCAGGGTGATTAATGAACATATTGGCAGGGCTGGAATTTTTTTTTCACTTTGGTGGTTGAGGTGAAGAAACGGAGGTGAAGAAAAGACTTAGTTGAGGTGAAAAATATTCTGAGAATAGGACCTGTTTCACTTAATAAAGAGTGTAGGAAGGAACTGCAGATGGTGGTTTAAACTGAAGGTAACACTAAAAACTGGAATAACTCAGCAGGACAGGCACCATCTCTGGAAAGAATAGGTGATGATTCGGGTCAAGACCTTCAGACAGAAGGTGAAAACCAGTCATAAAACCCAATGACTGGAGATGTGTGTTATCCAATTAAGGGCAGAAATCAGAATCATGTGTTCATCTTTATTGGCGTGACACCATAATAAATATATTCCAGAAAAAATAATTTAATGGGGGTGGCACGGTGGCGCAGCGGTAGAGTTGCTGCCTTGCAACTCTACCGCAACTCTACCGGAAACAGGCCCCGCGGCCCACCGAGTCCGCGCCGACCAGCGATCCCCGCACACTAACACTAACACTATCATTATCCTACACACTAGGAACAATTTACAATTTTTACTGAAGCCAATTAACCTACAAACATATATGTTGTTGGAATGTGGGAGGAAACGGAACACCCAAAGAAAACCCACGTGGTCATACCTCCAGATTCAGGGACAGTTTCTTCCCAGCTGTTATCAGGCAATTGAACCATTGTAGCGGCACCTAATGGTGGCTTGGGACATTCCGAACCCTCGCTTTTGGCTGGCACCGTCACATGACCGCGGGTGTGTTTTCACGGGTTTTTAGTTCAACAGTTAGTACAGCTTCACCCGAGTAACAGGAGCTTCGTTTTACTTGGCGAACCCGGAAAGCAGTCGAGTTACTCGCTTTGTTTGCTGTTTTCAAATAAATAATTTTATTTCACTCAACTGACTCGTCTCTCGTCTCACCAAACCATTTTACCAACAACCATAGAGCAGTCCTGAACTACTGTCTACCTCATTCAAGACCCTCGGACTATCTTTGATGGGACATTACTCAACTTCATCTTGCACTAAACGTTATTCATGTTATCCCCTTTAATCCCATAACTGTATATTGGGAATGGCTTGATTGTAATCTTGTAGTGGTATTTCCGCTGACTGGATAGCACACAATAAAAGCTTTTCACTGTACCTCAGTACACAATAAACTAAGCCGATAAACTCTAAAAACTCAAAAATAACATTTTAGCTCCATAACTTCGAATTATGGATGTGATATTGTCATGTGTAGGAAAGAACTGCAGATGCTGATTTACACCGAATATAGACACAAAATGCTGGAATAAGCAGGCTGCATCTCTGGAAACATGGATAGGTGAAGTTTGGGGTTGAGACCGTTCAGATTTAATCTCCATTTTAATTTTGTCAGTTAGTTACTCCAGCACTTTTATAAACCAGCATCTGCAGTTCCTTGTGATTCTTTTTGCCGTGGTATGGATGGAAGATTAATCCAGGGAAGATTAATTCAGGAAGGAATGGTCCTTTCTGAAAGCTGAAGAAAGACAGAGGAGTGAAGATATGTCTGATTGTGGCATCTCATTGCAGGTGACACATATTACAGAAAATGATCTTGGACGAAATATAAAGTGAAGATATCCAATCTAGTTCTTAATACTATGTCATATTACTGTCAGACAAGATATTGGGAAATTAAATTCAATTTCTGACCTGCTCACAGAGAGAACAATGAATTATAGTGCGTACAAATAAAAAATATATCTTTAGCCTGCTGAACATGCTTCACATTTTAGACCTATGGATTTCTGTAATGAGAGAATGACTATGAATCTAATGTGCTCCTTGCATCGATGATCTTTTGAAACAAGGATGCAATTTAAAATACCCTTAAAATGCCAATAGATTTCTCGACAACTTCTCCACAGCCAACAATGGACCATTGTGAGCTCCACTTTTCCTTGATCATCATTGCAGTCTTGTATTTGTCCTTTTTGCATATCTTTCATTTATTTGATCTTTGTTCCTCTTCAAATCTCTAGTTTTTCTCACCCCTGACTCTCATTCAGAAGAATAGTCTCCACCCGAAACGTCACCTATTTCTTTTCTCCATGAATGCTGTTTGACCCGCTGAGTTACTGCAGGATTGTGTGTCTATCTATGATGCTACTTATTTCCCTTAATGATGGGAAGAACAATAACAACGTTGAAAAGACATTTGGACAGGTACATAGATAGGAAAGGTGTCCCATCTATGCTAGTCCTACCTGTCTGCGTTTGGCCTATTTCCCACTAAATCTGTCCTATCCATGTTGCTGTCTAAACGTTTCTTAAATGTTACGATAATACCTGCATCAACTACCTCCTCCAGCAACTTGTTCCACACACCCATCATCCTTTGTATTATAGTTACCCCTCAGGTTCCTATTAAATCCTTCTCCCCTCAACTTAAAATCTATGTCCTTGTCTTCTCGATTCCCCTACTCTGGTCAAGAAACTCTGCATTTACCTGATCTTTTCCTCTCATGATTTTGTACACATCTTCTTTGGGTACCTTGGTGGGCATGAGCAGATTGACCGAAGGGCCTGTTTCCATGCTGAATGACTCTTTAATGGAAAGCATCAGACTAGGAGAACTTTAAGAAAAGTCAAAGCCGTCTGTTCATTCCCCTCCACAGATGGTGCCTGTCTCTCCCGCTGGGTTCCTCCAACAGTTTGTTTTATTTTGTTCAAGGACTCCTGTCATCTGCAGTTTCTTGTGGCCCTCTTCAGCAACATTTACTGTGCTCAGCACTGACACCTGGGATGAAAATGAAAACTGCATCTTTTACAGAGGCTAGGAATCCTGCTCGGTAGATTCCCTCACCCACCACAGCAAGCATTTCAGAGCATTTCAGAGGAGAAAGCTTAAGTTGTTTGAACACCAAGATAATCTTCCCTTTGTGTAAAATCCACAGGCCCATACAAAGCTTTTCAAAAAGGAGGGTGGCATGTCAGGATTACAAACATTTTATGTGAAATAAGGTGCGGGCCCTTAAGCGGGCCCTGGAAGCTCTGGGGTTTTAGATGCTCTCTGGTGCATTCTGAGCCTTGTTTTGGAGCTCAGATTTTTGCACCAAATTTATGGCCAATATTTCAGAAATAATTTTAGTTGAGTCAAGAGTAATGAGTGGGTGGAATGGAATCTGACAAACTTTCTGACAGTCTGCGCCGTCTTGCTCGCACCGTGAGTGTTGTCACCCACCCCTCCCTCCTCCTTTGGTTGACGCCTGCTCCCCGGTGCCCGCTGGCCGCACCCCGCTGCCCTCTCCCCTCTCCCCACTGCCCGCTGCCCCTCTCCCCCCCTCCTCTCCCCTCCCCTCCTCTCCCCTCTCCTCCTCTCCCCCTCCTCCTCCCTTCCTCTACCCCCTCCTCTCCCCCCTCTTCTCCCCTCCCTTCTCCTCTCCCCCCAACTCCTCTCCCCTCCCCTCCCCTCCTCTCGACCCCCCCCTCCTCTCCCCCCTCCTCTCCCCTCCACTCCTCTCCCGTCCCTCCCCCTCCTCTCCCCCCCCCCTCCTCTCCCCTCCACTCCTCTCCCCTCCCTCGGCCTCCCTCCTCTACCCCTCCTCCCCCCCACCAGTTGAGACCAAAGATCATAGAGATCATGAGATCAAAGATCATCATGCCAACCAAGATGCCCCATCTCAGTTAGTCCCATTCACCTGCATTTGTTCCTTATCCCTCTAAACCTTTCCTTTTCATGTGCCTCTGTAATTTAACCAAGGATAATTAACCTGTAAAACTGCACGTCTTTGCCATGTGGGAGGAAACCGGAGCACCCGGAGGAAATCCACAAGGTAACAGGGAGAATGTGCAAACTCCACCGATTCCACCCAAAGTTAGGATCAAACCCGGGATTCTGGTGCTGTGAGGTAGCAGTTCCACCAGCTACGCCACTGTGCTGCCACCATGACAGATAGATGACTTAAATCCAGCTGATTACAGAAATTTGACAACAACATCAATAACGAGGCAAATAAACTATTCATAGAAAACATAATTTATTCATAGTCAGTCATAGTTACAGTAATACAGCATGGAAACAGGCCCTCAGCTCAACTTGCCTACACCAACCAACAAACCCCATCTACACTAGTCCCATGTGACTGCATTTGGCCATTATCCCTCTAAACCTATCCTGTCCAAGCACCTGTCCGAATGGTTTTTAAACATTGTGATAGTACCTGCATCTATAACTCCTCTGGCAGCTCGTTCCATATATCCAGCACCATTAACGTATAGAATTTGCCCCTCAGATTTCCTTACTCTGGGTAAAAAACTCTGTGCATTTACTCCATCTATTCCTTTCATGATGTTGTCTATAAGAGCACCCCTCATCCCTCTGCGCACCAAAGACTAAAGTCTTAACCTGCTCAACCTCTCCCTATAGTTCAGGCCTTCAAGTCATGGCAAATCTTCTCTGCACCCTTTCCAGCTGAACAATATCAATCCTATAACAAGGTGACCAAAGGTGAACACAATCCTCCAAATGTGGCCTCGCTGATATTCTTGTACAACTGTAACATGACCTCCCAACTTCTTCACTCAATACTCTGACAGATGAAGGCCAATATGCCAAAAGGGCGGCAGCGGTAGATTTGTTGTTTTACAGCGCTAGAGACCCAGGTTCGATCTTGATTATGGACATTGACTGTACGGAGTTTGTACATTCTTCCCGTGACAGAGTGGGTATTCCCCAGGTGCTTGAGTTTCCTCCCACACTCCAAAGATGTGCAGGTTGTCGGTTAATTCTTTGGAAAAATTGTAAATGGTCCCTTGTGTGTAGGATAGTACTCGTGTGCGGGTATCGCTGGTCGGCGCGGACTCAGTGGCCAAAGGGACTATTTTTACGCTTTATCTCAACAGTTCAAAAGTAAAGTGTAAAGCCTTCAATAACTTTCAGACAGAATTATATAAAACTCTTAATGGACTGGAAAGCTAAAGTCACAACAGTTATTGAAGCACATGCGTTCAAGGTTGTTATAGACAAGTCTGGAACCAAATACAGGAAGTATTCTTTACACAGAGGGCACACAAAAGCAGAGGCAAATTGCTAGTAATGATATTTAATACCAAGGCTATGGATTCATTTCAGCAAGGGTTGAATAATGTAATGGTAAGGAGATTTTGCAAAGGAAAGATTAAATGGCTACATGGCTTATTTTGCATTTGAATTTTCTTTACATTCTTTCCCATTTCTTTCTGAATTCTGTGAAATACTTGTTTTCATTAGCCCCTGTGGTCTTGGCTCGCCCAAACTATGCGATCTCCTCTCGGCTTATAATTCCTGAGATATCTACATTCTTTAAAATTATGGCATCTTGTTCATTCTCAACATAAATCATTCCATCATTGGATTGCAACATCAATCCCTCTTGAATTCTCATTGGAAACTTGTTCAATTCTTCTTCCCTCTTAGGGGATTTCGAATGTTTTGGAATTTTCTTTCCCGAAGAACATTAGTTTATGTTTGTTTAGATATGCAGCATAGAAACAGGCCCTTTGGCCCGTTGAGTCATGCCGACCAACAATCACCTGTACACTAGTTCTATCCTACACTCTAGGGAAACTTTACTGAAGCCAATTAACCTTCAAACCTGCAGGTCTTTGAGATGTGGAAGGAAACTGGAGCACTTGGAGAAAACCCACCCGGTTGAAGTGGGAACATGCAAACTCCATACAGACAGCACCCGTAGTCAGGGTTCGAACCTGGGTTTCCGGCGCTTTAAGGAAGCAATGGGATGTTGTGCCACCATGCCGCCCTCTAAGAGAGCCACACACTGTAGAGGCTAAACCATGGAGACACAAAGAAACTGCAAGTGTTTGAGGAACTCAGCAGGTCAAACAGCAGCTATGGAATGAATGGACAGGAGACATTTTGTATCAGGATCCTCCTTCAGACTGATTCTCAGAGAGTAGATCTTCGTGTAAGTAACCACACTTTGAGGAAACTTAGGAACAGTAAAGTGGAATCATAAGTAAGACACTTATGGAATCTTGAGCAAAAAGCAAAGTGCTGGAAGAACTTAGTAAACCAGGCAACATATGTGGAGGGAATGGACAGGCAACGTTTAAGATTGGGTCCCTTCTTCAGACTGATATTCCATCACGCATATTCAAAGGTGAGACAGAAAGGGTGTCAAAGGTTATGGGGAGAAGGTAGGAGAATGTGATTGAATGGTGGAGCAGACCTTTTAGTTTAGTTTAGTTTAGTTTAGTTTAGAGATACTGCGCGGAAACAGGCCCTTCGAGAACGGCGATACCCGCACACTAAAGCTGTCTTATACACACTAGGGACAATTTACTATTTTACCAAATCAAATAGAATACAAACCTATATGTCTTTGGAGTGTGGGAGGAATCTAAAATAAATCTGCCTGCAATAAATCTGCCTGGCATGAACAATAGGCTTCCGATGATAATGGGTTTGCTGATGTCACGATGCATCCGCCTAATCGTTATCCCATCACCTGGATGGGCTCCCATTGTCCCGATGGATGGGCCATTTACGATGGTGATTGTCTTGCTGCTGGGCTATTTACCCCTGTCTGCTGGGCTCCGTTCCTTCCTTTGTCTTTCCAAGATAATCTCGTTATCTCCGTCCCGGTCTTTCCTGTTCTCACCACTCACATAGTCATGTGGCTGCCCAAACCCACAGACAGGCATTGAACGTGTTCTTCGGTGATCCCTTGGGGTTTATTTCCTTTTGCAGCCAGCATGTCTGTTTTAAAAATGTCCAGGTCCTTATCCCCGAGTTCTTCCATAATTTTGGAGGATTTGCCCCAATAACTTACAGCTGTCTGCATGTTTGTACGTTCTCCCCGTGAACATGTGGGTGCTCTCCGGGTGCTTCGGTTTCCGCCCACACTCCAAAGATGTACAGGTTTGTAGGATAATTGCCTTTGGTAAAAATTGTAAATTGTCGCTAGTGTGTAGGATAGTGCTAGTGTACGGGGATCGCTAGTCGGTACAGGACTCGGTGGGCCGAAGGGCCTGTTTCCGTGCTGTATCTCTAAATTAAACAGTAAAAACAATGCTTGATTGATGTAAAGTGATGTACCATCGATGTAAAAGATGTTAGTTAACTGCAATTTATATATTTTAATCGGGAGCAATTATGAGCCTGTGGATAATTGTTAATTTGTCAGTGCCTATTTTACTAATGGATTTAAGCCATATAAAATTTTGAAAGGGATATGTAAATCTTTTCATGAAACTTCATTTGTTAATTTTGTCCATGTGTTCATTCTATTAAAAGTAACATGCATTAAAGTGCAAAATGGTTCAATTCTACATACTAATGCCAATCTACTAACTAATTCAATACATAATACAATTTTGAAATCATCTCTATTTTTACATATGGCTATGCGGTACACAGATGTTACATTAAAGCAAGTCTGAAGAAGAGTCTTGACCTGAAACATCGCCCATTCCTTTTCTCCATAGATGCTGCCTCACCCGCTGAGTTATGCCAGCATTTTGTGTGTACCTTTAGATTTTAAACGTTAGAGATACAGCGTGAAAACAGGCCCTTTGGTCCACGAGTCCGTGCCGACAAGCAATCACCCCATACACTAGCGCTATCCTACACACTAGGGACAATTTACAGCTAATTAACCTGCAAGTCTTTGGAATGTGGGAGGAAACCGGAGCACCTGGAAATATGGTCACAGGGAGAACGTACAAACTCCAAACAGACAGCACCCGATCCTCAATAAGGATTGTATCATAGTTGTATAGTAGTTTATTACATGTTTGTATTGTATTATGGTGGTGGATTCTGGCTTGTTTTATTGTAGTGTAATATTATTTTTTAATAATTGAATAAATTTATAAAATTTTAAAAAAAAAACAAAAAAAAAAACAGACAGCACCCGTAGTCAGGATGGAATCCGGGTGTCTGGCGCTGTAAGGCAGCAACTCTTCCACTGCGCCACTGTGCTTCCCAAGTCTGGTCTGCACTCTCAGGTGAATGCAAGAGATGTCAAGATGTTATTTTGAAGTTTCTGTGGATTTCTCAGTGAAGATATCTGCTGTTGGTGTCTCAGTGCAGCTATCTCCTCCCATTAGAATCACCAAAACTCTGATACATTGCCCATCCTCTTATTGTTTGAGAAATTTGCCATCTTGGCTATCGCTAATCAGGCTCAAACTTCAATAAGGTCTTCACTAAGTCTAAATCTCATAAAGGACCTGAAAGTTCAGTAAAAATCATAAACTTTGTTTGAAGATAACAAAGTTCAGGACTGCAGTGAAGATTGTTAGAGTGCAGTAAAGATTTACGAGGATGTTGCCAGGAGTTGAGGGCCTGGGCTGTAGGGAAACGTTCGGCAGGCTAGGACTTTATTCCTTGGAGTGCAGGAGGATGAGGGATAATCTTATGTGTATAAAATCATGAGGGAATAGATAGGGTGAATGCAGATAGAGTGAATAGATAGGGTGAAATTTTACCCAGACTAGGGGCATAAAGAACCAGAGGACATAGGTTTAAGTTGAGAGGGGAAAGATTTAATAGGAACCTGAGGCACAACTTTTTCAATGGATAAATGGGACTAGCTGCCAGTGCAAATAGTTAATACAGATATAATAACAACATTTAAAAACCACTTGGCCAGATACATGGGTAGGAACAGTTGAGAGATATATGGCCCAAACACAGGCAAGTGGGACCAGTATAGATGGGGCATGTTGGTCGGCGTGGGTGTATTGGGCTGAAGAGCCTGTTTCCATGTTGTATGACTCCACGACTCTATGACTCTAGGGACAGTGGGCCGAAGGGCTTGTTCCTGACTGTATGACAACTGAGATTATTCCTTAACATTCATAATTCTGCACAGCCCTGGAGATAGGGATGCACGGGCAGGTGGGACTAGCCTAGATTGGGCACCTTGGTCAATATGGGAAATTTGGGCTGAAGGTATAGTTTTTGGGCATAGTATTGACGTGAAATGTCTGCCTCCACAGATGTTGCCTGACCCACTGAATTCCTCCAGCAGTTTATATATAGAGGATTTAACATAATTCACTGCATTTATATTGGATGGGCAATATGCTTATGCAACATAAATTAATAAGTAACTATGTCGGCACCCTTTACAAGGCAACTCTTGCATACCTGTAATGTCTGCAAACAAAAGATCTCACTGTACCAAGTACACATGACAATAAATTATCAATCAATCAAACCGACACACTGGGGGCAATTTTACAATTTTTACAAAAGCCAATTAACGTACAAATCTGCACATCTTTGGAATGAACGAGGAAACCAGAGCACACGGAGAAAATCCACGCGGTTACTGGGAGAACGTACAAACTCCGTGCAGACAGCACCCATAGTCAGGATCGAACCCGTGTCTCTGGTGCTGCAAGGCAGCAAATCTACTGCTGCACCACCATGCCGCCCCTTTAGAGGCAGGGTGATCGCGTTTTTAAACTGCAAACCATCGACCAAGGTTTCTAAAAGAGTCGCACAACCTGTGACAGGATGTCACGACTGTGACAGATCACTAGCTGGCTTTACCTTCCCCGTTGTCTGATTCTCTCTCCAATCCCGGTGAAGACTCTGGCAGTTTGTCGCATCGTCAAAGCAACCTTCCAGGCCACTGACTGCTGGTCAG
This sequence comes from Amblyraja radiata, assembly GCF_010909765.2. NCBI lineage: Eukaryota > Metazoa > Chordata > Chondrichthyes > Rajiformes > Rajidae > Amblyraja > Amblyraja radiata. The sequence continues at coordinate 43,521,448 of NC_045966.1, forward strand.
TTTAGATCAGCCTGTCGCCTGCTGCTACGAGTCATTGCAGACCAGATCAATGCAGAGCCGGGGAGCTAGTGGCAAGCATTACACCTTCAGACCTTGCAACCTCTTCTGTCAGCCAACACTTGTAACATAGAGAGGCTGTAATCTAATAGTGACAGCAAAACCATCTGCAGCTTATAAAGTTTTCCTTCTGGTTTTATACATACAGTGTGGAACAAGCCCTTTGGAACACCGCCAACCAGCGATCCCCGCACACTAACATTATCCTGCACACTGGGGATAATTTACAATTTTTACCAAAGCCAATTAACCTACAAAACTTCCCTTTCTAAGCTAGTCATTTGCCTGTGTTCAGGTCATATCCCTCTAAACCTTTGCTACAATACATAAATACAATCGCCGAACTCAAATACAATACGGCATGCAAAGGGGAAGGAAGATACAGTGTGCAGAATATAATTCTCAGCATTGTAGCGTAACAGTTCCAGAGACAAAGTCCAATGTCCGCAATGAGATAGATGTAAATCGGACAGCACCCTAAGCTTATGGAAGGGCTGTTCAGAAGCCTGATAACAGATGTGGAAGAAGCTGTTCCTGAGTTGGGTGGTGCGCGCTTTCAAGCTTCTGTACCTTCTGCCTGACGTGAGCAGGGAGAAGAAGGGCTGACCAGGATGGAAAAGATCTTTGATTATGTTGGATGCTTTCTTGAAGCAGCGTGAAGTGTAGACAGAGGATTCACCTTGTTTTTTTTCCACAGCTGTCAACCCCAAAGTAGAACTGAGTAAAGTTGACACCTTCCTTAAACTTCTATTGTGGTGGTGTTGTGTTCAATAAATCACTGGGTTCGGATAACAGAGTTTGATTCACTCTGTAATTTATCACACTACTAAATAAAGCAGACAGAGTATCCTCGAATATCCCCGAACACACCTGCAAACCCCGAGTACACAGCAGAGCACGCCGCAGGGTGTTTCTACATAAACTCACGTAAATCCGCACATGCACTCACAAACTCATCAGAGCATGCCACAGGATGTTTATTTCTTGATCACCTGGTACCATTTGCGACGCGGTTGAAGGCTGAGATTCTCTCACTGAAAGGGCACAACACCATCCTTTATGGCATTTCTTATCAGAGCAGAACGCACTTCCGCCCCCTCCCCGAGCAAATTATAAGCCCCCTTGTCTGCAACGTTTCTGCACTACTCGCGGCAGGGGGCGCGGGTGGTCTACCCAACTATTGCTATTGTGTTGCATTTGCCAATGCTATGCTTTCCCATAGAATGGCCTGGGAAAGGCTGGGTTCCCAAGCAATGATCACAGGTGCGTCTGGAAACTTGTTTTCAAGAGGCTATGGAATGTAGAGCTCCTAACTTAACTGATAACTCCATTTCACATTTTAGCTGAAATTGTCTGTTTAACCCTTACACTACAGATGGTATGGTTCTATTGTGAAGGCTGAAGGATCCCAAGAGACCATGGTCCATGCACTGACAAACCCAAGACCTGGACCGGCGGATTGTGGCTTTAGGGGGAGCCCACTGAACCGGCCCCAGCCCGTTCCCCAAAGACCAGAGACCAGAGGATGGAGCTGGTGATGACGGATGCGGCTAGCGAGGAGCGAGGCCGGTAGGAGAGGAGAGGGAACCAGGGTCTGGCCTACCACGCCCTCGTGGTCGGCTGCGGGAGGCACCGCCGGGGAACAAAGTTGGACAGGCGAGGAGTGGGACGTCCAAGGAAGGAGATAGCTGGAGGCCCACAACAGCCTGGGACTCGCCTGGAACAGGCACCGCTCATGGGAAGTGAAACATAAACTTTGAAAATGCGGACAAAATGTGGCGCCTCTTGCATGCCGGCTCAGACTATTTCTGTCGAAGGTAGATACAAAAAGCTGGAGTAACTCAGCGGGACAGGCAGCATCTCTGGAGAGATGGAATGAGTGATGTTTTGGGTAGAGACCCTTCTTCAGACTGGTTAGGGATGAGGGCAACGAGAGATATAGATGGTGATGTGGAGAGATGAAGAACAATGAATGAAAGATGCAAAAAAGTAACGATGATAAAGGAAACAGGCCATTGTTAGCTGTTTGTTGGGTGAAAACAAGAAGCCAGTGTGACTTGGGTGGGGGAGGGATAGATAGAGAGGGAATGCCGGGGCTACCTAAAGTGAGATAAATCAATATTCATGCCACTGGGCTATACGCTGCCCATGCAAAATATGAGATATTGTTCCTCCAATTTGTGTTTAGCCTCACTCTGACAATGGAGGAGACCGAGGATAGAAAGGTCTGTGCAGGAATGGGAAGGGGAATGAAGGTGTCCAGCAACCGGGAGATCAGGTTGGTTCAGGCCGGCTGGGAGAAGGTGTTTTGTGAAACGATCAACCAGTCTGCGTTTAGTCTCGCCGATGTATAAGAGTCCACATCTTGAACAACAGATACAGTAGATGAGGTCGGAGGAGGAGCAAGTGAAGCTCTGCCTAACCTGAATGGACTATCGGGGTCCCTGAACAGAGTCGAGGGAGGAGGTATAGGGACAGGTCTTGAGTTACTCCAGCTTTTTGTGAGGGTCTCGACCTGAGACGTCACCCATTCCTTTCCTCCAGAGATGCTACCTGTCCCGCTGAGTTACTCCAGCTTTGTGTGTCTATCTTCGGTTTAAACTAGCATCTGCAGTTCCTTCTTACATTCTTAGACTATTTCTGTCCACTTGCTAATCGAGGATCAAAAGGTATGGGAATACTCTGGACTACACGTCTTCCCACCCTGCCCCCTGTAAAGACTCCATCCCCTACACCCAATTCCTCCGCCTATGCCGCATCTGTTCCCAGGATGAGACATTCCATACCAGGGCATCGGAAATGTCCTCATTCTTCAGTGAACGGGGATTCCCCTCCGCCACCATAGATGAGGCTCACACCAGGGTCTCATCCATACCCCGTAACACTGCTCTCTCTCCCCATCCCCGCACTCGCAACAAGGGCAGAGTCCCTCTGGTCCTCACCTTTCACCCCACCAGCCGGCAAATACAACACATAATCCTCCGCCATTTCCGCCACCTCCAACGTGACCCCACCACTCGCCACATCTTCCCATCTCCCCCTATGTCTGCCTTCCGCAAAGACCGCTCCCTCCGCAACTCCCTCGTCAATTCTTCCCTTCCCTCCCGCACCACCCCCTCCCCGGGCACTTTCCGTTGCAACCGCAAGAAATGCAACACCTGTCCCTTCACCTCCCCCCTCGACTCCATTCAAGGACCCAAGCAGTCGTTCCCGGTGCGACAAAGGTTCACCTGTATCTCCTCCAACCTCATCTACTGCATCCGCTGCTCTAGATGTCAGCTGATTTACATCGGGGACACTAAGCGTAGGTTGGGCGATCGTTTCGCCGAACACCTCCGCTCAGTCCGCAATAACCTACCTGAACTCCCGGTGGCTCAGCACTTCAACTCCCCCTCCCATTCCCAATCCGACCTCTCTGTCCTGGGTCTCCTCCATTGCCAGAGTGAGCAACAGCAGAAATTGGAGGAACAGCACCTCATATTCCGTCTGGGGACCTTGCGTCCGGATGGCATTAACATTGAATTCTCCCAATTTTGCTAGCCCTTGCTGTCTCCTCCCCTTCCTCAACCCTCTAGCTGTCTCCTCCCACCCTCCCATCCGCCCGCCCTCGGGCTCCTCCTCCTCCTCCCCTTTTCCTTCCTTCTCCCCCCCCCCCCCCCACCCCCCATCAGTCTGAAGAAGGGTTTCGGCCCGAAACGTCGCCTATTTCCTTCGCTCCATAGATGCTGCTGCACCCGCTGAGTTTCCCCAGCAATTTTGTGTACCTTGGGAATACTCTACTGGACTGTTTGTGAGGAAGAGTTTCACTGTGTTAGCACTTTGCACATTTTTGGTTTCGTTTAGTTTAGTTTAGAGATACAACGTGGAAACAGGCTCACCGGCCCACTGAGTCCACGCCAACCCACGATTCCTGCACAATAGCACTATTGCACACACATTAGTGACACTGGGGACAATTTGCAATCTTTACCAAGCTATTTAGTCCAGAAAACCTGCATGTCTTTTGAGCGTGGGAGCAAACTGGAGCACCTGGAGAAAACCTACGCATGTCACAGGGAGAACATATTAAAGATAGCACCCATAGTCAGGATCGAACCCGGGTCTCTGGCATTGTTAGGCAGCAACTCTACCGCTGCGCCACCATGCCAACCATGACACTAAAGCACCATTGAACTATGGAACCATTGAATGGCCAACGGAAGATGGCCATTCAAAGCAGAGATAGATAGATTATTTATTAGTACGGGTGTCAGGAGTTATGCGGCAAAGGCAGAAGAATGGGGTTAGGAGATAGAGATAGATCAGCCATGATTGAATGGTGGAGTAGACTTGTTGGGCCGAATGGCCTAATTCTGCTGCTATCACTTATGACCTTATGGCTTTATGGAAGCATCGCAGTGGAGTTCAGTCCACCCACTCAACCCCCAACTACTTAGCTGATTAAGAACTGCATTAACCATTGGTGAGATTAAGGACTCTGAGAATTTCAGATCAATCACTGACAAATACATTGAAGATGTGGCAATGGTGAACTGCACAGAGTCTGACCCATGGATAATTTTGTTTTGACCCTCAACAGCGCTGAGATCTATTTTACTTGTCATTCTTGATGGGATTCACTAGCTCTACCAGAGGTGAAAGAATAATGAGTGAAATCTTGATGCTGATCAAAATATATACATTTATGCACCGTTTCCAATGATATTTCAGTTTTGTATTATACTTGTTAATTAAATGGCTACAGTGGAATCATTTAAATGGCTGCTTGCCAACTAAGCTCATTCAATTAACAAAGCTTTCTCCTAACTAAATGTTGTTCTCATTTTTCTTCCCAGTTTTTAGTTATTTTTTACTGCGTTTACACTTTTAAAACCTCACAGCTCTTTACAATATTCAGACTTTCTCTCAGCTGGGAGGTTTTGTCAGAATATGTTCATCCAACCCTCATTTATTTTTCTTTCTACATCCATAGTTATTAGTTACTGACCTCGGGTGCTATGCGATTCTATAACTGCACATCCAGATACTTGGTGAGCAAGTGTTATAACTAGCTTCATCTCCCACCTTCTTTCAGGCTCCCTTAAGTTCTTTGGGTGGCACAGTGGCACGGCAGTAGAGCTGCTGCCTTAAGGGCCTGTCCCACTTTCCCGAGTCCTCTGCCGAGTTGAAAGGACCTTAAAAAAAAAATCAAGACTTTTGTGATCTACGAACTCCTCCTCTCGACTATCTTCTTAACTCGTGGACTTTTTTGTCATGCTGAAATAAACGTCCCGACTTACCTGATGCCCCGAATACGTATGGCTGGCATAACAAGCTGCTACGATATATCTACGGCCTTCTACGGACTCGCTACGGACTCTTACGGACTCGCTACGGACATTCTCCGAGCTTGAATCAAGGGGAAAACTCGGGAGAATTTGTGAGTAACTCAGGAAAGTGGGACAGGCCCTTTACAGCGCCAGAGACACGGGTTTGATCCTGACTATGGGTGCTGTCTGTACAGAGTTTGTACGTTTTCCCTGTGACCGTGTGGGTTTTCTCCAAGTGCGTCGGTTTCCTCCCACACTTTATAACTTGCCCCTAGTGTGTAGGGAGTGATAATGTTAGTGTTTGGGGATCGCTTGTCAGCGCGGACTCGGTGGGTGGTAGGTGTTTCCATGCTGTATCTCTAAAGTCTAAAGTCTAAAGTCTAAGTGAAACATTTTTATTTCCTTAATTATCTTCCGAATCATAGAGGCCCTTCAGCCCAACTCATCCATGCCCACCAAGATGCATCATCTAAACTAGTCCCATTCATGTGCGTTTGGCCAATATCCCTCTGAACTTTTCCCTATCCCTGCACCTGTCCAAATGTATTTTAAATGTTGAAGCAAGGAACATCAGATGCTGGATTATACAAAAGGACACGAAGTGCTGGAAAAACTCAGCAGCAAGTCCGGCGCCATCCATGGAGAACAGGGATAGATGCCATTTTGAGTCAGGACCCTATTTCAGATGTCCCAATCTAAAATGTGACCTATCCATGTTCTCCAGAGATGCTGCCTGACCCACTGAGTTACCGCAGCAATTTATGTCCTTTTGTCATTTAAATGCTGTTATTGTACCTAACTCAACTACTTACTCAGGCGCCTCATTATATACACTCACCACCTTCTGTGTGGAAAAGTTCTTATTAATTTTTTCCCCTTTCTCCATAAATCTATGCACTGTAACTATTGATTCCCTACTCTAGGAAACAGACTCTGTGTGTTACCCAACCTATTTAACTCATGGTTGTATACACCTTGATAGGCAGGTGGTTGGACACAGGCTAGATATAAAAAGAGAAAACGTGTGAGATAAGGATAGAAGATTTTGTATTTGCACCTGTATCCACCTATCACCTACTAAACTTTGTCCTGCCCCTCCTCTCTTCCAGCGTTCTTCCCCCCCTTCCCCACCATTATCAGTCTCCGAAGAAAGCTCAGGACACAAAACGCCACCATGTACCCATGTTCTCTAGATATGCTGACTGTCCCACTGAGTTATTCCAACACTTTGTGTCTTTTCTGATAAACCAGCATTCGCAGTTCCTTGTATTTTTCCTGCACTAACAGTTGGCAACAAGAATAGGAAAAGGTTAAAGAGGGGGAGAGATTGCAGAAGCCAAAGGAATCAGGATGCGACAAATTAAATTAAGGATAATTAACAGATAGAGGAACAAGGAAACAATTTAACGGAATTGGCAAATTTATCATCAGTGCCTCAACTAACTGGCAGTCTGCACAACTTCCAACCTCTTTATGAAGACTGATATTTAACAATGAATGAAAACAGCTGTTTACTTCTTCTTGCCTGGTGGAGCTTGCAAGTGTGTGTGCCCGTCTGTCTGTGTGTGTGAGTGAGTGAGTGAGTGTGTGTGCCTGTCTGTGTGTCTGTGTGAATAAATGTGTGTCTGTGTAAGTGAGTGTGTGTCTGTGTAAGTTAGTGTGTATCTGTGTAAGTGAGTGTGTATCTGTGTCTGTGTGAGTGAGAGTGTGTGCCTGTCAGTGTGGGTGTGTGTCTGTGCCTGTGTAAGTGTGTGTGACTGTGAGTGAGGCCTTTACAGCTGAACACACAATCACCATTCGGGTGACTCAGCATTACTGCCGAGACTACCGATATGCGCAATTTGGAAAGTGCGAGTTTTCCTAAATCAGCTATTACATAAGTCAGGGAGTGTGTGAACTTAATAAATCCTGCCCATTGGTCATCTCTCACATTGTATGGGGGTGGAATGTATTCTTGGTTGCATGAGCCAAGTGTTCAATATAACAACATAACAACATTGCTATGCAGGGAATGGCGGGGTATGGATTATGTGCAGGCAGATAAGAGTTGGTCTTGGCATCATGCTCAGCACAAACATTGTGGGGCAAAGAGCCTGTCTTGTACTATATTGTTCTATGTTGTATGTCAGACTTGAATCTTGACTTGCAGCATCGAAACAGGCCCTTCGGTCCACCGAGCCCGTCCACTAGCACTATCCTACAAACTAGAGACAGTTAGCAATTTTATCGAAGCTAATTAACCAGCAAGCCTGCACATCTTTGGAGTGTGGGAGGTAACCGGAGCACCCGGAGAAAACCCACAGGGAGAACGTACAAACTCCATACAGACAGCACGCATAGTCATGGTTGAATGCTAGTCTCTGGTGCTGTGAGGCAGCAACTCTACTGCTGCGCCAATATTGTATATGCATCAGCTTCTGCCTCTGAACTTCAGTCCCACTGGTTTTAATGGCATTCAATGCATGTACTGTATGTTTAGAATTTGACTGAAGGTGAATTTCTACATCGATGCACAGATGAAGTCTGTGTAAGGACAAGAACAAGAAGTGATAAAAATTCATCCACTAACCGGCGGGTGAACTGGTCAAGAAGATATGCTGTAAATCAGCTAAAGAAACGAAAACCAGATCGAGTTCTTTATAGCAAAGGAAACAGGCTCTTCGGCCCACCGATTCCATGCCAATCAGTGAATATCCTGAGCACTAGCACCATCCTACACAATTGGGATCCAGCTTTGTAGTGTGGGAGGAACGTGGTCACAGAAAGAATGTATAAACTCTGTACAGACAGCATCCATAGTCAAGATCGAACCCGGGTCTCTAGCACTGTAAGGTAACAACTCTACCACTGCGTCACTGTGCCAATATTTGCAGGCAGAGGAGATTGGTTTAACTCAGTGAGGACATGGTGGGCTGAAGTGATGGCCCGGGTGTGAGAGCAGCCGGTCCTTGTCCCGCCCCACCGGATGTCGGGGGCTCAAACGTGTGGAGTACTGGTGGTTGAGCAATCCCCCGCTCAGCTGGAAGTATTCATCCGACCCGGGCGCCGTAATCCATCCCGGGAGCCGGTCCCACACAATTTAAGCCGCCTTTCCTCGACACCCTTCATCTCCCTCCGAGAATCAGGGAGGCGTGTCCTGTACAGGCTCCTCCTCCACACCCTGCACTTCCTCGCCCTGGTCCACCGTCCAGACACCAAGTGGCGGTCGGTGTTGCCTTCCGGTCGCAAGGGGGGCCCCCGTTGGGGGTCCCTCTATGCAGGAATTCTCCCCCTCTACATTGGGGACCTGGGGTGGAGGGTTTTGCACCGAGGTGTTCCCTGCAACCTGTTTCTCTCATGGTTCACAGACTCGCCAGCCGCCTGCCACTTATGCGGGCTGGAAGAGTCTGTGTACCACGTGTACATGGAGTGTGTGAGGCTGCAGCCACTGTTTGAATACCTAAAGGGGCTGCTCCTTGCCTTCTGGCTGCATGTTTCACCCACCATCGTCATCTTTGGACACCCTGTGCGTAGGGGAGAGGGTAGAGCTGAAGATGTCCTGGTTGGGTTGCTCCTGGGCCTGGCCAAGCTGGCCATCCTCGAGTCAAGGTGGCAGGCGGTGGAGGGCTCTACCCGAGCTGGCTGCCTGCCCCTTTTCCGGGGATATGTCCGTGCCCGAGTGCAGTTAGAAAGGGAATACGCCCTGTCCACGGGCACCCTGAGGGAGTTCCGGGACCGCTGGGCTCCGCAAGGTGTTGAATGTATCCTCAATAAGGATTGCATCATAGTTGTATAGTAGTTTATTATGGATATATGTTTGTATTGTATTATGGTGGTGGGTGCTGGCTTGTTTATTGTAGTGTAAATATTATTTTTAATAATTGAATCAATTTTTTGATTTAAAAAAAATGGTGGGCTGAAGGGCCTGTTCATGTGCTGTATGTTTTATGCTTCTAGGGGTGAGGGGGGGTTGTTAGTACTGCACTGTTCACCATCATAATGCTGTTTATAAAAAATCTCATGGAGGAAATGTTCATTGTGAGGTTCATCGCAGAATATTTTTTTAATTTAACTGGGAATCACAAGGGAGAAATATATACTGTGACTTCCCATTGAGTAGATGAGAGTTTAGGCAATGGCTAGCATACAGCCTAGCCATTGTTCAAATCAATCATAGGGTCATAGAGAGATACAGCACGGAAAAAGGCCATTTGGCCTAACCGTCAAATAATCATTTAATCAGTTCCTACATTAATTCTTGTGGAAATGTTTTTTTTTAGTTTTAGATAAACAGCGCAGAATTAGGCCCTTTCGGCCCACCGTGTTCACGCTGACCAGCGATCCCCGCATATTAACAATGTCCTGCACACACTAGGCACAATTTTTACATTTACCAACCCAATTAACCTACATACCTGTACGTTTTGGAGTGTGGGAGGAAACCAAAGATCTCGGAGAAAACACATGGAGTCACAGGGAGAACGTACAAACTCTGTACAGACAGCACCCGTAGTCAGGATCGAACCTGGGTCGCCAGTGCTGCATTCAATGTAAGGCAGCAACTCTACCGCTGCGCCACCGCGCCGCCCATGATTGCCGTAATGATTGGGTTAATGGGCTAATGTATGAGGAGCGTTTGATGGCTCTGGGCCTGCACTCGCTGAAGTTTAGAAGAATGAGATTGGATCTCATTGAAACCTACCAAATAATGAAAAGCCTAGATTGTTTAGAGATAGTTTAGAGAATCGACATGGAAACAGGCCCTTTAGCCCACTGAGTCTGTGTCCAGCAAGTCCATACACTTAATCTATCCTGCACACCAGGGACAATTTACAGAGGCCAATTAATCAACAAACCTGTGCGTCTCTTTGAAGTGTGGGAGGAATCCATAACACCCAGAGGAACGTGCAAACTCTATGTTGAGAGCACTTAACGTCAGCATTGAACCCGGGTCTCTGGGGCTGTGAGACAGTGACTCTGTTAGCTGCACCACTCCTATCTATGCAGCCAGCAATGAGCTACCAGAGGGGGTAGTTGAGACAGGTACTGCGTATAAGAACATTTAAAGGATATTTGGATAGGTATATGGATTGGGTAGGTTCAGAGGGATATGGGCTAAATGTGGGATGGTGGGCTGGAGGATGGATCCATCTTGGTCTCACCTATTCTATTGAGCAATGGACATCAAGTAACCAACCTTAGAAAGCAACAATGCAATGAAATGAAAGCACTTTGCGTGAATGATATAGTCAGGCTAGACTTCAAGCTGAACAATGCTGAACTATTACTTGAAATAGCAACACAATAGCACCATGGAAAGACAACAGCACTTTGTTATAATGGATATATAATACTTATAGTTTAGCCTGCATGCATTTATGTATATTTAGATTTATAAATGCTGTAAGATTTGTGTGGTAGAATTGTAATTCGTCTAGCCAGGAATGGTATTCTCCGAGTGTCTCTGAAGGTGATTGTTCCTTTCACATAATAAACCAATGCCATCTTTCAATTGCTTGTTTAGGAAGCCTTGGGCATTGCACAAGTAACCTGAACATCACTCAGAAAATAACACGGTGTAACAAGTCCTCCGGCGTGCTAGCTTAAAACCAAACGGGATTGTTTATATATATTCTTATGACTGTAGACATTGCTATTGTATTGGTTTCAGCCAGATGGCATGGCCAGGCTCAAAAGGTCTCAAATAAAGTCACAAAGTTCTGGAGTAACACAGTGGGTTGAGCATCATCCCTGGAGAACATGGACAGGAGACATTTCTGGTCGGGACCCTTCTTCAAACTGATTGTACTGGGACGGGGAGAGAAAGCTGATAGAGAAGCGGGGGGATGCGGGGGGGTGGGGAAGGGGGGGAGGGGGGGTGAAGGGGGCGAAGGGGGGAGGGGAGGATGGGGGGGGGGGGGACCTGAGAAGGGATAGATAGATAGACACAAAGCACTGGAGTAATTCAGTGGGTCAGGCAGCATCTCTGGAGAACATGGATAGGTTATGTTTCGGATCGGGACACTTCTTCAGACTGAAGGAGGGTCCCTACCCAAAACACCACATCCATTTTCCCCATAGATGTTCATCAGTTATAGGAGCAGGATTAGGCCATTTGGACGATCAAGTATTTTCTGTCATTCAATCATGCCTGATCTATCGTTCCCTCTGAAACCCATTTTCCTGCCTTCTCTCCGTTATCTTTGACACCCTTATTGATCAAGAATCTGTCAATCTCAGCCCCAAAAAATACCCTCCACAGCCGTCTGTGACAATTAATTCCACAGATTCACCACCCTGACTGAAGAAATTCCTCCTCAACTCCATTCTAAAAGTATGTCCTTTTATATTGTAGCTAAAAAAAAGATGATGCCTGACCCACTGAGTTACTCCAGCATTTTGTGATTTTGGCTATCTTTGGCATAAACCAGCATCTGCAGTTCATTTTTATTACATTACTATTACCGTCTGTCAGATGTTGTGTTGGATGCAGGCTAGTTTACTTATTTGCAAATGTAAATACCACTAGCAAACCTTGGCTCCAGTTCGACTCTGCAAAGACTTCTGGCTCACCATTCTGTGGTTCTATAGAACCAGGTGACACAGTGTCGCAGCAGAAGACTTACTGCCTTCCAGCGCCAGAGACCCGGGTTCGATCCTGACCACTGGTGCTGTCTGTACGGAGTTTGTACATTCTCATATATCCTTTCTATTATACACTGCAAAAAGAGAGATATGCTTTCTTTCAGCCTCACAATGTTATTATATGATAATTGAAGTACTTTTTTGATGTGCAGCGACTATAAAGTGAAGTCGGATCCGTATTGTAGAGAGTGACCCTTAGATTTATAAACTCATAGTGGGGAGTAATTTAAAAACCTTTAGGTATATGGTTAGAAAAGATTTAGAGGGATATGGGCCAAATGCCGATAAATGCTTAGCTAGTGCATTGCGGTTTAGATGGGGTATCATGGTCAACATGGACAAGTTGGGCCGAAGGGCCTGTTTCCCTGCTGTATGACTATGACTATGACTCAAGAGCATCTGGAAATAATCCATGCAGAACAGGAAGAATGTACAAACCCCGTACAGATTAGCATCCGTATTCAGGATTGAAACCGGGTCGCTGGCGATGTGAGGCAGCAAATTTCCTACAGCACCACTGTGCTACCCTTTAAGAAACCTGAATCATTTGCATCCATATGGTAGGCAATGATTCTTAGCAGCAAAATCCTACTCACTGTGGCTCAGTTTAACACTTAGAAGGGTGACAACAATTACATTCTTACGTAGCAGCATGAGAAATCTGTAAATAGAGGAAACAAACCTCTTACTAAAATAAACATAAAATAAATTCTGTAAATTAAAAAAACAAAATTAATGCAAATTAAACCCAATATCTGTACACTGTGGACGGCTTAATTGTAAACATGTCTGACTGGATAGCGTGCAACAAAAAAGCTTTTCACTGCACCTTGATACACGCAACAATAATGAACTAAACTAAATTATAAGTGCAAAACAAAACACATTTTCCTTTAAAACCGAGATGAGAAGAACTTTTTTCACACAGAGAGTGGTGAATCTCTGGAACTCTCTGCCACAGAGGGTAGTCGAGGCCAGTTCATTGGCTATATTTAAGAGGGAGTTAGATGTGGCCCTTGTGGCTAAGGGGATCAGAGGGTATGGAGAGAAGGCAGGTACGGGATACTGAGTTGGATGATCAGCCATGAACATATTGAATGGCGGTGCAGGCTCGAAAGGCCGAATGGCCTACTCCTGCACCTAATTTCTATGTTTCTATGACAGATATATGGATAGGAGGAGTTTTTAGGGGTATAGGCCAAATGCTGGCAAATGGACTAGCCCACAATGGCAGCTTGGCCAATGTGGACAAGTTGAGTTGAAGAGCTTGTTTCTGTGCTGTAGAGCTCCACTCCGATCTAATGGTACAGTTGAAATGCCTAATTTATGGTATAATACTATTGCCATTTCTACAGGTGGCACAGTAGAGTAGCTGCGTTACATCGTCAGAGACTCGGCTTCGATGCTGACTACGGGTGCTGCCTGTGCGGAATTTGTACGTTCTCACTGTGACCGCATTGGTTTTCACTGGGTGCTCCGGTTTCCCCACACACTCCCCAGACATACAGGTTTGTAGATTAATTGGCTTCTGTAAATTGCTCCTAGCGGTCCTGGAAATCCCCCAGGGTGCTGGTGGACAGCGCGTAGTTCCTCTCTAACACCACACGGGCGCGGACGTAACCCCAGAAAAGGGGCAGGCAGCTGGCTTGGCCAACCCCCTGGGACATAGAGGTGGTCAGGCAAGGAGAGGGACTTTGGTTTGTGGGCCGAGCTGGTCGAGGGTGATCGAGGAGGCCCTGCAGGAGCCTGGGGCTTGGCTGTATTAGTAACCGCTCCAGTACATCCAGCATGTGGACTGGACTTTGGGGTTTTTGTAAATGGGTCCAAAATATGGCATTCAGTTAATTGGCTTCTGAAGATTGACCCCAGCGTGGAGGACTTGGAACTAATATATGGGTGATCAATAGTCGGAGTGGGCTCCTGGTTTCCATGCTGTATCTCCAAGCTAAGCTAAGCTAAAATAAGCAAAAATGCTGGAGAACACAATGGGTCAGGCAGCATCCCTGAAGAAAATCGATAGGAAGGGTCCCGACCCGAAAGGTCGTCTACCCATGTTCTCCATGGATGGCGTCCGCCCCTCTGAGTTACACCAGCATCTTGTGTCATTCCCTGGGAATTATAGGGGGCTGCGGTTTTACATTATTTGACTGTATCAAATAAACATTGATTAAGCAGGGCAAAAGGTAGATATTAGCTTCTGTAAATAGCCCCTAGTGTGTAAGATGCAAATATGTGAAATAACATAGACCCGTGTACGGGGTGATTGATGGTTGACGCAGACTCGGTGCGCCGAAGGGCCTGTTTTTATGCTGTATCTCTAAACTAAACTAAACTGTAACCTCTCCGGAACCTTCACACCCTTCCTAATGCTTGCTGACCATAAATTTCTTTCACTGCAGAGCAGAGCGAGTGGAAAGACTATGTGTCTCTTCTTGAATATAGGCTTCCATCCCTCTTGTGTGTGATTAGTTTCGTTTAGTCTAGTTACAGTGCAGAAACAGGTGCCTCGGTCAACCGTGTCCATGCCAACCAGCGATTCCCGCACACTAACACCATCCTACACACTAGGGGGCAATTAACAATTTTTACCAAGCCTATTAACCTACAAATATGTACGTCTTTGGAGTGTGGGAAGAAACCGGAGCTCCCGGAGAAAACCCACATGGTCACAGGCAGAACGTACAACCTCCATACAGACAGCACCCATAGTCGGGATTAAATCCGGGTCCCTGGCGCTGTGAGGCACCAACTCTACTGCTGCGCCACTGTGCCTCCCATCAAAAATTTACCTTTTTCTTCCCAGAGGAGAGATTATTTGATCTTGATTTACTTTTTCCAGAGCCACTGAGAAATGCTTTTGTACACCATATTTTCTATGAACATTTGAACTCATTCAATTTTAGCATTTTAATTCGTCGTTTTATTTTGTAAAATTGAGTTCTGAGGGGGTTTGCAAAGGTCACTCAACACCGCAAAGTGGTGGTCAAGAGACATTATTAATTTTATGTGGACAGGGAATGAGATGATAAATAACTTATCCAAATGGCCTCAGTCTTTGTTAGTTGAGTATAGATTAAGATTTGGGTTCAGTAGATTTAGGACTTAGCTGTAGCACTGGATCATGGCCTGTGTGTGTTCTCATTGTAATAATACTTTTTACTTATGCCTTATCATGTTTCCATACACTTGCTGATTAAGTTCTTATTTGATTATGTTCTGTGATCTAACCTCTATTTAATGTTCAATTACACCGGAATATCAGACTTAAAAAAAAATCAATGGGAGCAGCTGACAATGATAATCAGTCCCAATATAAATCGTTTTATTCATCAACCTTATAGATTTCCCAAAGACTGGATTAGTAGCCACCCTTCTCAGTGTCGAACTGAGCCACAGGGAATAGGATTTTGCAACTAAGAATCACTGCCCTCCTTATGGACGCAAATAATTCAGGCCTCATAAGGGACAGACATTGGCGCTGTGGTAGATTGTTGCCTAATGCCCCTGTCCCACCTAGGAAACCTGAACGGAAACCTCTGGAGACTTTGCGCCCCACCCAAGGTTTCCGTGCGGTTCCCGGAGGTTTTTATTAGTCTCCCTACCTGCTTCCACTACCTGCACCCTCCGGCAACCACCTGCAACCTCCGGGAACCGTGCAGAAACCTTGGATGGGGCGCAAAGTTTCCAGAGGTTTCCGTTTAGGTTTCCTAAGTGGGACAGGGACATTACAGCACTGCGCCCAGAGAAAATCTCAAACTTCTGGTTAACTCAGAATGGGTCTTTGCCCAGAAATGGCCATGCCTCCTCTAAACACTTCTTTGTACTGTTATATTTGTGTATGTTGTGATATGACTGAATAGCAAGCAAAACAAAGCTTTTCACTGTATCTCAGTACATGTGACTGATAAACCTGTGTCAAATACAAAGAGTGTGGTGGAGAGGGAAAAATAGATCAGCCAAGATCGAAAGGCGCGAGCAGACTCGATGGGCCGAATGGCCTAATTCTGCTCCTATGGTTTCCAGTCTTATGGTCGTAACTACTATGACTTTGCTATCATAGCATCATAGAACCCTAACTTGCCCATACAGACCAATAAACCCCATCTACACTAGTCCCACCTGCCTGCGTTTGGCCCATATCCCTCTAAACCTGCCCTAACCATGTACCTCTCCAAATGTTTCTTAAAAGTTGTAATACTACCTGCCTCATCTACCTCCTCTGGCAGCTTGTTCCATACACCCACCACTGTAATTTACCTCTCAGATTCTTATTAAATCTTTCCCTCCTCACTTTAAACCTATGTCCTCTGGTTCTTGATTTGTGCAAGAGACTGTGCGTCTACCCGATCGATTCCTCTCATGATTTTGTATGCCTCCATAAAATCACCCCTTATCCTTCTGCACTCCAAGGAACAGAGTCATAGCCTGCTCAACCTCTTCCTATAGCTCAAGCCCTCGAGTCCTGACAAAGATGTTGTAAATCTTGTCAGCACCCTTTCCAGCTTGACACCCTTACCTATAACATGGTGCCCAGAACTTAACACAATAAATGTGGCCTCACCGACATCCTATATAACTGCAAAATGACCTCCCAACCTCTCAAGTCAATACTCTGTCTGATGAAGGACTATGTGTTGAAAGGGCAGAACTGTGGCGCACCGGTCGAGTCCCTGCCTCTCATCGCCAGAAGCCTTTTTAACCACGCTATCTATCTATGATGCCACTTTCATGGAACTATGTACCTATGAACCTGTACTTGTCTGAAGAAGGTTTGCAACCTGAAATGTCGCCCATTCCTTTTCTCCAGAGATGTTGCCTGTCCTGCTGAGTTACTCCAGCATTTTGTGTTTACCTGTACTCCTAGATCCCTCTGATCTACAACCCTCACCAGAACCCCACCATTCACTGTGTAGGCCATGCCCATGTTAGTCTTCCTGTAGGTCCTGCCCGTCAGTCTTCCAGTAATTCCATTCATATTATCGTTGATTCTCCTTCCATAGAGTTTATGTGACTTAAACATGAGATTTGAGAATTGAACTTTATCAAAGTAACATAATGGCCTTGAGCCCAAAATGGTTTCCAGTGGAAATAACTTGTTCAGCTATCTGTTAACTAATTAGCATCTCAGATCCGTTGCAATGCATTGTGACAACAACAACTCAGATGGAAGTAATTTAAGACTTTCACACCGCCCACACTAAGTGTTAGATTGGAGTTTTCGAGATCTGAATCAACCTCGACAGAAACACATGGATGCACTCTCTCGCAAACTGATTATCTTAATTTCACAAATAATGTATGGATTAAACTTGTAACACAATTTTGTTTTATCCACTTTGGAGACATGAGCATCACTGGCAAAAGTTTTCTGACTGATTTTCTGACTGAGTAGCTTGCTGTTGCCTATTAGTTTAGTTAGATACAGCGTGGAAATAAGCCCTGTGGCCCATCGAGTCTGCGCCGACCAGCAATCCCTGTACACTAGTTCTATCCTACACACTAGAGGCAATTTACAGAAGACAATTAAATTACAAATGTGCAGGTCTATGGCATGTGGGAGGAAACCGGAGCACCAGGAGAAATCGTACAAGCTTCGTAGTCAGAATCAAACTCGGGTCTGGCGCTGAAAGGCAGCTACTCTGCCACTGTGCCACTGTGCAGCCCTTCCATAGATGAGCTAGGAGTCAGACATTGTCGACCCAGACACAGTTTTAGACCAGATCAACTCTGGAAAGTAGATTGTCTTCCCTATATCACAATTGTGAGCCAAATACCTTTCACAACGAATGGTACCAATGGTTCAATGATCAGCATCAATAAAATCAGCAAAAGACACAAAGTGCTGGTGTAACAATGGATCAGGCAGAATCTCTGGAGAACATGGATTCGAGTTAGGACCCTTCTTTAGAAAGGTCTGAAGAAGGGTCCTGAAGCGAAACGTTGCCTATCAATACACACCACAGTTGTTGCCTGACTCACTGAGCACTTTGTTCTTTTTGCTCAAAATTCCAGCATCTGCAGTTATAGTCATGGAGTGATACAGCGTGGAAACAGGCCTCTGTACCCAACTTGCCCAAGCAGACCAACATGGTCCGTCTCTAGCCCAACTACCTACCTGCATTTGGCCCATATCCTTCTAAACGTATCCTATCCATGTACCTGTCCATATCGTTTAAATGTTATGATAGTACCCCCCTCAACTATCTCCTCTGGCAGCTCATTCCATACACCCACCGACCTTTGTGTAAAAAGGTTATCCCTCAGGTTTCTATTAAATCTTTACCCCTGCACCTTGGTGCCAGCAGCCTCCACCTACAAATCTTTTTGTTTTTTTGTTTATTTAGTTATGTAAAAGTGTGTTTTTTTTGTGTTTTGATGTGGGGGAAGAGGGTACGGTGCGGGGGATACTGTCCTTCAGCCGCTTCCTGGTGAAGATGCGACTATTATTCGAGTCGCGTCCTCGCCCCCCCCCCCCCCCCCCCCCCAGCGGCCTACCTACTGGATTGGCGCGGCCTTTCCTGCTGGGATCGACCAGAGCTCCAGCAGCGGCGGGACAGCGCTGTAACATCGCGGGGCTGGCGATGCCTTACCGGGGATCGCTGTCTGGAGCCCGGAGTGCTGGGCCTGCGGCACCGACATCATGGAGCTGCGGTTTGCGGGTTTGCGGGCTCCCAACGCGGGCGGCGCTGATGGACAGTGCGGGGTCCTGTGACTCTGCCTGGCTCGGCCTGCGGACTCGGGAGCTGCGGACTCCGGCTGCGGGAGGCGGCTGATCTGGAGGTCCGGGCCGCTGAGGAGGAGGATGTTCACCGTCGGGGTTCGGCGTCGGCGTTCCACCGGCCCGGCGTGAGGGCCTGGACATCGGGCCGCCCGGGGCGGCGACTGCGGGTGCTAGGAAGGCCTCGACTACGAGTGAACATCTGGGAAGAACGGAGGGGAGGCTGGCTGGACTATGGTGCCTTCCTCACCTTGGTGCCACTGTGTTATGTTGTGTCGTGGACTTTCAGTGTTTGTGCTTTTTTTTAAATTCTATTTTATTTTTAATATGTTTTATTATTTATTATTATTTATTTATTTATTTTTATTTTTATGATACTGCCTGTAAGGGAAATTCATTTCGTTGTCTCTAACTGAGACAATGACAATAAATTTGAATACAATACAATACAATACAAAAAACTATGTCCCCTGGCTCTTGATTCTCCTACTCTGTGCATTTAGTCTATCTATTCCCCTCATGATTTTCCACACTTCTATAAGATCACTCCTCATCTTCTGTGCTCCAAGGAATAAAGTCCTAGCCTACCCAACATCTCCCTGTAGCTCAAGGATGTTGCCAGAAGTTCATTGTGTCGTGCTAGTTTTGTTCGTATCCCCTCGATATCACCTCCACATCCAACATTTGACCTTTGTGGGCTATTTGGCCATCGGTGCTGGCTCTGATCTGTCCTGTACCTTTTCAAACCTCTAGTTTCCCTCTCCCCTGACTCAGTCTGAAGAAGGGTCTCATCCCGAAACGTCACCTGTTTCTTTTCTCCAGAGATGCTGCCTGACCCACTGACTTACTCCAGTATTTTATGTCTATCTTTGCTGGAGTCAGGCACCATTTCAGGAGAAATAGGATGGGTGATGTTTTGGGTCTGGAACCTTCTTCAGAACCATCTTCATGTTGTGTATGTTGCCTGACCCGCTGAGTTACTCCAGCACTTTGTGTCTATCTTCAGCATAAACCAGCATCTGCACTTCCTTTCTACACATTGAACGCAGACCATCTGTTAGAAATGGAGATGAGATCCATGTAATTGTATAAATCAGCAGTCCTGCCCACTTGCATCTGAGTCACAGCCAAATACAATGGGATGCTATCAAGTAGCTCCTCCACTGTGGTAATTGGGGACGATTTATCCTTTTAAAAAGGTTGTTCCAATGATAAGATTTTAATTGTCCCTGAAAGTAAGACAGCTTATGCTGAGACAAAGGAATGGGTTGCTGTCTCCTTAAATTTGACTTTCACTGCTAGAGAGCAGGGGGAGAAGGGCTGATTTGTATGCTGCAAATGGATGTTCTCCACACAAAACTTAATGGGATCACTTGCAAGAATTCAATGTTGAACACTGACTTCTCCAAAGGACACAGAGTGCTGGAGTAACTCAGCAGGTCATCAAGCAATAGAGTTGTACAGCATGGAAACAGGCTCTTCAGCTCAACTTGCCCATGCCAACCAGTAGAGAGCCATTGAATCATAGAGTCATGCAACACTAGTCCCACCTGCCTGCGCTTTGCCCATGGCTGCGGTTTGTCCGTCTAAACCTGTCCTATCACCCCTCATCCTCCTGCGCTCCATGGAATAAAGTTCTAGCCTGCTCAACCTCGCTCTCTATAACTCAAGCTCTAGGCTTGGCAACATCCTGGTAAATCCTATCTGCATCCTTTCCTGCTTGACAACACCTTTCCTATAACATGGTGACCAAAGCTGAACACTATGCTCTAACCATCGGACTTACCATCATGGAGCTGGCCGGCTTCGGAGTGTGGAAAGCTGTGGTGGCTCACTGCTGCGACACGACTCCGGTGCATGGAGGCTCCAGCCCACGTCGGGAGTTCGCGGGTCCCTGGTGGGAGACCGCTTTTCGGAGCTCCCGCAACAGAAACTTCTCCTGCCCAAGTTGCGGGATTGAAGGCGACCCAGAGCGGGGCCTTACATCACCCGGCGCGGCTTTAATGGCTGCGGGACTTGCCAGCGCCCGCCGGGGGCTCCAACATCAAGACCCGGGCAGGGCCTTACATCGCCTGGTGCAGCCTAAATGGGTGCGGGACTTGCCATCGCCTGCCGGCGGCTTTGACATCGGGAGAAGAATGGAGAGCAGGGGAGAGACAAAACTTTACCTTCCATCACAGTGAGGAGGAGATTCACTGTGATGGATGTTTGTATAAATTGTGTTGGTGTGTGTCTTGGTTCTTTTCTTGTTGTATGACTGCAGAAACCAAATTTCGTTTGCACTTCATTTGAGGTTCAAATGACGATAAACGGTGTTGTATTGTATTGTATTGTATTGTATTGTATGTGACCTCGCCAACATCTTATATAACTGCAACATGACCTCCCAACTTCTATACTCAATGGTCTGAAGAAGGGTTTCGGCCCGAAACGTCGCCTATTTCCTTCGCTCCATAGATGCTGCTGCACCCGCTGAATTTCCCCAGCAATTTTGTGTACCTTCTATACTCAATGGACTGACTGCCTCATGTGTCAAAAGCCTTTTTGACCACCCACTCTACCTGTAGATGTACAGTGTATAAGCACAATTCTCTGGTAGACAAAAATGCTGGAGAAACTCAGCGGGTGAAGCAGCATCCATGGAGCGAAGGAATAGGTGACGTTTCGGGTCAAGACCCTTCTTCAGACTGATGTGGAGGAGGGGGTGGGGGGGGGGAGTGCGGGAAGCAGAAACAAAGAGGCGGAGACAGTAGGCTGTGGGAGAGCTGGGAAGGGGAGGGGAAGGCGGGAGAAAGCAAGGACTATCTGAAATTGGAGGTCAATGTTCATACCGCTGGGGTGTAAACTGCCCAAGCGAAATATGAGGTGCTCAAGTGCAAGTTCAAGTTCAAGTTACATTGATTGTCACATACACCAATTGGTGCAGTGAAATTTGACTAACCATGCAGCACACAAATAAGTTAAACACAACAATATAGAATTTGACATAAACATCCCCCACAGCGGAATCAAAGTTTCCCACCGTGAGGGAAGGCAACAATGTTGAATCATCTTCCTCTTGTTCACCCATGATCGGGGCCATTTGAGGCCTCTGCAGTCACCGCAACGGGGGCCCAATGTTTCAAGCCCTCTTGCCGGGATGATCGGAGCTCGGGCGTCGAAACGGAAGAACGCTCTCAGCGGCTTGGAGTTTCCAAATCGGCCGCTTCCTCCCGGGGACCGCGGCTTCCGAAGTCCACAGGCCGAGCTGGGCGGAGCTCTAATACTGGCAATCCTCGGCGAAAGATCACAGGCTCCGGGATGTTAAAGTCAGCGCCGTCCGCAGCTGGAAGCTCCGCAGACCACAGCTCCATGGTGTTAAAGTCGGCAGGCCCAACACTTCGGAGCTCCAACACGGCGATCCCGGTAAGGCATCGCCCGCTCCGCGATGGTAATTTAGTGCTGTGCCGCTGCTGAAGCTCTGGCCGGTCTCCGGCAGGAAAGGCCGCGCCAATCCAGATGGTAGGCCACGAGGGGGGGGGGGGGGGGGGGGGGGGGGCGAAGATGTGGCTCGGAGAAAAGATGCATCCTCGACCAGATAGTGACTGAGAAGATGTTTTCCCCCTCCCCCACCCCCCAACCCACCCCCCACATGCGGCTCCTCCAATTTGCGATGGCACTCACTCTGGTCATGGAGGAGGCCGAGGACAGAAATGTCGGATTTGGAATGGGTGGGGGAGGTGAAGTGCTGAGCCACTGGGAGATCAGGTTAGTTAGTGCGAACTGAGAGGAGGTTTACACCCGAGCGGTATGAACATTGACCTCCAATTTCAAGTAGTCCTTGCTTTCTCCCTCCTTCCCCTCCCCTTCTCAGCTCTCCCACAGCCTACTGTCTCCACCTCTTCCTTTCTTCTTCCCGCCCCCTCCCCCCCCCACCTTCACATCTGTCTGAAGAAGGGTCTCGACCCGAAACTTCACCTAATCCTTCGCTCATTAGATGCTGCCTGACCCGCTGTTTCTCCAGCATTTTTGTCTACCTTCGATTTTTCCAGCATCTGCAGTTCTTACTTAAGCCCAATTCTCTGAAGATCCGAGTGAAAGTTTACATAAACTTCCTCTCTGTAGCTATTTTTTATCGAAATCTTCCATTCTTTACAGAAAGTACACAACTGGACTTTCTACTGCTATCGGCTAAAAATGTTTTTCATTTTGAATTAACATCCGTGCAGTCTGTTAATGCTGATATATTGTTAATGAGAATGTGGGGAGAATAAAATGTGGGATTAATGGAGGATTAGTGTAAAAGATTTGGCCTGTGGTCTCAGTAGGATTAAGGTCCTGTTTCTGTACTGTATCTCTCTATGGCACTCTGACTCTGTTCGATTGCATCTGCAACAACAATTCATGCCATTTTTTTCCCACAGGCATTGTCTTTTGCTCCTGAACTCTATCCTTTGCAATGACTGCGGGTTTTACATGTGTTTGATCGTTGCATTGGCTGATATTCTTTAGTTTTCCTCTCTATCATCTCCACAAACATTGTAATTTTACAGGCAAGATCGAATAGAAGATTCTAACCAGTTTATTTTAAATAAATGATGGACACAAAATGCTGGAGTAACACAGCGGGACAGGCAGCATCTCTGGAGAGAAAGAATGGGTCGAGGCCCTTCTTCAGACTGATGTACAGAGATAAAATGCTGTCGGAGACAGTAAAGGGCCTGTCCCAATTGGGCGACCAAATCCACGAGTGCTGGCGAGTTTGCCCTCGACTCATACACTCAGCATGGTCGAGACGAGGTCATAGGAGGTCTTCGTAACTCTCCTTCATGCTCGAGAGTGGTCTCTGCGTACTCGAGGCCTCAGCTAGGAAACGGCATTTTTTTCAATTTGTTAAAATATGCCAGGAATAAAAAAAGGTCGCCATGGAAAAAATCGATACTTTTTTTACTTGTAGGTTTAGTCGTAGTAGGTCGTAGTAGGTCGGCATGTTAGTTGTAGGTAATCGAGGGTAGTCGAAGGTAGTCGAAGGTAGTCGTAGATAGTCTTCATCATAGTCGAAGGGAGGTCAGAGGTCAAAGGGAGGTTAAAGGAGATCGAAGGAGGTTGTCTTCACTCTCCACTATTCGGTGTCCAATTTTCCCGAAGTTAGTCGTAGCTAGTCTTCAACATAATTAAAGGAGGTCGAAGGAAGTCTTCAACATTTCATTTTTTTTAACTCTTCTAAACTCGCCACTTAGGTCACCCAAGTGGGACAGCCCCTTAAGACTGGTCAGAGAACTGGGAAGGGGGAGAGGTTGGAGAGAGGGGGAAAGCAAGGGCTACTTGAAGTTAGAGAAGTCAATGTTCATACAGCTGGAGTGTAAGCTACCCAAGCAAAATATGAGATGCTGGCCCTCCAATTTGCACTGGGTCTCACTCTGACAATGGAGGTTGGCGTTTATGAACTTGGTCGATATGCAGGAATCCACACCTGGAACAGCAGATACAGTAGATGAGGAGGTGCAAGTGGACCCCTGCCTCACCTGAAAAGACTATCGGGGTCCTTGGACAGTCAAGGGGGGAGGTATAGGGGCAGGTGTTGCATCTCCTGCGGTTGCGGAACAAAATACCTGGGAAGGTTGTGGTTTGGGTGGGAAGGGACGAGTTGACCAGGGAGTTGCGGAGGCAACGGTCTCTGCTGAAAGCGGAAAGGGAAGATGGGAAGATGTGGCTAGTGGTGGGATCCCGTTGGAGGTGGCGAAAATCTCAGAGGATTATATGCTGAATGCGACGGCTGATGGGGTGGAAGGTGAGGACAAGGGGTACTCTGTCCCTGACCTAAATGGGGGGTGGGGGAGCAAGAGCAGAGCTGCGGGATATCGAGGAGACCCTAGTGAGAGCCTCATCAATGGTAGACGGGAATCCTCATTCACTAAAGAATGAGGACATCTCCAATGACCTGGTATGGAACACCTCATCTTGGGCACAGATACAAGATACAAGATAGAAGATACAAGATACATTTATTTGTCACATGTGCCTGTTGGCAATGTGTGATCACCATACAGTCATACAATAAAATAAAGAACACAACACAACACACGATAGAGTTCAACATAAAACATCCCCACACAGCAGAATCAAAGTTTCCCACTATGAGGGAAGGCACCAAAGTCAGTCATCGTCCTCTAATGTTCCTGATGTTCACCCGTGGTCGGGCCTCCGGAGTCCTCTGCAGTCGCCGCTACGGGCGTCCCGCTCGCCGGGATGTTGGAACCGGAGTCCGCGGCTCCCGAAATCCCGGGTGGAGATTCAACGCTGGCGGCCCTCGGCAAAGGGCCCCAGGACTCTGCGATGTCGGTCAGCGTCGCCCACGCTGGGAGCTCCGTGAACCGCAACTCCGCAATATTGGAGCAGCGGCCCAACGCTCCGGAGCTCCAAACGGTGATCCAGGTAGGCATCGCCCGCTCCGCGGTGAATCCAGCGCCGAGGCGTAGACGGAGGAATTGGGAGTAGGAGATAGAGTCTTTACAGGAAGCAGGGTGGGAAGAAGTGTAGTCTAGATAGCAATGGGAGTCAGTGGGTTTATAATAGATGTCAGTCGATAGTCTGTCTCCTATGATAGTGATGGTGAGAACTAGAAACGGTAGGGAGATGGCAATGTTCAAGTGAATTTGAGTTTAGTTCAGTTTAGTTTAGTTTAGATTAGTTTATTATTGTCACATGTACCAAGGTACAGTGGAAAGCTTTTGTTTGCATGCTATCCAGTCAAAGTACTTATGAATACAATCAAGCCATCCACAGTGCACAGATAAAGAATAAAGGGAACAACGTTTGGTATGAAGTTATAACATTAAAGTCTGATAAAATTAGTTACTTAATTACTTTATATTCTATGTGTAGAGCCAGGTCCATAACAAATCGTTATGAGACATTGGCAATTGTAAAGGTTGTAAAACTGTAAAATCTCGATGTAAGGAGATGGCTGGAGGCCTGCTACAGCCTGGGACTCGCCTGTAACAAGCACCGCTCATGAGAACTGCAGCGTGGACTTTGAAAAGGCACCAAAACATGGTGCCGCTTGCATGCGGGCTCAGTAAACTATTTCAGTATGCGTGCTTATCGAGGATCGGGAGTATGGCAATATTCTACTGGACTGTTTGCAGGGAAAAGTATTTCACTGCTTAGCAAATCAGACATGTGACAATAAAAGTAACGTGTGAAGTTATTCCACTAAATAGATAGGCATAGAGAAGTTTTACATAGAACATAGTACTGCAGGCCCTTCAATCCATGATTCTGTGCCAACCATTATGCCAAATTAAACTAATCACATCTGCCTAATATTCAATCTCTATTCCCTATCTGTTCCCTATTTGTCTAAACGGTGCTTAATCATTACTATCAAATCCGTTTAGTTTTGTTTCGTTTAGAGATCCAGGCCCTTCGGCCCACTGAGTCCGTGCCGACCAGCGATCACCGTGAAGAAGCAACTCTACTACTGTGCCACGCTGCTTTCACCACATCCCCTGGCAGTGCTTTCCAGGTATCCGGCATTCTATGTGGACAAAACTTGCCCTGCAAATCTACTTTAATATTTTCCCTCTCGGTTTAGAGCTATGCCTTTTAATATTTAACCGTACTCAAATAACAATCAAGTTTGTAAGATGTGATTTCCACCACACAAACCCATGCTGACTAGGCTTATGATAGTCCCTACCACTGCGAGTGGATCCTATCCCTTCTCCAATAATTTCCCTACCATTGATGTAAGGCTCACTGGTCTATAACTTGGTGAATTACTCCTATTGTCCTTCTTAAATTGAAGAATGACACTGGCTCTTCTCCAGTTCTCTTAGACCTCACCTGGAGGAAAAGAGTATAAGGGGCCTGCATTGTGTTAATGGGTTTATAAAGCTGCTGCAAGTAAGACTTTCACTATAGAGCCAGAGAGTCATTGAGTCATACAGCATGGAAACAGGCTCTTCGGCCCAACTTGCCCACTCTGGCCAACATGTCCCAGCTACACTAGTACTACCTGCCTGCCTTTGGCCCATTTCTTTCCAAACCTGTCCTATCCATGTACCTGTCTAACTGTTTCTTAAACGTTGAGATGGTCGTTGCCTCAACAATCTCCTCTGGCAGCTTGTTCCATAGGCCCACCACACTTTGTGTGAAAAGGTTACCCCTTAGATTCCTACTAAAGCTTTTCCACTTTGCCATAAACTATGTCCTCTGGTTCTCGATTTCCCTACTCTGAGCAAGAGACCTCTATATATACCTCTCCACGATCACCCCTCATCCTCCTGCACTCCAAGGAATAGAATCCCAGCCAACTCAACCTCCCCCAAAATCCCTCTAAACCTTTCCTTGGTGGTGAATCTGTGGAATTTCTTGCCACAGATGGTGGTCAAGTCATTGGATATTTTTAAAGAGGAAATTGATAGGTTCTTGATTAGTAAGGGCATCAAAGGTTTTATGGAGAAGGTAGAAGAATGGGGTTGAGAGGGAAAAATAGTTCAGTTACGATAGATGAGCCAAATGGCCTAATTCTGCTAAGATATTGTATGGTCTTCCAGGACTTATGGACCAAATGTGGGCAAATGAGAATATTCTAGATGGGGATCTTGGTCAGCAAGAACGAGTTGGGCCAAAGGGCCTGTTTTCGTGCTGTATGACTTTATGACTATGAACACTAATATAAAATAATATTCAGTAATATATTCTCATTCATTCATTTATCGAAGATGCCAGGATTCCTGTTTCAATTGCAACCGGTTATGGATTGCAATGTCTTCAGCTTCTGATCAATTGAACCTCTGGGTTATTAACCGCCACTAAAGATGATGCCTTGTCTGCATCTTCTATGCTACATTACAAACTTCATTTACATGAACTGCTTCCATATTCATTACATGAACCAGTTATTCACTTACTGTTAAGCAGCAGGACATTTTATCATGAACAGCATTAATCAGGCATAACTACAATGGTAGCGTATGATGAAGTGTTGACTCAGAGGAGCCAAACTATTATCCCATGGCTCAGTCTGAAGCCTTTATAAATTAGCCTACATTGAGGCTTGTTTACAATATGAAAATGGAATTGTAATATTTTCCTCATTCTTAGTGAAAACATGTTCCTGATTTGTCCCAATTTGTCCCAACCTGGTCATTCCTTCTTCTCCCTTCTCCCGTCCGGCAGAAGGTACAGAAGCTTGAAAGCGGGCACCACCAGTGAAAAGCCTGGATAAAGTGGATATGGAGAGGATGTTTCCACGAGTGAGAAAGTCTCGGACCAGAAGCTGCAGCCTCAGAATAAAAGGACGTACCTTTAGAAAGGAGATAAAGAGGAATTTCTTTAGTCAGAGGGTGGTAAATCTATGGAATTCATTGCCACAGAAGGTTGTGGAAGCTGTTAATGAATATTTTTAAGGCAGATATGGACAGATTCTTGATTAATATGAGTGTTAGGGGTTATGGGGTGAAGGCAGGAGAATGGGGTTGACAGGGAAATATTGATTCTCCATAATTGAATGGGGGAGTAGACTTGATGGGTTAATTCTGTTCCTATAACTTATGAACATGAAAACTCAGGAACAGCTTCTTCTCGTTTGTTATCTGGGTTCTCAATAATCCTTCCATAAGGTAAGGACACCATCTGATTCACATCTACCCCATTTGGACAATGGACTTTGTCTATGAAACTGTTGGCCTACAATTTTGAGAACTATATTCAGCATGCAATCAGCTGTTTGACCTGCCCTGTGCTTGAAAATACAATGGCAATGGAAATGAAATGAAAATGCAATCAGCTGTTTGGCCTACACTGTGCTTGAAACTGCAATGGCAATGGAAGTGAAATGAAAATGCAATGAGCTGCTTGGCCTGCCCTGTGCTTGAAACTGCAATGGCAATGGAAGTGAAATGAAAATGCAATCAGCTGTTTGGCCTGCCCTGTGCTTGAAACTGCAATGGCAATGGAAGTGAAATGAAAATGCAATCAGCTGTTTGGCCTGCCCTGTGCTCGAAACTGAAATGGCAATCGAAGTGAAATGAAAATGCAATCAGCAGTTTGGCCTGCCCTGTGCTTGAAACTGCAATGGCAATAGAAGTGAAATGAAAATGCAATTAGCTGTTTAGCTTGCCTGTGCTTGAAACTGCAATGGCAATGGTATTGAAATGAAAATGCAATTAGCTGTTTGGCCTGCCCTGCGCTTGAAACTGCAATGGAAATGGAAATGAAATGAAAATGCAATGAGCTGTTTAGCCTGCCTGTGGTTGAAATGAAATGGATATGAAATGAAATTTGTTGTATGGCCTGCCTGAAACATTTAATTTCAGCCCACAAGGCCTCTATTAGCTGAGAAACCAGTCCCTTGTGCCCAAAATGCCCGTATTAGCCCAGGAGCGGCATTTTGGCCCAAAAGCCCCATGCCAGGTTGGGAAAAAGTCCAGAAAAAGTGCCTTTCACTGAAATTTCACTCAGATTTTTTTAAAGAGCCCATTCGGCCCATCATGCCTGTACTAGCCCAGGAGGAGTCCCTCAGCCCATCAGTAAGTATTCTCCCTGCAAGTATTAAACCTCACCCCAGTATTTTTCCCCCTCCCTTCATTGGCTCCCTGTGAGATCTAGGCCAGGATAGACTTTCCTGTGATCTGCAGAAAAAGATGAAAAATGTCTAAAATTGATTCTCCACCCTCTCCCCCTTCTCTCTCACACTCTCACCTGTTTTGGGCGGAATTTCTGACAGTTTCTGAGCTGCCAGGCCACCAGCCCTGAGTGACTGAGCTGCCAGCCCACCAGGCCTGAGTGACTGAGCTGCCAGCGTACCAGGCCTGCGTGACAGAGCTGCCAGCCCACCAGGCCTGAGTGACTGAGCTGCCAGTCCACCAGGCCTGAGTGACTGAGCTGCCAGCCCACCAGGCCTGAGTGACTGAGCTGCCAGCGTACCAGGCCTGCGTGACAGAGCTGCCAGCCCACCAGGCCTGAGTGACTGAACTGCCAGCCCAAGAATCCATTCGGCCCACAATGTCCATACTAGCCCTCTGGAAACCAGTCCCTTCGGTCCACAACACCCATACTAGCGCTCCAGCAAGCCCCCCCCCCCCCTCCATTGGCCACCAGTATTGGAATTGGTGGAGAGGTGGCTAATATTGCGTTGGAGGACCAGCCCTCCCGTGTGAACATGAGACCTAACGGGTTCCACTTAGTCTAGTCTCCATTAAACATCCTCCCTCTCATCTTATAGCTGCGCCTTGTAGTGTTGGACATTCACACCATGGGAAAAAAGGTTCTGACTGTTTACCCTACCTATGCCTGTCATAGTTTTATATATTTCTATCATCTCCGTATGTACTGTTGGAAGGCCAGTCAAATGGCAGAGAAAATGAAGCGTACGGCAACATTATCTCAATCATAGGGCAGCAAAATGCTGCAGCTGGTTGAGCTGCTGCCTCAAAACTCCAGTGACTTGGATTCAACCTTGACTGCAGAACCGGTCTCTGTGGAGTTTGCTCGTTCTCCCTGCGACTGCTGGTTTCCCTCGGGTTTTCAGGCTTCCTCAAATATACACTGATAACTGAAAAGAGGAGGAACTTTCAGAGGGTCATGAATCTTTGTAATTCTCTATGCTCCAAATTAGATCTACGATCTGTGGAGAGTTATAGAGTCATACATCATGAAAACAGGGCCTTCAACCCATCTTGCCCACACCCACCAACTATACCTCATCTACACTAGTCCCATCTGCCCACGTTTGGCCCATATCCCTCTAAACTTACCCAATCCATGTACCTGGCCAA
This sequence comes from Amblyraja radiata, assembly GCF_010909765.2. NCBI lineage: Eukaryota > Metazoa > Chordata > Chondrichthyes > Rajiformes > Rajidae > Amblyraja > Amblyraja radiata. Next base: position 43,551,921 of record NC_045966.1, read on the forward strand.
GCTTCTCTTGAACGTTATGATAGTACCTGCCTTAGTTACCTCCTCCGACAGCTCGTTCTATGTACTCACCAACCTTGTGTGAAAAAGTTACCCCGCAGTTTCCTCTTAAACCTTTGCCCCCTCGCCTTCTCAATTCTCAATTCTCCCACTCTGGGCAAGATCACCCCTCATCCTCCTGCGCTCCATGGAATCAAGTCCTAGACTGCTCATCCTCTCCCTTTAGCTCAGGCCCGCAAGTCCTGACAACATCCTGGTAAATCTTCTCTGCACCTTTTCCAGCTTGACAACATCTTTCCTATAACATGATGACCAAAACTGAACACAAAACTCTAGATGTGGCCTCACTAATATCTTACACAACTGTTAGGTGATCTCCCAATTTCTATACTCAGTACTCTGACTGATGAAGGCCAATGTGCCGAAAGCCTCCTTGACCACCCTAAGAGTGAATTATAGAATTATCATTCCCTCGCTGATCCTTCATCAGAATTGGCTAATGAAGGGCCATCCACCATAATTGCAAACTCTGCATCTTACTCTACAAAAGCTGCCTGACCAGCTGAGAATTTCCTGTTTTATTTCACACCCTTAGTCTAAACCCATCTTCCTCAGTGTAAACCAACTCCCTCAGTGTAAACTCACCACCCTCTGTGTAAACCAATTTCATCTGTGTCAATCCACCACCATCTCTGTGTAAACCCACCTTCCTATATGTAAACTCAGCACTCCCTGAGTAAACCCACTTCCCTCAGCATAAGCCCACCACACTCTGTGTAAACCCACCACCCTCTGTGTAAATGACGACTCTCTGTGTAAACCCACCACCATCTGTAGATCAGCCAAAGCTGATTGAATGGCGCTGGGCAGACGAGGGCTCCGCCTGAGCCGACTGCCTACGTCCCTGCCCGGGTTTCCCTTGATAGAGAACACACAATGTCCACGGGAACCATGGAGAGGTTCTGGGACCGCTGGGTACCGCGGTGGATTGTCTGTACCCTGGATTAGGATTGCAACATAGTCATTTGTTGTTTAGTAGTAAGAACACCTGACAATTTTTGTATTATGGTGGTAGATGTATTTTTATTGTTAAGCCCTTGTCCCACTTAGGTGATTTTTTCAGACAACTACAAGCGACGAGGCTGTCGCCACATGGTCACGGGATGACGCCTGTATGGTCGTGAGTAGTATCCTTGTTGCCTAAAGAGTCGTAACATTTTTCTGGTCGCTGCTGGATTTTGAAATGTTCTAAACTCTACGGCAACTGTGGGCTTGACACCAACAACATAATGGTTGAACACAAATTCAAAACCGAAGCTGGGGTCGGGTGAGCGGGCGCAGGGAAGGGTAGTGGGATATATCTCCATCTTCTTTTTCTCACTTTTTCGTTCGTTCAGGGGCTTTCTGTAGGGGGCGCTCCTCTGTGCAGCCATGTCAGCAGCGCGTCAGTTTTTACAGCTTTTTTTTATTTTTTAGTATGTTTTAAAGTGTGTATTTTGTGTTTCTTCGTGTGTTTTGTGTGGGGGGTGGTGTGGGGGGGTAAGGGGGAAACCGCTTTGGTCGCCTCCTCCGTGGAGAGGCGACTTTTTCCAGGTCGCCTCCCCCGTGGCCTAACATCAAGGATCGACGCGGCCTTTCCCGGAGACACGCCCGGGGCTTCAGCGGCGGGTGCAGCGTGGACTCTCGGCGTGGAGCGGGTGAACCCTCGCTGGGGCTCGCTGGAGGGGAGCGCTCCATTTCGCTGGCCCGGGGCAGCCGGCAGCCTGAAGTCACAGCCTGAAGTCGCGGTCTGCAGAGCTCCAGCTGGTGCGGCGTCTACAGCCCGGCATCCCTCGTGGGGGACCCGGGGGAAGAAGAAGCCATCACTGCCGGCCCGCGGACAACTTCTACCGCGGGGCCGGCATGGACTTACCATCACCCCTGGAGGGGAGCTTCGACCGCTGGCCCTGCAGTCTACGGTGCTTCTGGCTGTGGCGGGGAATTTAAATCTCGACCGCCGGCCTGCGGCCTACAACAACTTAAAGCCGCGGTCTCTGGTGAGGAAGAGCCGATCCTGGACTGACTTGGACTCTGGTCCTGTACACGGGGGGGAAATGGAGGAGGACTGGCCAAATTTTTGTGCCTTCCACCACAGTGATGAATGCTGTGGTGGATGTTTGTGTTACAGTTTTATTGTGTGTTCTTTATTATTGTACTGCTGCTGACAACCCAAATTTCCACCAACCCTGGTTGTGTGGCAATAAATTATATCTATCTAATTATATCTATCTATCTTCTTTTTTCTTTTCATATCTTTTTCGAAATTTTTTCTTTTCTCTTTCCTTTCTTCTTCCTTTCCCTTTTTCCTTTTTTTTTTTTTCCGATTTACTTATTAGTTTATAAAATGTTAAAACTGAAGCTGTACGAAAATTGTATAATGGTTATGTCGATTACGTTCTCCTTGTACAATTGCTTTTAATAAAATAAATATATTTTTTTAAACTGTGGGCTTGACATAGCTTGTCTTCTCCTGTCGTAGGTGCTGTCATAGGTTGTTGCCAGGTGACGTTGGTTATCGCCGGGTGAACCAGTGAATTCCATTGGTGTCAACCTACATCAACTGGCGACAGGCACCAACGACTGAATTGTCTTCAGTTGTCTTCAGTTGTCGCCAACAGGGTCGTTGCTTGTCGTAGCTTGCCACGGGTGGACATAGGTTGACTTTGGTTGTCGTAGGTTGTCACTTGTGTGATCGTAGGTTGTCGAAGGTGCGGTCGTAGGTGGACGTCCTAATAGGTCGGCGGTTGTCGGTAGGTTGTCACAGCTTGTCGTAGATATTGTCATAGGGAGGGGTCCAGTCGCCGCTTTTTTGGCGACCTGCTTCGACTGTGACAGTCGCCGGCAGTCGTCGAAAAAATCGCCTAAGTGGGACAGGCCCTTAAATGTAATTGAAAATAACTGAATATATTTAATTTTGTAAAAAAATAAGCTGATTGAGTAAATCCGATTGTACCTGATTGTCCACCAGACCTACCTTGTCAATCTCTGTCCCAACCCATGTCTGAGAGAGTAATACCAACAGGCACAAGTACAACATCGACTTATTGGCATCCGAAGGAAAAAAAAGCAAACTCCTTAAATGTTATACTTTAGCCTTTGCAACACAAACACATTCACTATTGAAGTACATCATTCATTTACGAGAACTAGTTTTTAATGAGAGACTAACAGCAAATAGAAATGTGGTTTCCATATAACTCCAGCTCTGCAGATTGCTAATAAAGTCAGTCAAACGCAGCCAATCTAGTTAATAAACATGAAACACTGATATTCTAACCTATTTTTACTTGCCTTTAATGTTATTATATTTGCTCATATTTTTCGCATCAAGCTATCTTGCATCAAATCACCGTGATAGATAAATATGTGCATTATTTGTTTTACATTTTAAATTGTGTGTATTTGGTTATGCCATGCATTGCATGAGCAAAACGATGAGTATTTTCAATTTTTAATATTCTTTCACATTTCCACAGAACACAGAAGGCCATTTGGCTCATCGAGTCTTATGCTGGCTAACAGAGTAATCCCATTCTGTTTTTATTTGGTTTAGACCGTGGAAACAAGCCCTTCAGCCCATTAAGTCCACACCAACCATCGATCACCCGTACACTCGTTTTTGGAAAGTGGAATTATCCATAGCCCATTTTCTGTTATTTGCACTTTATCAGTTTATTTATTCATGTGTGTATATATTTATATAATGGTATATGGACACACTGATCTGTTTTTGTAGTCATGCCTACTATGTTCTGTTGTGCTGAAGCAAAGCAAGAATTTCATTGTCCTATCAGGGACACATGACAATAAACTCTCTTGAATCTTGAATCTTGAAAGAAACCAGTGCATCTGGAGGGTGACACGGTGACACATCTGGTAGAGCTGCCCCTTCAGAGTGCCAGAATTCCAGGTTCAACCCTGACCTTGGGTGCTGTCTGTGTGGAGTTTGCACAGTCTCCCTTTGACCATGCGGGTTTCCTCCGGGTGCTCCGCTTTCCCTCCACATCCCAAAGACGTGTGGGTTTGCAGGTGAATTGGCATTGGTAAAATTGTACATTGACCCTAGGGAGTGGTTGCGGAAGTAAGATAATATGAAACTACTATGTATGGGTAATCAATGGTCGGCATGGATTCAATGGGCCAAAGAGCCTGTTTCCACCCTGTAAGTAGGTTTAAGACACCCACAAGGTTAAAAGAAGAACATGCAAACTATAAACAGACATCACTCAAGATCAGGTTAATTTGCTTCTGTAAATTGTCTCTAGTGTTAATGTACAGTGTTATCGCTGGTTGGTTCCAACTCAGTGGGCTGAAATCCCTGTTTCTTTGTTCTATCTGTGAAGTCGAAAGTCTTACTGCAATTAAACCAGATTTAGATTTAGGTTTATTATATACACATGTATTGAGGTACAGTGAAAAGCTTTGTTCTGATGGCTATCCAAACAGTTCAGATATAACATATGTAGATACAACAGTTCAAACTCTAGTACAATAGACAATAGACAATAGACAATAGACAATAGGTGTAAGAGTAGGCCATTTGGCCCTTCAAGCCAGCACCACCATTCAATGTGATCATGGCTGATCATCCTCAATCTGTACCCCGTTCCTGCCTTCTCCCCATATCCCCTAATTCCGCTATTTTCAAGAGCCCTATCTAGGTCTCTCTTGAAAGCATCCAGAGAACCTGCCTCCACAGCCCTCTGAGGCAGAGAATTCCACAGACTCACCACTCTCTGTGAGAAAAAGTGTTTCCTCATCTCCGTTCTAAATGGCTTACTCCTTATTCTTAAACTGTGGCCCCTGGTTCTGGACTCCCCCAACATCGGGAACATGTTTCCTGCCTCTAGCGTGTCCAAGTCCTTTACAATCTTATATGTTTCAATGAGATCCCCTCTCATCCTTCTAAACCCCAGAGTGTACAAGCCCAGCTGCTCAGAAGGTGAAGCCCAGAAGGTGAAGTACAACAGATAGAGCAAAAGAGAAGCTATGGAGTGCAGAATATAGTTCTCGGCATTGTAGCACATTATTGAGCATCAGTCCCATTGATAAAGTCCAATGGGGTAGAGATGAATTGAACAGGACCCCAGCTTATGGAAGAACCATTTAGAAGCCTGAAAACAGAGGGGAATATGCAGTTCCTGAGTCTGGCGGTGCGCGCTTTCAAGTTTCTGTACCTTCTGCCGGACAGGAGCAGGGGGAAGGAAAGACCAGGGTGATACAGGTCTTTGATTATGCTGGTTTTCTGAGGCAACATAAGGTGTAGATGAGTCAATAGTGTGAAATGCAAGTCTAAAGTCTGTTCTATCTGTGCCATTGTACTGACCTTCCAACTCCCATGGGAAAGTCCTACTGCTGAACATAGGACATCTACAGTACACTGGCATTGGAAGCTTAGACAGGTGAAGGTATTGTGTTTCTCTCAGAGCAGAGAAGATTAATGGAAGATTTCATTGCGTTCAAAATCATGAAGGCGTTTGATATATGTGCAAATAAGCTATCAAAATGTCTTTCATTGGATAGTAATCAAAGAAGGTGATTTACAATAATTGACAAAAGGGACACAGATGAGACAAAATTATGTTGCAGCCTGCAATTATGATGTAGAATTTAAACATGAGGTGAGAAATCTTTGCTCAGAGGATTGCGCATCTGTGGAGTTTATTAGGGCAGAGACTGTGACTTTTGGAATACTTATATAAAGGGCAGCACTGTGGCGCAGCAGTAGATTTGCTGCCTTATGGCACCAGACACCTGGGTTCAATCCTGACTCCGGGTGCTGTCTGTATGGAGTTTGTACGTTCTCCCTGTGATTCTCTCAGGATAATCTGGTTTCCTCCCACACTGCCAATGACGTGCGGGTTTGTAGGTTAATCGGCTTATATGAATTGGTTGGCACGGACTCAATGGATCGAAGGACCTGTTTCCATGCTTGTCTTTAAACCAGACTGTGTAGCTGGTAGAACCAAGAATCCTGGGTTCAATTGTGACCTTAGGTGTTGCCTATGTGTATATTGCACTTCTTACTGTAAACGCATAAAGTTCCTCTGGCATGTGTTCCAGAGAAACTTTATGTGTTTATCCATAACTTCGCCACCCACCCCCCCCCCCGTAAAGGCGTACAGGTTGGAGGGTTTATAAGCCATCATAAATTGCCCCTGGTGTATCGGTAGAGGCAGAATATGGTGGGTGTTAATGGGAATGTGGAGTGTTTTAAAGCATGTAATTAGTGTAAGATTGGTGTAACTGAGTGGTGGATAGTCAAAGGGTTTATTTCAGTACTGTATGATCGTGTGAATTCATCGCTCGATGAGCGAGATTGAGCACGCCAGTGGCACTGGGTTGGTCTTAACACTGCTACCCAGCCTAATCTCACCTTCCAGCGCTTGTTCCGTAACCCCAAAGATCACAACTTTAGTTTAGTTTAGTTTAGTTTAGTTTAGTTTAGTTTAGTTTAGTTTAGTTTAGTTTAGAGATACAGTGCACAAACAGGCCCTCCAGCTCACCGAATCCGTGCCGACCAAAGATCACCCCGTACTACTAGCTCTATCCTACACACTAGGGACAATTTACAATCTTTACTGAGACTAATTAACCCACAAACCTGAGATAGACACAAAAAGCTGGAGTAACTCAGTGGGATAGGCAGCACCTCTGGAGAGAAGGAATGGGTGATGTTTCGGGTCAAGATCCTTCTTTAGAATCACCCGAAACGTCAGCCATTCCTTCTCTCCAGAAATACTGCCTGCCCCGCTGAGTTACTCCAGCTTTTTGTGTCTATCTTTGGTTTCAACCAGTATCTGCAGTTCCTTCCTAGCCCACAAAGCTGTATGTCTTTGGAGTGTGGGAGGAAACCAGAGTTCCCGGAGAAAACCCACGCGGTCATGTGAAGAAAATCCAATTTCTGTACAGACAGTACCCATGGTCAGGATTGAACCAGGTTCTCTGGTGCTGTAAGGCAGCAACTCTACCACTGCACCACTGTGCCACCAACTGACCAGGAACTCACCCAAGTATTGCTCAAATGCGACTCTACCACCCTTTCAGGCAGTGAACCTCGCACCAATACCCTCTGTGTGAGAGTGCTGATGGATACTGTCTTCTTGAGGCTGTGATCGTTGGAGTTCCTGAACACTAGGAACAGAAGGTACTGAGGGATCGTTCAATTCCATGAATGATAAAGTAGTCGTTAAGAAGGAATGTAGCCTATTCCTTATGTTATCTTATAATTTTATTCAAAATGGTGCAGAGGGCGGCATGGTGACGCAGCGGTAGAGTTGCTCCCTTACAGCGTGAGAGAACCGGATTCAACTACGGGTGCAGTCTGTATGGTGTTTATACGTTCTCCCTGTGACTTCATTGGTTTTCCCCGCGCGCTCCGGTTTCCTCGCACATTCCAAAGACGTACACGTTTGCATGTTAATTGGCGTCAGTTAAATTGTAAATTGTCCCTTGTGTGTAGGATAGGGGAATGAATGCTGGTCTGCGCGGACTTGATGGGTCGAAGGGCCTGTGTCTGCGCTGTATCTCTAAACTAAGTTAAACTAAATATTACCTGACCAGATGCGTAATGAGCAATAAAAAAGAACTGCAGAAGCCGGTTAAGACGAACACTAACACTAAATCCTTGAGTAACTCAGTGGGTCAGACAGCATCTCATGAGAAAATGGATAGGTGATGTTTCGGGTCGGGACCCTTCTTCAAACAGAAAATAGGTCTGACGAAGAGTCCTGACCCGAAACGTTGCCTATCAATTTTTTCGAAATATGCTGTCTGATCCGCTGAGTTACTCCAGCACTTTGTGTCTATCGTAGTTGACTCAAAGGTCTTAAGGCATAATAACGTAGAGGGAAATGGACAAAGATTGGAAGGGGAGAAGTGTTGCTAGGCCCTGAGATAAGGGCAGAGGAGTGGGACTAATTGAACAAGCCACTGCTCTGCAACAGTGTGTTGCACGATTCCCTGAAATAGGTTTTAATGAACGTGGAATTTCAGCAAGTTTACAAGACAGCACAGTGTACAACATACTTATTATTGGTCCACCACTGATCTTCCGGCACCCTTAAGCGGCCTTTTCACGGGGCGACTTGACGCAAGAGTTAACCGGAGTTTAACATCGTGGGAACCTCGTGCGATAACAGTACGGCATTCGTGGACCACCGTGGACCACCGTAGCGCTAACGGCAGGTCATCGTGTAACTTGGTCACTCGGGAGAAAATTCAAGAAAGTTTGAATTTCTCCAAGATTGACTTGTACACTTGTGGTTGAGTATTGCAACATTATATGGACGTAATGGCCAGTGCGATATCCGTGCGATATCCGTAATAACTCTTGCGGGTACCGTGGGAACTCCTGCGAACGGTGAACCCGGAAGCTGGACAGAGGGGACAGAAGGTGAGTAAAAATTATCTTCTGTGGGATTGAATTTAAAAAATAAATAAAAATAAATATTTGCATCCGCATATGGACATCAACTTATTCATGAGTTATGTTAATGAGATTCAAGAAAATAACTATAATCTTTAAAAGGGACTTTAAAAGGGACTTTACTGAAAGGTTACGCATTTTTATGGTCCGTGAGAAATTTTTCACATGTACTTCTTTGAGAGATACAGGTCGGAGTCCTCGGGTCCAGGGGTCCGGAACGCTACCAATCAATGTTGTACAGAGACCCGTGTAAGGAGTGAACTGCACATGCTGGTTTAAACCGAAGACAGACACAAAAAGCTGGAGTAACTCAGCGAGTCAAGCAGCATCTCTGGAGAAAAAAAGCTGATGTTTCGGGACGAGACACATCTTCAGACTCAATTCCGATTAGGCTGTCTGAAGAAGGGTTCCGATTCGAATCGTCACCTATTCTTTTTCTCCAGAGATGCTGCCTGACCCGCTGACTTACTCCAGCTTTTTATGTTTTTCCTCCCAGATCTGACTTACCTGCTGAGTTACACCAACATTTTGTGTCCTTCTGTGCGTATTAACCAGCATTAACCAGCGTCTGCAGTTCCTTTAGACATTACCTAACTTCAGATTTTAGAGATATAGCGCGTGGGAACTCCTGCGAACGGTAAACCCGGAAGCTGGACAGTGGGGACAGAAGGTGAGTAAAAAACGTGGTCTCAATATCGACAAGGGAACATGTGTCCTTCGAGGACGTCCCACCCAATTGTCATTGTTGGATAATCTTTTTAACAGGAACACTTGCAGAGATGGCTCCCAGAAAATCTCAAAGAAAGGGGGTAAAGCGTGTCAGAGATGTTTTTGCCATGTTGCGCTATTCAGTTTCTATATTGTTTCAGTTTCTATATCTATATTGTTGCTCTATTCAGTTTCCCAGGGGGTCGGGACGGGACTGGAGTTGGGAGGGAAAGGTGGGGGAGTCGAGGGAGAGGAGGGGGAGACAGATGGGGGTGTCTTCATTTACTGGCGGCGGGTGTCTGTCACTGAAACAGGCAGGTGAGATTTCACATCCACCTTGTGTGTGCCTCTCTCTCTCTCTCCCTCCCTCTTACACAGGCTGAGAGACTCTGCCTCTGTGAGTGTACGTCTCTTTCTCCCCCTCTCCCACACACAGTAAGACCGAGGTACTGTGCTCAGTCCATCTGTGTCTCCCACATACACAGTAAAATATGTCTCCAAATGAGCCAATTCAACCAAGGGAGGATATATATAGTGTGTGAAAAAAAAAGTTACATCATTTGTGTCACGTGTAGTTCACGATGTTCATTCAAGATTTAACGCGAAAGCTCGGGAAACGGACAAGTCACTCGCACAAATAACAGAAATGCCGAGTACCGTGGGAACTCTTTATCTACCCCCGTTATATCGTGCGAGACTCGTGCTGGACCACGACCTCTTCACTCTGGTGACATCTTGCGTCAACTCGCCCCGTGAAAAAGCCCCATTAGTTCCAGAGCCTTGTCGTATTATCCATTTTGCCGGACCAACAGAGGTCATGGCATTGGGGGGCCGAGATACCGGCCCATAAAGTTCGGCCATGGAAGTCAGTTATGGGAACGGATCTGCCGGCTCCGACCGAGCTAGAATTCCAGACTGCAGGGAGCAAATCCGATCCGCCAAACGGCCGCAGAAGTCCCAATGATATCGAGATTGGCCGCCTCTCCCAGCCTAGGTGCCACATTCTTGAAGGGACTTCCGGGGGGGTATTTCAAATGTGCTCTCATAATTGTGTCTGGATTAAAAGAAATTTGGTGTTGGACCTGTACTAATTTCCAATGCAAGCATTCAACTCTTAAACGAGTTTTCTTCCTCTAATAACTCATAAAAGCTCCCAAGTAAATAACCAGCTTGAGAAACTACAGAGCAGCTGCCACGATACAAAATTACTCTCATAATTCATCAAATGCACAACAAATAACAAAATAAAATGATCAAAGAACAATTCCAGAATTCAACAGAGCAACCAGAATGGCATCCAACTATTGGTCCCTTTATTGATTATGTGAACATGCATATGTCAAAATGTGCAGCATGATTGATACCTTTCATTTCCTTATGACAGAAGGTCTGTAGAAACAGCCCCCAGAAGAATGGAATTTAAGGAAAAGTTCTCCCCCGCGCAAAAACTCAGAGGAGCAACCTAGATGAACAGCAGCGTGCAGATAATCTTGGCATAAATCAGCTGTTGCAAGCACTACCGTATGTTTCTGAGAATTAGTGTACGGGTGATCAATGGTCGCCGTGGACTCGGTGGGCCAAAGGCCCTGTTTCCACATAGTATCTCTAAACTAAACATATCAACCCGTACATCTTTTCTAATGGTGAACATTCCTATTAGATCTTCCTATTATATATTCCTATTAGATACCTATTAGGGCAGCTCAGTGGCACAGTGGTAGATTTGCTGCCTTACAGCGTCAGAGACCCAGGTTTGATCCTGACGATGGGTGCTGTGTGTATGGAGTTTGTACTTTCTCCTCGTGACCTTCATGTTTTTCTCCGGGATCACCGGTTTCCTCCCACACTCTAAAGACATACAGGTTTATAGGCCAATTGGCTTGGTATAATTGTAAATTGTCCCTAGTGTGTGTAGGATAGTGTTAGTGTGCAGGAATCCCTGGTCGGCGTGGCCTCAGTGGGTCGAAGGGCCTGTTTCTGCGCTGTATCTCTAAACAAAAACTAAATTAAATCTCACCTAATTTACAATAATTAAAAACAATGCAAATTTTTCAAGTCTCTCACTTTAGCAACGTGCTGAAAGACAGGAGATGAGATTTAGGGGATTAGTATTTTTTTAATCCTTCATAGGCCTAATGCCCTTCATTGTGCTGAAACTTCAATTATTCTAATCCTTGCTATCAATTTTTATTTCCAAAAATAAGCTTTATTCAGAATAAAAATATATATACAAAACAAGAACTGTGCAAAAACTCTTCTGACATTCTCAGCTGCTATACATACATTCATTAGCATGGTATTTGGTAGTTTACACAGACTATCGGGGTGGGAGATTGCAACCTTCACGTGGGCCACCCTGTTTCAATGAATGCAATCAAATAATATCAAATAGAACAAGTTGTCCTACAACTTTAGGCTGTGCACGACGTACGCAAGAAGAAGACAGAACTATCATGATATCAGGCACCCTTGCCACTTTTGGGCCCTTTGGGGTGATAGCCCTTCCCTCAATTGAGGGTCGGGTCCACCATACCATGTCCAGCAGCGGAAGGACCATTGCACATTGGCCTTCATCAGTTAGAGTATTGAGTATAGACGTTGGGAAGTCATTTTGCAGTTGTATAAGACATTGGTGAGACTGCAGTTAGAATATTGTGTTCAGTTCTGGGCACCATGTTATAGGAAAGATGTCGTCAAGCTGGAAAGGGTTCAGAGAAGATTTACAAGGATGTTGCCAGGACTCGAGGGCCTGAGCTATAGGGAGAGGTTAAGCAGGTTAGGACTCTATGCCTTGAAGCACAGGAGGACGAGGGGTGATCTTATAGAGGTGTACAAAACCATGAGAGGAATAGATCGGGTAGACGCACAGAATCTCCTGCCCAGAGTAGGGGAATCAAGAATCAGAGGACATAGGTTTAAGGTGAGGGTGGAAAGACTTAATAGGAACAGTGAGGGGTTACGTTTTCACACAGAAGGTGGTGGGTGTATGGAACGAACTGCCAGAGGAGGTAGTTGCGACAGATAATATTGCAATGCTTAAGAAATATTTGGGCCGGTACATGGATAGGACACGTTTAAAGGGATATGGGCCAAACACAGGCAGGTGGGACTAGTGTAGATGGGACGTTGGTCGGTGTGGGCTAGTTGGACCGAAGGGTCTTTTTCCACACTGTATAACTCTATGACCCTAGTCCACCCCCACAGAGACTGTGGTCACCCCCACAGAGCCTCGGCATAGGCTGTACCAAGCTTCAGTGCGTCCCTCAGCATGTTTCCCTGAGGTCTGGAATTGCATCTTGTGTACCTGAGACTCTGATAGCCTTCTCAGCAGTGTCATCTCTTCTGAATGGCATTCAGATGATTTGAAACATCTTGCCTCTGGTTGGTGCTGATGAAATAATTACCCTCTTAAAAAAGCCGTGGAGGCCATCGTTTTATTTTTTCCACTACACTTCAAGACCCCTGCAGGAGATAAAAGTAAGGACTTCTCTTTAATGGCACAAGAATGACTCGGAGTACCCATGATGTGCACACCATTAGTAGAGCACAGCGACACATTTGCACGTAAAACACTGTGGTCTGATAATGATGTTTTAATGCCCATGAATGAGAGGCTAGTGGTGCAGAACAACGAGAAGATCAATATAATTTCACAAGTTGTAGGAGCAGAATTAGGCCATTCGGCCCATCAAGTCTACTCTGCTATTGAATCATGGCTGATCTACCTTTCAATCCATTCTTTTCCCGTCACCCCATACCCCTAACACCCTTACTAATCAAGAATCTGTCAATCTCCACCTTAAAACATTCTGTGGCAATGACTTCCATAGATTTGCATCCCTCCGACTAAAGTTATTCCTCCTCATCTCCTATCTAAAGTTACATCCTTTTATTCAGAGGCTATGGCCTCTGGTCCTAGACTCTCCCACTAGTAGAAACATCCTCTCCATATGCACTCAATCCAGGCCTTTCACTATTTGGTAAGTTTCAATGTGGGACCCTCTCATCCTTCTAAACTCCAGCGAGTACAGGCCGAGTGCTGTCAAACCCACATCATATCCTAAGCCATTTATTAATGGGATAATCCTCGTAAAGAATATGTCTGTCAGGGAATGTTACCAGCTGGCCCATTCCAGACTGCATGAGTATGTGCTGAGGGACTGTAGTGTAAGGGACACAATGGAAACACACTGAAGCTTAGTTTAGGTTTAGGTTTATTATTGTCACATGTATCGAGGTACAGGGAAAAGCTTTATTTTGCATGCTATCCAAACAGATCAGATAACACTATACAAAAAGACACCACTACAATGCTGAGAACTATACTTAGGATGACATAGTGATGTCGTGGTAGAGTTGATGCCTTACAGCGCCGGAGACCCAGGTTCGATCCTAATTGCATGGAGATTGCATTTTCTCCCTGTGATCGCATGGGTTTTCTCCGGGTGCTCCGGTTTCATCCCAAACTCCAAAGATATACAGGTTTATAGGTTAATTGGCTTGGTAAAATTGTAAATTGTTCCTAGTGCGTGTAGGATGGTTCGAGTGTGTGGGGATCGCTGGTTAGCACGGACTCGGTGGGCCGAAGGGTCTGTTTCCACGTCTAAACAATCTCTAAACTGAACTAAACCAAGCTAAACACACACACACACATGCACACACATGCATACACACACAAACATATATGCACACACACATATACATGCACACACACAAACATATATGCGCACGCACACACAGAGACACACAGGCACATACATATACGTGAACAAACATACACACACGCACACACATATATGCACACGCACACACATATATGCACACACTGACATACACAGATACATATATGCGCAAATAGGCACATACGCACACACACATACATACGTATCTGTACACACACACATACATATCTGTACACACACACATACGCACACAAACGATTATCAGTGCATTCTTGTGCTGCATGTGATTGAACCTTGTGGCGTTCTATAACAATGCTCGGTACCACAACCAAACAATTGTTAGCTGCTTGACTGAGAAAACTTGATCTTAACATTTCAGGAAGAGGAAGCAGAAGTCCTTGGTGAAAGAAACTAAAGAGGAACTAGCTAAACATTTCTGCCTTTTATTTTTGGATTGCAACGTAGGCACTTTGACATTTATAACCTCCCAGATACTAATGGTTAGACATGAAATACTGTGTGGTTACTGCTTCATATTGATTACTGTCCAACCTTTTCCTGCTTATGTGACCACAGCAGGGATTTGGGAAGACATATAGTAGCTTAATACACAGGTAACCTTTTGAAGCTTGACCCTGCATTTTTTATTGTTCATCGTTCTAACCTCATTATTTAGTTTTTGAGTTTAGAGATACTGGGCGGAAACAGACCCTTCCGCCCACTGAGTCTGCGCCGACCAGCGATCCCCACACACTAACACAATCCTACACACTGGGGACAATTTACTATTTTACCAAAGCCAATTAACCTGCAAACCAGCACGTCTGTGGAGTGTGGGAGGAAATCGGAACACTCGGAGCAAACCCATGCAGGTCACGGGGAGAATGTACACACTCCGTGCAGACAGCACCCGTAGACAAGGTCAAACCTGGGTCTGGCACTGTAAACAGCAACTCTACTGCTGTAGCACCTCATTATCTTGGAGGTTTAAAAAAAAGTGCTTATACAAGCTATTTTATATCAGATGGTTTATGATAAAAACAATGTAGTAAACAAACTAGCACATTTAATATCTTCTCAAAATTATATTTCACAATGTGAATAATAGCCCATAAATTTCTGGATTAATTGGGATGCTTTGATTTGCTCATGAATTTTCTTCCAGCTATTTATTTATCAATTTCATTTATTCTAACAGAGAGAACAGGAAGCTCAAAACAACAGGATGGCATAGTGAGTAGAGTTGCTGCCTTACAGCGCCAGAGACCTGGGTTTGATCATGACCATTGGTGCTGACTGTACCGACTTTGTACATTTTCTCTCTGACCTCTGAGTGCTCCAGTTTCCTCCCACACTCCAAAGACATACAAGTTTGTTGGTTAATTGACCTCAATAAAGGGGTGGGAGATTGCAACCTTCACGTGGTCCGCCCTGTTTCGACGAATGCAAGCAACCTGGTGTGCACAATCAAATAAGATCAAATAGAACAAGTTGTCCTACAACTTTAGGCTGAGAAGAAGGAGAAGGAGAAGGAGAAGGAGAAGGTGAAGGAGAAGGAGAAGGAGAAGGAGAAGGAGAAGGAGAAGGAGAAGGAGAAGGAGAAGGAAAAGGAAAAGGAAAAATAAAAGGAAAAGGAGAAGGAAAAGGAAAAGGAAATTGAAGTGGAAAAGGAAGAGTAAGAGGAAGAGAAGGAGGAGGAGGAGGAGGAGGAGGAGGAGGAGGAGGAGGAGGAGGAGGAGGAGGAGGAGGAGGAGGAGAAGGAGAAGGAGAAGGAGGAGGAGAAGGAGAAGGAGAAGAAAACATAGAACATAGAAAATAGGTGCAGGAGTAGGCCATTCGGCCCTTCGAGCCTGCAACACCATTCAATATGATCATGGAGAAGGAAAAGGAAAGGGAAAAGGGAAAAGGAAAAAGGAAAAAGGAAAAAGGAAAAAGAAAAAAGGAAAAAGGAAAAAGGTAAAAGGTAAAAGGAAAATGGAAAATGGAAAGAGGAAGAGGAAGAGGAAGAGGAGGAGGAGGAGGAGGAGGAGGAGGAGGAGGAGGAGGAGGAGGTGGAGGAGGAGGAGGAGGAGGAGGAGGAGAAGAGGAGGAAGAGGAAGAGGAAGAGGAAGAGGAAAAGGAAAAGGAAAAGGAAAAGGAAAAGGAAAAGGAAAAGGAAAAGGAAAAGGAAAAGGAAAAGGAAAAGGAAAAGGAGACGGAGAAGGAGGAGAAGGAGAAGGAGACGGAGGAGAAGGAGATGGAGGAGAAGGAGAAGGAGAAGGAGAAGGAGAAGGAGAAGGAGAAGGAGAAGGAGAAGGAGAAGGAGAAGGAGAAGGAGAAGGAGAAGGAGAAGGAGACCTCAATAACATTGTAAATTGTCCATGGTGTATAGGATAATGCTAGTGTGTACAGGGTGATCGCTGGTCAGCATGGACTAACTGGGCCAAAGAGCCTGTTTCCATGCTGTATCTCTAAAGTAAAATCTATAGTAAAAACAAGGTTTCTGTCATTGTTAATATAATTGAAGAGTTGAGGCAGACATGTGAGGCATGAGTGATGCCAAAGATGTTGGATAATGCATACAAAGAAGAATCTAACTAAATTCTTGGAAACTGGAGAAATACATTAATGGTACCAATCATCATAAATAAGGTGCAAGGTTAATGGAACAAATACAGAGAAATGAAATGACTGAATTGCTTGGGAAAATATTTAACAAGATTCACTTATTACAAGGGAAACAAAAGGCTGCATCGTGAGTTGTCAAAGTACTTTGCAGTTAAAGAACAGTTACATTATTTCTGGGTTTTTTCTTTTTATTTCAAACTCCCAGTACGTTTTATTTAAATTTATAAAAGAAAGCTTTAAGGGCCTGTCCCACTTAGTCTATTTTTTAGGCGACTACAGGCGACTAGGCTGTCGCCACATGGTCGCCAGGGTGTCACCTGTCTGGTCGTGAGTAGTCTCCTCAGTCGCCCAAAAAGTCATAGCGTCTTTCTGGTCGCCACTGGATTTTCAACATGTTGAACATTTTTCGGAGACAGACAGAGACAGTGGGTTTGACGCCAATGAGCCTAGCTTGACTTCTCCTGACGTAGGTGCTGTCGTAGTTGTCGTCAGGTTAAAGTAGGTTGTCGCCAGGAGACGTAGGTTGTTGCCGGAGCTGACTTTGTTGTTTTTGTTGTTGTTAAAGTAATGATTCTATTTCAAATTTTATGTCGAAAGGGGGTCCAGTCGCCCGTTTTTTGGCAACCTGCTACAACTGTGACAGTCGTCGTCAGTCACCTAAAACTATCCTAAGTGAGACAGGCCCTTTACTGTTCCTTCTAACAAACCATTATTCTCTCCCTGATTATCAGAATCATACTCAGAAAATTTCTGGAAGTACAAGCAGCTCAGGAGGTGTGTGCGGCTAACATTTATTTTGAGAGGACTATAATATACTAGACCAAGTGCAGACCCATTGGGTCTGTTCCCCCAATGTGTGGTTGTGGGGGGGGGGAGGCGGCATGCAGCGTCACACACACTAACTATCCCCCCCCCCCCCTCCCCCCCGCACTCACGCTAATTACCCCACTTGATATTATATTAATATTATAAATTTGCTCCTTTTACCCCATAAACACCCTATCTACTGACGCATAGCCCCCAACTTGCAGTCACACCTAGACAGGGGGGGGGGGGTAGAGAGTGAGGGCAGAGAGAGAAGGGGCAGAGACAGAGAGAGAGACAGAAACAGAGTGAGGGGCAAGAGGGAGAGGATGGTGGAGAGGAGGAGAAGAGGGAGGGTGGGTGAGGGGGAAATGTGGGGGAGGAGGGGAGGAGAGAGAGAGGGTGAGAGTGAGGGGGAGAGAGAGGGGGGGTGCTGAGGGGGGTGAGGGGGAGAGGTGGGGAGCAGGGAGGGGGAGGTAGGGGGGAGGGTGGAGGGAAGAGGGTAGGTGGTGTGGAGGGGAGGGGGTTTGGAGGGGAGGGAGGGAGGGTGGAGGAGGGGAGAGAGAAGGGAGGGGAGGAGGAGAGAGGGGAGGAGGAGAGAGGGGGGGAGGAGAGAGGGGGGAGGAGAGGGGGGAGAGAGGGGGGGAGAGAGGGGGAGGGGGAGAGAGGGGAAAGAGGGGGAGAGAGAGGGTGTGCTGAGAGGGGAGGGGGAGAGGGGGGTAGAGGAAAAGGGGGGGAGAACCTAAAAAACATTTTAGAACCAAAAAAGACACATTCTGCAAGCATTGTGGAACCAAAAGAGACACTTTTTGCAAATATTTTAGAACCAATAGACACTTTTTGCAAACATTTTAGAACCAATAGATACATTCTGCAAGCGTTTTAGAACCACTAAGGACACTTACATTTGAGTAGACATGTGAAACATGACCCTCTGCCTTCCTCCATCTTGAAGAGACTTTGAGGCACACCACTTCCTGGTTTTATAGTCCCCCCCCCCCCTGCCGCCAGCAGGGGCAGCAGAGAGAATGGGGAATTTTGTAAAAACATTAATATCTCTGTCATTTTTCATCGACAGGAAAAATCCTCGGCACACATACGGCAGAGGGGGGCTCTGAGCAAGGTGGCCAAAAATGACGGCCGTAAGTGGCGGCGTTCTCTCGAAAATCGCAGCACAGATGGCCAAAACCGGTCAAGAACAGACTTTTAGTAATATAGATAAACAGGGATGTAATGTTAAGGCTTTTTAGTCACTGATCAGACCATATTTGGAGAGTTGTGAGCAGTTCTGGGCCCGAGGAAGGATGTGCTGATGCTGGAGCGGGTACAGAGGAGGTTTACGAGAATGATCCTGGGGATGTCTGGGTTAACGTATGATGATTGTTTGACAGCACTGGGTCTATGTTCGCTGGAGTTTAGAAAGCTGAGGGGGACCTAATTGAAACTTAGTGAATAGTGAAAGGCCTGGATAGAGTGGATGTGGAGAGGATGTTTCCACTAGTGGGAGTCTAGTACCAGAGGCCATAGCCTCAGGATAAAAGGACGTTCCTTTATAAAGTAGACGATGAGGAATTTCTTCAGTCAGAGGGTGGTGAATCTGTGGCATTCATGTCACAGTATGCAGTGGAGGCCAAGTCAACGGATATTTTTAAGGCAGAGATTGACAGGTTCTTGATTAGTACGGGTATCAGGGGTTATGGGGAGAAGGCAGGAGAATGGGGTTAAGAGGGAAAGATAGATTGATTGAATGGCGGAGTGAACTTAATGGGCCAAATGGCCTAATTTTGCACATAGAACTTATGAATTTCTGTATGGCCTAATTCTGCTCCAATGGCTTATGAACATAAACCACATCCATTAAATAGAAATTCGAGTAGTGATGCAGAGGAACAGGCCCATCGGCCAATAGTGCCTACGCAGAGCATGATGCCAGATTAAACTAATCTCTTCTACCTGCAAGTTCTTGTAGGAAGGAAATGAGGAGATATTTATTTAGTAGGAGGGTGGTGAATCTATGGAATTGTTTGCTGCAGAAGGTAATGGAGGCCAAGTCAGTGGATATATTTAAAGTAGAGATAGATAGATTCTTGATTAGTATGGGTGTCAGAGGTTATGGGGAGATGGCAGGAGAATGGGTTTTGGAGGGAGAGTTAGATCAGCCATGATTGAATGACGAAGCAGATGGGCCGAATGGTCTAATTCTGGGTTGCAAGAAGACAAATTGTTGATAGAACATTCTAGATCAATGTACAATGATCAATGTACAAGCTCATGAGAAGAATAGATCGGGTGGACGCACAGAGTCTTTTGCCAAGAGTAAGGGGACCAAGAACCAGAGGACATTCATTTAAGGTGGGGGAGAAAGATTTAATAGAAACCTTTTTTACATAAAGGGTAGCAGGTGAATGGATCGAGTTGCCGGAGGAGTTAGTCGAGGCAGGTACTAATGCAACGTTTAAGAAATATCTAGACAGGTACATGGAAAGCTGAATGTAAATGCGGCCTCACCAACATCTTACGTAACTGCAACTTGACCTCTCAACTTCTATACTCATGTTTGCTCAACAAACTCCTATTACAATGCCAGATAAATACATCACACAGATGTTACATCTCAAAACATTTGGATGACAATTTGGATTATTTCTGATGACTGGAGTGTTTTCTCCTGGAAACACGTTTAAAATTTAAACATATCTACAACAACCTACATCTGTAATGCCCCTTAAATGTAATACAACATCCCAGGGGTCCACAAAGGGGTGTTATCAAACAGAGAATTTGGCACAGACTATCCTGAGATAAAAGAGCCTAATTTTACATAAATTGGGACTGATTTGATATCTTGTAATTAGATGATGCCAAAACAGATTGTGATCTAAAAGACTTGTGATAATCATTAGATACTGTTGTACTGCTTCCCAGCAAGATCCTGTTAGAAGATTCAATTGAGCATGACAGGGATGGTGAACTAGAGATTGGGAGAACAGTGTGAATCGTTTAATGTGTAGGAAGAAACTACAGATGCTGGTTAAAACCACAGATAGACACAAAATGCTGGAGTAAATCAGTGGGTCAAACAGCATCTCTGGAGAGAAGGAATGGGTGACGTTTCGGGTCGAGACCCTTTTTCTGATTAGGATCTCTCCAGAGATGCTGCCTGTCCTGCTGAGTTAATCCAGCATTTTGTGATTTGTTTAACATGTGCATTCATCAGCAAAACCTGAAAGGAAAGGAAAAGTCGCAATTATATATTAAGGGTCAAATGTCTTTTGGGATATCCAGACTATTTTAGACAATTGTATTGATTTGTGTAGTTACTGACAGGAAAATATGGCAGTTTATTTGTACACAAAATGCTCACACAAAAAGAATAATATAATAAGGACATGCTGAGGGGTAACAATTAGACAGATACCTGGATAGGACAGGTTTAGAGGGATATGGGCCCATGCTGGCAAGTGGGACTAGTGTAGATGGGACATGTTGGTCGGCGTATTGCAGGGGAGGACATGTTGAACCTGAGGAGTACCTTCAGCAATAGAATGGTTCCACTAAGGTGCAGTAGAGAATGCCACAGGAGATACTTCGTCCCTGTGGCTGTCAAACTATACATCTCCCCTTTCTGTCATGGGGTAGACTGATCCCCCCCGCCCCCCCCCCCCCCCCCCCCCCTCCTCACCCATCCCGCCTCCCCAATCATTGCACATCCCCAATCCTTTCCACTCGCCACTTTAATTTCATATTTCATGTATCTTGTGTTTTATGACTGATGGCAGATCAATTTCAATCCTGGGATAAATAAATTGTATCTATTGTACAATGTATTGTTTCGTATTGTGTGGGCAAGTTGGGCCAAAGGGCCTGTTTCCACACTGTATGAATCTATGACTATGACTCTAAGGAACTGCTGATCTGATTGGAAAGATTTGATAGGAAACATTTATAGGAATAGGAAGTAATCAAAATCAACAATTTCACTGTACCTAGGTACATATAACAATAAAGCATCTGTGAATTATTGAATCATTAATAGGAATCTGAGGGGTGACGTTTTCACACTATACTGAGTACAATACTTCAGGTGTGGCCTCACCAACATCTTGTACAACTGTATCATAACATGTGAAGGAAGGAACTGCAGATTCTGGTTTACACTAAGGAAGACACAAAATGCTGGAGTAACTCAGCGGCTCAGGCAGCATCTCTGGGGAAAAGGAATAGGTGACATTTCAGGATGGAACCCTTCTGCAGACACTGGAGAGTCTGAAGAAGTGTTTCAACCCGAAAAACGTCACCAATTTCCTTTCTCCAGCATGCTGCCTGACCTGCTGAGTTACTCAACATTTTGTAACAAAATATCCCAATTCTATACTTATAATGAAATGTGTGAAGAATAAATTATGGGATTAATGTAAGATTCATAATAATAGGAGATTGATGGTCAGCAAGGACACAATGGGCTGAAGGGCCTGTTTCTATGCTGTATGTCTCTGACTTTGACTCGGTAAAAGAGTGGACCACACTTTAGTTTAGTTTAGTTTAGTTTAATTTGGTTTAGAGACAAAAGCCCTTCGGCCCACCCACCAGCGCCCCCTGTACACTAGCAATATCCGACACATTTACAATTTTTACCAAAGCCAAATTAACCTACAAATCTGTACATTTTTGGAGGATGGAAGGAAACCGGAACACCTGGAGAAAACCCACGCATTTACAGGGAGAACGTACAAACTCCGTACAGACAGCACTCATAGTCTGGATCGAACCCAAGGCTGGCGCTGCAAGGCAGCAACTCTACCGCTGAGCCACCATGGTGCCTCGACAATACACACTATTATAAATGGAACAATCCTTCCCCAATTAGAATTGTGTCTCCCCAGAATCTATTTCACATTCTTTATAGATGACAGAAGAAATTGGGCTGGATTTAAACATTTCTCCCAGAAGTATAAGGTAATTTTGGATTCATTATCACCTCAGAGGCACTAAGGTTTCTCATCTACTGTGCAGAGACAAAGAGCTATTTTAAATCCCCTCTGATCTCTCTCTGCTGGCACTCTAATCTGTGAACAGCAAGCAACACTAAAAGGGCCTGCAGAGGCCCGTAGAATAAAGCCTTGTCACCAGCCCATAGACTGCTGCATATGAAGCCTTCCAAGGTGGCATTATCACTACTTTGAATTCTCTTGCTATAGAAGATCAGAGGCACTTTCATCCTCCTTGTCAGAATACCATTATTAAGACTAAACCACATAAAACATTGCAGACAGTTATAATCCTGGAAAATTGGGAATAATCAAAGATCACTCACTTCCTCTTCTCCACTCACCCATCAGGCAAGAGGTACAGAAGTGTGAAAACGCACACCTCCAGATTCAGAAACAGTTTCTTCCCAGCTGTTATCAGGCAACTGAACAGTTGTCCCTCCAGCTAGAGTGAAGTAATTGTCTCCCATCTAACTCATTGGAGACCTTTGAACTTTCTTTAATCAGGATGGCACGGTGGCGCTGCGCTGACAGCGCCAGGGACCTGAGTTCAATCCCGACTACAGATGCTGTCCGTTATATGTACGTTCTCCCCGTGACATGCGTGTGTTTTCTCCAAGACCTTTGGTTCCCTACCACACTCTAAAGACGATGCATATTAACACTATCCTACACACACTAGGGACAATTTTTACACTTACCAGGCCAATTTACCTACACACCTAGACATACAGGTGTGTAGGTAAATTGGCCTGGTAAGTGTAAAAATTGTCCCTAGTGTGTGTAGGATAGTGTTAATATGCAGGGATCGTTGGTCGGTGTGGACCTGGTGGGCCAAAGGGCCTGTTTCGATGCTATACCTCTAAACTAAACTAAACTAAACTAAGATGGGGTCGAGATAGGCTGCCTCACCCGGCCTAGGCACCATATTTTCAGGGGGACTTCCATGGGGGTTGGGATTTCAAGTGTTCTCTCATATCATGTCCAGATTAAAGGAGGCGCCGGGCCATCAGTTGCCGGAAAATCTGTGGTGGACCTGTACTATGTTCCATATGATGTGACCTCACTCTGCCAACAGCAGCATTCTGTCCAGTCAGATAAGTCCTTCACATTGAATGTAACCAGAGAATTCAATGCATTAACCATAAATTCATGACACCATTTTGAAAGCCTATTAATATATTGAGTGGTCGGCCTACTTGATTCATGAAGCTCAAATAAATATTGCTTGAAAATTTTCAAATAAAGTTACTTAAGTCGAATTTGGCCACGTAAAATATCCAAACTGAGACAGTGTCCCAACCCAAAATATGGCCTATCCATTCAACCCCCCCCCCCCCCCCCCAAAAAAAATGTTGCCTGACGCGCTGAGTTTAGACACAAAGTGCTGGAGTAACTCAGTGGCTCAGGCAGCATCTCTGGAGATTCATTCTGAAGAAGGGCCCCGACCTGAAACATCATCTATCCATTTTCTCCAGAGATGCTACCTTACCCCCTGAGTTACTCCAACACTTTGTGCCTATCTTTGGTATTAACCAGCATCTGCAGTTCATTTTTCTTGCAACTCAGTTTAATTTTAGTTTACTTTTAGTTTTAGAGATACAGTTTGGAAATTAGCCCCTCCGGTCCCCCATGTCTGCACTGACCAGCGATCACCTGTACTCTAGTTCTATCCTACAAACGAGGAATAATTTACATTTTACAGAAGCCAAGTACAAACCTGTACGTCTTTGGAGTGTAGGAGGAAAGCAGAGCACCCGGAGGAAACCCACCCGGTTATGGGGAGAACGTACAAACTCTGTACAGACAGAACCCATAGTCAGGATCAAACCCAGGTATCTGGTGCCTTAAGGCAGCAACTCTACCATTGGGCCACCGTGTCACCCAAAAGAGAACCTTTGACCATATGGGATTGCTCCGGGTGCTCCGGTTTCCTCCTATGTCCCAAAGACGTACTGGTTTGTACGTTAATTGGCTTCTGTGAAAGTGGCCCTTGTGTGTAGGGAGTGGATGAGAAAGTGGGATGGCGTGGAAATAGGCCTGGAGCTGATGCAGCGGGGCTCGGAGCTGAGACTGCGGGACCCGGAGCTGGGGCAGCGGCCCGGAGCTGGGGCGGCGGCCTGGAGCGGAGACTGCGGGACCCGGAGCTGGGGCGGCGGCCTGGAGCGGGAGCGGCGGCCCGGAGCTGGGGCGGCGGCCCGGAGCTGATGCTGTGGCGGGCCTTCTCGGAGCGGAGACGGCGTTCCGGCTTTCGGCGGCGGCGACATCACCACGGAGGTCCGCTGGACTGGAGGACGGCATCTCCGGCCTGGATCAATCGCCTCAGCGCAGAGGGAGAACAAGGAGGGAAGAGACGGAGACTAAGACTTTGCCTCCATCACAGTGAGGATGTGCTTGGTGAACTCACTGTGGTGGATGTTTAATTTGTGTTTATTGTATGTTTTGTTATTATTGATTCTGTGTATGACTGCAGGCAACATAATTTCGTTCAGACCGAAAGGTCTGAATGACAATAAAGGAATCTAATTCTAATCTAATTCTAATTCTAGTTTGAACGGGTGATCGATGGTCGGTGTGGACTCAAAGGGCTGAAGGACCTGTTTCCATGCTGTATCTCTAAAACAGAAACTAAATCACTGGATATTAAAGGAATCAAGCGAAACAGGAAAGCAAGGAAATGACGCTGAGATGAAAGATCAGCCATGATCTTGTTGCGTGGTGGAGCAGGCTGGGGTGAACAAATATCCTGTATTTTACAATTTTATGTTATTACGTTCGGCATAGACTCACTCTCAGCCCGAGACACGTTGGATCTGACATTATCGTCGGCAGTGAACAAATATATTCTGAACGATAAATCATAACCAGATATTGACAGATGAATCAATATTTTAATTGTTGACACAGTTCTTACTGTTGTATCCTTCCGATCTACAACTAATAAATCATGTTCTCAGGCAGAGTGTCTTCAGAATGCATGGTGAGTTAAGGGGTGATTCATTTTGTGTTTAACATTTATTTGTTTGTTTTATTTATTTGACAGGTGCGTGGATAAAAAGTGGGAAGCAATTAGCATTTTGACCCCTGTATTAAAACAAGAACAGATTAATTTAGTTTAGTTTAGTTTAGTTTAGAGATACAACGTTGACACAGGCCCTTTGGCCCACCGAGTCTGCGCCAACCAGCGATCACCAATGCACTAGCACTATGTTATCCCACGTTTACATCCTACACACCAGGGGCAATTTACAGAAGCCAAATAACCTACAGACCTGGTTAAAATGTGGTCATAGACCCAGAAAGCAGCAGGCATCACAAAAGGGAAGCAGTGAGAGAGGGTGTTGCAGAACTCCCGTCAGAGAGAGGGGAACTTCTTCATAGTAGGCAGAACTTGAAGAGATGTCGCAGTGGAGCAGACTAAATACTCCTTTTCTCCACAGATGCTGCCTGACCCACTGAGTTAAAAAAAGAAGAGAAAGAGAGACAGGGAGGAAAGATTGAGAGAAAGATAAGAACGAAAGAACTAGAAAGAGGAAAAAAAGTTAAAGAGAGAAAAAGATAGATAGAAATACAGAAAGACAGGCGAGAGAGAGAGAGAGAGAGAGAAAGAGAAAGAGAGAGAGAAAGAGAGAGAGAGAGAGAGAGAGAGTAGTGAACTGCAGATCAGAGTTGTTGCTGAAACCTAAAGCTGAAGAACAAAAAGGACTATGCTAGGAATGTCCAACAGATTGTTTACCACATTTGGAACCTTACCTTCAGAATAATTACCTTTAAATAACAATTTGTGTGAAAAGTGTATTGTGCTTCACTGTGGGAACTGCAGGGCCCTGCGATTGTGTGTGAACAGAGATGGAAGTACAATAGATCCCTGTTCGCATCATTGTTCAGGTATACCGTGCCCTCAGTGCATTCATCGACATGCCTGTGAATGGGGAAAGGGCAGCTCATTTGGGAGTGCAGGGACCCAGGTGCTTCCTCCTTCTTTCAATACCGATTTAGCAGGCTCACCTGCTGTTGCATTTCATACAATAGATGCTCACACACAAACCTTTCAAATTGAATGAAGATCTAAGACTGGCACCTGCTGCAAATCCAAAGTTTCTTCCAATTTCCAGTTGAAGTCAAATGTTTGAAGATTTTTCCTTCTCCCTCTGTGTGGAACAAATTCTTATTTGCTGCTTATCTATTGAGGAAATGCAATGAAATTAACTGAATTGCATTGTGTAGGGAGTGGAAGAGTTAAATGGGATGTTCATAGGTTCAACGGGCAAAACTAGGCCATTTGGCCCATCAAATCTACTGCTATTCAATCATGGCTGATTAATCTTTCCCTCTCAACTCCATTGTCCTGCCTTCACCCCATAAACTTGGATACCCTTGCTAATCTGTGATAAAAGAACTAGTATGAATTGGTAGGTAGACCAAAATGCTGGAGAAACTCAGCGGGTGAGGCAGCATCTATGGAGCGAAGGAATAGGTGACGTTTTGGGTCGAGACCTGTCTGAAGAAAGGTCTCGATGCGAAACGTCACCTATTACTTCATTCCATAGATGCTGCCTCACCCGCTGAGTTTCTCCAGCAATTTTGTCTACCTTCGATTTTTCCAGCAGCTGCAGTTCTTTCCTAAACAATAGTTTGAACTGGTGATCAATGGTTGTCGTGGACTAGGTGGGCCATAGGGCCTGCTTCCATGCCGTATCTCTGAACTAAAACTAAACAAGGTACAAAGTAGACCAGCAACATTTCTGTATAGTCCCATCCTGGGACTATACAGGGACTATACAAAGTCCCAGCTTCCATAAGTTGTAAAAATTGTCCATAGTGTGTAGGATGGTATAAGTGCATGGGCTGATCGCTGATTGGTTTGGACTCCGTAGGCCATAGAGCATGTTTACGCGCTCTATCCCTAAAAGTCTATAAATAAGTCTATAAAATGGTAGAGTAAAGAGATACATATAAAGTGCAGAATATAGTCTCACACCGCCAGAGACTCGGGTTTCATCCTAACTTCAGATGCTGTCTATGTGGAGTTTGTACATTCTCCCTGTGACTGTGTGGGCTTCCTCCTGTGCTCCAGTTTCCTCCCACGTCTAAACGACGTGCGGTTTTGTAGGATAATTGGCCCTCTGTAAATAGCCTCTAGTGTGTGAGCAGTGTTCCAAAAGTGGGATAACATAGAACCAATGTGAACGGGCGATAGATGGACTCGATGGACCAAAGGGCCTATTTCCACAATGTGCTTTTCAGTCAATCAATCAATAAACACAATCAAGTCAAACTGAAGTACAACAGATAAAGCAAAGGGGAAGACACAGTGTAGAATATAGTTCTCAGCATTGTAGAGTTGAATGTCCTTGATGGGTTAGAGGTGAATCGGACAGTACTCTAGCTTATAGAAGGACCGCATAGCAGCCTGATAATGGAGTGTAAGAAGCTGTTCCTGAGTCTGGTAGTGAGCACTTAATCCACAAACTTCCTCAGACAAAACATCCTTTGAATACCGTGTAACTCTCAGTTTTACAGTAAAAGATAATACACAAACAGAAAGCACCAAAGAATACAAACAAAAACAGACCAGACAATCGGGTTCCTTGTTATAAATTAATGCCCTAAATCTCTATGCTTACTTTCCCTTTGAGATGCAAAAGCAGGTTATGCACCTGAAAGCAAGAATCTGAAGGAAGGATAATCCACCGATATTTAGTTTAGTTTAGATACTGTGTGGAAACAGGCCCTTCAACCCGTCGAGTCTGCGCCAACCAACAAACACCCCTTCACACTAACTAAACCATCCTACCAACAACTAGAGAAGCATCCTGAGCTACTATCTACCTCATTGGACTTTCTTTGATTGGACTTTGCTGGACTTAGCTTGCATTAAACATTATTTGCATTATTCCCTTTATCCTATATCTGAACAATTGTGCATGGCTCAATTATAATCAAGTATTATCTTTCCGCTGACTGGTTAGCATGCAACAAAAACTTCACTGTACCTCTGTATATGAGACAATAAATTAAAGAAACTCAAACTTTAAACTGTAGACTTTAGAGATACAGCACAGGGTGAATGCTGATCAGCATGGACTCGGTGGGCCGAAGGGCCAGTATCCACATTGTATCTCTAAACAAAACTAAATTAAACTAAACTAAACCCTTCTCCCTCTCACATGTATCCACCTATCACTTGTCTGGCTTTGTGACGCACTCCCACTCCTCTTCCTCCAGTTTTCTCTATCCTATTACAATCAGTCTGAAGAAGGGTTCAGACTTGAAATGTCACCTATCCTTTTCCTCCAGAGATGCTGCCTAACCCGCTGAGTTACTCCAGCCATTTGAAAAGTTGACTCTTGATTCTAGCATCTGAAGTTCCTTGTGTTTACTAGTAAAGCACCCGATCAACGCATGTACTGAACAGTGTTTAAGAAGGATCTGCAGATGCTAGTTGACACCAAAAATCTTCCATTTGCCAAACATTTCATCTCCCCTTCCCACTCACATAGTGACCTTTCTGTCCTGGGCCTCCTCCACTGTCAGAGTGTGGCCACACACATATTTTGCTTTGGCAGTTTACAAGGCAGCGGCATGAATATTGATTATTCTAACTTTGAGTAACCCTTGCATTCCCTCTCTCTCTCTCTCCATCCCTCCCCCACCCTAGACCTCTTGATAATTTCACCATTTGTATTCCTACATTATCACTTCGTCCCCAGCAAACAATGGACCACTGTGGGCTCCACCTTTCCTGAGTCATCGACGCAGGCTCTGCTTTGTTCTGCACCTTCCCATACCTCTAGGTTCCCCCTCTCTGACTCTCAGTCTGAAGAAGGGTCTCGACCTGGAACGCCACCCATTCCTTTTATCCAGAGATGCCGCCTGACCCACTGAGTTAACTACAACAATTTATGTCTAACTTTGCATGCACTGAAATATTTCTTAGCTCTGTTGATGTACAGCATTCCAGGCA
This sequence comes from Amblyraja radiata, assembly GCF_010909765.2. NCBI lineage: Eukaryota > Metazoa > Chordata > Chondrichthyes > Rajiformes > Rajidae > Amblyraja > Amblyraja radiata. The sequence goes on from NC_045966.1 coordinate 43,581,141, forward strand.
AGGAGCCCAATTAGCTGCTCATGTTCTGCCAAATTTGTAAATCATACATTTTTCCGTGTGTCCATGGGATTTTCTTACCAAACTGTGGAACCAAAATAGGAATATTCACTCACAGTGGAATCCAATCTATTCCTGTGGCTCCTCCCAGTCTCGGTTCTCTGCTTCCCATACAAGATCCACATTTAGCACATCCCATAGAAGACCTTCTTTTGCCACTGAAATGAATAAACGCCACAAATCCCATGATTTTTGCTCTGAGGTTGTGGGAAAAGCATGACATGTTCTTTTGGACTGTGGTCCAATTTCCCTCGTCTGTGCTCCCTGCAAGGAACAGGGTCATGAGGGCATTCTCGTTTTCTTGTGACAGTATTTCTTTTCAAAAGATAGTCAAAACTGTGGATAACATTTGAAAGCATAAACATTGGAAAAATAGTTGAGGGTCTCCAATGAGGTAGATAGTCCTGAGCTACTACCTACTTCATTGGAGAAACTCAGACTATTTATTTATTTATTTTTTTAATTAGAAGTACAGTAAATTACAATAATACACATCAGATATATCTTATTACATTTGTTGTACCACTTCGTTTTTCGAGCTTTAAAAAAGATAGATATAAAAGAAGTAAGGAAAGTGAGCAAGAATCGTGAAGGTGCAGGAAAGTGTTGGGGAAAGAAAGCCCCTTAGGGAAGAAGTTAGAGAAGGAAGTAAAGAAAGGAAATAAGACCCTAGAAAGAAAAGAAAAAAAAAGGAAAAACAATCGCTCTATTGTAACACAAAACTCCGCAAAAAAGGATATACTAACCGTATATTTTTGATTGGACTTTACTGCTTTTATCATGCACTAAATGTTATTCATGTTATTCCGTTTATCAAGTACAGTATTTGTACCTTGTGGATGGCTCAATTGTAGACATGGATGGTCTTTCCACTAACTGGATAGCACGCAGCAAAAGCTTTTCACTGTACCTTGGGCCATGGGACAATAAACTAAATCAAACCAAACTAGGTCATAGAATCACATAATTGTGCAGAACCAAAACATGCTGATGGCCAAACAGGGTTTATGGGGAGAAGGTAGGAGAATGGGGTTGAGAGGGAAAGAAAGATCAGCCATGAATGAGCGGTGGAGGAGACTCGATGGGCCGATTGGCCAAATTCTGCTCCTATGACATGAACGCGAACGAATCATCGATGCAACTTTGACTGAATGCTAGCATTTATTTCAAGAGGCCTTATATACAACAACAGGGATGTAATGTGAGGCTCTATAAGGCGCTGGAAAGGCCGCATTTGGAATATTGTGAGCAATTTTGGGCCCTATAATCTGAGGAAGGATGTGCTGGCTCTTTAGAGAGTCCAGAAGAGGTTTACAAGAATGATCACAGATATAAGTAAGTTACACTGTGATGAGCGTTTGACGGCACTGGGCCTGTACTTGATGGAGTTTAGAAAAATGAGGGCGGACCTAATTGAAACATACAGAATAGTGAAAGGGTCGGGTAGAGTGGATGTGGAGAGGATGTTTCCACTAGTGGCAGAGTTTAAGACTAGAGGTCATAGCCTCAGAATTAAAGGACGTTCTTTTAGGAAGGAGATATTTATTTAGTCAGAAAGTGGTGAATTGTGGAATTATTTGCCACAGAAGACTGTGGAGGCCGTCAGTGGATATTTTTTATGGCAGAGATAGATAGATTCTTGATTAGTACAGGTGTTAGAGGTTATGGGGAGAAGGCAGGAGAATGGGGTTTAGGAGGGAGAGATAGATCAGCCATGATTGAATGGTGGAGTAGACTTGATGGAACAAATGGCCTAATTCGCTCCTATTCCTGATGACCTTATGACTGTCTGAAGAAGGGTCTCGATCTACAATGTCACGTAACGGTTCAATGGTTCTTTTTCAATTGTTCAATGCTTCTTTTATGTACAAAGGTAGAGTGAAATTCTTTTTTGCACTGGTCAATAAGATTATAGCCATACCTACATACAATAACTACATAATGCATAGAAATAGCCAATTGAGTCTATATAGAAACATAGAAACATAGAAAATAAGTGCAGGAGTAGGCCATTCGGCCCTTCGAGCCTGCACCACCATTCAATATGATCATCGCTGATCATCCAACTCAGTATCCTGTACCTGCCTTCTCTCCATACCCCCTGATCCCTTTAGCCACAAGGGGCAGATCTAATTCCCTCTTAAATATAGCCAATGAACTGGCCTCAACTACCTTCTGTGGCAGAGAGTTCCAGAGATTCACCATTCTCTGTGTGAAAAATATTTTTCTCATCTCGGTCCTAAAGGATTTCCCCTCTATCCTCAAACTGTGACCCCTTGTCCTGGACTTCCCCAACATCGGGAACAATCTTCCTGCATCTAGCCTGTCCAAACCCTTAAGAATTTTGTAAGTTTCTATAAGATCCCCCCTCAATCTCCTAAATTCTAACGAATACAAGCTGAGTTTATCCAGTCTTTCTTCATATGAAAGTCCTGACATCCCAGGAATCAGTCTGGTTCCCAGGAATCAGTCTGCAAGATTTGCTGTGTTTTGGCGTCATTTTCAAAGACCCAGCTGCAGCTGGCCATAAAGGCCTGTTGCAGCAGTTACCACGGTCTACATCATCCAGTGAACGATCATCCCTCTATTTGCCTGGCCTCCTTCAGCCTTCGTGCCCCAGGGGTGCCAACCTTGAGGACGCAGAATAGAAACCCCTCCGGATCTTGTAGACTTTAGACTTTAGAGATGCAGTGTGGAAACAGGCCCTATGACACACAGAGTCCATGCTGACCAACGATTACCCAGTACACTAGCACTATCCTCGATATGGAGGACAATCGTAATAATGGACACCATTCCCCCCCCCCCCCCCCCCCCCCCCCCCCCCCCCGCTCCCCTCATGGTCAGTTCTAACAAGGGTTGTAACTGTAAAAGAAGCAATTGCATATTTAGTTTTTAGTTTACTTTAGCTTAGAGATACAACGCGGAAACAGGCCCTGCGGCCCACCGGGTCCATGCCGACCAGCAATCCCCACACATTTGCACTCTCCGACACACTAGGGACAATTTTACATATTTTTGTACCAAGCCACGTGGAGAACGTTCAAACACCGTAATACAGCACTTGTTGTCAGGATCAAACCCGTCCCTGGCGCTTTAATAATAATAATATAATAATAATATATCTTTTATTGTCATTGCACGTCAGTGCAACGAGATTTAGTGTGCAGCTCCACTGATGTACAAGAAAGGTAAATAAATACAATACATAAATAAACAAGCTGAATTGATTTGACGTGACCATCTGAGGGAGACTGTCCAAAGGGGGTGGGTGGGGGGGGCACTCATTAGGGCCGGTTCAGAGCCGCTATAGCTCTCGGGATAAAACTGTTCCTGAGTCTGGAGGTTCGGGTGTAGAAGGCCTTGTAACGTCTGCCGGAGGGAAGTAGTTGAAACAGACCGTGGCAGGGGTGTGATGAGTCCTTATGGATGCTGAGGGCCTCCATGGATTTAAGGCAGCAACTCTACTGCTGTTGCACTTTGCCACCCGGTGTTAGATTCAACTGTACAACCACATAGTTCCTTCACTGTTCCTACCAGTGTCCTGTTGTCGAGCACACAATATAAGCAGGGCAGATATCAGGGCACTAGGAGTCACTGCAGCTGACAGACCCATTTCAGACAAGCATAAAAAGACCATCAGTTTGTCTTCTCTAAATTCACTCCTGAAGTTTACAATCTCTCGCCTGCCAGTTTGCTCTATAATCCATTAGAATAAAATATTACCAAGGGCAGCATTAACTTATATTTAGGTTAGCATCACTGTCACTGCTCATTGGACGATCGATAACATTTTCCTAGATTTCCATGAAGTTCAGCCACAAAGGTAAATCCAGATTAATCAAGACTTTAGGGAAAATAAATTGACCAGTAGAAAATTAAGCTGATTCAGGGTCGTTTTGTTTAGAGATACAGCAAGAAAACATGTCCTTCGGTCAACCGAGTCCGCGCTGACCACGATAAAGGTCTGCAGAAGGGTCTCAATCCGAAATGTCACCGATGCCTTTTCTCCAGAGATACTGTCTGACCCACTGAGTTACTCCAGCTTTTTGTGTCTACCTTCTGTAAATAAGCGAGTTCGGTATTCCGACTGCGCATGCCCAGGTCATAGGTCATTCACGATAAACATTCTCGACAGCTCAGCTGCTGCGTGTATACAGACCTGCGTTTCATCCATAGTCAGGATCGAACCCGGGTCTCTGGCGCTGCAAGCACTGTTGAATAAGCAAGTTCGGTATTCCGAAAAATGCAAGGAATTATGGGATTTGTCAAAGGTCATTCGCGATAAAGAAAAAGCGAATGAAGCGCTGGCTGCATAAATTGTGCATAAATTTGTATCTTTATTCAAAATTTATGTGCAAAATTATATTTAATCTGAGGAAGGGGTGCCAGTTAGCGGGAGAGCGGGGTGTAACAGCGAGAGATAAGGGGGCAGATGCGAGTGGAAGACAGGGAGAGAGACTGGACCGGCAAAGAGACATTCTTGGCAGCTGAATTGCTGCATGTGTATAGACAATAGACAATAAATTAAATTAAATTAAATTTCTTTATTTATATAGCACATTTTTAGTCAACTTGCATTGACCCCAAAGTGCTTCACATAATTACATTCACACACACAGGCTTCACATAATTACATTCACACACACAGACAATAGACACTAGACAATAGACAATAGGTGCAGGAGTAGGCCATTCGGCCCTTCGAGCCAGCACCGCCATTCAATGTGATCATGGCTGATCATCCCCAATCAGCATGCCTTCTCCCCCATATCACCTGACTCCGCTATTTTTAAAAGCCCTATCTAGCTCTCTCTTGAAAGCACCCAGAGAACCTACCTCCACCGCCCTCTGAGGCAGAGAATTCCACAGACTCACCACTCTCTGTGTCTCCTCGTCGCCGTTCCAAATGGCTTACCCCTTATTCTGAAACTGTGGCCCCTGGTTCTGGACTCCCCCAATGTCGGAAACATGTTTTCTGCCTCTAGTGGGTCTAAGCCCTTAACGATCTTATATGTTTCAATGAGATCCCCTCTCATCTTTCTAAAATCCAGAGTGTACAAGCCCATCTGCTCCATTCTCTCAGCATATAGATCTGCACTTCATCCGTAGTCAGGATTGAACCCAGGTCTCCAGTGTTGCAAGTGCTGTTGAATTGCTACTGAATCGTCCCCATCCCCATCCCCTCCCTCATGTTCCATCCCTGTCCGGGGACGTCCGGATCTGTACGGGGTGACCATGGACACCGGCCCAGAGCAGTGGCGGCCCCAGACTTACAGCCAGCGCGGAGAAGAAGCGCTAACTCCAGCACAACTCTGCCTGTCCCGCCTGTCGCGCCGGGTTAACCGACAGCCCTGGACTGACGGTCCGCACTGCCTTTAAGCCTGGGGCCGCCACTGCTCCGGGCCGGTGTCCCATCAGTCCAGGGTCACTCGGACATCTCTGGCCGCCCCCGGACAGGGATGGGACACTCGGGAGGCGACAGGGACTGTCCAGTAGCAATACGCGAGTTCGGTATTCCGACTGTGCAGGCCCAGGTCATAGGTCATTCGCGATAAACAAGTACTCAAGGGTATAGCTTTAAGAATAGGGTGAGAAAGTTTAAATAAGATATGCAGTGCAAGTTTTTATGTTTTACACAGAGAGTGGTGAGTGCCTGGAACATTCTGCCTGGGTGGTAGTGGATGTGAATAAGGTAGTGACGCATGAGATATTTAGATAGGGACATGAATGTACAAGGAATGGAGTGATATGGATGATGTGTGGGCAGAGGAGATCAGTTTAAGTTGACATGATGTTCGGCTGGGACATGGTGGGCTGAAGGGGCTGTTGCTGAGCTGCACTGTTCTACATTTCATCTATTCATGTTCTATATTTTAACGGTGCAGGAGTCCTCAGGTTGAGTTAGAATGGGAGAGTGATGGAGAATTAAAGTCAAGAGCCAAGAGAGTTTTATTGTCATATGCCTCAAAGAGAACAATGAACTTCACTTGGACATTTAGACAAGGAAAGGTTTAGATGGATATAGGCCAAACGTGGACAGGTGGGACTAGTGTAGATGGGGTATGTTGTTCGGCATGGGAAGGTTGGACTGAAGGGACTGTTTCCACGTTCTATGACTCTTTGATTCTCTGGCTAACACTACAATCTCCAAATAAGCTCTGAACCACATAGACTTGCCAGCATTCGTTTTGTCTTTTTGCACACATACATTTGTTTATTTGTTTTATGTACATTTGTAACATATACATATTTGAAAAAGTACAGTATATATATATTAACATACATATATAAACAAAAAAAGTACAGTATATATATATACATACAGTACATATATAAATGTATATATATATTTATATATATATATATATATATATACTTTTTTTTAATGTAAATATTTATGTAAATATATATACTGAACTTTTTTCGTTTAAATATATTGAATGAAGGTGATCTGCGTAGAATTCACCCAGTCTGCATCTGATTTGTCCAGTATAAATAACACTGCAGTGTCCATATTGAATGCCATGAACTAGATGGTTCAATGGTTCAATGGTTTGATGGTTTCTTTATTATCACGTGTACTAAGGTTCAGTGAAATACATTTTTGCAGACAGCTCAGCAAGACTATCCCCGTACATAAGCACAATCCTTCAGTTAGTACAGTAGGTACAGAACAGCCCACTGAGTCCCTATGTAAGAGGCGTCATTTCAATATCAATATTTATTACGTCATTTGAACCTCAGTGAGGCTCAAACGAAACTCCGTTTCCACAGCCATACAAACAAAGACAATTTCCTACAGACATACACACAATTCAATTGACAAAAACATCCATCACAGTGAACCCACTGTGATGGAAGGCAAAGTCTTTTCTCTCCCCTGTTTTCCATTTCTCTCCCGATGTCCAAGCCCCAGGCGGGCGATGATAAGTCCCACGGCCATTTTAGGCCGCGTGGGACGATGTACGGCCCCGCTCCTGGTCTAAATGTCACAAAGTTGGAGCCCCCGGCGGGCGCTGGAATGTCCCACGGCCATGTAGCCGCGCCGGGCGATGTACGGCTCCGCTCCGGGTCGTTCCAACCCCGCGACACAGGCTGGAGAAGTTTTGTTGCGGGAGCTCCGGAAAGCGGTCTCTCCACCCGCGAGCTCCCGATGTCCCGACAGTCCACCGGATCTGCGGCTGCAGCTGGAGCCTCCGAGCTACGTGGTCGGGCCGCAGCAGCGAGTCACCACCGCTCCCCACGCTCCGATGCCGGCCAGCCCCACGATGGTAAGTCCGCAGCTCTGCAGGCTCTGTGACTGGAGCCTCCAGGTCGTTCAGGCTGGAGGCCACTCCCCGGTGCTAGGCCCCAATGACAACGGAGACCCGACAGGAAAAAGGTCAGGTCTCCCGTACAGGGAAGAGATTTTTACAAAGTTTCCCCCTTCCCCCCCCCACGCCCCCCACATATACACAGTTAAAAACACTATTAAAAACCACAAACAACTACATTTAACTAGACAAAAAAAAAAAAAAGACAGACAGGCTGTAGGGACCGCTGCAACAGTGAGTCGCGCCACCGCCATTTTGTGTCTGTCCCCCTTTCTGCTGCCGGGTTTCAAACTTTGGTGTCATTTTACAGTCCCAGCTGCAGCTATGGAGGTCAGATGGGAAGAAGTGCATGTGAATCACTTCCTCACCTGTAAAGATTATTTGTTCATGTCATAGGAGCAGAATTAGGCCATCGAGTCTACTCTGCATTCAATCATGGCTGATCTATCTTTCCCTCTCAACCCCATTTACCTCCCTTCACTCCATAACTTTTGACACACTTACTAATCAAGAACCTGTCAATGTCTGCTTTAAAAATATCCAATGACTTGACCTTCAAACTCATCTGTGGCAATGAATTCCACAGACTCACCACTCTCTGGCTAATGAAATTACTCCTCATCTTTCTAAAGGTATGTCCTCTTATAGTGATGCTACGCTCTCTAGTCCTAGACTCTCTGACTAGTGGAAACATCCTCTCTGCGTTCACTCTATCCACGCCTCTCACGTTTCGATAGGTTTCAATGAGGTACCCTCTCATCCTTCTAAACTCCAGTGAGTACAGGTCCAGTGCCATCAAAACCCCTTCATACGTTATCCCAACCATCAAATTTGACAGTCAGGTCCTTAAATGGCTCAAGCAGCTTTTAAGATGACAAGGGTAAAGATTTAATAAGATCCTGCGTGGCAACTTTTTCACACAGATGAAGTTGGTTTATGGAATGAACTGCCAGAGGAGGTAGTTGAGCCAGGTACTGTAACAACATTTAAAAGATACTTGGACAGGTGCATGGGTAGGAAATGTTGAGAGTGATAGGGACATATGCGGGCATATTAGGTCTAGCTTAGATAGGGCATGTTGGTCGGCATCGACAAGTTGGACCAAAGGGCTGTATGTCTTTTATGACTCTAATCCACCACAGACACCAAAACCAAGGAACAATATGCATACTGGCATCTTTTATCTACAAAATATCATAGTGTATAAATTAAATCTAGGATTAGGAACAAACAAAAGAATGAAAGTCGACAAACCAACGATATTTTGTTCAGGCAGGGGGCAATAGCTCTTTAAAGAGATCGGAAGATGAAAGCTATGGATCATCTTGTGATTATCATGGTTATGTGCCCTGACATTAATGTTATCTAATTGGTGAGATGGAGTTAAATGGGATAAACTTCAACTGTTGAGCCGTGTAGAATTCCGGGAATTATTGGGGTGTGAATATTCGCCATCAACCTCCTCCGTTTCCAATTTTCCAGTTCATGTAACAATACCATGTCTTCCTTCAGCACGGAAACAAAAAGACATGAATGGACATGACTGGATCTGTTCACTCATTCATTAATTCGATTTCAAATCAAAAGAGAAACCATGAACTCTGAAGCTGATAGGACAGAAATTCTACATACATGCTCACGTTAGGCTTAAAAGAAACAGCTTTTTTTTTAACACACATACACATATAGATAATATATAATAACTTAAAATAACACCCATACTAGTGCAATAAACCCCAACATCCATCGTGCAACCAAAGACAGTCCATATAAGTTCATAGTTGAGGTTGTTGATTTCAATCAGTTTAACTTAAGCAATTAATTCTCCATGGAAAAGAGGAAGAATGCTATATTTACCCAGCCACATGTCAAGATAGCTCTCAACCTACAAACGAGGTTTGACACTCAAATGCCCTATGAAGAAGCAGGCACAACATTTATCACAACTTAAGATAAACTAAGGCAACAATTATGTAGAAACAAGGAACTACAGTTGATGGTTTACTGAGGAAAGACACTAAGTGCTAGAGTAACTTAACAGGTCAGGCAGCATCTCTGGAGGACATGGAGATGCTTTCGACTAATGACTTTTGAGACACAGCAAGGAAGTAGCGACCAGCGATCACCCCACACACCAGCACTATTCTACACACTGGGAGGAAACTGGAGCACCCAGAGAAAAACCACAGCATCACAAGGAGAACATGCAAATTCTGTACAGACAGCACCCATAGTCAGGATCGAACCCGGGTCTCTGGCGCTGTAAGGCGACTCTACCGCTGTGCCACTGTGCCACCCTTTGCCAGATTGGCAAAGTTTCTGGTTGGGTCCCTTCTACAGAGTGAGAGTGGTCAAGCTCTATCTTGCCCCTCCACTCTTTCAGCTTTCTTCCCCCATTCCCTCCACCCAACACTCATGTATACAATTAGTCTGAAGAAGGGTCCCTACCCAAAACGTCACCTATCTATGTCCTCCAAAGATGCTGCCTGATCCATTCAAACTTCCCTCGGTCAACAATTCCTGGCCTTAAGATAAATTAAAATAGTTAAACTACCTGGTGGTGATAGTAAGTTTTCAACTCATAATCTCGGGATCAATGAGAAAGATCTTTGGAGCCACAGTGTATTAGTGTCCTTCCCTACCATGTCTTTTAGCAAGAGCTGAAGAACGAAATGTACTTTTGGTCACAAAAAACCCAATGGTCTTGAGTACAAAACACTCGATGGGGGTGGGGCAGTGGTGCAGGGAGAGAGCTGCTGCCTTACAGCGCCAGAGACCCAAGATCGATCCTCATGATGGGGGTTTCGTTTAATTTAGTTTAGTTTAGCTTAGTTTATTGTCACGTAGCAAGGTACAGTGAACAGCTTTTGTTGTAGCCAGTCAGCAGAAAGACTACACTTGATTATAATCGAGCCGTGCACAGTATACAGACACATGATAAAGGGAATAGCATGTTAACATTTAGTGCAAGATAAAATTCAGTAAATTCTGATCAAAGATTGTTTCTATGAGGGTCTGAAATGAGGTAAATAGTAGCTCAGGACTGCTCTCTAGTTCCTGAATGGATGGTAGGTTGCCTGATAAGAGTTGGGAAGAAACTGTCCCCGAATCTGGAGTTGTGCATTTTCACATTGTCCCTGTGACTGCATGGGTTTTCTCCAGATGCTATGGTTTCCTCCCACATCCCAAAAATGTGCAGGTTTGTGGGTTAACTGGCTTCTGTAAATTGCTTCTAGTGTGTAGGATAGAACTAGTGTGAATTGGTGATCGCTGGTCGGTGCGGGCTCGATGAACTGAAGAGCCTGTTTACACGCTGTATCTCTAAACTAGAAAATAAATTCAACTAAACACCCCCTTATGTACATGATGGAGCATGTCTATTAGCTGAGAAAATATCCTGATGAAAAATTGGAACATCTTATTCATTTTTGTATGCAGAGATTATTATTCCTGGAATATGGCTTTGTGAAGGAAGCCATATTGAATACCTCATAAAGTATTAACAGCAAAGGACACCGAAATAAAACTTAGTACTGTAATAACTGTAGATATTGTCAGAGCAGGAGTTATGAAGCTTTGCTCTTATGCAACAACAGATATGACAATGATAAATTACGTTTATTTTAAAGCGACTGAGTATCTTGGGTCTGTACGCTGAATTTTAGAAGTTATCGAATGTCATTTCCTTTTCTGAGATCAGCCTCATGAAAGCATTTCATGTCGTGCTTTACTAGTGATGAAACCTGGTCCAGCTTTCCAACCAAGAACAGTTCTCCTCAAATTCTTTACTTTTATCTTTCCTTACATCTGGGGTGCCACAGCGGTGCTGCTGTCGAGCTGTTGCTCAACAGTGCCAGAGACCCGGGTTTGATCCTGACTATAGGTGCTGACTATGCGGAGTTTGTGCGTTCTCCATGTGACCCCGTGGGTTTTCTACGGGTGTTCCGGCTTCCTCCAAAACTCCAAAGATGTGCAGGTTTATAGGTTAATTGGTTTCGGTAAAATTGTAAATTGTTCCTTGTGTGCAGGATAGTTCTAGTGTACGGGGTGATTGCTGGTCAGCATGGACTCAGTGGGCCGAAGGGCCTGTTTCCGTGCTGTATTTTGAAACTATACTAATACTAAACTAAGTCCCAATAGCGGAATTCAGTTCTCTCTGTTATAGTGACATGGCACTACAAGTTAATTTTCCTTGCGCATATTCAATTTCCTTTTAAAATTATTGATTATTTTCACTTCCCCTTATAGACACTGAGTTCCTGATCCATAACCACTTGAAATATGATGTAAGGATGTAATTCTTTCTCTCTTTAAACAGCCTCTTAACACTACTCCCTCTTGCCCCAAATCTCAAATTTATACCAAATCAAACCTGAAAGGTTATATCAGGCTAGAGCTGATATAACCTTTCTCAAGGTAGACACAAAGTACTGGAGTAACTCAGCAGGTCAAGCAGCATCTCAGGAGAAAAAGGATGAGTAACATTTTGGTTCAGAACCCTTCTTCAGACATATACCGAAGAAAGACAGTGTTGGTGTAACTTGGTGTTGACAGAAAGTGTTGGTGTAACTCGGCGGGTCAGGATGATCTCTGGAGGAAAAGGATTGGCGACATTTCGGTTTTGAAGAAGAGATCTAACTTGAAACGTCACCCTGGTCTTTTTCTCCAGACTAGCACTTTCTGTCTGAAGAAGGGTCTTGACCCGAAACGTCACCCATTCCTTCTCTCCAGAGATGCTGCCTGTCCCGCCTAGTTATTCCAGCTTTTTGTGTCTATCTTTGGTTTATTTGCAGTTCCTTCCTACACTTTCTGTCTATGTTCAGTATAAACCAGCATCTGATGTTCCTTTCTACTTATCATCTTTCCCACTCTTGTGCAAATTTTGCCATATTTCTTCGCTCAAAGATAACAACAGCAGCTTCTCCAATCTAACCCTACAGCTAAAACATCCTCATCCCTGGAAACATACAGATAAGAGACCTAGAAAGGTGGTTGCCACTAAACTATGCAATTAACTGTTTTGGCAAGTTCTTTCACTCATGAAACCATTGGAGATGAGCAATAAATGTCAGCTTTAACAATGTATTTAGCATGTGTTCTTTATATATACTGAAAATGTTTTGCTGTTTATTATGGGTTTTACGAAGTAATATGTCTATATACATGTTGTGCTGCTTCAGGTAGATGTTGGGAGGTCATGTTGCAGCTGTGTAAGACGTTGGAGAGGCCTCATTTAGAGTATTGTGGTCAGTTCTGGGCACAGTGTTATAGAAAAGATGTTGTCATGCTGGAAAGGGTACAGTGAAGATTTACGAGAATGTTGCCAGGAGGAGGAGATGTGAGCTTATAGGGGTGTATAAGATCATGAGAGGAATAGATCAGGTAGATGCACAGTCCATTACCCAGAGTAAGTAAATCGAGGGCCAGAGGACATAGTTTAAGGTGAAGGGGTAACAATATAATAGGACTATAATAGGTGTGATAACTTTTTCACACATTGGGTAGTGGATGTGTGGAACAAAAAAGCACTTTATTATTTGCACCAGGTTACAAAAGCACTTTATTATTTGTAACCGGACATCTAGAAATCTTGAAAAGTGCTGCAAGGATGTAAGTCTTGCTTTCTAAACAGCCTCTTAACATTATCGACCACAGGGAATGGTTATGTGCATGTTTTCATGGCTGTCCACATAGAGACATCGAGTCATAGTCATACAGTGTGGAAACAGGCTCTTCAGTCCAACTTGCCCACACCAACCAAAATGCCCCATCTACACTAGTCCAACCTGCCTGCATTTGACCCATCTCCCCCTAAACCTGTCCTATTCATGTACATGTCCAAATATGTTTTAAATGTTGTGAAAGTACCTGCCTCATCTACCTCCTCCAGCAGTTCCATTCACCTACCGCCCTTTGTGTAAAACGGTTACCTCTCAAGTTCATATCAAGTCTTTCCAACCCTCACCTTAAACCTAAGTCCTCTGTTTTTTGATTTTCCTACTCTGGATAAAAAGACTGTGCGTTAACCGGATCTATTCCTCTCATGATTTTGTACACCTCTATAAGATCACCACTCATCCTCCTGGACTCCAAGGAGTAGAGTCCAAGCCTGCCCAACCTCTCCCTATATCTTAGGCCGTCGAGTCCTGGCAACATCCTCATCAATCTTCTCTGCGCCCTTTCCAATTTGACATCATAGGCCCCCCTCGGTCACGACTGACCATGGATGATGCATCTTAGTTGTTGGCTGCTTGCTCCAAACCTCGGCTAGAGCAGCGTCGCTTATGATGATGTGTGATCGGATGCAAGCCTGGGCGATGTCATATGGAGGACAGGCTGTTGCCCATGCAGCACGTCCCCCCTCTCCACATCGCTGATCGATCCAAAGGAACAGCAGGGCCGTTACAGTTTGGTATCAGCGCCATCGCAGGAGCTGCCAGAGCGAGGTTGTAGACAACGACAAACTGCCTTAGGGGCTCCGACTGGATTTTCTTAAGGTTTACTCCAGGAGCCTTTTCCATGACTGGATATGGCCACAAGGCAGTGGAGGTTTTAAATCAGAGTTTTCCCTCTCCTAGACTGCCTTCCCAAGCTGACGAGCCCCATCAACCCGAAACTCGTGGGGACGGGAGTGTCTACCTTCCCCTGCAGGTCTATAGCACCTGCCCACTGCCCATACCAACTTGACAACATCTTTCATATAACATGGTGACCTCTTGATATATAGCAAACATAGTAAGATTAGATCCATGATATGAAAAATAATCAGCTAGTTAGCTGAAGGAGAGAAAGACCATTATGAATTCACTATCAGCCTAAGGTTTGAATAAATTCCTTGCAACTATTTAAGCTTAAACATTAAGAAAAGTAATTAATAAGCTTGGTTCATCCATCAATGAATTGTGTTCTGGTCATTAACAATCTTTATTACAACACATCCACACTGATGGGACTGAGGGCAATGAGTCCTTTTGAGGGGCATTCCAAAAATTATGTTTTAATATTTAATGCTTATTAGCTCATCCAAGTGGACACAAAATGATTAAAGGGACAAGAAGAAATGAAATATGAAGATTGAATAATACATAATAATCATAAGAAAATTGTAGCTTGATTATGCAAAAATGAGTTTAGTTTAGTTTAGAGATACAGTACGGAAACAGGCCCTTCGGCCCACTGAGTTTGTGCTGACCAGTGATCCCTGCCCACTTACATTATCCTACACACACAATTCACCTACAAACCTGTGCATCTTTGGAGTGTGGGAGGAAACCGGAGCTCCCAGGGAAAACCCAAGCATGTACAAACTCCGTACAGACAGCACCTGTAGTCATGATCAAACCCGGGTCTCTGGCGCAGTGAGGCAACAGGTGGACCCCTGTGCCACCTTACCGCCATCATTGACTGTAAGTTCCTATGATCCTATGGCATGCTCTTCCTTGACCCTGGAAGATTGGGTGTGTGGTGCAGAAGGAAGGCCAGGACCCCCCTTCTTTCTTAGCGCCTCCCCGCCAGATCCCCTCCCCCCCCCCCCCCATTGCTCTCAATGGTCCTACTCGCTCTCGATGCTCTCGAGAAATGCTTCAATTTATATGGTACAGTACCTCTAATGATTTATCCCAAAGCAATCTGTAACCAATATAGCTTCTTCACCATCACGACTATAATGCAGTAAATGTAAACGACATGATAATGAACAAATATTTGCTCAGCAATATTATTGATTGATAGATGTTTACCAAGACGGTGAAGATAACTCTTCTCTGAAGACTTGGCATGAAGAGTGTGGATGAGAATCACTCGTCTCAATATTAAAAGACTGAATGATTGATGCTGAACCATGAGCTAGAATACCACCAGGGCAGCCGTGAATTTAATTTTGAATAATTATCTGAATCTGGAATATAACATACTATGAGTCAGGAGAGAGCAAAGAATTTTTAATTGCCAATGTAATGTCTGTCGCAAGTAACAATGAATTGCAATACAAGCTAATAATATGTAATAAATTTTAAAAAATCATTAATTAATTGCCACAAAACTGTAGCATGGCATGATGGCGGAGCAGTAGAGTTGCTGCCTGAGCGCCAGAGACTCTGGTTCGATCCTGACCACGGGTGTTGTCTGTACGGAGTTTATACGTTCTCCCTGGGACCCTGCATCGGTTTCCTTTGGAATCTCCGGTTTCTTCCTACATTCCAAAGACATACAGGTTTGTAAGCTAATTGGCTTGGTTGAACTGTAAATTGCCCCTAGTGTGTGCAGGTTAGTGTTAGTGTGTGGGGACCACTGATCAGCATGGATTTTGTGGGCCGAAGGGCCTGTTTCCGTGTTATATCTCTAAATAAATCAAAACTAAATACTAGTGCAAGAAACCCCGAGTCATCCATGCCACCCAAGACAGTCTGTAGAAGTTCGTACTAGAGTTTAGGATTGTGTAGTGTTCAAGAGCCTGATTGTTGTTGGGAAGAAGTTATTCTTGAAACTGGTGGTGACAGTTTTCAGACTCCTGAATCTTCTTCCCGATATTGGAGTGAGTTGAGAGCCAGGGTGGGTGTGGGTCTTTGATGATGCAGGCTGATGTTTTGAGGCAACGTCCCCTCTCGATCTCTTCGATGGTGGACTAATCTCCTCTGCCTGCATGTTTAGTTAGTTTAGTTTAGTAAATTGCCATGTGTACCGAGGTGCAATGAAAATATTTTGTTATGTGCTAACTAGTCAACAGAAAGAAGGGTCTTGACCCAAAACTACACCCATTCCTTTCCTCCAGAGATGCTGCCTGACCCACTGAGTTACTCTAGCTTTTTGTGTCTATCTTCAGCAGAAAGACTATACATGGTTATAATCGACCGGTTCAGAGTGTACAGAAAAATGATAAAAGGAATAACATTTAGTGTAAGAAAAGTCCAGTAAAGTCCAATTATAGATACTCTGAGGGTCTCCAGTGAGGTAGATAGAAGCTCAGGACCGCTCTCTAGTTATTGATAGAATGGTTCAGATACCCGATAACAGCTGAGAGTGATCCACATCCCTCCATTCTATGCATACCCACGTGCCTATGTAAAAACCTCTGAAACACCACTATTGTATTAACCTCCACCACCACCCCTGGCAGCATGTTCCAGGCACATACCGTCCTATGTGTAAATAAACTTGCCATGCATATCTCCTTTACACTTTGCCACTTTCAATTAATATATTGCAAATGGATGCTTTAACATATCATCTGATGGCCAATACTTGTATACTGGGGTTATTTAAGTAGGTTTAGCATACTGTACATTTCCTCTTTGTGCTTGTTTATAGGATCTGTGTCACTATACCTCCTCCCTCGACTCTGTCCAGGGACCCCGACAGTCCTTTCAGGTGTGGCAGAGGTTCACATTGCTCCCCTTCCAACCTCATCTACTGTATCTGCTGTTCAAGGTGTGTGGACTCCTATATATCAGCAAGACTAAGCTCAGACTGGGTAATCATTTTGCTGAACACCTATGCACAGTCCGCCTGTGCCTATGCAATCACCCAGTTGCCAAACACTTTAACCCCCCATCCCATTCCCATACTGACCTTTCTATCCTGGGCCTCTCCTACTGTCAGAGTGAGGCCACATATAAAATGGAGGAACAGCACCTCATATTTCGCTTGGGCAGCTTACAACCCAGCGGTATGAGTATTGATTTATCTAATTTCCAGTAATCTTTGCATTTCCTCTCTCTCCGTTCCTCTCCTACCCAAGTTGTCCTTCTAGTTTCACTGTGTCCTGCTTAGATTCATTGTTTGTATCCACTCGTTATCACCTTCTCCATAACCAACAATGAACCATTGTGGGCTCCACCATTCTTAGATCATCGTTGCTGGCATTGATTTGTCCTTTTCATATTTTTCGTTCATTTGTTCTTCATACCTATTCATGTCTCCAGTTTCCCTCTCCCTTGACTCTCAGTCTGAAGAAGAATCTCGACCCAAAATGTCACCTATTCCTTTCCTCAGGTTGCTGCCTGATCTGCTGAGTTACTCGGGCACTTTGTTTCTCTTGAACAACTTGCCTTTCCACCTTCATAAGTTTATGTACACATTCATATCACCTCCTTCAAAATTATACTTTGATGTGGATTTAATTCAAATTCTTATGGAGGGGCTTAGGTGATATTTTAACCCATTTTAATATTTCAGTACACATACTTAATTTGTAACTGCACATAGATATCTTGATCAAACTTAAGGCAAATTATTAGGAATTTATACACATAAGAGTCAATTAATAAATGTTGAATTGTTGAGAATATTGACATTCACATGAATGAAATGATATATTTTAGAAGGGAATGGATAAAATGGACAACTGCCCAGTGGATGTTTAAGAATTACATCACAGAATACAACTTGAATGTCCAGGAATTTAGGAGATTATAAAAAGTGGTGAACACTGTCCAGTCCATCACAGATAATTACCTCCACACTATCGAAGAGATATATAGGAAGCACTGCCTCAACAAAGACAACCAACATCAAAGGCCCACACCACTCTGGCCACGCTCTCATTTCACTCCTGCTGGGAGTGGCACAGTGTCACAGTGACACAATGGTAGAGTTGCTGCCTTACAGCGTCCAAGGCCCGGGTTCGATCCACAGGGGGCACTGTCCTGTACGGGTGTGGCTGCCCAGCCTGCAGCTGTCCGTTTTTTCATCTCTGTTTTATATTTTTAGTTAGTTGAGTTTTTGTTTTCGGAGTTCTAGCCTTTTTTATGTGGGGGTTGGGGGGGGGTGGGGTGGGGGGGAAGGGGGAAACTGCTTTTCAGGTTCCCTACCTGGACGGAGAGGCGGCTTTTCTCCGGGCTGCACCATCAACCCGTCCTCGCGGCCTACCAGCGGGCCTGGAGCGGGGTTTGCTGAGGGGACCGCCCAGAACCTCGGCTTCAGCGGCGGCGCAGCGCTGTAACTCTATCGCGGAGCGGAGCGGGCGATGCCTTGCCCGGGTCGCCGCGCTGGAGCTCCAGAATGCTGAGACCGCAGGTGAACATTGCAGAGCTGCGGGTCTGTGGAGCGGCCAGCTGCGGGCGGCGGCGCTGACTTTAACATCGGGAGCCTGGGATCTCTCGCCGAGATCGCCAGTGGTGAAGCTCCGTCCAGCGCAGCCTGTTGGCTTCGGAAGCGGCGGTCTCCGGTAAGGAAGCGGCGTTCCAGGCATCCCAAGCCACTGAGAGGATTCTCCCAACGCCGGAGCACCATCACCCGGCGAAGAAGGGTCTGTAACATCGGCCCCCATTGCGGCGACTGCGGAGGCCTCAATAGGCCCGACTATGGGTGGACATGGGGATAGGGACTGGACTTTGTGCCTTCCCTCACAGTGGGAACCATTGTGAAGGGATGTTTTTATGTTTATTGTTAAATTCTTTAATGTTGTGTCTTATCCTTATCTGTGTGCTGCATGGCAAGTCAAATTTCACTACATCAATTGGCGTATGTGATAATAAATGTCCTTTGTATCCTTTGTATCCTTTGACTACGGGTGCTGTCTGTAAGGAGTTATATAGGGTATAGGGTTTTGTGGGCTAATTGACTTTGGTAAAATTGTAAAATTGTCACTAATGTGTAGGACAGTGTTTTTGTACCGGGTAATCACTGGTCGGCGTGGACTAGGTAGGCCGAAGAGGCTGTTTCCACACTGTATCGGTAAAATAAAGTCCAAAGCAAAGTCTAAAGGTGGACTGGGGTATCAACCCAATGTATTTAAACAAGCCCAAATCTGAAAACTAATGTTAATGACAGAGAGCCTTTGAAGCTACAACTGGAAGGATAAATAAATGCAGCATGGCATCAAAATAAATTAATTAGAGTAGCTGCCTCACATTGCAAACACTAACTTGAAAGATTAATTTAGCGAAAATTAATAGTTAAAATTTGTGCTGCCTGCCCCAGGCCGATTGAAGTACGGTTTTGTTGCAATCTGTCAGAAATTATCATGTGCAGTTTAGATGCTTCTGAAACCACAATGAAGGTTAAGGACTAATTTTAAATGTTTATTACGCAAGTCGGGAAATGCTATTTGTAACCTCCTGAACACCATTGATTGGAGTGGTAAAGAATGGATAATTGTTGGCAAAAGGAATGCAGCGGTAGAGTTGCTGCCTCACAGGACCAGGGACCCGGGTTTGATCCTGGCTACGGGTGCTGTCCACGCAGAGTTTGCACGTTCTCCCTGTGACCGTGTGGGGGTTTTCCAGGTGTTCCGTTTCCTCCCACACTCCGAAGACATGCAGGTTTGTAGGTTAATTGGCTTCTGTAAATTGCCATAATGCGTAGGACATGGAGCAGGTGTATGTGCGATCAATGGTTGGCGTAGACTCGGTGAGCCGATGTGGCTGTTTCTCACTGTATCCCTGAACTAAACTAAACTAAACTAAATTAAACTGAACACTTTAAAATGCCCTTAAAATTGTCCAGATTTTTTATTTTGCTTTGTTGAAACAGACAAAAAGGAGGTGACGGGTTGGAGACACAAAGAACTGCAGATGCTGACACCTTGTGTAAAACAGATTTAGGACGGCACAATGGCGCAGTGGTAGAGTTCTGTCTTAGGGTGCCAGAGACCCGGTTTTGATCCTGACTGCATGTGATGTCTGTAAATTCTGGGGGGAGATTAATAAACTAAATCAAGAGAATTAATTTGGATTAAATTAGTGTAGGATAATTGTGAATGAGTGTTATATGGTCTGAAGAAGGGTTCTGACCCAAAACATCACCCATCCTTTATTTCAGAGACGCTGCCTGACCCACTGAGTTACTCCAGCACTTTGTGTCTATCTTTGGTTGATGGTCAGTGTGGATTTAGAAGGCCACAGGTCCTGCTTCCAGGCTAATCTATCTAAATCTCACTGTTTTTCTTTGACAACACAACAGACATTGTCTACTATGTGTAAGCAAGTCAGAAACCATGTACAGAGAACGGCCCAGTGCTCGTTCATCAAGTGAACTGTCAGGTCCCCATGATATCCTCTTTGAAAGAATCCTAAGCACAAGCAGAGAAGATCACAGCACAATGGAAGACATTGATCGCTGAAGAATATCCATAACGATAGACATGCTGTCTCTTTGTATTACTGTGGTCCTACCAGATAGGAGAGTTTTGCAAAAGGCTTGCTTTGTGACCAATGCAACAATTTCACAGATAATCAATCTGTTTTAGCAACATCCGAGGCCTCTACATTTAGGTGTTTGCCTTGCAAATAAACCACTAGGATCTTATGCAGCTCTTTAATGCAATGGTAGCGATGAGGGAAATGAGGGAAACCAGTTTTTTCACTTGAAGCAAAAAATAAACTGCTGGACGAATTCTGCAGGTCAGGCAGCATCTGTGGAGGCAAAGCAATGGTCGACGTTTCGGGTTGAGACTTTGCGCCAATACCCAAAACTGTGACTATATCTTTGCCTCCATTAAGTCTATAAGACCATAAGACATGGGAGCATGATCAGGCTATTCAGTCTATCAATTCTGTCCCGCCATTCGATCATGGCTGATCTCTTTTTCCCATTCTCCTGCCTTCTCCCCATCACCTTTGATGCCCTTACTATTCAAGAACCTATCAACCTCCACCTTAAAAATACCTAATGACTTGGCTTCCACCGTTGTCTGAGGCAATGAATTCCACAGATCCACCACCCTCTGGCTGAAGAAATTCCTCATTTCCATTCTAATGGTAAGCTTTTTTAAATTCTAAGGCTACGCCTTCTGGTCCTAGTCTCTCTGATGACTAGAAACATCCTCTTCACATCCACTCTCTCTAGGCCTTTCATTATTCAGTTTGTTTCAATGAGATCACCCCAAAATGACCACCACATTCCTGTCTCCACTGGCTGGCGGTGTGGGTCATTTTCCCACACAAGCCATTGGTGACTGGGTAATCTGAACCTGATCACCAAGTTGTAAGCGGCCGAAGGTGCGCATCCCTCGGGACAGCCCCCACTCTCCCATGGCCACCCTCTGTGGGCTGCGGGTCGGGTGGAGCGGAGGTTTGGGACAATGTTCATCCCTCCACAGTGATGTGATGGACGCGGAGGTCTGGACCAATCGCTGACAAGTCCCGCCTCCCGGCAACATCAAGTCTGTTATTTGACTTTTCTGTTGAGCGGCATTCGGTTCGTTGGCTTGTACGCGACGCCGCCTTTCGGGTAGGTGGCGTTTCGGCAGAGCAGCCATTTGGTGAGCTTGCTTTTAGGTGATGCAGCCTTTCAGTTAGTTGGCCTTTAGGTGATGCAGCCTTTCAGTTAGTTGGCCTTTAGGCGTCCTGCCCTTTCGGTTAGTTTGCATTTAGGTGTCCCACCTTTTCGTTTAGTTGGCGTTTTGGCTTTGTTTCCATTCGGTTATTTGGCTTCCACTTCTTTGCTTCAGCTTCTCATCCGTCTGCGCCACGTCCGGGTACACTGCAGTACATCCTTGCTTCTTTATTCCAGTCCTCTCAAAATGAACACTGACATTGCATTTGCCTTCCTTACTACGGACACAACCTGCAAATTAACCTGTGTAAGAAAGAACTGCAGATGCTGGTTTAAATTGAAGGTAGACACAAAATGCTGGAGTAACTCAGCGGCTGAGGCAGCATCTCTGGAGAGAAGGAATGGGCAATGTTTTGGACCCAGACCCTTCTTCAGACTGATTCTTCTTCAGTCTGAAGAAGGGTCTCGATCTGAAACGTCGGCCATTCCTTCTCTCCAAAGATGATGCCTCACCCGCTGAGTTACTCAAGCATTTTGTGTCTACTTGCAAATTAACCTTTTGGGAATCCTGCACCAGCACTCCCAAGTCCCTCTGCACCTCCTGGAGTGAAGTATCAGCCTGAAACATCAACCATCTCTTTGCCTCCACAGGCGCTGCCTGGCCCACTAAGTACCCACTGTAGTTTTTTTTTGCTTCAGATTGAAGCATCTGAAGTGTTTTACGACTCTTTTTCTTTGGCGTATTGTGGAAGAATTGTAATGTTCTTGCTTGATGAGTTTGTAGCACCAAAACTGTTTTTTTTTTTTTAAGTGTTTTGCTGCCATCGCCAATGGGATCTCCTTCACCTGAATTTTCCAAGTGTACTGATGGAAGTGTTTAACACTGTAAGTCATAGAAACAAATTTCAGCAGAGCTGATTTATAGCTGAATCATGTCCCAATGAGTAGAAATGGGACAACATGGTTTTCCAACTAAGTAACCTGGGATATTCAACATGTACAACCCAACAAGAACTATTCAGTCTGTCGAAACAAGGTATGGCAGATGCTAGTTTACACAAAAGAACACAAAATGCTATAGAAAATTAATAGGTCCAGCATGATCTCTGGCGAATATGGATGGGTGATATTTCTGATCGGGACCCTTCTTCAGTCAACAAATAAAAATACAATAATCAATAGGACAATATATTATAAATCAGCAAAACCAGGTAACAAAGACCAATTGGTTTATTACTGAACCTACCTTTTCATTACACTTTTGCTGCTGTTTTAGATTATGCTTATACATAGAACAGAGAACAGTACAGCACAGGAACAGGCCTTTTGGCTGCAGCAAACAAGATGCCAAGATCAACTAATCTCATCTGACTTCACACGCTCCATACAAAGGCATTCTATGCAGATTGCTAAATGAACAAATTCAGTCGAAACAGATGAGCATCCAGTCAGATATTTGAACTTGTGTATAAAATTGCTCTTTATGAAAATAACATCCAAGAATGCTTGAACTTTTAATTCACAATAAGAGAATGATATAGTTCCAACTCACAGTCAATCAGCAAGAGTTAAGCCTTAGACTATAAAATGGTCCAAAATGTACTGCTGAGACCAGTTCAGTTATTGTCATTGCAAAGGTCACCACTCATCAGTCTTGTCAGCAGAGAACAGCCAAGTGTTTCAGTTTGCCAAAACAAAGACTTTACTTTAGACTTTAGACTTTAAAGAACAGGACCTTCAGCCCACTGAGTCCATGCCGACCAGCGATCACCTCATACACTTGCACTATCCTACACACTAGGAACAATTTATAATTTTACCAAAGTTAATTGACATACAAATCTGTACGCCTTTGGAATGTGGGAGGAAACCGGCACACCTGGAGGAAACACTACACTGACAGCACCTGTAGTCAGGATCGAACCTGGCTCTCTGGCATTGTAAGCCAGCAACTCTACCGCTGCACCACTGTGCCGCCCGATAGGTCATATTCTGAGACAGATTGAAGGCTAAAGCAAAGAACAAATGCATTTTCAGTGAGAGTCTGTATGGAGTTTGTATGTTCTCCCCGTGATCTGCGTGGGTTTTCTCGGAGATCTTCGGTTTCCTCCCACACTCCAAAGACATACAGGTTTGTAGGTTAATTGGCTTGGTCAATGTAAAAATTGTCCTTAGTGGGTGTAGGATAGTGTTAATGTGCGGGGATCACTGGTTGGCGTGGGCCCGGTGGGGCGAAGGGCCTGTTTCCGTGCTGTATCTCTAAACTAAACTAAACTAAAAATCTGAAACTCCAACAGAAAGGAGAATCTTGGGGCAGCAGAGTGGCACAGCTGGTAGAGCTTCTGCCTCATTGTGTCAGAGACCCAGGGTCAATCCTGACCTCTGGTGCTGTCTGTGTGTGGAGTTAGCATGTTCTCCCTGAAGTCATGTCAGGGAGAGTTCCCCCGGCATGGTTACCATGTAATCCCGTGCCACCTGCTCCATGGTTGGATAGTCGGCGACTAAACCATTTCCCCCACCTGGTTTGCCAAGTGAGGAGGGGGCTGTGGACCCCCAGCAGGACCAAAATCAAGACCTGTCAAAGGGTGGATGAGGTTCTGACGAGCCAACGGCCATCCACACTTCAGTAGAAGTTGCGATCATTGTTGTACTTGGCATTGTAAGGAACGATGATTGATCACACCCACCAAATTCCTATACTTCCAGCAGTGGAAGTCCGCAAGAAATGGAGAACAGAGATGTGTGGTGCGTCCATCATTGTTCCCGTCGGAAACCAGCACCACTGCGTCGCTAATGTTTTCAACGATGATGATGACCTGAGATTGAATGAGTGATACAGTTTCCTTCCACATCACAAAGACATGAAGGTTTCTGAATTAATTGGCCTATGTAAAATGCTGCCTAGAGTGTGTAAGGAGTGAATGCAAAAGTGGGATAACATAAATTTAGTAGTTCTTCCCTACCCCCACACCTCCCACCATCCCCCCAACAACAATCTTTCAACAAGCTATGCATTTCTCAATTGTATATATTTTTTAGGTTCACACCTGTTTCTATCCAACAATCTGCCTATCAGGGACCCCCCCCCCCCCCCCCTCGCCTGAGTTCATCTGTTGCTGACCGTTATAACCATATAACCATATGACCATATAACAATTACAGCACGGAAACAGGCCATCCCGGCCCTATAAGTCCGTGCTGAACAATTATTTTCCCCTAGTCCCATCTACCTGCACTCAGACCATAACCCTCCATTCCTTTCCCATCCATATACCTATCCAATTTATTTTCAAATGGTAAAATCGAACCTGCCTCCACCACTTCCACTGGAAGCTCATTCCACACTGCTACCACTCTCTGAGTAAAGAAGTTCCCCCTCATGTTACCCCTAAACTTCTGTCCCTTAATCCTGAAGTCATGTCCTCTTGTTTGAATCTTCCCTACTCTCAATGGGAAAAGCTTGTCCACGTCAACTCTGTCTATCCCTCTCATCATTTTAAAGACCTCTATCAAGTCCCCCCTTAACCTTCTGTGCTCCAGAGAATAAATACCTAACTTATTCAACCTTTCTCTGTAACTTAGTTGCTGAAACCCAGGCAACATTCTAGTAAATCTCCTCTGTACTCTCTCTATTTTGTTGACATCCTTCCTATAATTGGGCGACCAAAATTGTACACCATACTCCAGAATTGGTCTCACCAATGCCTTGTACAATTTTAACATTACATCCCAACTTCTATACTCAATGCTCTGATTTATAAAGGCTAGCATACCAAAAGCTTTCTTTACCACCCTATCTACATGAGATTCCACCTTCAGGGAACTATGCACAGTTATTCCTAGATTCCTCTGTTCAACTGCATTCCTCAATTCGCTACCATTTACCATGTACGTCCTATTTTGATTTGTCCTGCCAAGATGTAGCACCTCACACTTATCAGCATTAAACTCCATCTGCCATCTTTCAGCCCATTCTTCCAAATGGCCTAAATTTCTCTGTAGACTTTGGAAATCTACTTCATTATCCACAACACCACCTATCTTAGTATCATCTGCATACTTACTAATCCAATTTACCACACCTTCATCCAGATCATTGATGTACATGACAAACAACAGTGGACCCAACACAGATCCCTGAGGCACCCCACTAGTCACCTGCCTCCAACCTGACAAACAGCCATCTACCATTATTCTCTGGCGTCTCCCATTCAGCCACTGTTGAATCCATCTTGCTACCCATTTATACCCAACAATTGAACCTTCTTAACCAACCTTCCATGAGGAACCTTGTCAAAGGCCTTACTAAAGTCCATATAGACAACATCCACTGCTTTACCCTCATCAATTTCCCTAGTAACCTCTTCAAAAAATTCAAGAAGATTAGTCAAGCATGACCTTCCAGGCACAAATCCATGTTGACTGTTCCTAATCAGACCCTGTTTATCCAGATGCTTATATATATTATCTCTAAGTATCTTTTCCATTAATTTGCCCACCACTGAAGTCAAACTAACAGGTCTATAATTGCTAGGTTTACTCTTAGAACCCTTTTTAAACAATGGAACAACATGCGCAGTACGCCAATCGTCGGGCACTATTCCCGTTTCTAATGTCATTTGAAATATTTCTGTCATAGCCCCTGCTATTTCTACACTAACTTCCCTCAATGTCCTAGGGAATATCCTGTCAGGACCTGGAGACTTATCCACTTTTATATTTTTAAAAAAGTGTCAGTACTTCTTTTTCTTTGAATCTCATAGTATCCATAGCTACTCTACTTGTTTCCCTTACCTCACATAATTCAATATCCTTCTCCTTGGTGAATACCGAAGAAAATAAATTGTTCAATATCTCCCCCATCTCTTTTGGCTCTGCAGATAGCTGTCCACTCTGTCTCTCTATTGGACCAATTTTATCCCTCGTTATCCTTTTGCTATTAATATAGCTGTAGAAATCCTTTGGATTTACTTTAACCTTACTCGCCAAAGCAATCTCATATCTTCTTTTAGCTTTTCTAATTTATTTCTTAATATTATTTTTACATTCTTTATACTCCTCAAGCACCTCATTCACTCCATGCTGACTATAATTATTGTAGATCTCTCTCTTTTTCCGAACCAAGTGTCCAATTTCCCTTGAAAACCATGGTTCTTTCCAATTTTTACTATTTCCTTTCAACCGAACAGGGACATAAAGATTCTGTACTCTTAAAATTTCCCCTTTAAATGTCCTCCATTTCTCTTCTACATCCTTCCCATAAAACAAAATGTCCCAATTCACTCCTTTTAAATATTTTCGCATCTCATCAAAGTTATTTGTCCAGCCACTTCTTAACTCCCAGTTTTCGTTTCCCACTCCCCTCCCCCACCCCATAATCAGTCTGAACAAGGGTCCCGGCCGGAAATGTGAGCTATCCATTTTCCCCTACCCCCACTCAAGATAGTAAGAAGGTGCCAATTATAGTAGGGATTGTAATATCAAGTCCTATTAGCTCAACTCCAGAGATGCTGCCTGAGCCTTTGAGTTACTCGAGCATTTCGTGTCTATCTTCGGTATAAACCAGAATCTGCAGTTTCTTGTTATTTACATAGAACTAGTGTGAACGGGTGATCAATGGACGGCATGGACTCAGTGGGGCACAGGGCCTGTTTCCATGCTGTATCTTTCACTTTCAATAGTCAATTTTTCACACTCTCTCAGTTCTTTCAGAAAATACACAATAATTTACCAGTCTGGTTCTAAATCCAACAATGTGGTGAGCTCCGATTTAGAGATGGACAATAATTGTCATAGTCATAGAATCATGCAACATGGAAACAGGCCCTTCAGCCCAACTTGCTCATGCTAACCAAGTTGCCCCATCTATACTAGTCCCACATGCCTGTGTTTGGCCCATAATCTTCCAAACCATTCCAGCTCATGTACCTGTCCAAATGATTTTTTAAATGTTGTTCTAGTATCTGCTTCAACTACTTCCTCTGGCAGCTCATTCCATAAATCCACCATCCTCTGCGTGTAAAAGTTGCCTCTCAGCTTCCTAAACAACCTTTTCCCTCTCACCTTAAATCTATGTTCTCTGTTTCTTGATTCCCCTGCTCTGTGTAAAGTATTCTGTGCATCTACTTTATCTATTCCCCTCATGATTGTATACACCTCTTCAAGATCACCACTCATCCTCCTTGTAATGTATTCATACATATTCATGTATATGTTAATGAGTTGGTGTTCAATATAAGCAGGGAGTGTTGGGTAATAAATCTCTCTCTCGTGATCCAGGCAACCTGCGTGTAAGTTGTTATTCATTCTACTGTTCGGAATATAACAAAATTGGCCACGAGGATGAGATAGAGTTTGTGAACTCACCCTTTAAATACAGTGCAGGACTGTTTTGCAACATGCAGTATTGTTTAACATTTTAAACAGTACATACGGAGTTGTGTCGCAGTTGTTTGGGAGCTGGACACGCTAGGCCGCAAATCCTTCTGTGTATGGGACTGTAGTTTAAAACAGCAGCTGGAAAAATTGTTGAGAGTTTGTCAGGCTATCTCTATGTTGTGTCTACGTCGCAAGATGCCGTCCTTGGGATTGTATAAGATTTTTCTTTTGTCGAGTTCCTCAAGATGAATAGCTTTTGTACAGCTAAGTTTTAGGTGAATTGTTACACCAGAACAGACAGGGAATCGGGGTTTTTAAACAGACTTTAAAAAAAAAGAGAACGACTGCGTCCACGTGCTACATCGGAAACCTTGGCACTTTTGACAAGAGTAGAGAGCCGTTCAGCTCCTATATGGAGAGAGCAAACATGTTTTTCACGGCAAAAAAGATAATGGAGATTAGTGGTGAAGGAGAGATAGTGACTGAAACAAATAAGGCGGTTTGCGAATGCATGAAAGCGATTCTGCTCACGGAGATCGGTCCTGAAGTGTACGGCACACTCATGAATCTCCGTGCGCCCATAAAGACAAAAGACGTGCCATTCAATGACATTATGAAGAAGTTGAAGGAGCACTTCAACCCAAGGCCTCTGGAAATTGCAGAAAGCTATAAATTTGGCACTAGAAACCAGAAGCAGAATGAGACAATCAATGAGTACATTGTTGCCTTGAAATACTTAACTTTGCACTGTAACTTTGGAACTTTTCTCGGACGCGCACTGCGTGACAGATTTGTTTGTGGTCTAGTGGATGAACTAATTCAGTCCAAACTCATGAACACTCCAGATCTTACATTCAAGAAAGCATGCAAGATTGCTACCACAATGGAGATGGCATCAAAGAATGCTCGCGAGTTTCGTCCACCAGGCACTGCAGTGGCCGTTTACAGTCACAAGGCAGTGCCTATGGCCAAACCAAGAGGAGCTAAACCAAAACCTAAGTATGGCGGGGAGCCGAGTTCAGCCAGTTGTTATCGTTGCAACGGTAATCACTCATCCCAATTTTGTCAGTTCAAAATAGCCAAGTGCTATAACTGCCAGAAGAAAGGCCATATCGCCTCAGCATGTCGGGCCAAGCTTAAAACAGGAAACCAACAATCTGCAAGAAACAAGCGACAACACCAGAAAGGAGTTCACAACGGAGATCAACTCAGCTGGAAATGAACTTGGGTTGTACACCATTTATGCAATCAACATCGATAAGCCTACAAATAGCCAAGGCAAGGACTTTCAAACTAAACTATTGATACATGAACAGTTAATCGAAATAATAATAATAATAATAATAATAATAATAATAATAATAATAATAATAATAATAATAATAATAATAATAATAATAATAATAATAATAATATATTTTATTGTCATTGCACATAGGTGCAATGAGATTTGGTATGCAGCTTCCATCCGATGTAATAAACTAATAACATTTAGATACCCCGAGAAACATGATTTATTAAAAAAAAAGAGAACAGTAAAACAGTCTAAAGTGCAAATATGTCTGTGCCGGATCGATGTGCGTGAATACATGGGGGTGGGGGGCACTCAGCAGGGCCGGTTCAGAACAGCGATAGCTCTGGGGATGAAGATGTTCCTGCGTCTGGCAGTGTGGGCGTAGAAGGCCTTGTAACGTCTGCCGGAAGGTAGGAGTTCGAACAGACTATTACAAGGGTGTGAGGAATCTTTGTGGATACTGACGGCCTTCCTGAGGCACCGTGCATAGTAGGTGCCCTCCAAGGCTGGTAGCTGTGTCCCAATTATCTTCTGCGCCCTGTGGACGACGCGCTGAAGAGCTCTCCTCTCCGCCTCCGTGCAGCTGAGATACCACACAGAGATACCATATGTTAGTATGCTCTCTGTGGTGCAGCTGTAGAAGGTTGTCAGCAGCTGTTGGGGCAGACCAGTCTTTTTCAGTGTTCTTAGGAAGAACAGTCATTGCTGTACCTTCTTGACCAGCGCAGCGGTGTTGGTGGACCAAGTGAGGTCCTCCGAAATGTGTGTGCCCAGAAACCTAAAGCTGGACACTCTCTCCACACTTTCCCCGTAGATGGAGATTGGGGCGTATTCTCCATTATGGGTCCTCCTGAAGTAGATGATCAGCTCCTTCGTCTTGGAGGTGTTTAGGGACAAGTTGTTACGTGAGCACCAGTCCGCCAGGTTCTGCACCTCCGCTCTGTAGTTTGTTTCATCACCGTTGGTGATCAGCTCGATCACCGTTGTGTCGTCTGCGAACTTGACGATGGTGTTGGTGTCGAATGCAGGAACACAGTCGTGTGTGAAGAGGGAGTAGAGCATGGGGCTCAGTACACAGCCCTGTGGTGTGCCGGTGCTCAGGGTTATAGTGGAGGACAGGGTGCGGACCCAGTCTCACTGCCTGCGGTCACTCCGTCAGGAAATTCAAGGATCCAGTCACATATCGGCGAGCTGAGGCCTAGCTGGTGAAGTTTGGTGGTGAGCTTGGTGGGGATGATCGTGTTGAAGGCAGAGCTATAGTCTATGAAGAGCATCCTCACGTACGTGCCCTGTCTTTCCAGGTGAGTCAGGATAGTGTGAAGAGCCAGAGAGATGGCATCCTCTGTGGATCTATTTGCCCTGTATGCAAATTAATGTGAGTCCAGTGAGGCAGGGATGCTGGATTTGATGTGAGATAGGACCAGCCTTTCAAAGCACTTCATGGATATTGGAGTTAGGGCAACCGGACGGTAGTCATTCAGGTTGGTGACTTTTGACTTTTTTGGCACCGGCACTATGGTGGCTGTTTTCAGGCACTTGGGGACCGTTGCCAGAGATAGAGACAGGTTAAAGATCCACGTGAATACCTCAGCCAGCTGTACAGCACAGTCCTTTAGTACCCTTCCTTGGACTCCGTCCGGGCCTGCAGCCTTGCGTGGATTGATCCTACGCAGAGCGCACTGTACCTCCTGAGTGCTCAGTGTTAAGACCTGTCCCTCCGACAGGGCCGGGGTTGTTCCACTCCTGGTGGTGTTGCCAGTTTCGAAGTGGGCAAAGAAGGTGTTTAGCCTGTTGGCCAGTGTGATATCACTGTGGGGGCAGGCTGGGCTGCTCTTGTAGTCAGTGATGTCCCTGACACCCTGCCACATGCTCCTGGTGTCCGCGGTATTGAAGTGGTCTTCCACCCTTTGCTGTGGATGTCTTTGGCCTTTTTTATACTTTTGTTCAGGTTTGACCTGGCAGCATTGTATGCAGAAGTGTCAGTGGATTTAAAGGCATTGTTGCGTGCCCTTCTTGCAGATTCTGTACCTCCTTGTTCATCCACGGTTTCCGGTTTGGGAACATCTTTATTTTCTTGTCCACTGTGACAGACTCCACACAGCAGTTGATTGACAACAATCGTGTATTGACATGGCAGCAGATTGTTCGGCCATGTGCAAAGACCTGGACGAAACAAAGTTCCCACAGATACCATTGTTTGACAGTAAGGTCAAGCTGAGAACCTACTCAGGCAAAGTTTTTGAGACATGTGGACAAATGAACTGTAAAGTTCAGCATAATGGTCAGTCAGTAACACTGCCCATCATAGTGGCCAGCTATAGAAATAAACCAACTCTCCTAGGAAAGGATTGGCTAAGTAGAATAGAGTTAGACTGGAAGAACATTTTCAGCATCGATTTGTCCAAATCATGTCTTGAAAACGTCATAAGCAAACATGTAAACATTTTTTCTGACATTACACGGGAATAACAGGGTACTCTGCACACATTCGACTTAAGCAAGATGTGAGACCTGTGTATTGTTGACCAAGACCTGTACCATATGCACTAGAGCAACAAGTGGAGGTAGAACTCAACAGGTTAGAATGGAATGGAGTACTCGTGAAGACAGACCAGAGTAACTGGGCAACGCCAATTGTGGCCATACCCAAGGCCGATTAAACTATTCAACTATGTGGTGACTACAAAGTCACAATCAACCAAGCTGTTGATGATGAACAATATCCGTTACCAACCTCGCAAGATCTGTACGCGGAACTTAGCGGAGCAAGAGTCTTCATTAAACTGGATTTGTCTCACGCTTACGCCCAACTCAATGTCGACAAGGAAAGTCAGCGGTACTTGACTATCAACACACATAAGGGCTTGTATTCATATACTAAGTTGCCTAATGGTGTGAAATCCTCCCCGAAAATGTTCCAGTCTGTCATGGACAAAATGTTACAAGGCATTCCGCACTGTGTGTGCAACCAGGATGACCTACTGATATTCACAGAGGGCCCAATAAAACATCTGGAAATCCTTGAGCAAGTTCTCACACGACTGAACTGCCACAATGTCAAACTGCGACAAAGTAAATGTGCATTTACGCAGTCAGAGGTGGCCTACCTTGGACTCAAAGTAGATGCCAACGGACTTTGCCCTGTGAAGGCGAAAGTTGAAGCAATAGTGAATGCTCCAAAACCCAACAATGTGTTAGAGCTACGATAATTCCTTGGGATGGTGCAGCTCTATGCACGATTCCTTCCAGATTTAGCAACTGTGCTAAAGCCACTACATCATCTGCTACAAAAAGATGTGAAATTGATGTGGGGAAAGGAACAGCAACGTGCATATGACATCTGCAAGGAAAACTTGACAAGTGACAAACTCCTTGTTCACTACAATACGACACTCGAGATGAACCTTGCTTGTGATGCTTCAAGTTATGGTGTAGGTGCAGTGATCTCCCAAGTAATGAAGGACGGACAGGAAAGGCCTATCAGCATCGTGTTCGGAATCAAGAAATTCGATCAGTTTCTTCTGGACAGGCCATTCAACCTAGTGACTGATCACAAGCCACTACTAGTAATACTTGGTCCCAAGTCAGCTATACCTTCTACAGCGGCATCAAGGATACAGCGATGGGAAATGTTGCTGTCCCAGTATGATTACAAGGTTGAGTACAGAAGCTCCAAGTGCAACGCAGTTGCAGATGCGTTGTTCCGGTTGCCCCATGTGAACTCTGACGTGGAAAGTGAGAACTCAATCTGCACACTGCAAGTTGCAGTTGAATACTTTCCAGTGACTGCAACAGAGATTGCAGCAGAAACAGAGAAATACACTGTGCTGAAGAGGGTCTATGAACAGACATTGAATGGTTGGACTGAAATCGATAGTGGATTGAATTCAGTTCTGCTCAGAGCTGAAGCCTTTCTACAATCGACGCCATGAATTATCATGTGAGCAGGGATGCATTAAGTGGGGTTACAGAGTGGTTGTACCAGAGTCTTTGAGAAACAAAATTATGAATGAACTTCATGCCGAATATCCTGGCATAGTAAGCATGAAGTAAATTGCCAGAAGTTTTGTGTATTGGCCTGGTATTGACAGTGACATCGAGTCACTAGTGAGCAAATGTAGTGCCTGCCAAAATTGCCAGAGGAAACCACCAAAAATAGTAAGATTAAACGAGAACTTACAGTTCGAAGTTTGATCGTTATTTTATGAGGAGTACGTTAGGGAATACGTGAAGAACCCCACCAGGACGCATGCGTGTCATTCTTCAAAGCAGCGGTGTGAAATCACAGATAACTGTAATGACTTAAACATAGTAAGATTAGAGAAGAAATACCAGTTGAGTATATGATCATGGGTGGGAGCGGAGGGCACGTATTTCCTCAACGTACTCCTCATAAAATAACGATCAAACTTCGAACTGGTAAGTTCTCGTTTAATCTTACTATTTTACTTCGGAGTCACGTGAGTGACTACGTGAAGATTTCAAAGCTCTGTGATTTCATGCCGTGGAAACAAGTCCATGCATCACATCTGCCTTAATGACTGTAGGAGGAATTGTGTCAACATATTTTAGACATGAATCCGACATTGAAATCCATGAATTGATTAACACAAATTATAGCCCCTATTTATGGGGTAATTAAATTACAGAACTTAAATTGTTTCTGCAAATGTTCCAGGTTTAATGACTGATTTATGATAAAATAGTTGGAATGTTTTTCCCCTGACCATCCTGCTGCCTTGAGGATTTGGTCCATTGGTACATCCAACTGCATAGCTGCCGATGTAGCTGCAGCCCTGGTGGAATGAGATTTAAAAATATTAGTATCCATCCCAGCCTGTATTAGAACCTGTTTCAGCCATCTTGAGATGGTCTGGACCGTCACTCTTTTGTGTGGTTGCTTATGGCTGACTAAAAGTGCCTTCTCATTGCCTCTGATGATTTTCGTGTTCTCCATGTATAACGACAAATGTCTTACTATACAGAGACGATCATCTGTTGGGTAAGACCTAAATTCTATATTGAGGCCTGCTGAGCCCTGTCTGTTCTGCTTTACTAATTCATAAATATGAAACGTAATATTTTCAGATGAAGAAGTCATGTGTCCAGTCTTAATTTATGTAATGACTATACCCTTTGTGCCGTGACCAATGCCATTAGCATGACTGTTTTTAATGTCAGTCTATGTAGGGACAGAGCTGTTGCTGGAGACCAATTCCTGAGCATCTTCAGGACAATACTCACATCCCATATTTGGGAGTACCTGGTTCTTGGGGGATTGGTATTAAAAATTCCCCTCATAAGTTTTGTTACTAGTGGGTGAGTCCCAGCAGAGTGACGCTCTGTTCCTTGCCATAGATAAGTTGATAGGGCACTTCTGGCGCAGTTGATGGCACTATAACCGAGCCCCTCATCATAATGGAGGCCTGCCAGGTATTCCAGAACAGATGGGATGTTCATATCTTTGTAGGTGATGCTGTTTTTGTGACAATACATCTCCCACTTCCTGATATAGACCAGATACTGTTTTTTGGTGGACTGTCTGTGGCCAGCCGAAATCATGTTCACTGTTCGGTCCGTCAGTCCCAGCTGTAGTAGTGGTATTTTTAAACTCTACAAATTAATAAATTCAAATAGTTATGGCATGGGTGGCTATCCCTTGTTACGGGATGAACCAATAAATCTGGTCTATTCGGGATAGTGATACATGGTTCTAATACCATGTTCAGTATCACTGGGAACCAAGGTTGAGTAGGCCAATCGGGTACTACCAAAATACCAGACGCAGAGTCTTGCTGTATTTTCCTTAATACCCGACTGATGAGGCAGAAAGGAGGGAATGCATAAATAAACAATTTCCCTCCCCCCCCCAATGCAGCGAAAATGCATCTGTCGCCGCTGCCCCAGGGTCTGGTTCCCACGAAACATAGTTTGATAACTGGTGATTAAGCCTGGATGCGAATAGATCGATATCTGGTGTTCCATATCGTGCTGTAATATCAGCAAATACTTTTTATTCAACATCCATTCGGTGTTTTCATTAAATTTGCGTGACCTGGTGTCTGCCACTAAATTTAGTTTACCTGGTAGGTAAGTAGCTGATATCCAAATATCTCTCTGGATACACCACTGCCAAATTGTATTAGCCAGATTGTCACATGATGTCGATTTGTTTCCACCCATGTGGTTGATATATGCTACCACGGTGGTATTGTCAATCTGTAGTCTAACATGCTGATGCTATGACCCAGTACAATATGACTTTAGGCCATAGAATGCACCCAACATTTCCAGGTAGTTTATGCCCAGTGTTAGTAATAATGATGCCTCCTGAGCAGTCCATCTACCTCCACAGCTGGAGATGGAATTGGTGGCACCCCAACCAAGTGCACTGGCATCAGTTTGTAGCACCATAGAAGGGTTGCTGATAATGATTGGATTGAAACAAAGCCAAATGTTATCTATCCACCATTTTATTTCCATTATAGCTTTGATTGGTAGCTTCATTGGTCTGTCAAAATGACCAGCATTGATTTTGAGTGCTTGTATTTTTGCTCTCTGTAAATTTTGGTAATGTAAAGGTCCAAATTGTGTGGCTGGAAAAGCAGCCACCATTTTGCCAATTACTTTTGCTACCAATCTGATGGACGGTTACTGATGTCAATGAGGTTATTGCAAGCCTCTATTAAGTCTATAGCCTTTCCCTTTGGCAAAGTCACCGACATGTGAACTGAGTCAATGGTGAACCCCAAATAGTCCATAGTAGTGGAAGGCGTTAATTTAGATTTAACTGGATGGATAATAAACCCCAGTTTTTCAAATAACTATTTTGTGGCTGTTACAGTTTGTTTGGCCAATTCCAAAGTTTTGCCCACAATAAGTATGTCATCTAGATATCCCATGACCATGTGCTTTCGTTTCCGTAGTAACGCTAGGGCTGGTTTCAAAATTTTAGTGAACAGCCTGGGGGCTGATGCTAATCCATTTGGCAGCGTTCTATACTGCCAATGCTGTCTCATCCAGTTGAATTTAAATAACATATGTGGTCACCTCGTATAGGCACTGAATAGTAAGCATTTTTTAATCGATGCTAGCCATGAAGTAACCTTTGGAAATCAATTGTTTAGCAGTAACTAAGGTTTCCATTTTAAAATGAATATATTGTACAAATGTATTCAATTTGGTCAGATCTATGATGATGCGACAACCACCATCTTTTTTGTTTTTGGTAAAGATATTGGACACGAATTCTAGCGGTTCGTGTTGGGATTTTTCAATTACCCCTTTTGCGTAAGGCCGCTCCAGTTCAGCATGCGCTTCTGATTTTTCTTTACCGGAAAGTACGAACATTCAGTTCGGTATATGTTGAACTGGAGGGCTGTACTTGTGTATAATTCTATTGTATATCCCTGGATACTGCTTAAAATATAAGTATCGGTAGTTAACATACTCCATGCATCCAGAAAGGAGAGTAATCTCCCCCCAACCTCCATGCTCCATGCAATTTGTAGGGAACCAGACCCACCGACCTCCATAGTTACCAGTGGCAGGTTTACTTCTTTTTGTAAATCCTTCGTTGATGTTGAGGCGTCGGTGTCTGGGTTTGTGGTTTGGTTGATGTTGGAGGATTGCGTATCTTCCAAGAAGGCCGGTCTGGGCCATGGCCTAAGAAAGACTCATGTTTGGTGTACCGGACCATCGAGCTTTCACCAGTCGGTCTTGTTCTACTGGTGGGTGCGTAAGGGTGCTGTCTATGGCCGTGTGTTGCAAAGCAGTGCCAGTGCATCCTGTTGGTCCTGCGACATGTCCTTCTCATCCACTGTGCGGTTGAAAGCTGTTATCCCCGCTGTTTAGGAGTTTCCATATACAATTATTTATTACAGGAACATTCAGGGATATACAGTTACAGTCAGGTGTCCTCCAGGTTTTGGCCAGTCTGGTCTGGCTGTATGAAGTTGGACACCATGTCCAGTAGATTTTCACGTTCCTGCACCCCCTGCACACTTGATTTCTGTTCTGCAAACCCCTCTTCAGGATCAGCCCAGAACTGACCCCCAGTACTCCCCTCTGACGAGGGAGAAGCACTGTGCAGCCCTACAAGAGGTGCTGCTGTGAGTTTTACATAGAGCCCACAGTGACTCGACTCCATCTCCCGGAGCCTGTCACGTTGGATCAAATGCTCCACACACTCTCCATCCGGCTCCAGCACTCACGGTCGCTGGCCGCCCGCGGCTGCTCAAAGTCGGACTCATCTGAGTCCATGACTTTGATGGTTTTTTGTTTTGCCTTACCGCCCGGCCGCGGAGTGGATCTGGCCGGTGCGGAGGCGACATCGGGCACAGCTGATTCCATTATAGGTGATTCAAGTGCCGCTGGCCGCTGCTGGCCCACAAGCTTTGTCGCAGCCCTCGTTGGTTTCTTCGACTTTTCCATGCTCCCTACCTGTAATCAGCATGGGAAAACACAAAAAGACCGCAGAGTACTCTTACCTGCAGGTCCTGGTTTAAATTGTCACTACGGGGGAACGTCGTTCCACCACGCCTCCTGCCGTTTTCGACTAGTCAAAGTCGACGGCCCCATTCTGAATAGTCTCCCGCCCGGCCGTGGTGTTCTGGCCGGCGCGGGACCAAAAGTCGGCACAGCTGACCCCACTTACGGGGCTTGTGCCTTCAGCTGCTGCTGGCTCCCGCAACTTCGCGGTCCTCCCCAGCCAGCTTTACTCGCAGCACTTGTGGACATTATTTTGTCCAGCTTCCCCCCCCCTGTGTAAAAACAGTGCGGGGACAAAAACTACCGCAGAGTAAATCACTTACCTGCAGGTCGCGGTTTCAAACTTACCGCTGCGGGGGAACGCTCGACCCCGCCTGTCGTTTCGCAAGCGTGAAAGCGATATGACACGCATGCATCCTGGCGGGGTTCTTCACGTAGTCACTCACGTGACTCCGAAGTAAAACATCACTGCAACCCTGGTCATGGCCAAGTAGACCTTTTCAGAGAGTTCATGTAGATTTTTGTGAAAAGGGTAATGATCTGGTACTTTCTGGTACTAGTAGATAGTCATTCCAAATGGATTGAGTTTAAGCATATAGGGTCAAGCACTACTACTGAGCGAACCATAGATGAGTTGAGGTCGATTTTTGCATGCCAGGTTTACTGGAAGAACTTGTTTCTGATAAAGGGCCTCAGTTTCATTCAGAATGGTTCAAAGAGTTCATGCAGTGGAATGGTGTAAAACACACATTTGTTCCCCCATACCATCCAGGCTCCAATGGGGTGATGGAAATGTCTAGTTCAACCCAATTTGGCCTTGAGAGTTGAGCAAAAACAGTTAAGTCAAAAATGCCATTTTGACTTCCACAAAAAGGAGAGGTACTTCAAGCCAGATGAGTAGGCTCGTGTTCTCAGTCCTCCCAACAAGCCCAGTCGAGACAAATGGGATGTTGGGAAAATGGTGGAAGTGTGTGGAACAAAAAGATACTG
This sequence comes from Amblyraja radiata, assembly GCF_010909765.2. Classification (NCBI taxonomy): domain Eukaryota; kingdom Metazoa; phylum Chordata; class Chondrichthyes; order Rajiformes; family Rajidae; genus Amblyraja; species Amblyraja radiata. Next base: position 43,619,880 of record NC_045966.1, read on the forward strand.
AGTTGGTTGGAGATAGGATCAAAAGTGTTCATGTTGACCAAATGATTCCAGGCAAAGATGAACCAAAAACTGAGCATGATGTCCTAATCCCTGAGTTTTTATCTGAAAGTGAGATGGTAGAGACCACTGTGATTGAAACACAAAGTTCAGTTAGTACAGACAAAGAAACAGATTCCTCTGGTCAAAGTCAGGGTACTAAAACATAGCCAAACAAGCCTACAGTTGAGTCAACACCTAAACCTGTTACACCTGTTAGACGATCAGGCAGGATCCGTAAACCAGTAGTCAGGTTAGGTTTGTAAGTTAAGTAACTCACTGTATAAGTAAAACGAAAATGTGTAGATATGTAAAATAAATATTTTATGCTATCATTAGAATTTCATGAATACTGGTTTAAATGGAGTATCACAACTACAAAATTGTAACTGAGTACTTAGATTTAATACTTTAAAAAAGGAGAGCAGTGTAATGTATTCATACATATTCATGTATATGTTAATGAGTTGGTGTTCAATATAAGCAGGGAATGTTGGGTAATAAAGCTCTCTCTTGTGATCCATGCAACCAGCGTGTCAGTTGTTATTCATTCTGCCGTCCAGAATATAACACTCCTGTGCTCCAAGGAATAAAGTCCTAGCCTGCCCAACCTCTCCCAAGGCCTACAAACCCGCCGTCTTTGGGATGTAGGAGGAAACTGGAGCACCCGAAGGAAACCCACGTGGTCACAGGTAGAATGGGTAAACTCTATACATAGACGGTACCCGAGGCCGGGATCGAATCTGTGTCTCAGGCGCTGTGAGGCTCTGTGCCACTGTGCCGCCCATGATAGGTATAACTGGACTTAATGCTGCCATAAAACGAATGGCTCCATACAGATGTGTTTATGATATTGTTCTTTTATACTCCCCGCAATTTCATGTAAGTAGGTACATTGCATGACTAATGTGCAGATCGAGTTGTTAAACACCTCCAGTGCTAAAACAGATACGCTGCGTTCATTATCCTTCATGTGGTAGAGAAGGTCAAAAATCACTGTTTTATTAAGTTACGTTTCTTTGCACTGTGATGAATTATCTATACCTTAGGAACTCGCAACCACAGTGAATGACTGTTTTTTTCCACAGCTTTTCTCTCAGGTAAGTATGGACCTCACTTACATATTTAGAAATGCTAATTCCAGAAGGGAATTATGGTAACAGGAGCATGAGACTGAGGCACTGTGATAGACACAAAATGCAGCAGTAAATCAGCAGGTTGGGCAACATCTCTGGAGAAAAGGAAGAGGTGATGTTTCGGGTCGAGACCCTTCTTCAGACCTCAGGCCTTCAGAACCTCAGACTGAGGCTCTGCACCACGCCAAGGAACTGTGGAGCAGAGGTAGAGTTGCTGCCTATTACAGCACCAGTTACCCTATATCAATCATGACTATGGGCACTGTCTGTATGGAGTTTACATGTTCTCCCTGTGTGACCGCATGGGTTTTATCCGGGTGCTCTGGTTTCCTCCCATATTCCAAAGATGTGCGGGTTTGTAGGTTAATTATCCTCCAGACATTTGCCCTGGAGTGTAGGAAAGAATTAATGTACGGGGTGATTGTTGGTCAGCGTGGACTTGGTGGGCCAAAGGGCCTGTTTCCACACTGTATCTCTAAACAGAAGAAGAGACAAAGAGTGAAACATTGCACTCCATTCTGTTGGAAGTCATTTCTTTGACATGTCCCTATAACTCTTGTTATAAGTAGTTCCATAAAACTCTATTCCAGTTTTAGTTTTAGAGAAACAGGCCCTTCAGCCCACCGAGTCCACCCTGTCCATCGATCACTCGTTCACACAAGTTCTATGTCATCCCATTTTCGCAGTCACTCCCTACAGGGCAATTTTACATAGGATAATTAACCTGCAAACCTGCACATCTTGGGATGTAGATTCAATCCTGAGCACCCAGAATAAATGATTGTGGTCACAGGGAGAGCATACAAACTCCCCACAGACAGCGCCTGAGGTCAGGAACGAACCCAGGTCTCTTGCGCTGTGTTCATCTCCGGCCTTTGTTCCAACGATCTGCCTATCAAAATCCCGCTTGCCTGCATCCACCTGTGACTTGCCAGGCTTTGTCCTGCCCCACTACTCTTCTAGCTTCATTTCTCCCACCACTACAGTCAGTCTGAAGAAGGGTCCCGACCCGAAACGTCACCCATCCTTTTTCTCCAGAGATGCTGCCTGACCAGCTGAGTTACACCTTCTTGTTGTGTCTATCTGTTTACCCTACAAACCGAAGATGGTGGTTTACAAATTAAAGCCGCAAGGCGGTGAAGTAACTCAGCGTATCAGGCAGCATCTCCGGAGAACATGGATAGGCAACCTTAGAGGAAAGGGAAGAGTTAATCTAAATAATAGATAACGAATATCTTCTCCAAATCACTATCTGACCTGCGCTCATCGCCAAGTATGTTACAAGCAATTATGTCCGCCTGAGTAATACCATGATTAAGAGAAGAGGGAAAACGAGGCACTGCGTGAAACTGGCCACCTCCTCAATGTGTAAAGGATAAGGATGGCTAACTAGCTTACATTACTTTATTACAGCTTCAGTTCATCATTTCTGAAGCTGGTAAACAGGGGGAGTGTTGATGGATTTGCTTATGGATGCAAGGCAGGGATGGCAGAGCCCGCTGAGAACTAAATGAGACCAATTAAGGCTGTCTTTCAATCACACCTGGAAGAAATTTATGTTTAGAGTTTCACCTTTTTATCATCAGCAGGCGAGGGTCAATGAGAGATCTCTGCTGCCTGGAGGTGGGATCGCTACAGTAACGCAACAAACAAGCGGCCTTCCAGGGTCCATAGAAGTCAAACAGTTCTCGTAGCCTTTGCAGTTCGTGTGGTTTTTACTTTCCCTTTTCAGTTTGACATCGTAAAGGTTTTCCTCAGCATTCACTTCCCCACCCTCTTGCACCTATAGTTTAGATTAGTTTACTTTAGAGAAACGGCACGAAAACAGGCACTTTGGCACACCAAGTCCTCGTCGACTTTTACAATTTTACCAAAGCTATCCAGAGATGCTGCCTGACCCGCTGAGTTACTGCAGCATTTTGGGTCTTTCCATCTAACCTACAAACCTGCATGTCTTTAGGATGTGGAAGGAATCCAGAGCACCCGAGGAAATCCTCGCAGTCACAGGAAGAATGTGCAAACTCCACACATGCAGCACCCGTAGTCAGGATTGAACCCGGGTCCCTGGCGCTGTGAGGCAGGTGCTCTACCAGCTCTGCCACTGTATTACCTTGTTACATTTTAGTTGTTTAGAGACATAGTGTGGAAACTGAGTCTGTGCCAACCAATAATCGCTCATATGCCAGTCAATAGACAATAGACAATAGACAATAGACAATAGGTGCAGGAGTAGGCCATTCAGCCCTTCGAGCCAGCACCGCCATTCAATGTGATCATGGCTGATCATCCCCTATCAGTACCCCGTTGCTGCCTTCTCCCCATTTCTCCTGGCTCCGTTATCGTTAAGAGCCCTATCTAGCTCTCTCTAGAAAGTATCCAGAGAACCGGCACTCTGAGGCAGAGAATTCCACAGACTCACAACTCTCTGTGAGAAAACGTGTTTACTCATCTCCGTTCTAAATGCCTTAACCCTTATTCTTAAACTGTGGCCCCTGGTTCTGGACTCCCCCAACATCGGGAACATGTTTTCTGCCTCTAGCGTGTCCAAACCCTTAATAATCTTATATGTTTCAATAAGATCCCCTCTCATCCTTCTAAACTCCAGAGTATACAAGCCCAGCAGGTCCATTCTCTCAGCATATGACAGTGCTGCAATCCCAGAAATTAACCTTGTAAACCTACTCTGCACTCCCTCAATAGCAAGAATGTTCTTCCTCAAATTAGGGGACCAAAACTGCACACAATACTCCACGTTTGGTCTCACTAGGGCCCAACACAACTGCAGAAGGACATCTTTGCTCCTATACTCAACTCCTCTTGTTATGAAAGCCAACATGCCATTAGCTTTCTTCACTGCCTGCTGTACCTGCATGCTTACTTTCATTGACTGATGAACAAGGACCCCCAGATCCCGTTGCAATCCTCTTGTAGACACCAGGGACAATACATAGAAGCAAATTAACCTACAAACGTGCATGTCTATGGAATGTGGGAGGAAAACGGTGCATCCTGAGAACACTGGGTGAATGTACAAACTCTGTACAGACAGCACCCATGGTCAGGATCGAACCAGGGTCTCTGGCACTGTGAAGCAGGGGGAAGATCACCCCTCAGCTTCCTCACATTGTTCTTGTGTCTCCGATTTTACTGCAGGAAAGAATAAAGGCTTGAGTTTTCCCACTCGAAAATTCCAGCCTGATTTCTCGGTGTCAGTTCCACATTTGAGGTTACACAAGAGAGATAAACTTTATTAGGAGACGCACTGCTGAATAATACCTCTCTTTCTTCATCTCACCTTTCGTGACCTATCCTGAAGCAATCAGCACCATTTTTCTTCCACTGGTCATTTTGTTCTTGATTAATCTGGCTTTACCTTTGTGGCTGAACCTCATGGAAATGTAGGAAAATGTTATTGATTGTCCAATGAGCAGTGACAGTGATGCTAACCTAAATATAAGTTAATGCTGCCCTTGGTAATATTTTATTCTAATGGATCTCTAGTTTATAGAGCACACTGGCAGGCGAGAGATTGTAAGCTTCAGGAGTGAATTTAGAGAAGACAAACTGATGGTCTTTTTATGCTTGTCTGAAATGGGTCTGTCAGCTGCAGTGACTCCTAGTGCCCTGATATCTGCCCTGCTTTTATTGTGTGCCTGACAACAGGACACTGGCAGCAACAGGGAAGGAACTAAGCGGTTGTACAGTTGATTCTAACAATGTGTAATTGCATCTTTTACCATAACATGCCAACCAAGTTGCCAAACCAATCTTGTTCCACATGCTTACATCTAGCTCATACCCCTCCAAAACATGTGCTGGTAAATGGGATCACCACACAGTGCATTCAGAAAGTATCCAGACCCCTTCACTTTTTCCACATTTTGTTATGCTACAGCCTTATTTTTAAATGGAATACATTCTTTTTTTTTTAACATCAATCTACACACAATACCCCAGAATGAAGAAGGGAAAACAAGTGTTTAGAAATGTTTGCAAAGTAATTAAAAATAAATAACTGAAATATCACATTTACATATGTATTCAGACCCTTTGCTATGACACTCAAAATTGAGCTTATGTTCATCCTTTTTCCATTGATTATCCTTGAGATGTTTCTACAACTTGATTGGAGTCCACCAGTGGTAAATTAAATTGGTGACTTGGAAAGGCACACACCTGTCTATATAAGTTCCCACAGTTGACAGTGCATGTCAGAGCAAAAACCAAGTCATGAAGACAAAGGAATTGTCTGTAGACCTCTGAGACAGCATTAAGTCGAGACACAGGTCTGGGGAAGGGTATAAAATAATTTTGGCAGCATTGCAGATCCCGAAGAGAACAGTGGCCTCCTGCATTCTTAAATAGAAGAACTTTCGAACCATAGAGCTGGCTGCCCGACCAATCGGGGGAGAAGGACCTTGGTCAGGCAGGTGAGCAAGAACCCGATGGTCACTCTGACAGAGCTCCAGTGTGGCTCTGTGGAGATGGGAGAAACTTCCAGAAGGACAACTATATCTGCAGCACTCCACCAATCAGGCCTTAATGGTAGTGGACAGACAGAAGCCAGTTCTCAGTAAAAGGCACATGACAGCCCGCTTGGAGTTTGCCAAAAGGCATGAGAAACAAGATTCCGTGGCCTGCTGAAACCAAGATTGAACTGTTGCCAAGTGTCACATCTGGAGGAAACCAGGCATCGCTCATCACCTGGCCAATACCATACCTATGGTGAAGCATGGTGGTGGCAGCATCATGCTGTGAAGATGTTTCTCAGCTGCAGGTACTGGGAGACTAGTCAAGATTGAGGGAAAGATGAATGGAGCAAAGTACAGAGAGATCCTTGATGAAAACCTGCTCCAGAGTGTTCAGGACCTCAGACTGGGGCGGAGGCTCACTTTCCAACAGGACAACGACCCTAAGTACACAGCCAAGACAACGCAGGAGTGGCTTCGCAACAAGTCTGTTAATGTCCTTGAGTGGCCCAGCCAGAGTTCGGACTTGAACACGATCGAACATCTCTGGAGGGACCTGAAAATAGCTGTACGCTCCCCATCCAACCTGACAGAGCTTGAGAGGATCTGCAGAGAAGAATGGGAGAATACAGGTGTGCCAAGCTCGTAGCATCATACCCAAGAAGACTTGAGGCTGTAATTGCTGTCAAAGATGCCTCAACAAAGTACTGAATAAAGGGTCTGAATACTTACCGGCATGTAATTATGATATTTCAGTTAAAAAAAAAATAATAATTTGCAAAAAGTTCTAAACACCTGATTTTGCTTTTTTATTATGGGTTATTGTGTGTAGATTGATGATAAAAAAAATGAATTTAATCCCTTTTAGAATAAGGTTGTAATGTAACAAAATGAATACTTTGTGAATGCACTGTAGATAGGTACAATGATGTTTCATGAATAAGGTGAGATGTAAAGGTCTGGTCTTCTTGGTTGCATGAATCTATGTGTAGAGTTTGCGCATTCTCGTTGTGAACGCAACACCTCTTCTGGGTACACATTTCAAATCCCCCACATCCCAAAAACATGTGGGGTTATAGTTTAATAGGCCTCTGTTAAATAGACACAGGTGTGGGTAATAGATAAGAAAATGGGATAGCATAGAGTTGGTGTGAATGGGAGATAGGCGACACAGTGGCGTGGCTGGTAGAATTGCTGCCTTACAGCACCAGAGACCCAGGTTCGAGCCTGAATACGGGTGCTGTCTGTGTGGAGTTTGTACGTTCTCCCTGTGACTGCATGGGTTTCCTCAGGATGCTCCAGTTTCCTTCCACATTCCGAAGATGTGCATGTTTTTAGGTTAATCGAATTTTGTAATTTGCCCCCCATGTGTAGGATGCAAAAATGGGATACCATTGATGGGCCATGTCGACTCGATTAATCTTTAAATTCTAAACTCTATGACTGCACTGATATCAGACATTCCTTCATCACTGCTTTGTCTGAATAAACAACTTCTTACCTAACGGCAGTGGGAGAGCATCCACAGAGCACAAAGAGAGGTTTAGGTTTAGGTCTAGGTTTAGGCTTATTATTGTCATACGTATCGAGGTGCTGTAAAAAGTTTTGTTTAGCTATACAAACGGGTCAGATAATATTGTACATAAATACAATCGTCAAACTTTGGTACAATAGATAGAGCAAAGGGGACTATATACAGTGCAAAATATTGTTCTTAGCATTAGTTCCCTAGACAGAGTCTAATATCCTCAATGGGCTAGAGGTAAATCAAACAGTACCCTAGCTTATGGAAGCCTGATAACGAAGGGGAAGAAACTGTTCCTGAGTCTGGTGGTGCGTGCTTTCAAGCTTCTGTCTTTTCTGTTTGATGGGAACAGGGAGAAGAAAGAATTACAGGGGTGTGACAAGTTGGGGATTATGTTGGTTGCTTTTCCAAGGCAATGTGAAGTGTAGATGGGTCACTGGAAGGGAGATTGGTTTGTTTCATTGGTCTGAGCTGCATCCACAATTCTCTGTAATTTGGTGCAGTCTTGGATGGAGCTGATAGAGTCATTCAGCATGGAAGCAGGCTGCTCAGCCAACTTGCCCACACCAACCAACATGTCCCATCTACACTTGTACCACCTGCCTCCTTTTGACCCACATCCCTCTAAACGTGTCCTATCCATGCACCTATCTAAATGTTTCTTAACTGTTGCGATGGTACCTGCCTCAACTACCTCCTCTGGCATCTCATTCAATACACCCTCTACCCTTTGTGTGAAAAAGGTAACCCTTATGTTCTATTAAATCTTTCTCCCTCACTGTAAACCTATGCCCTCTGGTTCTCTATTCCCTATGCTGGGCAAGAGACTGTGCATCTACCCCATCTATGGCTATCTTTCCTTATTACAATAGGTATTCTTGTGCGCACTTCAACAGATCAATTGGTCTTGTTGTTTCAAAGCCGTTACAAACGACGTAAGTCATGCAATCCTAAGAGTTAAGTTGTCCTGTGAGAGTAATCAGATTTTTAATTAAGTCTAATTGGGCTTGGAAAGAAGGATGCACAAATCACTGTCATTCTAGAACTTTGTGTGCCCAAGCTCTGAAAGCATCATTAATCTTTCATTCCCGCTTATGTAGCCAGAACATAGCCACCTGCCTTGGCTTAATTGAAAGAGGAATACTATAGCACGCCCTGTTTTCTGTTCACTGGTTTTAGTCCAATAACAGAGTTATCAAGCTGGATATTTATTCTGAGTTACATAAGGAGGTATTGGGAGAGATGGCCAGTAACTCAGTTAATAAAAATGTGTCACAAAGTGTGGGAGTAACTCAACGGGCCACGCAGCATCTCTGGAGAACATGGATAGGCAACGTTTCAGATCAGGACCCTTCTTCAGGCTGAAAGTAACAGACAAAGCCTGGCAAGTAATAGGTGGAAATGTAGAATCAAGGAACTGCAGATGCTGGTTTATAAATTTTAAAAAAGGACTCAAGGTGCTGGAGTAACTCAGCAGGTGTCTTCGGACTCTTCTTCAGACCAGTGATAGATGGGTACAGGTGATGAGAGGTTTTGAATGTGAATAAAGGCTGAAGATGAAAATGAGACAAAGGGGATGGTGTCAGATAAGGAGGGAAGTGGAGTGAAATGTAAATCTAGAGGGAGGGATATTGGTGGAACGGTTTAGAGGGGGTAGGGGGAGAGGATAATGGAGAGGTGGGCGGAGAAGTGAGGGGGGACCTTTTGTAATTTAGTCGGGCAGCACGGTGGCGCAGTGGCAGAGTTGCTACCTTTCAGCACTAGAGACCCGGGTGTGATCCTGACAATGGGTGCTATCTGTCCGGAGTTTGTGCATTCTCCCTGTGACCGCATGGGTTTTCTCCAGGTGCTCCCGTTCTCCACGGTGCAAAACCAAGGTGTTACAGACACACACCACGATGAACAGGAAGGTTTGCGCTGTAATTAAGAGGGCTAAAGCACAGTGTATGGTAAGTCCGTTAAAAGGGGGGGAGGGAGAGGGGAGGGAGGAGAAGGAGTGAAGATACATTTTAAGAAGCCAGAGATACACGGCTGTGAAGCTCAGCGGACATTTAACATTACCGGTCAGTTATCCTTCGTTCTGAAAACTACTGCATACCTTTTTTTCCCCAATGAGCCAATGAAATTTGCCGGTCCGCACCGGCTACAACCTATGAGAACCTCCGAGAAGCTTCGACCTCCTGGCAACCTATTAGGACCTCCTGGCGACCCACCTAGAATTCTCGCTACTCTCCATGGCGCCTTCATTCTAGTCGCCGCTAATTTATCAACATTTTACATGGGGTATACGTTCTTGAAAAACAACGCGGATCACAAAGCGAGTAAATGGAATATATATACGCGGCTATGCTGTCAGGCTTAATTTGAGCGCATTACTTTTAAAATACGAGTGCGTAAATTACCGGTAGGCTCTGTGATTAAACCAAGCGCGTTATTCCAAAAATGCTTAACTCAAACACTCGTGAAAAGTAAGACGCCTGTACAATAGATTGAGCAAAGGGTACAGTTAGAAAGCTCACAGCTAAATGTTATTATCAAAAACTAATTGTTTGAGGAATTTGCTTTGGCTATTGTGTTGTTACTTGACAAAGCAAAATGCGCTTCAAAATGGATTAATTAGTTAAGAGGTTTGCTGGGACATCCTGAACTTGGGAAAAGTCTTGTATGTGCTCACAAAATGTGTAGGAAGGAACTGCAGATGGTGGTATGCACCGAAGATAGACAAAGTAACTCAGCGAACCCGGCAGAATCTCTGGAGAGAAGGAAAGGTGATGTTTCGGGTCGGAAGCCTTCTGCAGACTGAGAGATGGGTGGGGGTGGGGGGGGAATAGTGTTTGTGTGGGGGGAGGGGGGGGGGGGGGGGGGGGTGATGGCGAAACTGGAAGTGAGAAAATGCCAGAACAAATCAGGTCCAGCAACAGAGGGAAGAGTGGAGTCCATATTGGCCCATTGTTGGCTGAGGAAGATGTAATAACAACAGGAATACCAGGATGCGAAAAGTGGATATGGTAGGATGACTAGGTTGGGGAAGGGGGAGAGAGAGTGAAACCTGGCCATTCACCTAATTTGAGTGTGGCCTCCCTCTGACAGTGGAGGAGGCCCAGGACAGAAAGGTCAGTGTGGGAATGGGAAAGGGAGTTAAAATGTTTGGCATCCGGGAGATCGCATAAGCCAAGGTGGACTGAGCGTAGATGTTCAGTGATGCAATCGCCCAGTCTACGTTTGGATTTGCCAATATATAGGAGACCACAGTGCGAGCACCGGATACAGTCAATGAGGTTGGAGGGGGTGCAAGTGAGCCTTGTAAGTGCTTGTTCATTTGTTTACCTGCCCAGCACACATAAGCAAAGCATCATGAATCAAGCAGAGTGCTTCAGCTCAGCTTCCTCAATCAGCACTGCCAGTTCTGCTGACAACAAACCACCCCTCTCTCAAAAGGAATCAGTCAGCCAAATGATGTGCTGGAGGCTCTCACACTCTTTGTCAATGTCAGGTTTGGATTCAAATCCCACGTGACATTATAATCTGCGAGCGGGCAGGAAATATGGTGCTTCAACAAGCAAGTGAGAACTGATACCCTCCTCATCACTATCATCAGGCACGTTGCAAAATGTGTAATCTCCGATCCTGTCTATCCTTTCCCATGGCTGCTCTGCGATCAATAAATGGCAAAGACTCTGGAGCTAGATTGCTGCAACCCGACAGTCGGTATCAGAGGGAGGGAGGACTGCACTTTAGATATGCTGGTATTTCTGATACGGGTGGCTAACAGTCAACTGTGATCTTATCATTTGTCTGATGTCTTTTAGTAGTTTACGTATTGACGTATGAATATTGACTTCACTAACTTCAAGTAACCCTTGCTTTCCCTCTCTCTCCATCCCTCTACTCCAACCAGTCTGACCTGGTTAAAATATTTATCTCTGCTCGCTTCATTGTCACCTTCTCCCAGCTAACAACGATCTATTCTACATTTCCCTTGAACTTTGACTCTTTTGATGTCTCGTTTTCACACCTCACACTTCCTTATCTCTGTGTCTCCCTCTCCCTGACTCTTTGTCTGAAGAAGGTCTCAAGCCGAAACATCACTCATTCCTTCTATCCAGAGATGCTGCCTGTACCGCTGAATTTCTCCAGCATTTTGTGTCCATCCAATGTAAACCAGCATCTGCATTTCCTTCCTACACAATTTCAGTAGTTTCGTTTAGATTAATTTAGCTTAGATTAATTTAGTTTAGATTAATATTGTTTAGTTTAGAGGGTGCTGTCTGTACGGAGTTTGCATGTTCACCTTGCGATCACATGGGTTTTCGACAGCTGCTCCGGTTTCTTTCACACTCCAAAGACGTACAGGTTTGTCAGTTAATTGGCTTCAGTAAAAATTGTAATTTTACCCTAGTGTGTAGAATAATGCTAGTGTATCGGAATCGCTGGTCGATGCGGCTGAATCGCCTGTTTCTGTGATTAATCTTGAAACTAAACTAAAGATACAGCATGGAAGCAGGCCCTTTGGACCAACAAGACACTGTCGAACATCGACCACCCGTTCACACTTGTTTTATATTATTCCAGTTTGCATGCTATATCCTTTGGACTATTTACAGAAGCCACTTTAACTTACAAACTTGCACGTATTTGGAATGAGGGACGAAACTAGAATACCCGGAGGAAACCCATACACTCACAGGGAGAACTTTGGGCATTAGAGATACAGCACAGAAACAGGCCCTTCAGCCCAGTGAGTCTGTGCTGACCAGCGATCACACCGTACACTAGCACTATCCTACACTCTAGGGACAATTTACAATTTTTACCAAAGCCAATTAATCTACAAACCTGTACGTCTTTGGAATGTGGGAGTAAACCGGAGCACCTGGAAAAAAACCACGTGGTCACAGGGAGAATGGACAAACTCCGTACAGACAGCACCCGTAGACAGGATCGAACCGGGGTCTACTGCCGCTGTGAGGCAGCAACTCTACTGCTGCACCACTGTGCCGCCCATTGAGGCCTGACCAATGTTCTGATCAATGATCACTGGACTTTATCCACCCCTATCATATCCTGCCTGAAACCAAATGCAGTGCTCTGGGTGTGAGTGTTACTTTTGGAACCATGCTTAATAGTTGATTAGTCATCTGACACTCTCGCTCCAAGTGAGAGAAGGGAACAATTCAAGTAGTTACAGGGAATCATTCAACAGGTTAATTCCCTAAAGAAGGTAGGTTTTTCAGTTCAACATTCACATTATCTCCCGCTTAGAAAACCATTAATAATGCACTCAGAGCTTGAATATCTAATGAACGTGAGTCACATCGCTAAAATGTTCAGTTAAGTTTAGTTTTAGTTTAGTTTAGATCTAGCACGGAAACAGGTTCTTCTATTCCTCCCAATCAGCAGAAATGGCCAGCGCCTCTTTAATAATGTAGAAGATCATATAGCATCTCATCTTTCTATCCTCTCGTGCTAATGTATGTTTAGTTTAGAAATACAGCGCAGAAACAGGCCCTTTGGCTCACTGGGTCCGCGCTGTCCAGTGATCCCCATACACTAGCACTATCCTTCATTCTAGGGACAATTTACAATCTTTACTGAAGTCAATTATCCTACAAACCCGCACATCTTTAGAGTTTGAGAAGAAACCGGAGCACCCAGCGAACGCCTATGTGATCACGGAGAGAACGTACAAGCTCCGCACAGACCCGTAGTCAGGATTGAACCCGGGCCTCTGATGCTGTAAGGTAGCAACTCTACCGCTGCGACACTGTACCACCCCAAAAATGTAAGATGTTTAAATCGAGTGGATCCAATAACCTAATTATTGGCACCGATCTTGACATTTTTATTGAATAAGTTGTGCATGAGATAACATAGTTTTGATGGCTGTTGAGTTTGACTTTAACAGAGTATCATATTTTTCACAACATATGCTTGAACGGACAGTAAAGAGTGGCTTCATGGTGATTCAGACTGATATATTGCCATGGTAAGTAACCCTTTCATATGACACTCCTCCTGGGAGCCATAGCCGGCAACATTATTGTGCAGTACATATTATAAATGAGTAGGAAGAAACTGCAGTTGCTGGCTTCCACTCCCCCTCTCTCCGCCCCCTCTCCTGCCCTCTCCCATCCTAGTCATCCTACTAGTTCCTGCTCGGTCCACTGTTCCACTGGATCTCCCGGGTTGCCAAACATTTTAACTCCTTTTTCAGTGTGAAAGATACATCTCCTAGATGCACTAGGATGCATCCACAGTGATGTGACCTGGGGTCGTCGGGTGTTTCGGGTCCCCTCGCCCAGGTGACCCAGCCGGGGTTGATCAAGTCCCGACTTGCATCCCAGCAGCAACCGCACATGGATCAGCCCTCTTAATCCAAAGCCACCTGGTAGCTTTCTCTGCGGCTTCGCTTGCGGATTGAATGGCCCTCTTCTTTGCCAGCCCCGCAATGCCCAACTGGTTGAGGACTTTGCAGAGTGAGCGTCCTGCAAAGCCTCTACAGTCCACCTCTATGGGCTCATAGTATGTCTTCCAGCCACTGTCCTGGCACATCTCCATCAGTTCCTGGTACTTTGCGCGTTTCCTCTCTTTAGCCTCCTCAATACACTCTTCCCAGGGCACTGTCAGCTCCAGAATGATCAGCTGTTTTGTCACATCATCATGTCTGGCTTACTAACCTTTTTGTCCTGAGCCTTCTCAACTGTCAGAGTGAGGCCACACATACATTGGAGGAACAGCACCTCATATTTTGCTTGGGCAGGTTACAACCCAGCAGTATGATTGTTGAAGATAGACACAAAATACTGGAGTAACTCAACGGGCCAGGAGGCATCTCTAGAGAAAAGGAAAAGGTAATGTTTCAGGTCAAGTCCCTTCTTCAGACTGAGAATCAGGGGAAAGTGAAACTAGAGGCATGAAAAGGCACAAGGGACAAATGAATGAAAGGTATGAAAATAACAAATAAAAGCATTTCTCTAATTTCATGCATTCAAGTCCCTGCATTCCCTTTCTCTTCACCCCTCTCATACCCTGGTTGTCCAGCCAGTTCCACTGTTCGCATTCTGGCTATCACCTCTTAGCCCAGCCATTGTGGGCTCCACTTTTCCTTGGTCATTGGTGCTGGCTCTGGTTTGTTCTGAACCTTTTCATACGTCTAGTTTCCCTCTCCTCTACTCTGTCCGAAGAAGGGTTTTGACCCGAAACGTCACCTATTCCCTTTTCTCCAGAGATGCTGCCTGATCTGGTGAGTTACTCCAGCACATTGTGTCTATCCACTGTTCACATCCTTGTTTCCCTGTCATTAGCACACCTCACCCAGCCAACAATAAACACCACCCTTCTTGAGGAATTCTGCTGGTGGCCTGATTTGTTCTAGCTTTTCTCGCATCCAGTTTCGGGAATCTTTGGGGACTGAAAGAAGAACGTTTCGGGAATCTCTATCTTTCAGTCTGAAGAAGGGTTCCAACCCAAAATGTTACCTATTCATTTTCTTCAGAGATGCTACCCGACCCTCTGAGTTACTCCAGCATTTTGTGTCTATGTTATGAATGAGGATCTGTATGCTTCAGGTTAGTGGAAAAAAAACGTTTTTAGCAAACTGAGAAATTGACTGTGTGACATTTTATGGGAGCTGTTCAGGACTGATCAACATCTCTCGTCATAGAGTCATGGGGCCTGTTTCCACGCTGTATCTCTAAACTAAACTAAACCGAACTAAACCAATGAGGGAGCAATTAATTCTGCAGCATATCAGGCATTTACAATAAAAAATGTAGAGGTTGCTTGTAAGGTTACAGAATTGAAGGAGGGAATAGAGCTAGGGAGAGCTGTTAAAATGTTTATATTTTTACAAACCTGATGTTGTATTAATGAGATTTACCATAGGTGGGTGATTGCACTTTCACTGCCATCCTTTTAACCAACTTTTTTTTTCTGCCCATTATAGGTCTCTCCTGGAGAACTAGAGTATAAAATAGGGATGTTATGCTGAGGTGCTAGTCAAAAGGTGCTAGTCAAACCACAATTGGAGTATAGTGAGTAGTTTTGGGCCCATATGTGAGGAAGGATGTGCTGGCTTGGAGAGGGACCAGAGGAGGTTTCCGGGAATGATTGGGTTAATGTATGACGAATGTTTTAAACTCTGGGCCTGTATCGATAGGGATTAAAAGGATGAGGGGGTAACTCATTGAAACCTTCCGAATAATTAAAGGCCTAGATAGATTGGATGTAAATGGTATTTCCATTAACGGGAGAGTCTGAGACCCCAGGGTACAGCCTCAGAATTAAACTACATACCTTTAGAATGAAAATAAGGCAGAATTTCTTTAGCAGGAGGGTGAATGTATGAAATGTATTGCCACAGATGGTTACCATCTAAATGGTGTCAAGTTGTGGAAAAGGGGAAGTACAATGGGATCTGGGGGGTCCTTGTACATCCGTCTATGAAAGTAAGCATGCAGGTACAGCAGTCAGTGAAGAAAGTGAATGGCATGGTGGCCTTTATAACAAGAGGAATCGAATATAGGAGCAAAGACGTCCTTCTGCAGTTGTACAGAGCCCTAGTGAGACCACACCTGGAGCATTGTGTGCAGTTTTGGTCCCCTAATTTGAGGAAGGACATTCTTGCTATTGAGTGAGTGCAGCGTAGGTTTACAAGGTTAATTCCCGGGATGGCGGGACTGTCATATGCTGAGAGAATGGAGCAGCTGGGCTTGTACACCCTGGAGTTTAGAAGGATGAGAGGGCCTCTCATTGAAACATATAAGATTGTTAAGGGCTTGGACATGCTAGAGGCAGGAAACCTGTTCCCGATGTTGGGGGAGTCCAGAACCAGGGGCCACAGTTTAAGAATAAGGAGTAAGCCATTTAGAACGGAGACGAAGAAACACTTTTTCTCACAGAGAGTGGTGAGTCTGTGGAATTCTCTGCTGGTGGAGGCAGGTTCTCTGGATGCTTTCAAGAGAGAGCTAGATAGGGCTCTTAAAAATAGCGGAGTCAGGGGATATGGGGAGAAGGCAGGAACGGGGTACAGATTGGGGATGATCAGCCATGATCATATTGAATGGCGGTGCTGGCTCGAAGGGCTGAATGGCCTACACCTGCACCTATTGTCTATTGTTGTAGAGACCAAATCATTGGGTATTTTTAAAGCAGAGATTGACAGGTTCTTGTGTAGGAAGGAACTGCAGAGGCAGGTTAATACCAAAGATAAACACAAAGTGCTGGAGTGACTTAGTGGCTCAGACAGCATCTCTGGAGAAAAAGGATGGGTGACGTTTTGGGTCAGAACCATTCTTCAGACTTAAAGTGGCGGAGTGTAGGGGGAGCGGGGGGGGAGATGAAGTAGGGAAAGGCCAGAACAACTCAGGACCGGCATTGGATGACCAAGGAAGGGAGGACCCCATAATGGCCCATTGTTGGCTGGGGAAGAGGTTCTTGATTAATAATGGTGTCAAGTGTTATGTGGAGAATCTAGGTACAATTTACAGTCCACATTTGGAACAATTTACAATTTTCCAAAGCCAATAAGCCTACAAACATTAAGTGTTTAAGTTTTTGTTGGAGGGCAGGGTGGATCACAGTGAGGGGGCAGTTAGAGAGGAGGTTGTGAAACTGTCTCTGGAGAGAGGAGGAGAACTTCTTCAAGGTATTTGTTGGATGGCAGGGGGGATCTGAAGAAGGGGTTCGGCCCTAAGCGTTGCCTTTTTCCTTCGCTCCATAGATGCTGATGCACCCGCTCAGTTTCTCCAGCTTTTTTGTGTACCAGCCTACAAACATTTATGTCTTTGGAGTGTGGGAGGAAACCGGAGCACCCAGAGGAAACCCATTCAGTCACAGGGAGAACATACAAACTCCGAAATGACTATATGACTCTAACTCAAGAGTCAAGGACAATGAAACTCAACTACTGAATTGATAAAACTCCAGTTAAATTAATATTATCATCTGCCTTTCCATGAATGTGGATTGTAAAAAACATCTTATCTTCCACAGATAAGCAGTTTTGCCAGCATTCTACATTGATCTCCAGATTAATTTGACAAAACTATATAATTTTTCGCAGCAGTGCTACAGCACAGTACATTATAATTTTGCTCCAGTCAGGCATATAGACTTTAACAGAAAGATCAATGCTTCTGCGAATTTAATGATATTGGTGTTTAACCATCAATGTGGTTTTCAGTCCATGTTTTATTGAGATCCCATTTCATCTGCCTTTAACTAAGGAACACTTGAAGTTGCTGAGCTTCTTATTAAGGGAAAGGAAAGACAGGAACAGAAAGATGTACACAAAATGCTGGATTAACTCAGCGGGTCAGGCAGCATCTCTGGAGAAAAGGATTAGGTGATGTTTTGGGTCGAGATCCTTCTTCAGACTATGAGTCAGTGGAAAGGGAAACTAGAGATATGACAATAGCTTGGCAGATTCTTGATTAGTCAGGGTATCAAGGATTATGGGGCGAAGGCAGGAGAATGGGGTTGAGAGGGAAAGATAGATCAGCCATGATTGAATGGCGGAGTAGACTTGATGGGCCGAATGGTCTAATTTCACTCCTAGAATTTCTAAACAACTGAACAGGTACAAAGAACAAAAGAATGAAAGGCATGAAAAGAACAAATCAAGGCCAGCAAGGATGATAAAGGAAAGGTGGAGCCCACAATGGTCCATTGTTAGCTGTGGAAAAGGTGATAATGAGGGGGTATGAAGAGAAAAATATATTTGGCCAGAAATCTGGAAATGCTGCATGATTCGAGAGCAGCACAATAGAGCAGCTAGTATATCTGCTAAACCACAGCTCCAGAAACAAGGGTTCAATTCCGACCTTGGGACCTGTCTGTGTGTTTAGGGCGGCACAATGGCGCAGTGGTAGAGTTGCTGCCTTACAGCGCCAGATGCCCAGGTTTGATCCTGACCATGTAGGGAGTTTGTACGGGGAGTCGGGTGGAGGGAGTCGGCAACGGCTGCGGACGCTGAACAGAGGGCCATTTTCAAGTTGACGGCGGACGGAGTAGAGGATCGGTGTCATCAGGACAACAGGCCTTTAAGGCCGAGATAAGACTGCGCTCTTAAAAATTTTGAAACTTCATGGGCGCCAGAAATATGGCGACTCTTTGTGTATTGTATTGGTGAAGCCTACTATTACGCTACAATCGTTGCACTTTTGTACTTATTGTGGTGATTGATAGGGATCTTCTATGCAAAACAAAGAATTTCATTGTATCTAGGTACATAGGTACATGTATCAATGAAGTATCATCATCAATTTTTAATTGTAGCAACTGTTTGGGGAGCCACAGTGGTGCAGCGGTAGAGCTGTTACCTTACAGCGCAAGTGACCCGGGTTGGATCCTGAACTCGGGTGCTGTCTGTACGGAGTTTGTACCTTGTCCCTGTGACCATGTGGGATTTCTCCAGGGGTGCTACAGTTCTCCCCCCCCCCACACTCCAAGGACATACAGGTTTGCAGGTTAATTGGCTTAGGTAAGGATTATAAATTGTTCCATAGTGGAGGACAGTATTAGTGTACGGGTATCACTGGTCGGTGCGGACTCTGTGGGCCGACGGGCCTATTTCTAGGCTGTATCTCTAAACTGAACTAAGTATCTTGGACCTTAATCTAACGTCCCGGGAGATGTTGAACAGACTGGGACTCTTTTCCTTGGAGCGCAGGAGGATGAGGGGTGATCTTATAGAGGTGTATAAAACCATGAAAGGAATAGATCGGGTAGATGCACAGAGTCTCTTGCCCATAGATGGGGGATCGAGAACCAGAGGGCATAGGCTTAAGGTGAAGGGGGAGATATTTAATCAGAATCTGAGAAGTGGGTAAAGGGTACACAAAAATGCTGGAGAAACTCAGCGGGTGCAGCAGCATCTATGGAGCGAAGGAAATACGTGGTGATTAGGAATGTCACCAGAGTGGGTAAAGGGGCTGTCCCACTTGGGCGACCTAATTGGCGAGTTTAGAAGAGTTTGAAAAAATGACATGTTGAAGACCTCCTTTGACTATGTAGAAGACCAGCTTTGACTAGCTACGACTAACTTCGGGAAAATTGTACACCGAATAGTGGAGAGTGAAGACGACCTCCTTCGACCTCCCTTCGACTATGATGAAGACTATCTATGACTACCTTAGACTACCTTCAACTTCCCTCGATTACCTACGACTAACATGCCGACCTAATACGACCTTCTACGACAAAATCTACAGGTTAAAAAAGTATTGATTTTTTCCACGGTGACCTTTTTTTACTCGTGGGCATTTTTTTTAACAGGTTGAAAAAAATGCCGCAACCTAGCTGAGGCCTCGAGTACGCGGAGACCACTCTCGAGCATGAAGGAGAATTACGAAGACCTCCTACGACCTCGTGTCGACCATGCTGCGAGTATGGATCGAGGGCAAACTAGACAGAACTCGTGGATTAGGTCGCCCAAATGGGTCAGGCCCCAACTTTCTCACACAAAGCTTTGTGGGTGTATGGAACAAGCAGCCAGAGGAGGTAGATGAGGCAGATACTATTGCAACATTTAATAAACAATTAGACAGGTGCATGGATAGGACAGGTTTGGAGGGATATATGGGTCAAATGTAGGCAGGTGGGACTAGTGTAGGTGGGGCATGTTGGTCAGTATGGGCAGGTTGGGCTGAAGAGCCTATTTCCACACTGAATGACTCCATGACTCTATGATTCACCTCCGATAGTGCCGCATTAGACATTCCTAATCAACATAATGAACGGTCTCAGTCAAACTGATGCGCTTGTTCTCTTGCCTCTCATAATAAGTACCACTGTATTCATAATATCCTACAATATGTGCAGCACATGAGTCTTCCCTGAATGACGTGGTACAATAATATGTAAACACAAGACTTGATTTTTAGGTGGACCTTTGACATCCCAGTACCAGGGATACATAAGAAGTACTCTAAAATTAATTTATTAGTAGATTCTTTAGATCTCTGTGATCGGCTGTGTGCCATGTTATTGTATGCAATAAGACTGTGGCTAACTTGCCTGAGGAAAGATTAAATACTTATGGGAATAATGCAGCAGAGTAGCGATTTTCCAAACTTATTCCATGTTCCTTCAAGTTGCAAAATTACCTTCAACATCTCCAGAGATGCTGCCTGACCTGCTGAGTTACTCCAGTATCTTGTGTCTATCTTCAATGACTTGTCCCTCCCCAGTCATCCTTCGTCTGCCCACTCCCATCTGGCAGAAGGTACAGAAACTTGAAAGCGGGCACCACCAGACTAAGGAACAGCGTCTTCCTCTCTGTTATCAGGGTTCTATAACCGTCCTTCCATAAGATTGGCTACTTTTCGATTTGGCTCTACACCATTGTAGACATCTATGTGCCTGTCTCTTAAAGGTCTGTGACCGGGGGTCACAGTTAAAGAATAAGGGGTAATCAGAGGGGTATTAAGGGGTACTCATTTAGAACTGATATGAGGAAAAGCGTCTTCACCCAGAGAATTGTGAATCTGTGGAATTCTCTGCCACAGAAGGCAGAGGAAGCCAATTCACTGGATGTTTTCAAGAAAGAGTTAGATTTAGCTCTTAGGGCTAAATTAAATCAAGGGATATGGGGAAAAAGTAGGAATGGCTGAAGTTGGATCACACCAATCAGCCATGATCATATTGAATGGTGGTACTGGCTCGAAGATCCGAATGGCATACACCTGCACCTATTTTTCTGTTTCTATGAATCTAAAAGATACTCTTCTATCTGCCTCCACCTTCAGTCCCAACTACTCACTGCCTTCCATGTAAAATAGCTTGACCTGGACATAGACTTGACTTTAGACTTTAGAGATATAGCATGGAAACAGGCCATTCATCCCACTGAGTCTGCATGAACCAGAGATCATCCTTTGTACTATCCTACACACGAGGGACAATTTCACAATTTTACAAAATGTCGTGTGTGGTAGGAAATTGGAGCACCCATGCTGTCATGGAGAGAACTTACAACTTCCATGCAGACAGCACCTGTAGTCAGGATCGAACCCGTGTCTCCGGTGTTGTAAGGCAGTAACTCTACTGCTGCACCACCATCCTGCCCCAGGCATATCTCCTTTAAACTTTGCCCTTTAATCGTCTTCAGATTCTTTGAGCCTGTTGGGCTGAGACACCAAGAGGTTATGACAGAAGGATTTAGTAGCAGGATTCACACATAGTTTGAGTTGGGATAAATTGTGCTCAGTTTCTGTATGTGCTGTTGAGGGATGACAGAGCAATAATTTTCTGATAACACAATTCTCATCGCATCTTTGTCATTCTCCTCACCAGCATCCCAGCGAGGCACATGCCAGGAGTATCCCGGCGAGGTGAGGCCAAGATCCTTCAGACTAGCGAGCAGTTGCCGAGAACGTAGTGGGACACTGAGGGCGAGGGGAGACCGTCGAGAGTGAGGGGAACCTTCGAGAGAGAGGAGGATAATCGAGAGGGAGGTGGATCGTCGGGAGCAACTAGGACTGCCGAGAGCAAGGGATCTGTGAAGAGTGATGGAGACCATTGAGAGCGAGGGCGAGGGGAACCGTCGAGGGCCAGGGGGACTGCCGAGTGAGGGGAATCATCGAGAATGAGGGGAATTGTCGAGAACGAAGGGAACCTGAGATACCCGGCGGGGAGCCGCTGAGAACCAAGGGAGGACTCAGCGGGGGGAGAAAGAATAAAGGGGGGAACCAGCGTGGGGACTGCCAAGAGAGAAGGGGGTGTCCTGATGGGAAGGGAGGGGGTCGCCTGCTGCCATGTGCGGCAGCAGGCAATATATAGAACTGTTCAGTGAACATTTGTAACGTTGTAAGCACCAGGAACATGGCGACACTTGTGCACTGCCTAGGTGAGGTATGCTGTATGATTTTACCAGGTTGTACACAAAGAATCATTGGTCAACTGTAAAAGCAACTTCCATTCCCTTCAACTTTTACCCAACACAGCGCATTAGTGGAAAATTATTGTGGCTCTTGCCACTATAAATTTGAAACAATGGATTAATGGAGCACGAGTTATTCTTCATTCCTGTGACAGTTCCCAACAGCACCGTGTGATGACATAGTGAGTTCGATGCCCCTTGGCGATCAATATACAATCTCCTCTGCTCCTGGAACCTGTTTATTGTGAAATTTTGCAGGATATGAATAATGAGCAATTTATCCGGAAGAGAACCATAACTTCCATGCAACGTAAATAGATCATAAAACACGATGAAGCACATTCATTTCTCTCATTCACCGAAGGAACCTTCTCTCCCTTCCTTAACAACCTAAGTCACCCTCCCTGACCATGTTTTAAATTGTGGTTTCATTATTTCATGGGCAGATGAAGTCAGAAACTAAATGGATAGCGAAAATTGGACAAGGTGACATGAGGGGTAAGCTGTAAAGTTGAGATTGTGCAGAAACAAGGAACTGCAAATGCTGTTTCACACAAAAGGACACAACGTTCTGAAGTAACTCAGCGGGTCAGGCAACATCTCACCATTAAGTGCAGTTGAGCTCACGGATGCAAACATCATTCAATGACTTGTGCACTAATGACCAGTTTTAGGGATGTTGGTTGAGACATGTCTATGTGATGTTTTGGGTCGGTATCTTTCTTGAGAGTGCACAAAAGGACACAAATTGCTGGAGTAGCTCAGCGGGTCAGGCCACATCTCACAATTAAGTGCAGTTGAGCTTACAGATGCAAACATCATTCAATAACGTGCACTAATGACCAGCTTTAGGGATGTTGGTTAAGAGAAGGGGTCCAAAGAAAGCGCTGCCACAAAAAGACAGCCAATGTCATCAAAGTTCCACACAACCCTGGCCACGCTCTCATTTTACTCCTACCATCAGTAAGAAGGCACAGGATTCTGAAAACCATGGCCACCAGGTGCAAGAATTGCTTCTTCCCAACAATCATCAGGCTCTTGAATATATTAAACTCAACTATGAATCATGGATAGGTTTATAGGGATACTAGACGAAGTGGGACCCGTTGGGTCCCTGTCACACGGGAAGCCTGGTCTCCTAATGCAATATTCCACCACTCACCCGTTCCCCCAACGAAACTCGTTCCCCCTACGCAAGATTCCACCACTCATCCATAGCCCCTCATCCTCCCAATTCCACTTCCCCTGCCTCCCACAGCAGTCCCTCCCCCTCCTGTTTAGCCTCACTCTGCCCCTTCACACTGCTGTTCAGCCTCACTCTGTCAGGACTCAGTGTTGTATGATTGCAATATTGTTGCAAATGAGATCCCATGGTAACATCATAGCTGTAACTGCCAGCAACTGCCACAGCACTTTAAGTTATTGGTCTCAAAGTGGGGTTTTGTATAGCTAAAAATGTTAATAACTTGTAAAATATAACATCAACCTGAACGAAGCTTGTTGAAAACACACCAGAAGACAATTGAGAGTAAGGTGGTGCAAAAATTGTAGCGCTATCGTGTATCGTTTCGACGTAATTTCAGGATCACATGTCCACATATAGAAACAAACAAGATGAGAGTTTTAGTAATAGATTAATGGGTCAAAAGCAGGAAGCTGGGGCTGGTATAGATGGGATATGGTGGCCAGTGTGGGCAAGTTGGGCCAAAGGGCCTGTTTCTACACTGTAAGACTATATGACTCTATGACTGTCTTTAGTTGCACTAAGGATTTTCTTTGCAGTATTATTTGGGTTGTTAATTTATTAGATATTTTTATTTAATATATATTATCTATGTATATTGTGTTTACAGACCTGTAATGTTGCTGCAAGTAGGAATTTAATTATTTTGTTGGCGGTACATACGCAGTTAACCACTTTTATATTCACAGAATCATAATCATACAGAGTGGAAACAGGCCCTTCGGCCCATCTTGCCCAAACCAACCAACGTCCCATTTACACTATCCCGCCTGTCTGTATTTGGCCCATATCCTGCTAAACCTGTTCAAATGTTTCCTAAACATTGCGATAGTACCTGCTTCAATTACCTCCTCAGGTAGCTCGTTCCATGCACCCACCGCCCTTTGTGTGATGGTTTAATGGGAACCTGAAGTTACCCCTTCAGGTTCCCATTAAATCTTTCTCTTTAGGTTTATTATTGTCACTTGTACTGAGATGCAATGAAAAGCTTTGTTTTGCATACTATCCATTAACCAGATAATGCTATTGGGGAAGAGAGGGAATGATAGATCAGCCGTGAATAAATGGCGGAGTAGATGGGCAAGCCTGGGCCGAATGGCCTATATAATGGCTCGTATAACATGAACTTATGAAATACAATTAAGCCAAACTTATGTACAATTGATAGAGAGGGAAAGGTACAGAAGATAGACACAATTTTCTGGAGTAACTCAGTGGGACAGGTAGCATCTCTAGAGAGAAGGAATGGGTGACGTTTCAGGTCGAAACTCTTCTTCAGACTAGTCAGGGAAAAGGGAAACGAGAGGTATAGATGGTGAGATATAGTTCTCAGCACAGTAGTGCGACAGTTCCAAAGACAAAGTCTGATGTCCACAATGGGATAGAGGTGAATCGGGCGTACTCTAGCTAATGGAAGGATTATTCAGAAGCCTGAATACATAGGGGAAGAAGCTGCTCCTGAGTCTGGTGGAGAGCCTTTTTAAGCCTCTGACTCTTCTGCTCAATAGGAGTGGGGAGAAGGAATGATCGGGGAGGGAAAGGTCTTTGATTTTGTCGGCTTTCTCGAGGCAGCGTGGTGTAGATGGGCGTACATGAATAGGACAGGTTTATGCATGGACAGGGCAGGTTTCGAGGGATATGGGTCAAATGCAGGCAGGTGGGACTAGTGCAGATGGGACACGATAGCCGGTGTGGGAAAGTTAGGCTGAAGGGCGTTTCCACGCTGTATATCTCTATGACTCTATGACCATGACCATTGATTACCTCGTACACTTGCAGTATCCTATGATCAATGATAGGAAGAATAGACTTAGTGGACAGGTTGAAGGGACAGAAACTAAGGACTGGAAGTGAGTGGGCTGCCGAGAGGAAGAAGGGAAAAGAGCATTCACTGAGATTAATGGATAGCAAGAGATTTCTTTCTCAAGTTTAAGGCCACGCCTTTGGTATATTTAAAGCAGAGATTGATAGATTCTTGATTAGTAATGTGTGAAAGATTACGGGGAGAAGATAGGAGAATGGGGTTGAAAAGGAAAGATAGTTGTTCTCAGGAAACCACAACTAGAGAGCAGTCTTGAACTACTTTTGACCTCAAAGGTAGACAAAAGTGCTGGTGAAACTCAGCGGGTGCAGCAGCATCTATGGAGCGAAGGAAATAGGCAACGTTTCGGGCTGAAACCCTTCATGTGGGGGGGGATGGGGAGAAGAAAGGAAAAAGGAAGAGGTGGTGCTCGAGGCCTGAGGGAGAGCTGAGAAGGGGAGGAGACAGCAAAGGCTACTGGAAATTGGTGAATTCAATGTTTATGCCACTAGGATGCAGACTGCCCTAGCAGAATATGAGGTGTTACTCCTCCAACCTTTGATTTTCCAGCATCTGCAGTTCCTTCTTAAACTACTATCGACCTCATTTAGAGACCCTCGGACTAGCTTTGATCGGTCTTTACTGGCTTTATCTTGCACTAAACCTTATACCCTTATCATGTATCTGTACACTATAAATGGCTCAATCGTAATTACGTTTTGCTTTCCACTGGTTAGCATGCAATAAAAGCGTTTAACTGTATCTCAGTACACACGACAATAAAGTAAACTAAACTAAACACATATTGGCCAGATTGAATAGCAGAGTAGACTTGATGGGCTGAATTGCCTAATTCTGCACCTATGACTTATGAATCGGCTGATATTAAAGCTTCCTTCACTGAGGCTAAAATTTTGTTTTAATTTCAGATTTATATAATTACTTAAATTTGAATTTTTTATTGGCGTGGTAGAATTCAAACCCATGACACTACATCAATGGTGCATTATGCTGGCGGTTAGCCCATTATTTTAGCATTATGCCACTGTTAATGAAGGAATCGTGTGAATTTATACACCACTCTTTCAACCCCTTTCAGAATATTCAAATCCACTCGCCAACCATTGAAATATTACTGAATTTAACTCACTGTTGTAAAGAAATACTTTATACACAAACTCCTACCACCAATGTGTTTGTGTGTGTGCACCATCATACTTGTACATGTGCTTGTACGTGAGTGCATATGTATGCTTGAACATGTATATGCGTGTGTGTGCATGTGCCTATGTATATGTGCATGTGAGTGCTTGTGTATGTATATTTGTGATTAATGATTATGTATGTGTGTGCATGTATGAGTGCACATGCATGTCTGTGAGGGTGTACATGTGTGTGAGACTGTGGTATTTGTGTGTATAAGCACATGTGCATATACATGATTCTGTGCATGTGTGTATGTGAGCGTGTGCATGTGTTTATGTGCGTACATACATAGGTGTGGGCATATATGTTTGCGCACATTGGTATGTGTGTATGTGCGTACTCATACAGGTGTGTGCACATGTTTGTACATTCACACGTTTAGTTTAGTTTAGATTAGTTTAGAGGTACAGCATTGGAATAGGCCCTTCAGTCCACCGTCCACGTTGAACAGCGATCACCTCGCACACTATCACCAACCTACACACTATTGACATTTTACAATCTTTACCAAAGCCAATTAACCTACAAACCTGTACGTCTTTGGAGTGTGGGAGGAAACCAGAGCACCAGGAGAAAATCCACACGATCACAGGGAGATCGTAAAACTGCGTACAGACAGCACCCGCAGTCAGGATCAAAACCGGGTCTCTGGCGCTGTAAGGCACAATTCTACCGCCGCGCCACCATGCTGCCCGAACCGTGTGCGCATGTATGTCTGTGTGAATGAAATGCTTCACATGCAAGCTGCAGTGCGGTGGTAGTTCTGGCAAAGATCTGCGGCAGTTCATCTGTTCATTTTGAGAACAGATGTAAATTAACACAAAGACACGCTCTAACTTTTGTCATGTAATGAATGATCAGCGGTTGCCTCGGGGGATTCATATATAATTCCGACATGCTCCCAGCAAAGCAGATACTCTGAAAAACAATGACGTATTTGAAGCCTGCCTCAGTGACTCCTTGCTTTGCGATTTTACAGTTGCAAGTTAATTGAAAGATTAAAGCAAAACTTCTTCTGGTCTGGATCCTACACCAGTCTCGGAATTAGATTTTTTGGTCGGTTTGATGGGTTTCCAAGTTGAGAAACACTGATGAATATGGCAATATAAACCATCATAAATGAACCAATCGCACCTCCAGAGTTAAAACCAGTCACTAAAGAACTGATAATATGTAGGAAGGAACTGCAGATGGTGATGTACACAAAATTCTGGAGTAACTCAGCGGGTCAGGCAGCATCTCCGGTGAAAAAAATTAGGTGACGATTCGGGTCAAGACTCTTCTTCAGACTCCAGAGTCCACACTTCCAAGTCTGAAGAAGGGTCTCGATCCAAAACGTCACATATTCCTTATCTCCAGAGATGTTGCCTGACCCGCTGAGTTACTCCACTAAAGAGCTGAGTTTCACTTCTCTGCCTCTATTTCTGAACTTCAATTATTTTTGTTCCTTTTATCCTTTAATTAGTTTAGTTTAGTGATACAGCGTGGAAACAGGCTCTTTGGCACTCCGAGCCCACGCCGACCATTGATCACCCGTTTACACTAGTTCCATGTTAAACTACTTTCACATCTTACACACGAGCAGCAATTTATAAAAGCCAATTAATCTATAAACCTGCATGTCTTTGAAATGTGGGAGGAAACCGGAGCACCCAGAAAAACCCCACAGAATGTACAAACTCTATCCAGACAGCATCCATAGCCAGGATCAAACCCGGGTCTTTGGCTCTGTTAGGCAGTAGCTCTACTGCTGCACCACTGACATCTGCTGATCTTTTCATTGCAAGAGGAAAAATGCAATTGAAGCTGATCTTAAGCAGCTCATTGTGTTGTCATCTAAAACAAATAACTTATCCAACTTGCAGCAACCTTTGGACCTCACCATCCCAGCCACATTGTTGTCTACGCATTTAATGCCTTTGACGTTTGAAGTGAAACCTCACCCAGGTGAAACTATGTACTTATCTAGTGAGTGTGTTTGCTTTTTCGAGAATGAGATATCTCTGGCTGGTTCACCGATAACCAAACACAAACCCCCTCCCTGTACTCACACCTGCCCTGGCTCCTCCTGTGGACACAAAAAGCTGGAGTCACTTAGCGGGTCAGGCAGCATCTCTGGAGAAAAGGAATAGGTGACGTTTCGGGTCGAGACCTTTCTTCGGACCCAACACAAAACGTCACCTATTCAATTTCTCCACAAAATTTGTATTCAAAAATTTTATTCAAAAATAATCTCCTCTATCTTTCTGACTGATTGACTGACTGATAGTTCCTGGCAGGCAGTATGTGTTCATCAGGTGTGCATCTTCTTTATTATCTGTGCATGGAAGTTGAATTTTATTTTAACAATGTTGACAACAGCGATGCATAGTCTAGTGTGTCACGACTGAGGAACTGCAAATATATTCAAGGCCGGGGAAACAGATTCTATATCGCATTTACATCTGATGTGTTGTTCACATTGTGGTGAATTTATCATTGGAGAGGCAGCTGGGCTGCACTTTAACGTGCAATATTAGCGACAAACGCATCAACACATTCATCGCTATTTTAACAGACATTAATTAAATTAAAAATAGGAACACAAGATGCAAGAGAAGGAGTACATAGAACAGTACAGCACAGGAACAGGCCCTTCGATCCACAATGTCTGTGCTGACAATGATACCAAGACCATCTTTTATGTGCCTGCACATAACCCATATCGCTGCATTCGGACTTTGCTGGCTTTATCTTGCACTAAAGGTTATCCCGTTCATCATGTATCTGTATGCTGTGGATGGCCTGATTGTTCTCATGTATCGTCTTTCCACTGACTGGTTAGCACGCAACAAAAGCTTTTCACTGCACCTTGGTACACATGACAATAATCTAAACTCAAACCTTCCCTGCATATACATGTGCCAATGCAAAAGTCTCTTAAACGCCACTATCGTATCTACCTCCAACACCACCCACAGTTTAATCCAGGCACGCACCACCCTCTGTGTGAAAAAAATGCACTGCACACCTCCTTTAAACATTGCCCCACTCACCTTAAAGCAGGTAACTAAACTAAACTAAACTAAACTAAACTAAACTAAACTAAACTAAACTAAACTAAACTAAACTAAACTAAACTAAACTAAACTAAACTAAACTAAACTAAACTAAACTAAACCAAACTAAACCAAACCAAACTAAACTAAGCTATGCCTTTCTAGTGTTTAATTTTTTTCCATCCTAGGTAAAGGACCGTCCCAGGGTATTTTCCATCCAAGCTACTCCATCTATGCCTCTCATAATTTTTGCATACTTCTATCATCATAAGGTCATGTGATAGGAGCAGAATTAGGTCATTCGGCCCTTCAAGTCTACTCCACCATTCAACCATGGCTGAGCTATCTCTCCCTCCTAACCCCATTCTCCTGCCTTCTCCCCATAACCTCTGACAGCCGTACTAATCAAGAAAGTCTCCATGCAATCTCTGGCATTCCAGAGAAAACAGTCAAAGTCTATCCTGCCCCTGGAACTAATACCTCCTAATCCAGGCAGAATTTCTGGTAAGAAATGACACAAAGTGTTGGAGTAACTCAGCAGGTCAAGCAGCATATCTGGAGAACATGGTAGTTGATAATTCAGGATGGGACCCTTCTTCAGATCTGCCCACTGAGTTACTCCAGCGCTTTGTGTCTTTTTTGGGGGATGAAATTGTTCCTGTTTGGCTACGTCTAGTAAAAGAAATAGCAATGCATATTGTTGTGCATGTTTCCAAAATCCAGTTCCATTCATTACAGTGGAACATAATTTCTGAACAAAATTACAATGTATTGCCATATTTCACATTCAGTGCATGTGGCTGAAGATCAGTCTCTATGCCTGTAAATCATTGGAGTCATTCTAAACCCATTAAAAAAAACATTAGCTCAGTCTCATCTAGATTATTGTTTTTGCAATTCTGGGTACTGCACTTAAGAACATAGCATATAGAACAGTGCAGCACATTATCAGCCCTTCAGCCTGCAATGCCTGTGTTGAACATGATGCCAAGATAAACTAATCTCATTTGCCTATATGTGATCCCTATCCCTCCTTTCCTGATACATCCATGTGCCTATCTAAAAGCCCCTTATACACCCCTATTGTACCTGCCTCCACTACCACCCCTGGCAGCGTGTTTCACGTACCCTCTGTGCAAGAGAAACTTTCCTAGCACATCTCCTTTAACCATTCTCCCTCTTCTCCTTTCAGAAGGACGTAAAGATTTTCTGAGGGGATGTACCGCATAAACCAAGTATGACTGTACAGGGACAAAGTTGCTATCTTTCAGGTAGGAAATCAGGCAAGTCATTAAAATAATGAAGGGATTAAAAAGAGAAAATGAAGAGCCAGAGGGCACAGAATGAAGTTAATACCCAAGAGAACATGAGGAGAAGGAAGGAGAAGGATGGGCTTTCATTTTGCACCGTGCTCAGCACAGCACAGACATCATGGGCCGAAGGGCCAGTTTTTGTGCTGTACTGTTCTTTGTTCTAAACTCCATGTTAAAGCTTTTATACTGCAAGAATGGTACGGGTTGGTAATAAGGTATTGAGGATACTTGGGTGGATAGGACCAACAGGGTGGGAAATAGAGTGATAGTATCATACAGTGTGGAAACAGGATCTTCAACCTAACTTGCCCACGCTGACCAACATGCCCCATCCACACTAGTCCCACCTGCCTGCATTTGGCCTATATCCCAATAAACCTATGCTATGCATATATCTGTCTAAATGTTTCTTAAACATTGCAATAGTACCTGCCTCAACTACCTCCTCCAGCAACTCGTTTCATACACCCACCACCCTTTGTGAAAAAAGCTATGCTCCTATTAAATCATTCCCGACTCACCTTAAACTTCTGTCCTCTGGTTCTCAATTCCCCTACTCTGGGCAAAATACTCGATTCATTTACCCTATCTATTCCTCTCATGATTTTGTACACCTCTATAAGATCACCCCCCATCCTCCTGTGCTCCAAGGAATAAAGTCCGAGCATGTTCAACCTCACCCTATAGCTCAGGCCCTCGAGTCCTGGCAACATACTTGTAAATCTTCTCTGCACCCTTTCCAGCTTGACAACATCTTTCCTGTAACAATGTGACCAAAACTGTACACAGTACCCTAAATATGTAGGAAGGAAGTGCAGATGGTGATTTACACCAAAGATAGACAGGAAATGCCGGAGTGACTCAGCGGGTCAGGCAGCATCTCTGGAGAAGAAGAATAAGTGACGTTTCGGGTCGAGACCCTTCTTCAGACTAATAAATACTCTAAATTACCATCTTAAACACACCAGGTAATTCAACAACAAAAGCTTTTCACTATACCCCGGTACTCGTGACAATAAACTAAACTCATTTTGTAGTGTAAAAATCTTTCTATAAATGAAAGTTACTGTCACTAAATAATATTAGGGAAGAAAAGACAAACGTTTCTTTATAGACAGCCTTCAGTGTTTTCAGAATCTCCCAAAGCATTTGACAAAGCAGTCGTTTCTTTCAGAAGTGTACAGAAATACACATAAATGCTATTACACAGGAGCACAGTCACCATTACAACAAAGGACATGTGTAGTGCGAATATCTTAGAGATCACGGAGAAGGTAAAGTAATGCATTGCATCAGTTTTTTTTTTGTCTTCTTACCATTTAGATTCTCGTGATTCTTTGGGGACAATTGAAATAGTTTGAAAGAACAAATGAATGACAAGCTAATCCTGGTTAATGGAAGTGTTATAATGGCAAGTGACTCTCGAGAGAGAGAGACTGTTTGCAAAGGGATAAGTATTTAAATGTATTTAAATAAAAGTACAATCGCACTACTGAAGCTGGGATAACATTTCCAGTTCACATCGTGTATATATAGCCTGAGAAGAGAGTAGATATTGCATGATTTTAAAATGG
The DNA here is from genome assembly GCF_010909765.2 of Amblyraja radiata. Lineage (NCBI taxonomy): Eukaryota > Metazoa > Chordata > Chondrichthyes > Rajiformes > Rajidae > Amblyraja > Amblyraja radiata. The sequence continues at coordinate 43,652,102 of NC_045966.1, forward strand.
GATTTATTTTTCATTGTTCTGCCTTTCTCTCTCGTTGGCAAGTATTAGTCATCAACAATTTTATAACTTATGTTATATCCTTATTGTTTAGACTTAGATACATGTAGGTGTAGATGCATGTAGGGGCTTGCTGGTGGGCATGGGTAAGTTAAGCTGCAAGGTCTGTTTCACACTATATGCCCAAAGATACACGATAGAGGGATTAACATTTAGTGCAAGATAAAGTCCAGTGAAGTCCGATTAAAGGTAGTCTGAGGGTCTCCAATGAGGTAGATGGTAGGTCAGGACCACATTCTAGTTGGTGATAGGATGGTTCAGTTACCTGATAACAGCTGGGAAGGAACTGTCGCTGAATCTGGAGGAGACAAATCTCGAATCTGAAGAAGGGTCTCGACCCGAAGCATCACCTATTCCTTCGCTCCATAGATGCTGCCTCACCGGCTGAGTTTCTCCAGCATTTTTGTCTACCTCTGAATCTGGTGGTGTGCGTTTTCACACGCCTGTACCTCTTGCCTGATGGTAGAGGGGAGAAGATGCCATGACCAGGGTGAGACTTGTCCTTGACTATGCCAGTGGCCTTGCTGAGGCAGCGTGAAGTGTAGGTGGACTCGATGGACGGGAGGTTGCTTTTTGGATGATGGTCTGGGCTGTGAACACTACACAACTCTGCAGTTTCTTGCGGTCTTGGATGGAGCTGTTCCCGAACCATGTTCCATGCATCCTGATAAAATGCTTTCTGCGACGCATCTCTGGAGGTTTGTAAGAGAATCTGCAGCTGTTAATGTGATTCTAGGGAGAGTAGATTGCATTGGAAATTACTAAGGGGAAGGGATTGTTTTGAGAGCTCACATTAATTTAATGGGCTGAATGGCCTCCTTCCATTCCAGATGTAAAGATGGTTGGTTCAATAATTGATCCTTTCCATTTTGTATGTTCAAATATCCCACTGGATCCTTGTTCTTTAAAATTGTGCTGAGATTTTGATTCCCAAAGCACCTACAAATCCAACAATTTATAAAATACCTTTAACTCGAAAAAAACAAAACACCTCCAGTTGTTTTGTGGGATGGTTAATTGACGCCTCAGTTTAAAAATAGAGCAAAAGCATAAAGAATCCAAAAACAAAACCATTGAGGATGAAGAAAGTTAGAATTAAAACAGAAAATGATGGAAATGTTTAAAAGATCAGAGAGATTCTTTGGAGGATGCAAAAGAATTTAAAAAGATAAGGAGGAGGTAAATTAAATTTTTGGTACTTCACACAGCGGGTGGTGAATCACTGAAATTTCTGATAGTTTATCGTTGTGGAAGCTGGATCAGTTGCGTAATGATGACGTGGATAACTGCTGGAAAGGTGAGGTAATTGAGGGCCATGTGGAATTGACAGAGAACATGAATTGAGGTCTTGTTCTGATTTTTCACAATCAATAGACAATAGACAATAGAAAATAGGTGCAGGAGTAGGCCATTTGGCCCTTCGAGCCAGCACCGCCATTCAATGTGATCATGGCTGATCATCCACAATCAGTAACCCATTCCTGTCTTCTCCCCATATCCCCTGACTCCGCTATCTTGAAGAGCTCTATCTAGCTCTCTCTTGAAAGCATCCAGAGAACCGGCCTCCACCACCCTCTGAGGCAAAGAATTCCACAGACTCACAACTCTCTGTGTGAAAAGTATTTCCTCATCTCAGTTCTAAATGACTTACCCCTTATTCTTAACCTGTGGCCCCTGGTTCTGGACTCCCTCAACATCGGGAACATGTTTCCTACCTCTAGCAAACCTTTAATAACATATGTTTCAATAAGATCCCCTCTCATCCATAAGTCATGTCATAAGTTCATTTATTGTCCCATACACCAATTGGTGTAGTGAAATTCACTGGCCAGGTCAGTCATACAATTTAAAAAGGCAACAGACTCAAAAAAACACATTTTGACATAAGCATCCATCACAGTGACTCCTGCACATTCCTCACTGTGATGGAAGGCGAAAATAAATTCCAAGTCCTTCCCTTTTTGTTCTTCCTCGGTCGGGGGCCTCGAGACCCCCATTGACGGGTGTCTTACCTTCAATGGCCCTGAAGATCGGCTGGGGCACGAAGGCTGAAGGTGGCCGGGGAGGAGAGGGACGACAGTTCACGGGACAACCATATGGAGGCAACGGCTGCAATGGGCCTTTATGACCGACTGCAGTCGGGACCTTGAAATGGCGCCAAAACTGATGACTCTTGCATATAGACTCAGTGGGCTGTTCCCAACAAGTTATGTATTTGTTGCACTTATGTATAGCATTAATCTTATTGATTTGTATGCAAAAAACAATTTCACTGCACCTTGGTATATGTGATAATAAAGGAACCATTGAACATTTGAACCATTTATTTGGGATGAGGGAGGAAACCGGAGCACCCAGTGAAAACCTACATGCACAGGGAGAACATGCAAACTCCACGCAGACAGCACTCGAGATTAAGTTCAAGTTACATTTATTATCACATGCACCAATCGGTGCAGTGAGATTTGAGTTACAATACAGCCATACGAATAAAAAGAACACAATATGCAATAGAATTTAACATAAACATCCCCACACAGCGGAATCAGCGTTTCCCACTGTGAGGGAAGGCAATAAAGTTCAGTCATCTTCCTCTTTGTTCACCCGTGATTGGGGCCTTTGAGCCCTCCGCATTCACCGCTATGGAGGTCTAATGTTGAGGCCCTCGCGCCGGGATGATCTGAGCTCCGGTGTCAGAAAGGAAGAACAACTAAGCGGCTTTGAATTTCGGAATTGGCTGTTTCCTACCGGAGACCGCGGCTTCCGAGTCCACCGGCGGAGTTTCAACACTGGTGATCCTTGGAAAAAGGTCCCAGGACTCCGCGATGTTAAAGCCAGCGCCACCCGCGGCTAGAAGCTCCGCAAACCACAGCTCCACGATGTTAAAGCAACACTGGCCCGGCAAGGCATCGTCCCCCTCCGCGATGGTAATTCAGTGCTGTACAGCTGCTGAAGCTCTGGCCGGTCTCCGGTAGGAAAGGCCGTGTCAATTCAGTTGGTTGGAGGCGAGGGGTGGGAGGTGGGGGGTGGGGGGTGGGGGGGGAGATGAGACTCAGAGAAAAGACGCATCTCGACCAGGTTAGTGACTGGGAAACGGTTTCCCCCTTCCCCCCCCACCTCCCCCACATAAAAAAGACTAAGAAACCTTTAAAACATATTTGGTGGCATATTAAAAATAACAAAAAAGGGTGAAAGGACGGACAACTGCTGGCGAGGCTGCAACACTCGATGGCGCCACCCGATAGAGGTGTGATTAGTTCATAACTCCATAAGTTATAGGAGTAGAATTAAGACGTTCGGTCCATCGTCTACTCAGCCATTCAATCATGGCTGATCTATCTTTCCCTCTCAACCCAATTCTCCTGCCTTCTCCCCATAACCCTGACACTATTACTAATCAAGGGACAGAAGTGCGAAAACTCACACCTCCAGATTCAGGGACAGTTTCTTCCCAGCTGTCATTAGGCATCTGTGCCATCCTATCAACAACTAAAGAGGAGTTCTGAGTTACTAGCTACCTCATTGGAGAACTCGGACTATCTTTGATCAGAATCTATCTTTATCTTGCACTAAACGCTATTCATGTTATTCCCTTCATCATGTATCAGTGTGAATGGCTCAATTGTAATCATGTATTGACTTTCCGCTGGCTGGTTAGCACGCAACAAAACCTTTTCACTGTACCTCAGTATATGTGACAATAAACCAAACTAAACATCTCTGGGCTTTGTCTAATAATCTGTCTATCAAATAACCTCCTTGTCTGTCTTCAGCAATTGCTACCCATGTTCTGTCCTGCCCCTCCTCTCTCAGATTTCTTTCCCAACCACCCCCCCACCCCCAGACCCCCCACCTCTCCTTCCTATGATCAGTCTGATGAAGGGTCCCGACCCAAAATGTCACAGATACATATTCTCCAGGGATGTTGCCTGACCTGTAGAGTTACTCCAGCAATTTGTGTCTATGGCAATTCAAGTGTTTGTCTTTGAGAATAATCCTTTAGACCCTGTGACTGGGGTGAATTTTGAGACCAGTTTTCATAATGGATTGATACCACAGTGTAACAAATAAGGCTTCTGCCAAGTCTGCAGTGATGATTGATACCGATGAGCGATGTAAGTTTATAAACTATTATTTTCACTTGGCATTTTAGCGAAAAAAGCATCAGTAAGAAAAATGAGTCCACATGCAGAATGGCACTATTGCAATGCATCTATATCTGCGTAGCAAATGAGGCAACATTTATTTACATTTTAGCTGGTGACATTATCATAAGCGAAAAATACAACTCTGAAATAGTGATGTTATTTCACTTGACAAGCGCAGGATAGGGGGACGATAAACTAATGATGATGTTGATGTGCGGAATTAATTCAGAGGTTAGACACAAAATGCTGGAGTAACTCAGCGGGACAGGCAGCATCTCTGGAGTGAAGGAATACGTGATGTATTGGGTCGAGACCCTTCGTCAAACCCGACCCGAAACGTCACCGATTCTTTCTCTCCAGAAATGCTGCCTGTCCTGCTAATTTACTCCAGCTTTTTGTGTCCATCTTCAGCTTAAACCAGCATCTGCAGTTCCTTCCTACACATTAATTCAGAGGTGTCCTCTTTGATCCAGAGACGAGCTTGGCCAGGGGTTTATGTTTCATTAGACTTTAGACTGGAGATATAGCCCGGCAAGTCCGTGCCATCCAGCGATTGCCCTGTACACTCTCCTACACAATAGGGACAATTTTAACGACGCCAATCAACCTACAAACCTGCACGTCTTTTGAGTGTGGGAGGAAACAGGAACACCTGGAGAAAACCCACATGCGGTCACAGGGAGAATGTACAAATTCCATATGAACAGCACCTGTGGTCAGGATTGAACTCGGATCACTGGCGCTGTAAGGCAGCAACTCTACCGCTGCGCCACTGTTCTGCCCTAGGGAGCAGGCACGGAACTCGCTATCAAAATATGGAGGGAACAGGGGGGACACAATTTTTTGGCGGCTGCGCGTGCATGCGCACACTCACACATACATGCCCGAGGCTTCAGAGGCTCAATCCAGCACTAAATGCAGCTCAACTCTGCCTGTCTCGTCGGGTTAACCTTCAGCCCTGTCTGGACTGACAGGACACCAGCACTGCTTCTCCGTGCTGGCCATATTTCCCGCAAGCCCAGGCAGGTTAACCTGGCGGGACAGGCAGAGTTGAGCTGGATTTAGCGCTGCTTCTCTGCGCTGGCTGTGGGCCTGGGGATACAGCTCGCGTCTGACTCCCGACCTCTCTGGCCACCCGTGGGGGGGGTCACTCGGGAAGGCGCCGGAGACCCAGTCGGGATTGATCCTGGCTGCAGATGAGGCGCAGGTCTGTGCCACGTCTCCCTCCTCCAATCACCACACTCTATCCTCAGTCCCACCCCCCCACTCCTCCCTCCTCCAATCATCGCGCTGAATCATCATGTCCCGCCCCCAATGCCTGCTGACCGACGTCTCTCTCGTCCAATCGGCGCCCCAGATCAGCAGTCCCACCTCCACTGTCTCGCGGAAAGCGGAGATTTATTAAAATCCGGATGACAAAAACTTGGGGGGGATGTCCCCCACCTCTCAAAACATGGGGGGGACGTGTCCCCTCTGGCCCCCCTGGGTTTTCCGCCCTTGCTAGGGAGCAATAGATGGCTATGGTACAGGAAATATATAATATCAAACATGAACCTTTACACTTGGCGGATTTGAACAATTTATTAATTCAGTCGATCCAAAGTGAAAATAAACATTTTTTTTCTATTCAGTGTCAGCCCAGGTTTATTACCATCACCACTGATGCTTTACAGCCTGGTTTGTTAACTCTGATGCCCAAGAACGAAGAAGGTTGCAGAAAGTGGAAGACCTTGAGGCACAGCGTAGAGCTGCTGCCTTACAGCACCAGAGGCCCGAGTTTGATCTTGACCACGGGTGCTGTCCGTACGGGGTCTGTACGTACTGTCTGTGAGCACCTGGGATTTTTCCGGGTGCTCCAGTTTCCACCCACATTCCAAAGATGTGCTAGTATGTAGGCTAATTGGTTTCTGTAAATTGTCCCTAGTGCGTAGGATTGAACTAGTGTAAGGGTGATTGATGTTTGGCGTGAACGTGGTGGGCTGAAGGGCCTGGTTCCACGCTGTATCACTAAAATTAAAACTAAACCATTACCTGTTCTATCAAGGGTGTTGACCTGCCCACCATCAAAAGGATCCACGTTGCTGTGAGATGGCAGCTAATATCATCAAAGATCCACACAGCCCTCACCATGCTCTCATCTCACTGCTACCATCAAGAAGAATGGAACAAAGATTCAATAGTGGACATACAAAGCTGGAGTAACTCAGCGGGATAGGCAGCATCTCTGGAGAGAATGAATGGATGACATTTCGGGTCGAGACCCTGATTAGATTAGATTAGATTAGACTTTATTAATCCCCTTATTCAGGGGAAATTCAGATGTCCTTGCAGCACACTAATAAAAATACAACATAGTATTCATGAAGAAATTCCACACCAAAACATAAAAACATCCCCCCACAGTGATTCCCACTGTGGGGGAAGGCACAAAGTCCAGTCCCCATCCTCTTGTCCACCCAAAGTCGGGCCTATTGAGGCCTCCACACTCGCCGCCATGGCGCCCGATGTTCTCGCCGGGTGATGGTACTCCGGCGTTGGGAGAACCCCCAGCGGCTTGGGGTGCCAGGAACGGCCGCCTTCCCACCGGAGCCCGCGGCTTCCAAGCCAACAGACCGCGCCAGACGGAGCTCCGCACACTGGCGATCTCGGTGAGAGATCCCAGGCTCCGGGATGTAAAGTTCAACGTCGCAGCTGGCCGCTCCGCAGAACCGCGGCTCCATGATATTTTCATCGGCGGTCCCAGCATACTGGAGTCCCAGCGCGGCGACCCAGGAAAGGCATCGCCCGCTCCACGACAGCGTTCCAGCGCTGTGCCGCCGCCAAAGCCGATGTTCTGCGCCGCCGCCAAAGCCGATGTTCTGCGCCGCCGCCAAAGCCGATGTTCTGGCCAGGTCCCCTCAGGGAAACGTCGCTCCAGGACCCGCTGGTAGGCCGCGAGGACAGGTCGAATACGCTGCTCGGAGGAAGGCAACCCCTCCGACCAGGTAGGGACTTGGAAAAGCAGTTTCCCCCTTCCCCCCCACCACCCCCCACACATAAAAAGATTTAGACCCCCTGACTGTATGTACACTTAACAAACTAAAAATAATAATAAAGAAGGGAAAAAAATGGACAGCTGCAGGAGAGGCAGCCGTTCAGGACAGCGCCTCCTCCGAGTATAGGAGCAGGGAGATTCAATGGTTCTTCATTGTCACGTGTACCCAGGTACAGTGAAATTCCCCTTTTTGCCAACGTAAAAATGTTGTGAAGCTGGAAAGGTTGCAGAGAAGATTTACAAGGATGTTGCTAGAACTCGAGGTCCTGGGCTATAGGGGGAGGTTAAGCAGGCAAGGACTCTATTCCTTGGAGCGCAGGAGGATGAAGATGCTATAGAGGTGTGTAAGATCAAGAGAGGAATAAGTCAGGTAAATACACAGTCTTTTGCCCAGAGTAGGTAAATTGAGAACCAGAAGACAGAGATTTAAGGAGATGGGGGAAAGATTTAATATGAATCTGATAGGCAACTATTTGTCTCATAAGTTGGTGGGTGCATGGAATGAGCTGCCAGAGGTGGTAGCTGAGGTAGGTACTAACACAATGTTTAAAATACATTTGGATAGGTACAGTACATGGATAGGAAATGTTTAGAAGGATATGGGCCAAACACAGGTAGGTGAGATGAGTGTAGATGGGGCATGATGGTCGGCAGGGACAAGTCTTGTAAGTCTTCGAGGTCATTTTTTATTTATATTTGTTTAGTTTACTTTAGGGCAATTTACTGTTGTTTCATTTTTTTGGCATGTGTACTGAGGTACAGTGAAAAGCTGATGTTGTGTGCTATTCAGTCAGCAGAAAAACAAATATATGATTACAATCGACCTATCCACAGTGTACAGATGTAAAGGGATCAAAGTTTAGTGCAAGATAAAGTGCAGTAGAATCCAATTCAAGATAGTCCCAGGGTCTCCAATGAGGTAGATGGTAGGTCAGGGCTGCTCTCTAGATGTTAGGATGGTTCAGTTGCCTGATAACAGCTGGGGGGAAAAACTGTCCCTGAATCTGGAGGTATGCATTTTCACAGTTCTGTTCCTCTTGCCTGATGGGAGAGGGGAGAAGAGAAAGTGACTGGGTGAAATTGTTCCATGATTATGCTGTGTGCAGTGTGAAGTGTAGATGGAGTCAATGGAAGGGAGGCAGGTTTACAGTATGTGATGATCTGGGATACATCTACAGATAGGCTATGAGTGGAACAACATAGGAACATAGAAAATAGGTGCAGGAGTAGGACATTCAGCCCTTCGAGTCATTCAATATGATCATGGCTGATCATCCATAATCAGTACCCCGTTCCGGATTTTTCCCCATATCCCTTGATTCTGTTAGCCCGAAAGAGCCAAATCAAACTCTCTCTTGAAAACATCCAGTGAATTGGCCTCCACTGCCTTCTGTGGCATAGAATTTCACAGATTCACAACACTCTTGGTGAAAAGGTTTTTCCTCATCTCAGTCCTAAAACCTTTTATTCATAAAATGTGTCCCCTGGTTCTGGACTCCCCCAACATCAGGAACATTTTTCCTGCATCTACCCTGTCCAATCTTCCAAGAATTGTATATGTTTCTATAAGATTTCCTCTCAGTCTTCAAAAATTCCAGCAAATACATGCCAAGTCGACCCATTCTTTCATCAAACGTTAGTCCCGCCATCCCGGGAATTAACTTGGTGAACCTACGCTGCACTCCCTCAATAGTAATAATGTCCTTCCCCAAATTAGGAGTCCAAAATTGCACACAACACTCCAGTGCGGTCTCACCAGGGCCCTGTACAACTGCAGTAGGACCTCCTTGCTCCTAAACTCAAATCCTCTTGCAATGATTGGCTTTCTTCACTGTCTGCTGTACCTGCATGCTTACTTTCAGTGACTGATGTACAAGCACAACCAGGTCACCTTCCACCTCCCCTTCTGCTAATCTAATACCATTCAGATAATAATCTGCCTTCCTGTTCTTGCCACCAAAGTGGAAATACCGCATTTTACTGCCATGCTTCTTCCCACTCACCCTACCTATCCAAGTAAACCTGCAGCCTCATAGCATCCTCCTCCCGGCTCACATTGGCACCAGGCTTTGTGTCATCTGCAACCTTAGAGAAGTTACATTTAATTCCCTCGTCTAAATCGTTAATATATATTGTAAAAAACTTGGGACCCAGCACCGACCCATGCGGCACCCCACTAGTCATTGCCTGCCATTCGGAAAAGGACCCGTTAATTCCTACTCTTTGCTTCCTGCCTGCCACCCAGTTCTCTATCCATGTCAATATCCTACCCCCAATATCCTGTGCTCCAATTTTGCACATTGATCTCTTGTGTGGGACCATGTCAAAGGCTTTTTGAAAGTCCAGATACACCACATCCACTGGCTCTCCCTTATCCATTCTACATGTAACATCTTCAAAAAGATTAGTCAAGCATGATCTCTCCTTCATAAATCCATGCTGACTTTGACCGATCCCGTCACTCACTGCTTTCCAAATGCACTGCTAAACATCTTTAATAATCAACTCCAGCGTCTTCCCCACTACCGATGTAAAGGGCCTGTCCCACTTAGTTGATTTTTTAGGTGAGTGCAGGAGACTATGCACTCGCCACATGGTCGCCACATGTTCGCTGGTGGTCTCTGGTGACCCTCCTTCATGGTCGCAAGGAGTTCCCGCATTCTGGGAACTAGTCGAGGCCCGAGTATGGTCGCCACAAATTTTTCAACATGTTGTGCTAGTCGTAGGTAGTTTTAGTTAATCGTCTTTGCTGACCGGGCATTTTCATTGGCTCATTGGGGGGGAAAAAACATAAGCACGAGTTTTCAGAACTAAGGAGAACTGACCGGTAATGTTAAATGCCTGCCGAACTTCACAGCTGTGTATCTCTGGCTTACTAAAAGTTGTCTGGCTTCTTAAAAGTGTCTCCACTCCTTCTCCCCCCTTCTCCCCTCCCCCCTCTTTTAAAGGACTTACCGTACACTGTGCTACCCATCTTAACCTTCCTGTTCAGCACGGTGTGTGTCTGTATCACTTTGGCTTTGCACCGTGTGAATTTTAGACAGCGCTCCCCCCGCTTGACCTGGCCCCCGCCAGATGTGTGTGTGTGTGTGTGTGTGTATGTGTGTGTGTGTGTGTGTGTGTGTGTGTGTGTGTGTGTGTGTGTGTGTGTGTGTGTGTGTGTGTGTGTGTGTGTGTGTGTGTGTGTGCGCGTGTGCGTGTGCGCGTGTGCGTGTGTGTGTGTGCGTGTTCCACTCTGACAGTCGCCGTTCCACTTCCCGGTTTTTCAGGCGAGTGCCGCGAACTTGACATTCGAGTGAAGTCCACTGAAATATCGCCTAAGTGGGATAGGCCCTTTAGGCTAAATGATCTATAATTCCTCATTTTCTCTCTCCCTCCTTTCTTAAAAAGTGGGGTTACATTGGTTACCCTCCAGTCCACAGGAACTGATCCAGAGTTGAGAGAACATTGGAAAATGATCACAAATGCATCCTCGATTTCTAGGGCCACCTCCTTGAGTACTCTGGGATGCAGACCATCTGGCCCTGGGGATTTATCTGCCTTCAGTCCCAACAGTTTACCAAACACCATTTTCTGACTAACGTGGATTCCCTTCAGTTCTTCCCTCCCACTTGCTCCTCTCTCCCACTGGTATTTCTGGAAGATTGTTTGTGTCTTCCTTAGTGAAGACAAATCCAAAGTACTTGTTTAACTGTTCTGCCATTTCCTTATTTTCCATTATAAATTCACCTGTCCCTGACTGTAAGGGTCCTACATTCGTCTTCATTAATCTTTTCCTTTTTACATACCTACAAGGAATGTTTAAATTAAACTTTATTTTAGTTTAGAGATACAGCGAGGAACAGCCCCTTGGACCCATCGAGTCTGCGGCGACCAATGATCTCTGCTCATTAACACAATCCTTCACATACTAGGGATAATTTTACAATTTACCAAGCCAATTAACCTACAAACTTGTACGCCCTTGGAGTATGGAAGGAAATCGGAGATCCCGGAGAAAACCCATGCAGGTCACGGGAGAACATACAAACTCCGTATGAACAAGCACCTGTATTCAGGATCGAACCCAGATCTCTGGCGTTGTAAGACAGCAACTCTACCGCAGCACCACCGTGCAGCATAATGTTGTTGAACCACCCCCGCTGGTGGCCTTGCCAAGGTAGTGTGCAGTGTACTCCAACCTGTATGGCTCCATGATAAGATGAGGTCCAGTAAAGTCCGATTATAGGTAGTCCGAAGGTCTCCAATGAGGTAGATATTAGCGTAGGACCGCTCTCTAGTTTTTCAATCATATTTTAAAGGACTCTTTGCCAATTTCCGTCGCTTCATGATGTCCATCATTACAAGGGTAATCTCTCCCTTGACAACAGGGGCGTGAAGGTAAAGGAGGGCCTTCTGTACCTTCTGTGCCTCCAAAGCTTAAGTCTGAAGTCACCCGTCAACCCTAGCAGAATAGTATAATTGAGAAATCCTGTTGGGAATAGACTCATGTGGGATTTATCTTAGTTATTTATAGGTCCTTTAATGTTCTTACTAACAGAAACCCTGTACTTGAAGTGATCTAAGGATGGATCATTTCATTGCTGCAATTGCCTTTATTTCAGCTTCCCATCAATCAGGCGCTGCTATGATGAAGAGCAGAATGTTATATCTCATCCATTACCTCTGCATCAAACATTAAGTGATGATGTGCGTCTGTATGTGACGGATCACTTGATGTTTGTTTTCTCTGCTAAACCATCAAACTTGGATCAGAAGCGGTGGGAGGGAAGAACCACTTCTGTACAGATTGAGGCAACTGTCATGGATCAAGAATTCCTTTAGTTTAGTTTGGTTTAGTTTAAAGATACAGCGTGGAAACAGGCCCTTTGGCCCACCGAGTGGACCAGTGGTCATCCGTTCGATAACACTACCCTATACACTAAAGACAATTTATAGAAGCCAATCAACCTACATACCTGCACCTCTTTGGAATGTGGGAGGAAACCGGAGCACCCAGAGAAAACCCACATGGTCACAGGGAGAACGTGCAATCTCCACGTAGACAGCACCTGAGGTTAGGATTGAACCCAAGTCTCTAGCGCTGTAAGGTAGTAACTCTACCAGCAGCACCTCTGTGCCGCCTTTGCCATATTATTTTCTTGTAAGGTAAATTGATAGCTCTTACGAGAAATACACTTTCTCTTCTATGACTCTCAGTCTGAAGATGTTAATACTGGCCAAATTAAAGACACCATAAAATGGAGGATCCCTGCACTTGTCAGAATTGTTTAACCCATGTCAGCTGAAATCTACAGGCTTTTGATGGCGCCAGCCAGTCTAGGCTCAGACTGGTATGCAGGATGGTGAGGGGTCCAGGTGTTCTCCTTGTCCCTCCTAAATTAATAAAATGTATAGCAGTTTTGCAAATAAACCCTAAATGCATCATTTCGATTGAATCGCTGCAAGGGCATTGTAAATAGTATAAATAATGCTACAATATGGTCATCCTGTTAATTGATGATTGGTCGAACTGTGAGCCTTGGATAAACTGTTTGAATCTCAGGGCACATGTTTCAATGTTTATTCTTGTTTGCTTCCTTCTAGAGCTTTCTTTCAAATACATTGTATTAGTCATTGTATTATTGGGTTAGGGAAATGTCTATCGTATATCTGTTATTGGACTGTAAAGAGACCACCCTCATATGGTTCAGCCCCTCAAGGTTCGGGAATCTATAAAAAGGTAGCTCCCACGAGGTCCTGGTCGATCTTCTGGAAGAACGCTTGGGACTGCGTGACCTTGTGGAGTGTCTCTGCTTGCACGAGGCTAGAAGGGCTTGGCCAAGCAGATACAAGGATCGAACCCGCGGTGGTTAGATATAGTAGTGGGGAACTGTTATTGTGTTTTTCCAAAATAAAGTTTAGATGCGCAAGTGCTTGATCTAGTATTTTATTGGCTGAAACGAGATTGGGGAAAGCTTAGAACGAGCTCATTACAAAGAAAGGTCCTGACCAGAAGCATCAGTCATCCTTTTTCTCCAGAGATGCTGCCTGGCCCACTCAGTTACTTCAGCACTCTGTGTCTATCTTCAGCAGTCCATCCTAATTCCATTGACAAGCTTAGATTTGTTTAGTTTAAGTTTAGTGTTTGGGATACAGCATGGAAACAGGCTTTTTGGTCCACTGAGTCCACACTGTTCAGCAATCAGCCCGTACACTAATTCTATCTTACACACTAGGGGCAATTTACAATTGTACCAAAGCCAATTAACCTACAAACATATACGTCTTGAGGTGTGGGAGGAAACCGGAGCATCAAGAGGAAACGCGGTCACAGGGAGAATGTGCAAACCCCATACGTTGACAGCACCAGGCGTCAGGATTGAACCTGCATCTCTGGCACTGCAAGATAGCAACTCTGCCGCTGCGCCATTGTGCCACCTACAATGCTGGCTGAATTACAATTGACGATTCCTTAACATGGTGAGTATCGTGGGTCTTCCATTAAGGTTAAGCTCTATGCATTGAATCATTCTACTCTGTCAACGGACCAAGGCACATTTGATGTTCAGATGAGTAACAGCCGTCCATGTTTACCAGTAATTGTCAAGCTCACCCACCTAATTCTAACTGCCTATGACTTTGGCCATCCATTCAATCAGTCAGCATCCCATATGCTCCCGGATGAGCCGAGAGTGATAATTATCACAAGCCTCAGGAGCAATGTGTTCAGCGAGGTTTTATGTCCAACAAGAGATTAAACTCAATGATCTTTCCCGGCATGCCGTAGGACTAATAGATCGACATGAAAAAAAATCTATTCCATCTCATCCTCTAATGTGCTTGACCACTGATACACTGCTTGTCAAAATTTTATAATGATATTCCTATCCCTGCTACTCGAACAGAATAATCAGCTTCAGTCTCAATAGGCAGAGGCAACATCCAACTGAGCTGCAGTGACTTTTGGCAAATAAACATAGACACTCTGCAGAACAGCATCCTAACTTGAAGCTCAGTCCTCAACCCAGACTCCGGTGGGAATTAAGGAGCGGGGAAAAGGAGCAATTGCCACCAGCAAAGGAAGATTATCGAGGATCCATTAGGCAGCAGGCAGAGGACTGGGGAACACCGAACATAGAAGATAGGACATCGAAGATAGGGCATAGGACATAGAACATAGAAGATAGACCATAGGACAGAAGATAGAATAGAGAACATAGAACATAGAACATAGGACATAGAGCATAGAACATGAAACATAGAACAGTACCTGAAGAAGGGTCTCGATCCAAAATGTCACCAAATGTCACTTTTTCTCCAAAGATGCTGCCTTGCCCGTTGAGCTATTCCAGCTTTTTGTGGCAATCTTCAGTTTAAACCAGCATCTTAATTTCCTTCCTACATACAGAACAGTGCAGCACTGAAGTTGGAATTAATTTACCTTACCATAGACTTCAGTGATACGGAGCGGAAACAGGCCCTTCGGCCCTCCGAGTCCTCGCCAACTAGCGATCACCCCATACACTAGCACTGTCCTACACCCTAGCGACAATTTACAATTTTTACTGAAGCCAATTAAACTACAAACCTGTATGTCTTTGGGATGTTGAGGAAACTGGAGCAGTTGGAGGAAACCCACGTGGTCACAGGAACACCCATAGTCAGGATCGAACACGGGTCTCTGGCATTGTAAGGCAGCCACTCCACTGCCACGTCACCGTTTATAGGGAGAAAATATGGGGTTCACACAGGATTAGTGCTTGTTCATCACAGTGGACTGGTTGGACCAAAGTGCCAGATTCCCTAGAGAAATACAAGACGGAAACAGGCCCTTTGGCCTGTCGATCCCCGTTGACCAGCGATCACCCCATACACTAGAACTATCCGACATACTAGGGACAATTTACAATTTACAGAAGCCAATTAACCTACAAACCTGCACATCTTAGGAGTGTAGGAGGAAACTGGAGCACCTGGAGAAAATACAGGGAGAACGTACAAATTCCATTACAGATAACACCCATAGTCAGGATCGAACCTGGGTCTCTAGTGACGTAAGGCAGCAACTCTACTGCTGTGCCACTCTGTCGTCCTTTCTGTGCTTTATGATTCTATGTCTCTAACAAAATAGTGTATTTGATCTTTGAGCGTATGATTTCAGTAAAATAATGCCTGATTTGTGACCGTAATGCTTAAAGCCGCCTTATTGAATTTCCCTTAAACAAGGCCAGCACAGAGGTGCAGCGCTGGCGTTGCTGCCTTGCAGGGCGAGAGACCCGGGTTCGATCTAGACTACGGGTGCTGTCTGTACAAATTTTGTACATTCTCCCTGTGATTGCATGGCTTTTTTCCGGGTGCTCTGGTTTCCTCCCACACTCCAGAGATGTGCAGGTGTGTAGGTTAATTGGCTTCTGTAAATTGTCCCCGGTGTATAGCATAGAACTAGTGTACATGTTGATCATTGGTCAGCCCAGCCTTGGTGGGCCGAAGGGCTTGTTTCCATGCAGTAGTTCTAGAACTCGAAAATAATTTAACTAACAAAAACTAGCTTTCAAATGAATTATAGACCTCGCATAAATTACTTCCCACCCTGCATGGGACTCTGGAATGAGGCAAGTGGAGTGAAAAATATAATGTTATATTTCATTCCTTATCCTATTATTCCATCTGACTGTTCATTTGGCAGTATTTAAATGCCTTTTGTGCGGAGATATTTCTACAGCCCCTTTTAACACCATTAGGGAAGATAGCCTATATTTAGAGATAGCCTCATAGGCTCGGAATGAATGAATGGTGGTGATTGCTATTGACTGCTGTTCTGACAATGGGCTTGCCTGTGTATTTTCAGCGTCTCATGCTCATGTGCTCTGGCATCTTGACTGGGTCGGTTGGTTAGAATGTCAGTGAGAAACTGTCCCGTCAACCGGCCGACCAGAGGCACGGCACGGACCACACCACATGGAGCAAATGAAGAGTTCTTTGGGGCTCCGCATATGCTCGCCATTGTATTCGGAGTGAAAGGGCTAATTGCATGAAAAAAAGCCAGGCAATAAAAGGAAATATAAGCGAAACTTGCAAACGCTGCTGTCAAAATGCTGATAAAAGTGAGACTCCAGTTGCCACGGAAACCATTGTTGTTCTGTTTCTATTAAAACAATTTTTTGAATCTCAAAATGTTAATACAGTCATTGAAAGACAAATACTCACCTGATCCATTGGCGATTTTCTTTGAATTACATTGTGAATAATCATTGCTCCATTGTACGGATTTTAACAAACAAAATTGCTTCCTATTCAACCCCTCCAATTATATTGAACCCTTATGCTTTTTATTCACTTTATTCCATTCAAACTTGGCTCTGATGCTGTGTAGAATTCCGTTGTACTAAATCAATTAACTCCCAGCAGGAACAAAAAGAACAAAGCGAAATAATTTTTTAAAGGAGTTTTATTATTTTAAATATAGTTTTGGACCATTGTTTTTCCTTTCTCCTTTTATCAACTATCTTTTGGACTGCCATGTCCACTCCTGAGGAGATTTGTTAAGGGGCAAGACAGGGGTAGGGAGAGCTAGAGAAAGCAGGCGGGGGGAGGGGTTGGGGGGTAGAATTAATCTGCTTGAAGTCTTCAGAATGTTGAGAGAGAGAATTGCATCCCTTTAGTATGTCATGACACCCCAAACCAAATGGTCCCCACCCGAAACGTCACCTAGCTGCTGCTCCAGAGATGCTGCTTGACCCGTTGAGTTACTCCAGCATTTTGTGTCTTCCTCCAGAGTCAATAACTTTTCTTTTGGGGTCTAGTCAAAGGAAATGCAAAAGCATATTTCTCTAACGAGCTATCCATTTACCTTACGAGAACATAATATGACAAAAGCGGCACAGTGGTGCAGGTGTAGAGTTGCCGCATTTATGTCTTTGAAATATGGGAGGAAACTGGAGCACCCGGAGAAACCTCACGCAGTCACAGGGAGAACGTGCAGACTCTGTGCAGACACCACATAGTCTGGATTGAACCCAGTTCTCTGGCTCTGTAAGCAGCGACTCTGCTGCTGCGCCACTGTGCCACCATTGTAGGATTAATGTAAAATGACTGGTTGATGGGCAGCAGAGCCTTGGAGGGCTGAAGGATCTGTTTTCCCACTGTATCTAGGAGATAAGCCTACTCTGTCTTTCATCATGGTCCTGGTGAATCTTTTACATCAGCACCACATTCCTGCCTTATCGCCACATACCTGACACCCCTCAATATCCAGAAACCTATCGATCTCTGCATTGCATGAAATCAGTGGAGGAACCTCCATTGTTCCACTAAATAGACACAAATTGCTGGATATAACACACCAGTAGCAACTTTACTGAGGCCAAAATCAACATACAATTCCCTAGTGTGTGGTGAATGGATGAGAAATTGTGATAACATAGAACCAGTATGAACGGGTGAATGATGGTTGGCATGGATACAGTTTCCGCCATCTATCTCTAAACTCTTTTCCTAAGTTCCCTCACTATCAACCTTCCATCTTGACCCCTTCCCTCTCTCCCAACCTGGAATCCTTTCCCTAACTACCTCATTCAAATTCACTCTTCTTTCAACACCCGCCTCTCAGCTATCTCCTCCATCACTTAGTTCTTCCTCTTTGATCCTTCCTCCTTCCTTCCCTTTCCAAATTTTCCACTCCCTCTCTCCAGGTAGATGTGGGGAACCTTCATTTAAACTGACTATTGATGCTGTCTGTACGATGCTGGGCCTATGTCCACACTGTAAACTAAACTAAACAAAGCTAATTAAACTAAAGGTACTTAAGGAAGTGGCTCAAGAAATGGTAGACGCATTGGTGTTCATTTACCAATAGATTCAGGACCAGTTCCTGTGGATTGGAGGGGAGATAATGTTATCCCACTTTTCAAGAAAGGTGGGAGAGAGAAAACAGGGAATTATAGACCAGTTAGCCTGGCATCGATGCTGGAGTCAATTATAAAAGATGAAATAGCGGCACATTTGGATAGCAGTAACAGGATCGCTCCGAGTCAGCATGGATTTACGAAGGGAAAATCATGCTTGAGACCTAGTGAGACCACACCTGGAATATTGTGTGCAGTTTTGGTCCCCTAATTTGAGGAAGGACATTCTTGCTATTGAGGGAGTGCAGCGTAGATTCACAAGGTTAATTCCTGGGATGGCGGGACTGTCATATGCTGATTGAATGGAGCAGTTGGGCTTGTATACTATGGAATTTAGAAGGAAAGGGGATCTTATTGAAATATATAAGATTATTAAGGGTTTGGACATGCTAGAGGCAGGAAACATGTTCCCGATGTTGGGGGAGTCCAGAACCAGGGGCCACAGTTTAAGAATAAGGGTTAAGACATTTAGAACGGAGATGAGGAAACACTTTTTCACACAGAGAGTTGTGAGTCTGTGGAATTCTCTGCCTCAGAGGGCGGTGGAGACCGGTTTTCTGGATACTTTCAAGAGAGAGCTTGATAGGGCTCTTAAAGATAACAGAGTCAGGGGATATGGGGAGAAGGCAGGAACAGGGTACTGATTGTGAATGATCAGCCATGATCACATTGAATGGCGGTGCTGGCTCGAAGGGCCGAATGGCCTACTCCTGCACCTTTTGTTATTGTCTATAAACTAAACTAACCTAAACTAAACTAACCTAAACTAAACTAGTTCAAATTATTCTCAACAATCTGATTGCATTTGTTTTTTTCGTTGAAAGATACAGAGCGGATGCAGGCTCTTCATCCCACCAAGTCTGCGCCGACCAGCGATACCCGCACACTTACACTAGTTCTACACACACTAGGGACAATTTACAATGCTATCAAGCCAATTAACCCGCAAACCCATACGACTTTGGAGGGAAACCAGAGCACCCAGAGAAAACCCACACGGTCACGGGGAGAACGTACAAACTCTGTACAGACAACATCCGTAGACAGGATTGAACTCGGGTGTCTGGCGCTATAAGGCAGCAAATCTACCGCTGCGCCACTGTGCCACAATCAATGGGCAGAGCAGCTTCCTCTTGTACCTGACTTCCTACACCTGAATCTAGTCTCATTTTAATTCTAACTGTGATGTTAGACATACAAATATACACGATAACCTTTTGTATTTCCATTTTTTTTCAACAGGAAATGTATTTATATGCTCTGTGAAGTCAACATATTTATTTGTGGTACTTGAAATAATGCAACACTATCAAAACAAGTGTTCAGATAAATGTGGCATCTCATGAATCAAAGGATGAATATTCAGAGAGTTCTATCTCAGGCTGCAAAGCCAGAATCAAGTGGCACTGCATCAGGATAAGGGATTGTCCATATAAAACATAGAACAGAACAGTACAGAACAAGAGCAGGCCCTTCAGCTCACAGAATCCACATGGAACATGATCCCAAGTTAGGCCAATCTTCCCTGTCTGCATGTGATCCATATCGCTCCATTCCTTCTGTATCCATATGCCTTTCCAAAAGCCTCTTAAATGCCACTACCGTATCTGCCTCCACCACCACCCGTGGCAGTACTTTCCAGGTACACACCACGCTCTGTGTAAACAAATCCCAATCAATCACAATCACAATAATACTTTATTAGCCAAGTATGTTTTGCAACATACGAGGAATTTCATTTCCCAAGTCAGCCATACAAATAAAAAGCAACGGAACACACAAAATACATTTTAACATAAACATCCACCGCAGTGACTCCTCCACATTCCTCACTGAGATGGAAGGCGAAATAAAGTTCAAATCTCTTCTATGCTCTCCCGTGATCGGGGTCCTTGAGCCCTCCGTTGATGGGACGATCTTGACTGCCGTAGTAGGCGGCATTAGGGCCCTCCACTTCGGGACGATCAATTCCTGCATCGGGGGGATGTCAGCTACCCCTCGCCGGAGATCGGACCCTGAGTCATGGCTGGTCGAGTCTCTGCGTCGTTGGAGCTCCCGACTAGCCTCTCCCGAGACTGCGAGCTCTTGATGGTAAGTCCGCAGGCCGCGGTTGGAGCGATCCCAGGCAAGGGATCAGCTCTGATGTTAAGTCCACGCCCCACGGTGGGGCTTAACTCAGTCCAAGGAGGCCTCCAGCTCCATTGATGGTAGGCCGCAGAGCGACCGGAGATGCGATCCGGAAAACAAATCACATCTCCAGCAAGGTAAGAAACTGAAAAAAAGTTTCCCCCAACCCCCTCCCTCTCCCACCATGTAAAACAAACCAGAGAACATTTACACAAGCTTTAAACACACACTAAAAATTAAATAAAAGACGAAAAACAGACAGACTGTTGGCTGGGCTACTAATCGTGTGGCGCCCCTGGTGGTTTGACGGCATACCTCTATATATGACTAAAAGTCTTCATCTTCTCTGTGCCCATGATATGTCAATCTGGTTTTCCTATCTTCTTCCAAACGCTAGCCACAGCCTCCCATTTTCACACATCCTACTCACATTTTCCCCGTTGTGGCGATAAACATGTTCCTGTCGCATTCCCACCTATATTTCTGAAGTTATTAATCCTTAAATTTTTTAAAACAGCCCCAAAAACTCACCCATTAAGGAAAAAAAAACCCGACATGTCACAATGCACTCGCAAGGCAGGATGGGACACTCCGGGAGGGAGAGGCACTCCAGTGCTCGTGCTGAATGAGGTGTGGCGGCGGCTGCCAGCGCCAGATGCCCAACGGCCGCTGAGTACCTGGTGGGGTGAGTGGTGCCTCGGGCTGAGCCCACAAGTACTGGGCCTGGGCTGGAGCCGAGCCTGGAAAGAAGCCGCTGCTGGAACCAAGGACAAGCCTAGGCCCTGGGTCAGGGACGAGCCCTGAGATGAAATCGGGGCCTGGACTGGAGCCCAGGTGGCGGCCGAGCTGACGGCTGGGCTCTACAGCCAGGGCCAGGCCGACCAGGCCGAGTTCCAGGCCCTGGCGCTGATCTACAACCTGGGTAGGTGCTGGGGCAGCGAATGGGAGTGAGAGGAGGAGGATGAAGGAAATGAGGAGATGGGGTGGGGAGGGGGGTGGTAGAGGGAGATGGGAGGGGGGGGGGTTGGGGAGGTAAGAGATGGGGAGGAGTGGAGGAGGGAGATGCCCCCTTCCTATCTACCCTCACTCCCACTCTCTCTACACCCCTCCCTATCTACCCCCTCCCTCACCCTCTCCATCTCTACCCTCCCTCCCCCCCACTCTACCCCTCATTTCCCTCTACCCCCATCCCTCGCTCTCTCTGCCCCCTCCCTCTCTGCCCTCTCCCTCTCTACCCCCATCCCTCTCCCTTTCTATGGCCCTCCCATCTCCCCCTCCCTCTCTCCCACCCTCCCTCTCTCCCACCCTCCGCCTCTACCCACCCTCCCTCTCTACCACCCCTCCCTCTTTACCCGCCTCCCTCTCAAGGGATTGAAGAGGAAGGGTGAAGATGAGGAGGGGGGAGTGCCGGGGGATAGGAGAAATGAGCCGCGCCTGCACAGTTGGGGCTATGCGTGAGTGGTGCAATATTGCGTTGGGGGAATGGCTCGTGTTGGGAGAACGGGTGAGTGGTGGAATCTTGAGTTGGGGGAGACTGCACTTGGTCAAGTCTCCTTTAAAGATTGTCCCTCTCACCTTAAAGCTATGCTCTCTAGTCTTTGTTTCCACCCGGAGAGTGGTTCTGACTGTCTATCTTATCTATTTGGACGGCACAGAGGTGCAGCAGTAGAATTGCTGCCTTACATCATCACGGACTCGGATTCAATAGACAATAGACGATAGACAATAGGTGCAGGAGCAGGCCATTCGGCCCTTCGAGCCAGCACCGCCATTCAATGTGATCATGGCTGATCATCCCCAATCAGTACCCCGGTCCTGCCTTCTCCCCATATCCCCTGACTCCTTTATCTTTAAGAGCCCATATCTAGCTCTCTCTTGAAAGTATCCAGAGAACCGGCCTCCACTGCCCTCTGAGGCATGGTCTGATCCTGACCACGGGTTATGTGACTCTGTGGGTTTTCTCCAGCTGCTCTAGTTTCATCCCACATCCCAAATATACGCAGTATCTCTAAACAAAACTAAACTAAAGTAAATTTGCAGGTTTGTAGGTTAATTGGTTTCCGTACATTGTCCCTAGGGTGTAGGACAGAACTAGTCTTCGGGTAATTGTTGGTCGACGCGGATTCGGTGGGCCATAGGGACTGTTTCTATGCTTTGTCTCTGAACTAAACTAAACTAATCTATGCCCCTTATAATTTTACACACTTCTATCAGGTCTCCCCTCAGCCGTAGGGGGCGCTGTCGAGTATGGCTGCCCTGCCAGCAGCTGTTAGTCCTTTCATCCTTTTTTTAAATTTTTAGTGAGTTAAAGTGTTTGGTTTGGAGGTCTTCTAGTCTTTTATGTGGTGGGTGGAGGGAGGGAAAGGGGGAAACTTTATTTCCTAGTCCCTACCTGGTCGAAGAGGCAGCTTCCCTCCGAGCTGCTTCTTCGCCCACCTCCTCGCGGCCTACCATCGGACTGGAGCGGCCTTTCCTGTCGGGACCGGCCGGGACTACAGCTTTGGCGGCGGCACTGCGCATGGACACCATCACGGAGTAGGCGATGCGTTACCGGGTCGCCGAGCGGTAAGCTCCTGTGACCGCCGACTTCAACATCCGAGGAGCTGTGGCTGCGGGCGTCCAGCCGCGGGCGACGTTGGATTAAAACACTGTGGAGCCTGGGATTCGAGATCGCCAGTCGGAGCTCCAACCAACGCAGCCTGAGGACTTCGGGTGCCGCGGTCTCCGGTTAGGAAGCGGCCGCTCCTGACATTTCCAAGCCGCTGAAGTGTGTTCAACCGACGCCGGAGTTCCAGCTTTCCGGCAAGAGGGCCTGAAAACATCGGACTGGCTGTGGAGGCCACAATAGGCCCGACAATGGGTGAACAGGGGATGGGACTGGACTTTGCTACTCTCCCCCACAGTGGGAATGTTTTTATATTTATTGTTAAATTCTTTAATGTTGTGTCTTATCTTTATTCGTGTGCTGCATTGGCAAGTCAAATTTCACTATACCATTTGGTGTATGTGTTAATAAATGTCCTTTGTGTCTTTTGTATCCACTGACACACCAGGGAAAACAATCCAAGTATGTCCAATCTCTCCTTATATCTAATACCCTGTTATCCAGGCAACATTTTGCTAAAAGGAGATCCAAGGAACTGCAGATGTTGGTTTCTGTAAACAAAGACACAACCTGCTGGAGTAACTCAACAGGTCAGGTAGAAGGACGTCTGGACAACATGGACAGGTGACGTTTCAGGTCAAGACTTTTCTTCAGACTGACTGTAGGGTGGTGAGAAGAAAGCTGGAAGGGGAGAGGCAAGACAAAGCATTGCGGGTAATAGATGGACACAGAACAAGAGTGTTTTATCGTCGTATGTCCCAGATATAAAAATGGAATTAATTCTTACTTGCAACAGCGCAACAAAATATGTAAACATAGAACACTGTAAACAATATAATAAACGGGATACAGGTAAGCTCAGAACTACTATATTTGATCATTTTCTGCTGTGCTGCTTGTAAAATGTCACCACAGACAGGCACCATTTGTTTCTGTTCACGGTGATAATACGTGGCGACACTATACTTACTTTGTGCGCATTGTAAGCTAAACCAAAGAATTTCACTGTACCTAGGTACATGTGACAATAAAGTATCATTGATTGATTGAACTGTTTGGCGAAATGGTTGCCGAGTCCACGTTTTGACACGAGACTGTACCTGGCTAAACTGTTTGCATTATGAAAGGCAACGTCATCATCTGATGAATGCATATATCTGAGGAATAAAGATCCAGCAGCCCTCAACTAAAATTAAACTAACATGGATGAAATGGGATGGACGCCTGCAGACAATGAAAGACTGCAAGTGTTGAACTGTAATGGAAGACGTTGAAATCCTGGAGAATGAGGTGTTCAACAATGATTCTCAATTTCTTTCAATTTCATTCTGAGTTCTTACAAAGGAGAACTATTCAGGCAATTTAGTCTTACAATTACTTCTGTTAAAGTGTATTCTTACTTCATCTTAAAGCAGATATTTTATTCTTTGATCACTCATCCACTTCTGCGATGTCATGGTGGTGTCACTGTTATTTGTTGACATAGACTGGCCTCTGGACTGAGTTCTTTGAATGCCATTTAAGTTAATGATGAACCATGCTAGTGTGGGTCCGGAGACTTTCAGGAGTCAAACCTAGTAAGAAAGATGTGTTTCATTCCCTTAAAATAAATTCCAAAGCAATCCTATGAGGCACAGTGGCATAGTTGGTAGAGCCGCTGCCTCAGAGTGCCAGAGACCTGGGTTCAATCCTGACCTCGGGTGTTGTCTGCGTGTGTAGAGTTTGCACATTCTCCCTGTGATCGCGTGGGTTTCCTCCCGGTGCTCCAGTTTCCTCCCACATCCCAAAGACATGTGGGTTAATGGCTGAGTTGAGTTTAGTTTATTGTCACGTGTACAATGAAAATATTTGTTCCACACTAACCTATCAGTGGAAAGACAATACATGATTATAATCGAGCCGTCCACAGTGTACAGTTACATGATGAAGAGAAATAATGTGAATAACGTTTAGTGAAAGATAAAGTCCAGTAACATCTGAACATCTGAACCAGTAACAGCTTCAAATTCCTGGGCGTGCACATCTCTGAAGATCTTTCCTGGTCCGAGAACACTGATGCAATTAATAAGAAAGCACATCAGCGCCTCTACTTCCTGAGAAGATTACGGAGAGTTGGTTTGTCAATGAGGAACCTCTCTAACTTCTACAGGTGCACAGTAGAGAGCATGCTGACTGGTTGCATCGTGGCTTGGTTCGGCAACTTGAGCGCCCTGGAAAGGAAAAGACTACAAAAAGTAGTAAACACTGCCCAGTCCATCATCAGCTCTGACCTCCCTTCCATCGAGGGGATCTATCGCAGTCGCTGCCTCAAAAAGGCTGGCAGCATCATCAAGGACCCACACCATCCTGGCCACACACTCATCTCCCTGCTACCTTCAGGTAGAAGGCACAGGAGCCTGAAGACTGCAACGACCAGGTTCAGGAATAGCTACTTCCCCACAGCCATCAGGCTATTAAACTTGGCTCGGACAAAACTCTGAACATTAATAGCCCATTATCTGTTATTTGCATTATCAGTTTATTTATTCATGTGTGTATATATTTATATTATGGTATATGGACACATTGATCTGTTTTGTAGTGCCTAATGCCTAATCTGTGGAATTCTCTGCCACAGAAGGTAGTTGAGGCCGGTTCATTGGCTATATTTAAGAGGGGGTTAGATGTGGCCCTTGTGGCAAAAGGGATCAGGGGTGTGGAGAGAAAGCAGGTACAGGATACTGAGTTGGATGATCAGCCATGATCATATTGAATGGCGGTGCAGGCTCGAAGGGCCGAATGGCCTACTCCTGCACCTATTTTCTATGTCTGTGTCTATGTTCTGTTGTGCTGAAGCAAAGCAAGAATGTCATTGTCCTATCAGGGACACATGACAATAAACTCACTTGAACTTGAACTTGATCAAAGATAGAGGGTCTTCAATGAGGTAGATAGTAGCTCAGGACTGTTGTTGGTAGGATGGTTCAGTTGCCTGATAACAGCTGAGAAGAAACTGGACCTGAACCTGGAGGTGTGCGTTTTCACACTCTGCACATTCTAGGTTAATTGGCCACTGTAAAACTATCCCTTGATTGTAAGCAGTGGGATATCAGTCGAACTAATGTTGATGGATAATGAAAGGTCAATGTGGACTCGGTGGGCCGAAAAGCCTGTTTCCATACTGTATCTCTAAAACTACAATTAAAACTAAAACTACAACTAAAATTATTTTAACGCAGTTCTCATGGTGATACAAAGTATTTAGTACTGGAAGTTAATTTCTGTAGTTACCAGGAAGGGGGTTTGATTTTGTTTGGTCCTGGATCCATTGTGTAGGCTCCTGGTTGATATCCACCATGACATCGTGCACAATGAGATTCATCACCTTAGAAGATGTCTCCATTTGTGGGTCACAACACCATGCAGGAGAGGGCTCTTCCCAAGCTGACTGACTGCCCCTTTTCCGAGGTTACATGCATGCCTGGGTGTCCCTGTGTATGTGTGTGGAGTTTGTTCGTTCTCCCCGTGACCGCGTGGGTTTTCTCCGGGTTCTCTGGTTTCCTCCCACACTCCAAAGACAAGCAGGTTAATTGGCTACGGTAAAAATTGTAAATTGTCCCTTGTGTGCAGGACAGTGCTAGTGTCGATACAGACTAGTGGGTTGAAGGGCCTGTTTCCACACTGTATCTCTAAAGTCTAAAATAAAGTTAAGGGGCATGGGCCAAACGTGAGAAGCTGTTAGATGGGGCATCTATGTCGGCAAGGACAGGTTGGGCCGAAGTTCCTGTTTCTGTGTCGTATAATTCTATGACTCTAGTCAGAATCGGCACTTCTGGTGCAAGCAGTGAGATGGAGAGGGAGAAAAGTGTATGTTTAAATTTCAGATGTGAGTTTTATTTAATCGCTGGATCTGGGCTTTGCTTTCACACTTTGTGACAGTCCAGTTCAGAGCACTCAGTAAATCACTCGAGAGAGAGGTGTAAGTGCACGTTCATGAGCCTGTGTGCAAACATGCAGGTAGTGTCTCCACTGTGTGATTTACAGTTTATTACGATTTTCAAGCTCCATCTTTTCAATATCAAAGCTTCTGAACAACAGAAGAAGAATCATTCTATCAATGTCACGATGAGTGAGTGATGCATAAACAGCAGTTCCTCACTGGCACCTGTTAATAGTTTCACAGTCACGCTGCACTTCTCCTCAATTTAACTCCTGCATTGCCATCTCCTTCTCCAAACACATCTCTCACTCACATTTCCAGAAGTGCACATTAAACGGGTTTGACTGGACGATTGGGGGAGAAGAGGGTGGCTATTACCCAGAGGTGAATGGCATTCATTAGAATCGGAATCATAAAGGCTCATGTTATGTTTGCCTTCTTTCGTTGGAGCACAGAGAATAAAGGGCCTGTCCCACTTGGCCGTCATTTGCGCGACAGGCCGGTCGTGACTGACACGCGACGGTCGCACGCGTCATCATGCGTCCACACAGCCGTCTGGAGCGCGTAACGTAATTTGAAGATAGACACAAAATGCAGGAGTAACTCAGCGGGACCGGCAGCATCTCTGGAGAGAAGGAACGGATGATGTTTCGGGTCGAGCCTTCTTCAGTCTGAAGAAGGGTCTCGACCCGAAACGTCACCCATTGATCTCTCCACAGATGCTGCTGGTCCCGCTGAGTTACTCCAGCATTTTGTGTCTATCTCCAATCCTCTTGGCCCCGCTCTAGGAGTAGGAGTGGTGGCAGATCCATATCCGCAACTGCCGTGAGCCCCAGGCCGAGCTCGGTGATCGTTTGCCTGCTTCTGCTGCTGTTGGAGGTGAGACGTTGCGCCGCGCCAGAGTCTAGGGCCTGTCCCACTTTGTCCGTCAGTTACGCGACAGACCGGTGGCGCACAAAGATTTTGTGCATGACGAAGTCCACACTCCTCCACGCCACTCCACTCCACACTCCTCCAGACCACACCATGCGCCCCGTCCCGCGCTACCCACGTGCTACCCACAAGCTACACACGCGTTACCCACACGCTACCCATGCGCTAGCAGGTCACGTAAATGACGCACGAATGACAGCCAAGTGGGACAGGCCCTTAAGAGTCAGGATGTCATGCTGCAGCTTTTGGAGTATTGCGTACGGTTCTGGTCGCCCCGCATTACAGGAAGGTTGTGGAGGCTTTGGAGAAGGTGCAGAAGAGGTTAATTTTAGTTTTTAATTTCGCGATGCAGAATGGAAACAGGCCCTTCAGCCCATCGAGTCCGCGCTGACCAGCGATTCCTGCACACTAACACTAACCTGCACACTAACACTAACCTGCACACGCTGGAGACAATTTACAATTATACCAAGCCAATTAGCCAACAAACCTGTATGTCTTTGAAATGTGGGAGGAAACTGGTGCTCCTGGTGAAAACCCATGCAGGTCATGGGGAGAACATACTAACTTCGTATAGATAACACCTGTACTCAGGATCGAACCAGGACCTCTGGTGCTGTAAGGCAGAAGGACCTGTTTCCGTGCTGTATCTCAGAACTAAAACTAAACAAAACTAAACTATTTCTAGCGTTGGCTGTGAAGAGACGTAACTTATCCCTCTGCAATTGGATTCTCGACTTCCTCATTCATATACCACAGTCTGTCCGTATTGGTGGAAATGTGTCAGCCTCGATTAGAATCAGCACGGGAGCACCTCAACGCTGCGTGCTCAGCCCCTGCTGTACTCACTCTATACTTATGACAGTGTAGCCGGTCATAGTGCGAACTCCATCATCAAGTTCGCTGACGGCACCACTGTTGTGGGACATATCACTGATGGGGATGAGTCAGAGTATAGAAGAGAGATGGAGCGACTGGCCATATGGTGCCAACACAATAACCTGGCCCTCAACACCAGCAAAACCAAGGAACTGATTGTGAACTTTGGAAGGAGTAGGATGGGGACCCACAGTCCCGTTTATATCAATGGGTCGACGGGTGAAAGGGTCAAAAGTTTCAAATTCCTGGGCGTGCACATCTCTGAAGATCTTTCCTGGTCCGAGAACACTGATGCAATTATTAAGAAAGCACATCAGCACCTCTAATTCCTGAGAAGATTACGAAGAGTCAGTTTGTCAAGGAGGACTCCCTCTAACTTCTACAGGTGCACAGTAGAGAGCATGCTGACCGGTTGCATCGTGGCTTGGTTCGGCAACTTGAGCGCCCTCGAGCGGAAAAGACTACAAAAAGTAGTAAACACTGCCCAGTCCATCATCGGCTCTGACCACCATCCCATCGAGGGGATTTATCGCAGTTGCTGCCTCAAAAAGGCTGGCAGCATCATCAAAGACCCACACCATCCTAGCCACACACTCATCTCCCCGCTACCTTCAGGTAGAAGGTACAGGAGCCTGAAGACTACAACAACCAGGTTCAGGAATAGCTACTTCCCCACAGCCATCAGGCTATTAAACTTGGCTCGGACAAATCTCTGAACATTAATAGCCCATTATATGTTTATTTGCACTTTATCAGTTTATTTATTCATGTGTGTATATATTTATTTAAGGGTATATGGACACACTGATCTGTTTTGTAGTCATGCCTACTATGTTCTGTTGTGCTGAAGCAAAGCAAGAATGTAATTGTCCTATCAGGCACACATGACAATAAACTTTCTTGAATCTTGAATCTTGAATCTTATTTCAGTTGTTAGAGTTGCTGAATAATAAAGTTGCTGTTCAGAGATGGGCAAAAGACAAACTGCTGGAAGAACGCAGAAGTCAAACATCGTCTGCAGAAGCAAAGGGACGTTTGATGTTTCAGGTCGAGACCTTGCATCAGGACTAATCTTATCTGGCACTCTGACTCAAAACTGCGGAAGTACAAGAATGCTGAAGGTACTATTTTTTTTAATGGATTTTAATTGTTAACCAATATCATCAAACACCCACGCCATCCTAGCTAATCTCAAATTTTCCATGACCATTTGGATAAAGGTACAAGGAACCATGATCATCGTGTTCAAAAATAACTTCTAACCCTTCAACCGTCAGGCTCTTGAACACTACACAACACTCACCTACGCAATTATGTAGAAAATAGGAATTGCAGCTGCAGCTTTACAAAATGAGAGACACAAAGTGCTGGAGTAACCCATCGGGTCAGGCAGCATGGGTAGAGAACATGGATAGGTAAAGATTCAAAGGTACACAAAAATGCTGGAGAAACTCAGCCGGTGCAGCTGCATCTATAGAGCGAAGGAAATAGGTTGGGTTTCAGTTGGGACCCTTCAGACTGATGTGGGTCGGGGGGGAGAGAAAGCTGGAAGTGAGGACAGGACAAAGCATGGCAGGTAAGACGTGGAGACAGGGGGGAGGGATGGGGTGTTTGATAGGCAGATGGTTGGAACAAAAACCATGGATAATAGCAGAACATAAATGACAGACATTGTGTGTCCAGCTATCACCTGCCAAGCTTTGTTCTGCCTCACCCCGCTTCCAGCTTTCTGCTTACAATACAATACAATTAAATTTATTGTCATTTGGACCCCTTGAGGTCCAAACGAAATGCCGTTTCTGCAGCCATACATTACAAACAAATAGACCCAAGACACAACATAATTTACATAAACATCCATCACATTGCTGTGATGGAAGGCCAAAAAAACTTCTCTCTCCACTGCACTCTCCCCCCCGATGTCAGTCAAAGTCAAAGTCAAAGCCCCCGGCGGGCGATGGCGATTGTCCCGTGGCCATTAAAGCCACGCCGCGTGATGCAAGGTCGCACACCGGGTTCTTGGTGTTAGAGCCCCCGGCGTGCGCTCGCAGAGACCCGCCGCCATTCCAAGCCGCGCGGGGCGGTGCTGTAAGGCCCCGCTCCAGGAGCTCTTCAACCCCGCAACTCGGGCGGGAGAAGTCGCCTTTGCGGAAGCCCCGAAAAGCGGTCTCCCCCCCAGGGTCCCGCGGGCTCCCGGTGCCGCCCGCCAAACCCGCAGTTGCAGCCACCGAATCTCCGGGGGTCGGGCCGCAGCAGCGTCCACCACAGCTCCACCCGCTCTGGTCTCGGCCAGCTCCGCGACGGTGAGTAGTCAGCACCACAGCCCCCGGTCTTCCTGTTGGAGGCCGCTCCTCGTTGCAGCCCCAACGACAACGGAGACCCGACAAAGAAAAGGTCGGGTCTTCCGTGCAGGGAGAGATTTAAAAGTTACCCCCAACCCCCCCCACACCACCCCCACCCCCCCACACACATACCCCAACAAAAATAACAAAAACTACATAAAAACATAGACATAAAATAATAAAAACGCAGACGGACTGCAGAGGCCGCTGCAGACGAGAGTCGCACCGCCTACAATCTATGTGATGAAACATCACCTGTCCATGTTCTCCACAGATGCTGCCAGACCCGATGAGTTACTCCAACACTCTGTGGGTTTTTTTGGTCAACCAGCATCTGCAGATCCTTGTTTCTTCATTGGAATCATAGCACCACAGAGTGATGCATCAGAGGAAAAGCACATTAGATTTGGTTGGTGGAGTTGCTGAATCACAGCACCAGAGACCCGGGTTCGATCCAGACCTCGGCCAGTGTCTGTGTGCAATTTGCACATTCTCCCTGTGACCTCGTGGGTTTCCTCCAGGTGCTCTGATTTCCTTTCACATCCCAAGGGTGTGTGGGTTTGGAGGTTAATGGCCTCAGTAAATTGCTGTGGATTGTTAGGATCCCAACCCAAACCTTTGCCTATCCACGTTCTCCAGAGATGCTGCCTGACCCGTTGAGTTACTCCAGCATTTTCTGTCTCTTTTTAAGCAACGATGATCTTCTTTGGAATGTGTCTTTGGCTGCGCTACGAATTTTGGCTTTTGCTTATCATGTTTTTCTTGTATTATGGTTATTAATTTATGTTACTGTAGATAGATGATTTTTTTCTGTAGGCCCCCCCCTTGGTCATGACTGAGCATGGGTGATGCATCCTAGTTTGCAGGTGATGTGTGGTCGGATGCAAGCCTGGGCGATGTCATATGGAGGACAGGCTGTTGCCCATGCAGCACGTCTCACCTCTCCACGTCGCTGATCGATCCAAAGAAACAGCAGGGCAGTTATAGTTTGGCACCAGCGCCGTCGCAGGAGCTGCCAGAGCGAGGTTGTAGACAACGACGAACTACTAGGGGATTCGACTCCAGATTTTCTTGAGGTTTACTCCTGGAGCCTTTTCCATGACTGAATATTGCCACAAGGCAGTGGAGGTTTTAAATCAGAGTTTTCCCTCTCCTAGATGAACCACCTTCCCAGGCTGACGAGCCCCATCTGCCGAAGACTCATGGGGGCGGGAGTGTCTACCTTCCCGTGCAGGTCTATAGCACCTGCCCACTGCCCATTTCTTCTGTATGTTCGCATATTCAGGACGTGTTAAACTGCAGCAAGTAAGAATTTCATTCTTCCATTGTGGGTACATTTGACAATTCAACAATCCTTGACTCTTGACTCTTTCTGTCCTGGTAGCTGAGCCAAAAACCATGAGGCAAAAAAAAGTGCTGATGTTGAGAATCCAAAACAAATACGGAACATGACAGAAGTTCTCAATGGTCAGCCAACATCTGTCGCTGGAGATGTATAGTCAATGTTTCAGATCGATGCCTCTGCTTCAGAACAGTGTTTGATTTTGCTATATTTGGAGCTTCAATGGTTCTTTGGCACCATCTTGAAGTTCTGGCATGAGGACCAGAGTGTTGATGGAAGTCCCAGAGAGGTTGTAGAAACATTTACCAGACTGGTTCCAAGGATGGGAGATTTCAACTGCATGATTCTTCGAAATTTAAAGAGATTAGGCATGTTACTGAGAACTCTAACAAACTCGTACTGATATACGGTAGAAGGGAGAAACAAAGAGCTGCAGATGCTGGTTTATACCAAAGATAGACACAAAGTGCTGGAGTAACTCAACGGGTCAGGCAGCATCTCTGGAGAAAATGGATGTGTGAAGTGTGAAGGGTTCCGACCCAAAACGGAATAGCGTTTCATAGTGAGAACATTTGAGTATAGCAGCAAAGAGGTCCTGCTGCAGTTGTACAGGGCCCTGGTAAGTATACACATGGAGTATTGTGTGCAGTTTTTGTCTCCTAATTTGAGGAAGGACATTTTTGCTATTGAGGGAGTGCAGCATGGATTCACCAGGTTAATTCCCGCGATGGCGGGACTGACGTATGATGGAAGAATGAATCGACTGAGCTTATATTCACTGGAATTTAGAAGTATGAGAGGGGATCTTATAGAAACATATAAAACTCTTAAGCGAATGGACAGACAGGCTAGATGCAAGAAAAATGTTCCTGTTGTTGGGGGAGTCCAGAACCAGGGGTCACATTTTAAGAATAAGGGGTAGGCCATTTAGAGATGAGGAAAAACGTTTTAACCCAGAGAGTTGTGAGTCTGTGGAATTCTCTGCCACAGAAGGCAGTGGAGGCCAATTCACTGGATGTATTCAAGGGAGAGTTAGAAATAACTCTTTGGGCTAACAGTATCAAGAGATATGGGGGTAAATCAGGAAGGTGGTACTGATTTTGGATGATCAGCTATGATCATATTGAATGGCGGTGCTGGCTTGAAGGGCCTTTGCATCTATTTACTGTAGGAAGTGTCCTGATTGGCTGTATCATGGCTTCATATGGCTGTTATCAGGCAACTGAACCATCCTAACTCCAGCTAAAGAGCCATTCTGAGCTCGATCTCTATCATTGAAGACCCTTGGACTATCTTTTATCAGACTTTACTGTACTTTATCTAGCAGTAAAGCTTATTCCCTTTATCCTGAATCTGTACACTGTGGATGGCTCAATTTTAATCATGTATAGTTGTTTCGCTGACTGGACACCACGCAACAAAGAAGCTTTTCACTGTGCCTCGATACATGTGACAATAATAAACTAAACATATCCAAACAACCACAAGAGACCGCTGAGCTTAGTGGACTCAACCCCATCCATCATGGGCATAGCCTCCCCACTTTCAAAACCATCTTCGAGGTGCTGCCTCATAAAGATGGCATCTATCATCAAACGCCCCCTCATCTAGATAAGGATCTTTTCTCGCTGCAACCATCAGGCAGGAGGTACAGAAGCCTGAAATCCCACACCTCCGAGTTCAGCAAAACAGACACATTCTAACTATTAGGCTCCTAAACCGACCTGCACAACCCAATTCCTACCTCAACAACAGAACACTGCAGACCACCTCTTGCACTACTGTGCAGTTGTTTTTCTTTAACTAAATGTGTTTTGCACCACTGTCTTGTTTTTGCAGTTTTGTCAGAATCAGGTGTGGTACAGGCACAATGGGTGGCACAGTGGCGCAGCGGTAGAGTTGCTACCATACAGCGCCAGAGACACAGGTTTGATCCTGACTATAGGTGCTATCTGTTGGGAGTTTGTACATTCTCCCTGTGACCTCGTGGGTTTGCTCCGGTTTCTTCCCACATCCCTAAGATGTGCAGGTTCATAGCATAATTGGCTTCTGTAAATTATCCATAGTGGGTAGGGTGCAAAACTGGGATAACAATAGTGTTTGAGTTATCTTTGGTCGGTATGGACTTGGTGGACCGAAGAGCCTGTTTTCACACTATATCTCAAAACTAAACAATGAAAATCTTGCTTGCAGCAGCATTACAGGCACATACTCAGATAATACACAAAAACATAGTGTGTAACATAAATTACTCATCAATTCTGTAAGGCAGTACAAAGACAAGACTGCTAAAAACAAGACAGAAGTGCAAAACACATATGACAATAAACTTGTCTTGGCTTTAGACTGAAGAGTCTGAAGTTGTTTTCCCCAGAGCAAAAACGTTGAGAGGGAACAAGTTGCAAGATTTGATTGAAGGTAAGAGATTCAGATAGAATAAAGAAACTGCAGAAGCTGGAATCTTAAGCTAAAACACAAAGTGCCGGAGGAACTCAACAGGTCAGTGGATCATAAGATCATAAGTGATAGTAGAATTATGCCATTCGGCCCATCAAGTCTACTCCACTATTCAATCATGGCTGATCTATCTCTCCCTCCTAACCCCATTCTACTGCCTTCTCCCTATATTATCTGACACCTGTACTAATCAAGTGGAGGGAATGTAGAGGTGATGTTTCGGATCAGGACCCTCTTTCAAATTGATGATAAAGAGGGAAGCTGTTCCCACTGGCAAATAACTCAAGGTCTAAAGGACAAAGACATAAAATGTTGAAGAAAGACTTATTTTCACAGAGGTAATTACGATCTGGAACTCGTCTGCACAGATGGTGAAAACAGGAATAATCAGCATCTTCAAAGGAATTACATTTTCTTTATTCATTCACCGAATGCAAACAATGCCAACCTTTATTGCCTGTTCCTGATTTCTCCTGAATGCAACCAAGGTTCAACATAATAGGTGACACAGTGGCGCAGCAGTAGGTCGTTTTAGTTTAGAGATACAGCACAGGAACAGGTGCTTTGTCCAACCGAGTCCCCCAACCAGCAATCACCGCACACTAACACTATCCTACACACACCAGGGATAATTTTACATCTAAACCAAGCCAATAAACCTAGAAACCTATATGTCTTTGAAGTGTGGGAGGAAACTGGAGCTTCCCAGAGAAAACGCACGCAGGTTACAGGGAACATACAAACTCTGTACAGACAGCACCCGTAGTCAGATTCAAAGAATCAAACCTGGGTCTCTGGCAGTGTAAGGCAGCAACTCTACCACTGCACAACCATGCCAGTGGCAGTAGATTTTGGCCTTCCTTACTACCACTTCAACAATTTTGATTAGTACGGGTGTCAGGGATTATGGGGAGAAGGCTGGGGAATGGGCTTGAGAGGGAAAGTTAGATCATCCATGATTGAATGGCAGAGTAGTCGTGATGGGCCAAATGGCCTAATTCTGCTCTGAGATCTTATGAATTTATGAACTTACAAATAAACTTTTCGTGAATCCTACGCTAGCACTCCCAAGTCCCTTTGGACCTCCGATTTCTGAATTATCTCCCCATTTACAAGATAGTCTGCCCTAGTCTGATAAACTAAACTAAATTCAACGAAGGCCCTGTTCTTGTGCCAATGGAAATGAAGTTCAGAAACAGTGTGTAACTCCAACAAACCATTGCATTGACATTTAGTGCAAGCATCAGATGATAAATCTCTATGTGCACCAGATCCGACTTTGCGTTGCTCCCTGCTGATCTTGGCTGTTAAAAGCTGGAAAGTGCCTCGTTTTCTCACACTCTCACACCTCACTTTGAGCACAATTTTGTTTTTATTGCAAAACTCCAAAGTAAGTTATGAAGATACTGAGAATCGAATGACTGGCAATTATAGATGAGCGCCCTGGGCGCCTGGGCAATTCACCCAGTTTACACATTGCGTATAATTCCCTAGAATGAATGTGGCTATTCACCAAGCATGCTTATGCTAGCCCCTTGGAAGAGTGGTCCTAATATTTTCGGAAGAAGGGTCTTGACCCGAAACTTCAGTCCTTGGGGAGGCCTTGAGTAGAGTAAGTAAATGTTTACCAGAATGCCACCATTCCTTCTCTCCAGTGATGCTGCCTGTCCCGCTGAGTTATTCCAGCATTTTGTGTCTATCTTTGGTGTAAATCAGCATCTGCAGTTCCTTCCTAGGCACTGGATTAGGAAGTATTAGTTACTAGTAGAGACACACTGAACTGCTGTTTGAAGAACGTCACCTAACCTTATTCTCCAGAGATGCTGCCAGACCCGCTGAGTTACACCAGCATTTTGTATCCTTTTGTCCCACCCCTGTAATGTTTTTCATGAAACCTTGAAAGTCCCTATCATGTCCAATTAGCTCTTGAAAGTTCCACTGGAGTCCGATTTGGTTTTCCTTTCTCGGAGATCATTCCAGATTACAGTAACCCTCAATGTGAAGATATTTCTCATCATTGCCTTTCAAATGAGTAAAGCGGGTGGTATTGTAGATAGATAGTAAGATGGTTGTCAAAAAGTGCTGCAGGATCTTGATCGGTTGGGCAGGTGGGCTGAAGAATGGTTAATGGAGTCAAATACAAGGAAGTGCAAGGCGTTGTGGTTTGGGAAGTCAAACCAGGGCTACACAGTGAATAGCAGGGCTCTGGTAGAGGTGGGATAAGAGTGCGGCCAGGGTGGTGTGGGGTCTTGATGATGCTGTCTTGTCTTTTTGAGGCAGAGCCACCAATAGATCCAATAGATCCCTTCAATGGTGGGAAGGTCAGTACCCGTGATAGAGCAGGAAGTGTCCACCACTTTTTGTCCTTCGTTCCTGGGCATTTGAGTTGTTGAATCAGGCCGTGATGCAACATCAATATGCTCTCCACAGTACACCTGTAGATATTCAAGAGAGTATTTGTTGACATACTAAATCTCATCAATCTTCTGAAGAAGTAAAGGCATTGATGGGCTTTCTTTGTGATTGCATCAATGTGCTGGGTCCTGGACAGATATCCGAGCTACTTATGAAGCCACTTTCAAGGAAATCATTACTTCTCATTCAGATTAATTTTTGTTCCAGTTTCATATTTCTCATTTCGTATGCAGTCCCACATCAGTCAGAATGTCAATATTTAACAATGATATACATGCATCATCACTCATTAGAACTCACTCAACCGTAAATCTTATTCTCATTGTACAATCATCTGCTAAACTTTAAGCATAGTTCAATGCTTCAATGCTTTTTTTCTAAGTAAAAGACCATAGGCTAAATTCTATGCCCATGTGTGTTAGCACATTAAATTTTCTCAGGTCTATTTGAATATCATATTTGTAGTTAGACTGTCTTAAAATCCAAACCATGGCAAGTTGCCAAGCCCATTCTTTAGACTTTTGTTTGGTTTAGTTTAGAGATACAGTGCGGAAACCGGCAATACGGCCCACCGAGTCTGCACCGACCAGCGATCCCCTCACACTAACACTAACCTACTCACACCAGGGACAATTTATAATTTTACCGAAGCCAATTAATCTACAAGCCTGTATGTCTTTGGAGTGTGAGAGGAAACCAGAGCATCCAGAGAACCCACACAGGTCATGGGGAGAATGTAATATTGACTCTATCTACACTTCAAACTGCCTTGGGAAAGCGGCCAACACAATCAAAGACTTGTCCCAACCCGGTCACTCCTTCTTCACTCCGCTGCCTTCTCAGATATATAGGGTGGTCAAGAAGGCACGGTAAATCCCAATAAAGTCCGATTAAAGATAGGGTTTTGCTCAAGATTCCAGCATCTGCGGTTCCTTGCAGCTCTTTCATCTGATGAAGTTTCCTTGACATGTAACCAGCCTTGTCCTGTTGCCATCTCCATAGATGCTGCTTGAACAGCTGGACATTTCAATTATATCTTTGTTTTTGTTGCTGAATTAGAGCATCATTATTTTTTGCTTTCCACCGGAAACCCATTGTCTCCAAGACACAACTGGACAACTAATTAATATCACAGTCATGGAGCTTTACAAGATACATTGAATAAGGTTTAGTTTTATTTAGTTTATTATTGGCATGTGTACCGAGGTAGATTGAAAAGCTTTTGTTTGCGTGCTATCCAGTCAAAGAAAGGGTTATAAATGAATACAATCAAACCATCCAGAGTGCACAAATAAAATATGAAGGATACAACATTTAGAGCAAAGATATAACATTGAAGATGTCTGACAGTCTGATTAAAGATAGTTCACACATCTCCAATGAGGTAGATGGGAGGTCAGGACCCCTCTCTAGTTGGTGATAGGCTGGTTCAGTTGCCCGATAACAGCTGGGAAAATACTGTCCTTGAATCTGGTAGTGTGCATTTTCAAACGTGTGTACCTCTTGCCTGATGGCAGAAGGGAGAAGAGGGGGTGACCAGAGTGATACTTGTCCTTGTTTATGCCAGTGGCCTTGCTGAGGCAGCGTGAATTGTAGATGGTCAATGGTAAAGAGCTTGGTTTGTGCGATGGTCTGGGCTATATTTACACATAGGTTATGAGTGTATTGAGGAATGTTGTCAAAACCACTTACACAGGGCTGCATTCATCATTTGGACCAGCTATGAATTGCTTGCACTGACTTCACTTAAGGAGAACGCTATTCAGACCCATCGTTTCAGTCCGTAACTGTTTGACTGAGGGGAGTGGCTGTCATCTTGAGCACTCTCAAAGTCCACTTGTTCAGCCCTGCGGCAGCAACTATGGAGGGTTGGAAGGGGTAGCACAAAATACTTGCCATTGTGTCATCTTGAAGCTCAAGTGATTTTCATCCTTCTTGTAAAACGACACCGAAGAAAACAAAGTATTTCTGATAAGGTCAGCTCTTGCCCGAGGGCTGGGAACTGCGCTACAGCTAATTACAGTCAAGTAGCCGTGAAAGAACACAGGCCTCAAGTCTCTGTCACCCTCTTGGCTTTGCATCAATAATGTCTCAGTAGAAATGCATTTGTTTCTGAGTCAGAGATCTATGTTCACACTGCCTTCCAAAGATACTGTATTAGCATAATATATCCTGATAATATAGCCCAGTAACAAGGGAATAAAAAGTGGGACAAATAAGACATCGGTCTGAAGAAAGGTTCCCAAACAAGACATCACCCATTCTTTTTCTCCAGAGATGCTGCCAATGACCCGCTGAGTTACTCCAGCATGTTGTGTCTATCTTCAGTATAAACTAGCATCTGCAGTTCCTTCCTATACATTAAACTGGGACCTGGTCTGCCTGCTCAATGGAATGCATAAGATCCCCTGGTATTTAAAAAAAAGAAGAGCCTTATATGGGGAGAGGACTTTTGGTCGGCATGGGCAAGTTGGACAAAAGGGCCTGTTTCCAAGCTTAGTTTAGTTCAGTTTATGTCACATGTACCGAGGTACAGTGAAAAGCTTTTTGTTGCATGCCAACCAGTCAGAGGAAAGTCTCTTCATGATTAAAATCAAGACATCTACAGTGTACAGATACAGGATAAGGGGATAAAGGGAATAACATTTAGTCCAAGGTAAAGTCCAATTAAAGATAGTCCAACGGTTTCCCAGGAGGTAAATGGTAGGTCAAAAACATTCTCTAGTTGTTTATAGGATGGTTCAGTTGCCTGATAACAGTTGGGAAGAAACTGTACCTGAATCTGGAGGTGTGCGTTTACACACTTTTGTACCGTTTGCCTGATAGGTTTAGTTTAGTTTATTGTCACATGTGCAAATGTACAGTGAAAAGCTTTTTGTTGCATGCTATGTATGCACTTTATTATCAACTCCCATTCGGGGCAATTTACAGAAGCTGATTAGCCTTTAAACCCGGAAAGACTTTAGAATGTGGGAGGAAACCCACGCGGCCACGGGGAGAATGTACAAACTCCACACATTAATAGCATTTGCGGTCAAGATTAAATCTGGGTCTCTGGCGCTGTGAGTGTGAGGCAGCAGCTCTGGCAGCTGCACCACTGTGCTGCCCTTAACTGAGCACCCATAACTGAACCCCCTATATCTGGCAGGCACTGGCGGAGGTTAAAGTATATTTACATTTATGTACCAGCTCTACCAGCTGCACCACGGTGATCAAAGGTCGTCGTGGACTCATTGGGCCGCAGCTCCTGTTTCAATGCTGTATCTTTCAATCAATCAATTCATATTGGAAACCCACGTGGGTCACAGGGAGAACGTGTAAACTCCACATATGAACAGCATCTGAGATCAGGATTAAACCCGGGTCTGTGGAACTGTGAGGTAGTGGCTCTACCAGCTGTGTCACCCATGATCTTGCAATCACCTTTTGGAAAACAAAAGACCTGTCTTTTGATATAGGAAAGGTGAAGGCGAGATTATGGGCAGCACAGTGGTGCAGCAGTAAAGTTACTACCTCACAGCACCAGAGACCCAGGTTCGATCCTGACTATTTGTGCAATCCTTATGGACCTTGTACGTTCTCCCTGTG
This sequence comes from Amblyraja radiata, assembly GCF_010909765.2. Lineage (NCBI taxonomy): Eukaryota > Metazoa > Chordata > Chondrichthyes > Rajiformes > Rajidae > Amblyraja > Amblyraja radiata. The sequence goes on from NC_045966.1 coordinate 43,692,834, forward strand.
AACACCTGGGTTTTCTCCGGGTGCTTCGGGTTTCCTCCCACACTCCAAAGAAGTTCAGGCTTGTAGGTTAATTAGCTTTGGTATTAAAAAATTGTAAATTATGCCTCGTGTGTCGGATAGTACTAGTGTACGGGGTGATTGCTGGCCGGCGTGGACACAGAGGGCCGAAGGTCCTGTTTTCGTCAGCATCTCTAAAGTCGACTTCCGGTGGCGCCATGCTGGACTAGCAGTCGCAACTTTTAGCTCCGCTGCTGTAAAATCGCGATTTTTCGCGTTAAAATCGGGTCTGGAGGTCGGGACCAATTCAAAAACTCACCGGAGCCCCGGGACGTCACGCTGATGACGTCATCAGTAAGCGCTGCAATTTAAAACGGAGGGAAAAAGGATTTAAATGAAAAAACCGTCTTCTGCTCAGAGCCCTCAGAGAACAATCTCAAAACTGCTGAAAACACAGAAAACTGAAGAACAGACCTCTGAAATGGATTCTGGAACGGCTACAAGGGCCAAGACTGAGTTGGCTGCTAAGGATAAAAATGAAATGGAGGAGATAAAGAACTCGGTAAGAGAACTGAGAAAAGATATTGAGGCTGGAAACTCAAAAATGATGGAAAATATTAATGTTAAATTGATGGAAAATATGTCGAACATTAATGCTGGTAATCAAAAAGTTATTGACTGCATTGGCATTATACAAAAACAAATTGAGGATGTGCATGAAGAGCTAATGGAGAGAATTAATAAAGGGGAAGTAGTATCTAAGAAGATGTTTGAGGCTGTGCATGTAATTGTTTCTTCACAAGTAACTGCAATGAAAGACATTGGCTGAAGATATGCAGGGAATGAAGCTAGAACTAGACAGCCTCAAAAGTCAACTGGTAAAAGTCTCAGATAAATGTCTTGATCTCGAAGCTCGCTCAAGGCGCCAAAATTTACGAATACTGGGAGTAACTGAAGGAGCAGAGGGAAATAACGCCCGTGAGTTCACTGCCAACTTAATCAAAAAGGTACTCAATTTACCTGTGGAACCGGAAATTGAAGTGGCACATCGAATACCTAGATTTAAGCCAAGATCACAAGCAGATCCAGCCCACCCACGACAGATCATAGTCAAACTTCGGGACATTTCAGCACTTGAAGAGCTGATGAAAAAAATCAAATATGTAGTGAAGATGACCTTTGGAAACGACACTATCAAACTCCTCTGGGATTATCCCTATGAGATCGTGCAAAAGAGAAGAAAGTTCGCACAGACAAGACAGATTCTCCACGGAGTTAAAAATGTCAGATGTGGCGTTTTTTATCCGGCCAGGATGCGCATTACTTTCAAGGGAAAAGAGAAAACTTTCACTAATTCGGACGCATCTTATAAATATGCCCAAGAGATTGTGGCAGAAACAGAAGATTAATCAAGGCAGCGGGACGATATGGACAATTTATTTCCTTTTATTACTTCATAGAGAACACCCGAAGATAAGGGAAGAAATACTATTCTCTAAAAGTTTTAAATGGAAGATCATTTCCACGTGCGCCGGTCTAGACACCTTATCTCCTTTGGACGCTTTGGAATTCAACTCAAGGACATTCTTTGTTCAAAATGAAGGAAAGACTGATAAGCAACGCAGAGACGAACAGCAGAGACGAATTTGGAAAACATCACAAGGACAAATGGCGGTTTAAGATCTTAAAACAGCTTTACAAAATATAGAGAATTAACAATAATTAACAATACTAATATAGAAATATAAATGGAAACTAACCTGAACTATATAATGGGCAAAATGTAATAATGTGCTAAAAAGACTGACTAGCGCGTATATAGAGATAACAAATTTTAGAATTAAAGTAGATAATACTGAATGTTTAAGTGTTATGTAGTTTGTGTGGGGAAGGGAGGAGACTCAGGCGCCTAGCATAATTCCAGGAGCCTGTTTCTGGTTAACCCTTACAGCTAACAGCTTACTATTATCAAAAGTATAACCAATTATAAATAATTAGTAGATGAAAGTGTTAGATAAATAAATTTCACAGTAGCTGAACACAGATCTGATAAGTCTGAATTAAATATATATATATATATATATAGTGTAATTGGGTGAAATATAATTGATTTTGAAATGGTACCGCCCTTTAGGTTTAGAGTAATAAAAGGAGCGGAGCTAATTGTACAACATCAACTTCGGAAGTCGAATAGATGTCGAACCCCACAGACGCGTGGGACACGCACTACAGTGTCGAATACTTCAGACACTGTAATTTTACTTGTTCAATTTTTTTTTAATCACAATATGTCACTACTATGTGTTTTTCTTTCAAGGAAAATCGCAAAAGGGATCTACCAAGGAAGTTAGTAATAAAAACGCCCCCCAAATATCCAGTCCTGAGGTATGGATGCACCGTAATAAATAAGGGTATTAAAATCAGAGAAAATGCAAGATGATAAACAAAAGAAAATGGGAGGAATCACATTGTGTAGCTGGAAAATAAGGGGTATTAATGAACCAATTAAAAGGGGCAAAATACTAGCTCAGTTGAAATCATATAACACGGACATTACTTTTCTACAAGAAACGCACCTTAAACATCAAGATCAGATGAGATTGAGGGCGAATTGGATAGGCCAAACATATCACTCCTCATATACTTCGAAATCCAGAGGCACCGCAATCATTATTCGCAAAGGAATACCATTCAAATCAAAGAACATTAGATCAGATAAGGAAGGGAGATATCTTATAGTTACAGGAGAGATCCATGCTATGCCAATCACCTTGGTAAACATATATGCGCCCAATTTTGATAATCCTCAATTTTTTAATAAAATCCTGAATATAATTGCAGAATTTAACTACCAAAATGTTATAATTGGAGGAGACTTCAACTGTGTTTTAGATCCGTACTTAGATAAATCGATGCAAAAACAAAGAGGTAATATGAAATCTAAAACTAGTGAACTCTTAAATACATATATAAAAAATACAAATATAGCAGACGTCTGGAGGATCGCGAATCCGACTGGAAGGGAATACTCGTTTTATTCAATGGTACACAAAACATACTCACGTATAGACTACTTCCTAGTGGATACAAAACTAATCCCTTATACTATGAACCCTAAATATCACACCAATACGATTTCAGATCACTCTCCGCTAACTTTCGTTCTAAAATTAGAAGGAATGTCTACGAACAAATCGTTCTGGAGCTTTAACTCGCAAATTTTGAAAGACCCACAAGGGAGTATATATCTAAAAAAACAGATGGACCTATTTTTTGAGACAAACGATACACCAGATATATCGCCCACTTTATTATGGGAATCCTTCAAAGCATTTATTAGAGGAGTCATTATCTCGTATCAAGCTTTCCAAAACAAAAAGAATAAGAATGAACAAAGACAATTAGAAGAACAAATTAGAAAACTAGATATAGATAATGCTAAAGATCCAACTATGGATAAACATAATAAAATTTTAATACTGAAATTTAAGCTAAATAAATTATTATCAGAGAAGGTTATAAGATTATTCCAAATTACAAAACAAGAACATTTCGAATTTGGGGATAAACCCCATAAACTTTTGGCACGCCAACTGAAAAAACGGGAAAAAGATCATGCAATTTTAAAGATTAAATCAGATAGAGGGGAATTATTAACACCTCCTAATGATATCAATAAAAGATTTGCTCAATTTTACAAGAATTTATACACATCAAAAACGCTAATAGACAATCAGAATTTTTGGACAATTGTAACCTTCCAAAACTAGAACTGAAGGAACAAGAGGAACTGGGAGCACAAATTACATCTAAGGAAATAGAAGACATAATAAACTCACTTAAGAATGGAAAAACACCAGGGCCAGACGGATTCAGTAATGAATGTTATAAATGTTTTTACGACATAGTTACACCACGTCTACAGAAAATGTATACATACGCTTTTAAAGAACAAATCTTACCTGAAACACTAGCAGAATCAACGATCACATTAATACTTAAAAAAGATAAAGATATAGAAGAACCAGGCTCATATAGAGCTATTGCTTTGTTAAATACGGACCAAAAAATATTAGCGAAAACACTAGCTAGAAGACTAAGTCAATATGTTAGTAAATTAATAAATGAGGATCAAACGGGATTTATACCTAAGAGACATTCATTTAATAACCTGAGACGTCTGCTTAACATAATGCACTCTCACAAATCTCAAGAACAAGAGTTAGCTATCATTTCATTGGATGCAGAAAAAGCGTTTGATCAAGTAGGATGGGATTATATGATTAAAGTATTGCAAAAATTTCAAATGGGAGAGAACTTCATCGCATGGATAAAATTATTATATAACAAACCCACGGATAGAATATTAACTAATAATATACTATCTACGAAATTCCAATTAACAAGGGGCAATAGACAAGGATGTTCATTATCACCGCTGTTATTCGCTCTGGTAATTGAACCTTTAGCTGAAAAAATCAGAACACACCCGGATATTTACGGTTATAATACAAAATATTCAAATAACAAAATATCCTTATATGCAGACGATGTATTACTGTATATCACAAAATCCCAAATCAGTATACCAAACATATTAAATCTAAATGAGGACTTTGGATCTTTCTCAGGATACAGAATAAACTGGAACAAAAGTGAAATTATGTCGATAAAACTGAAAGACTCAACACATCTCTTGAAATTCCCCTTTAAAATAGCCACAGAAAAATTTAAATATTTAGGAATTGAAATCACTAGAAACTATCACGCTATGTTTAACACCAATTATAGCCCCTTAAGAAACTAAATAATCTAATCAAATTCTGGAAAACGCTCCCGATGTCTTTAATAGGTCGAATAAATGCTATAAAAATTATCTTTTTACCACAAATCCTATATTTATTTCAATCAATTCCAATATATCTTCCAAAAAAGTTTTTCAAAAAACTAGACTCAGACATTACAAATTTTATATGGGATTATAAATCCCACAGAATACAAAGAGCACACCTTAGTAAATCAAACGAGATGGGTGGTCTAGCGCTCCCTAATTTTATGTACTATAATTGGGCAGTAAATATTAAAAATATGATTCACCTGCTGGACAATTCTGCCCAGCAGGTGGACTGGATTGTAATGGAGAGAGAGGACTGCTCTCCGTGTAATACAGGAGCGACTCTCCTCTCACCAATGAATCTGAATAACAAAAATTATAATAAAAATCCAATGATACATAGCACAATTAGAACTTGGAAACAAATAAAACAGAATCTAAAATTAAGAAATCTATCTCTTTTAATGCCAATAGTCAATAACCCGTCGTTTAAACCTTCAATTATAGATAAATCATTTACACAATGGGAAAGAATGGGAATTAAAACGCTCGGAGACTTGTATGAATTAGGAAAATTATTATCATTTCTACAATTACAACTGAAATATAATTTGAAAAATAATCAATATTTTAAATATCTTCAAATCCGTGACTATCTGAAAAAATACACAAACGACTATCATAACATGTCCCCAGACTTATTGCATGAAGCCATGAAGACAAAGGCTGAATCAGCAAATCTAATATCATACTTATACAATATTATTTTAAATATAGAAATACCTACAACCGATGGTATTAGAAGAGACTGGGAACAAGAACTAGCTATAAAAATTTCAAAAGAGAGCTGGGATAAACACTTACTATATGTGCATAAATGCTCGATCAACGTACGACATACTCTAATTCAATATAAAACATTACATAGACTATATTATTCAAAAACTAAAATAAATAAACTTTTCCCCAATGTCTCACCCATTTGTGATAAATGTCAGTCACAAGAAGCTAGCATAGCGCACTCTTTTGTTTTTTGTATAAAAATCCAAACATTTTGGAACTAAATATTTGAAATCTTCACAAAATTATTTAAAATAAAACTTGTACCAAAAGCAAAATGGATCATTTTTGGAATATCGGAAGGTAACCCCGAATTAAACGTGTTTCAAAAGAACTTACTTAATTACGGGCTAATAATGGGAAAAAAGCTTATGCTCAAATTTTGGAAAAATGCTCCAATACCAACAATAAAAATGTGGATTTCAAACATGTTCGAAACACTACACTTGGATGAGATGATACTCCTCCTAACAGGCAAAGCTGACCACTTCCAAAAGATGTGGAATGCATTTATGGAACTATTACAAGCATAAGGTGCAATAGTAATTTGAAATATAAATGGTACCAGGATCTGGTAACGGGGGGTATAAAATATATATATATTTTTTTAAACACGGTTGGTATATCCTTTTTTGCGAGTTTTGTGTTACAATAGAGCGATTGTTTTTCCTTTTTTTTTCTTTTCTTTCTAGGGTCTTATTTCCTTTCTTTACTTCCTTCTCTAACTTCTTCCCTAAGGGGCTTTCTTTTCCCAACACTTTCCTGCACCTTCACGATTCTTGCTCACTTTCCTTACTTCTTTTATTTCTATCTTTATTAAAGCTCGAAAAACGATGTGGTACAACAAATGTAATAAGATATATCTGATGTGTATTATTGTAATTTACTGTACTTCTAATAAAAATTAGAAAAAATAAAAAATTTTAAAAAAGCATCTCTAAAGTCTAGAAGTCAAAACGAACTGTCTTCAGACTCAAAAAGGTACACCGATCACCCCGTACACGAACACCATCCTACATCTGGGGACAATTTAACCGAAGCCAAATAATCTACAAATATGCACGTCTTTAGAGTGTGGGAGGAAACAGGAGCACCCGAAGAAACCTCATGCAGTCACAGGGAGAACGTACAAAATCCATACAGACAGAATCCGTAGTCAGGATTGCACCCGGGCCTCTGACACGGTAATGCAGCTACTCTACTGCTGTGCTACGGTGCCGCCCCATTCTGTCCTGATCATGTTACTGTATATGGGAGCATGCTGTGTATCACCTGAATCCTGTGCATCACATACTGATATTGCGGACATCACAACTGTCTCTACAGTTCAGAAGCACTGCTCTCTTCGAGATTGTGTTTGAGTAAACCTTTCTCTGACCAAAGTCTAGTGACAAGCCAAACAATATCTTATCTGGGGCAAAAATGACTGTCAAAAACAATGATGTGCTTTTGTGAAGACATTTCCCTCGCTAGTGTTGGCCGAGTCTTCATAGCTGCTGCATACCAAATTAATTCTTTGCTTGTAGCCAAAACTCAGGTTCTGAAAGCTCACAGAAATGAAAGGAAAACTCATCTCTCGAACATTAAATGCAGTTGACACGTTAGACAGTCCAGATTCTGCTCATGCTACCATAGATAGAATTGGTGTCCAGTTGCAAAAATACCAGTTCTGTGTGGCTTTATTGTCCTGAAGTTGTGTTAACATAAAATGTCCTTCTCTTTTTACATAGAACATAGAACAGTACAGCACAAGATCAGACCATTCAGCCCATAATACCCGTGCTTTAGACTTTACTTTACAGCGTGGAAACAGGCCCTTCGGCCCACCCAGTTAATGTCAACCTGCAATCACCCTGTGATCTAGCTCTATCCTACACGCTAGGGACAATTTACAATTAATAGAAGCCAGTTAATCTAGAAACCTGCATGTCTTTGGAGTTAGGTAGGAAACCGGAGCACCCGGAGAAAGCCCACGTTGTCTCAGGGAGAATGTACTAACTCGGTACAGATAACACCCATAGTCAAAATCGAACCCGGGTCTCTGGAGCTGTAAGGCAGCAACTCCACCACTGCGCCACCACTGGAGAAAAAGGATAGATGACGTTTCAAATCTGAAGAAGAGTCCCAACCCGAAATGCCACCGATCCTTTTTCTCCAGAGATGCTGTCTGACCCGTTGGGTTACTCCAACACTTTGTGTCTATGTTAAACTAAATACACTTACAGTGACTTTAGCTCATTTTAATGAAGTCAAAGGCTTTGGCTTAGGTTCAGCTAGCGGAGTGTGGAGCTGGCTTGAAAAGTGGAAATCACCCCATTCCCCATAGATGAGTGTCTCAGTATGTTTACTTTGTGAGATGTGCAAGGAACCTCAAATTAGCAACCATTTAAAAGCAGTCACTAAAGGCTGCACACTGCTCTATTGAGAATGCTAAGTTTGGAAGGACAGTTAATTAAGTTTCTTTTGTGGACAATAGACTTTTGGAATGGTAATTTACGGGAAACATCAAATTAACTTGGCTTTGTCAGTCGAAGGGAATAATGAGGTTTTGTAATCCTCCACAGATGGGTATTTTTTGTTCCCCCATTTAATCTCCAAGTGAGAGAATTAAACAGTATCTTCTCTTCTTGGGCTCACTATTACAGCATGCAATTTACAATTAAGTGTTTGAGGTTTTATTTTCATTAATGTTCAGTCGCTCCTCCCCCCGGGTTTGAGCTGAAAGCTAGGATTGATGTCAGAAAAACTCCATGTCTTCAGGCAAGGAACTCAAAGGGCAAGAGTCAGTAATTCTGTCAATAGGTAATCTGTAAATCCTCGAAATACCTTCGCCCCTCTACAGAAGATAGACCTATTTGTGTTCTCCAGACATGCTGCCTGACACGCTGAGTTACTCCAGCACTTTGTGGGTTTTTTTTAAACCGGCATCCACAGTTCCTTATGTCTAAAATTGTGGGGATTGATTGATTGATTAACTTAGGTTAGCTTAGTTTAGTTCATTGCCATGTGTACTGAGGTACAATGTGAAGCTTTTTGTTGCATGCTAAACAACTAATTTCAATTAACATCTGGACTACACGTCTTCCCACCCTGCCCCCTGTAAAGACTCCATCCCCTACTCCCAATTCCTCCGCCTACGCCGCATCTGTTCCCAGGATGAGACATTTCATACCAGGGCATCGGAAATGTCCTCGTTCTTCAGGGAACGGGGATTCCCCTCCGCCACCATAGATGAGGCTCACACCAGGGTCTCATCCATACCCCGTAACACTGCTCTCTCTCCCCATCCCCGCACACGCAACAAGGGCAGAGTCCCTCTGGTCCTCACCTTTCACCCCACCAGCCGGCAAATACAACACATAATCCTCCGCCATTTCCGCCACCTCCAACGTGACCCCACCACTCGCCACATCTTCCCATCTCCCCCCATGTCTGCCTTCCGCAAAGACCGCTCCCTCCGCAACTCCCTCGTCAATTCTTCCCTTCCCTCCCGCACCACCCCCTCCCCGGGCACTTTCCGTTGCAACCGGAAGAAATGCAACACCTGTCCCTTCACCTCCCCCCTCGACTCCATCCAAGGTCCCAAGCAGTCGTTCCAGGTGCGACAAAGGTTCACCTGTATCTCCTCCAACCTCATCTACTGCATCCGCTGCTCTAGATGTCAGCTGATTTACATCGGTGAGACCAAGCGTAGGTTGGGCGATCGTTTCGCCGAACACCTCCGCTCAGTCCGCAATAACCTACCTGAACTCCCGGTGGCTCAGCACTTCAACTCCCCCTCCCATTCCCAATCCGACCTCTCTGTCCTGGGTCTCCTCCATTGCCAGAGTGAGCAACAGCGGAAATTGGAGGAACAGCACCTCATATTCCGTCTGGGGACCTTGCGTCCTTATGGCATTAACATAGAATTCTCCCAATTTGGCTAGCCCTTGCTGTCTCCTCCCCTTCCTTAACCCTCTAGCTGTCTCCTCCCACCCTCCCATCCGCCCGCCCTCGTGCTCCTCCTCCTCCTCCCCTTTTCCTTCTTTCTTTCCCCCACCCCCCGTCAGTCTGAAGAAGGGTTTCGGCCCGAAACGTCGCCTATTTCCTTCGCTCCATAGATGCTGCTGCACCCGCTGAGTTTCCCCAGCAATTTTGTGTACCTTTAATTTCAATTAACCCCTGCTTTCCCTATAATCCCCTCCTCCCCCCCCCCCTCCCTGTCATCCTGCTAATTCCACTATCGCCCCGTTTAGTTTCACTTTTCGTATCCCTTCGTTGTCACCTCTTCCACTACCAACAATGGACCATTGTGGGCTCCACCTTTCCTTGATCATTGGTGCTGGCCCTGATTTGTTCCCTTCATGCATTTTGTTCATTTGTTCTTTATATCTTTTCATATTTCTAGTTTCTCTCCTCCCCTGACTCTCAGTCTGAAGAAGGATCTAGACCCAAAAGGTCACCTATTCCTTTTTTCCAGAGATGCCACCTGACCCATTGAATTATTTTGATACATTTTGTGTCTATCTTTGGTGTAAACCAACATCTGCAGTTCCTTCCTGTCCTTTCACACTAGTTCTATGTTATCCCACTTTCGCTTCCACTTCCAACAAAGTGGAGGTAATTTTCAACTTCAAGTAACCTACCAACCTGCACATCTTTGGGATGTGTGGGGAAACCGGAGCACCTGGTGGAAACCCACATGGTCCGGGGAAAAAGTGCAAACTCCACACTGACAGCACTGACGCTGACAGGTATCACTGTACCTTGGAGCACATGATAATAAAGGGACCAATGACATATTTGATCATAGCCATGTATCTACCAGCTGCCTGAAGTGTCAATGTTGTTCACTACTCTCATCCGCATTTCATGCTGCCTCTGAGAAGCAGCCAACATAATTAAAGGCTTGTCCCGCCCAGGTCATCCCTTCTTTTCCTCTCTCCCATCCAGCAAAATGTACAGACATGGGCGGAAATCCTGGGGTGGGGGGGGGGGCGCTTTCTAAGGGCTGAATCTAAGGGCTGAATCAGCCCATTCGCAGGGCCTTTCAGTGCCTGGCGCAGCTTTAAATCAAACTACTGCATCGAGGTGATCGAGGCTCCCGAATTTGAAGCCCTCGTCAGCCGATGAAAAGCCCCGCGAACTGGCCGATTCAAGCCCCACGATTCGGGGTGGACGAAGCTGCTGTAGTTGGAGTTCGGAGTCGGTCACCAACCAGGTCAGCTCCCGATGGTACTGTCCACAGGGCCCACGTCCGAAGCCTCGCGTGTGTATGCGCATGCGTGCACGCGCCCACCAAAAAATTGTCTTCCCCCCCCTCTGGGTACAGAGGCTTGAAAGTGTGCACCACCATACTCAGGAACAGCTTCTTCCCCTTTGTTATAAGGCTTCTGATCCGTCCGACCATAAGCTAGGGTGCTGTCCGATTCATCTCTACCCCATTGTGGATATTGGACTTTGTCTCTGGAACAGATGTGTTGCAATGCTGAGAACTATATTCTGCACCCTAAGAATTCCCATTTGTTCCAGCCGTTGTACATGAGTTTGATGTAATGGTATTGATGTATAGTATTATCTGATCTATTTAGATAGCATGACAAAGAAAATCTTTCATTGTACCTTGGCACACGTGACAATAATATACCTAACTAGTCCGTTAATGATTTAAACGGTGCTAACATTTTTTGACGTCAGAAGAAATCTCTAATTGGTCTGAAGGATATCCTGTTCAAAAGGTCCATTAGAAATAAATGTATAAGATATTTGGAAAGATGTATGGATGGGACGGGCTTGGGGCGCTATGGTCCAAATACAGGCAAATACGATACAATACGATATAATATGATACAATACGATATGATAAAACTTTATTCATCCCTGGAGGGAAATTGGTCTAGCGCCAGTCACAACACACCAGGTGCACAAAAACTTGAAATTAAATGTGAAAACAAAAAGAAAAAGACAAGCGACTGTTGGCTGGCTGCCGTGTGCTCAGCGCCTTCACAAGAACAAATTAACACACAAACAAACAAACACAGACTTATCCCCTGGACAGACGATTCTAAAACTACAGTGCCCCCCACCCCTCCCCTCCCCCACACCGGGTCTCCCTTTGTTCTCCCATCGTCCCTCACTGTTACGTATTGGTGCTGGAAACTGACAAATAATATTCGGAACACAAAGGTACTTCTTGTATTGAAATCGCCATCTAGAGTCTCTCCGCGCATGCATACAATTGCGCAAGACATTCTAATATTCTAATCATATTCTCATACACTACACTCCTCTCCCTTTAACATGGAGGCAGGTAACACAATTTCCTATTCACTGTATATGATCTTTTACACAAAATATAATTGACTAATACTCTGTTCTCCAAGTCGTATTATTAAAGTCATCTTACATTAGATCATCATAACAGTAATAATCATGCATAAAATAAACTTGGCACTTATGATTTTTACATTCCACCCATCTTCCTTAGACGTGGTGTGGCAAACCCAATAGATGACACTGCTTTATGTGTTTTCATTCATAATGAACAAAATCCTCAAATCTTTTAGGTGTTCTTTTAGTCCTATTAGACATGCGTCTCTCTGCCTGTGTTGGACTTTGCATGCTATCTGAGATATCAGGCTCTGGTTGTGATGTTGTGTTATCACTCAGGGCTGGAGGTTCGTCCCTCTCTGAAGTTCCTTCAGAATCTACACCTGCTGTTGGAGCAGGCAGAACTAACATTGGCTCCTCACTGGGTTGAACCACTTCTCTTTGCTGGAAGTCGGTGTGCTCGGCCTCTTTTGGCAAGTATGCTCGCATTTGATCCACATGACGACGCACGACTCTTCCCTCACTCAACTTTACGTTGTACATGACTTCATTTATAACTTCTGCTATCATTCCATGAAGCCAAGTAGGGCCTGATGTGAAATTCTCGACCATTAGCAAATTCTCCTCGTCGAGGCTGGCATAGTCACAGTGAATCATACTCCACGGTCTCGCAGGAAACGCCCATGGATGGATTTCAACTGCAACAGGACTATGTTGACTCTGCTAACAGCTTGGACAACTTCTTACTTGTTGTTCCAACTCTTTGTTGATTCCTGGCCACCAGGCGTATCATCTTGCCAGTGCCTTCATTTTCACGATGTCAGGGTGCATGCTATTCTAGTCCTCATCTCCAGATTACCTGGAATGACCACTCGTGGTCCCCACAGGATTATGTCATCCTCAATTTACAGCTCTTCTTTCTTGCTGGCAAAGAGCTTTACTTCTTCTGGAAGATTCCTTGCACTTGGCCATCCTTCCATAATGTGGTTCTTCACCTTGGAGAGAACTCTATCCTTCTTGGTAGCTCTCTTCACTTCCTGTGCATCAACAGGGCGTGTGTCCAAATCGGTGAGCAAGTTGATGCGTGCCTCTGGTGCTTCATCAAGCTCTGCGAGCTCAGGATGATTCCATGAAGAGTCCTCTTCGTGGATCGGCAAGCACGAAACACATCGGCATTCTGGTGTTTCTTGCCTTCCCGATGGACAATCTTATAACTGTAGGCAGACAGGATCATATGCCATCTTGCTACGTGAGCAGAGGCCATTGGGCTGGCAGGCTTGTGGTCTCCAAATAGAGGCTTGTGATCAGTCACGATGGTGAACGACCTCCCATGTAACTGCTTGTGGAACTTCAATCCAAAGATTATGGATAAACCCTCCTTTTCATATTGTACGTAGTTCACTTTGCTGGGCTTGAGTGCATGAGTCAAAAGCTATTGGCCTTTCTTGTCCATCTGAATCCACATAGCTTATCACAGCACCTACGCCATAGGGGCATGCATCTGTTTGGAGCAGGATTGTTTTGACTGGATCGTAATGCATCAGCACTCTATCACTCTGCAGGAGACGCTTGGATCTCTGGAATGCCTGCTCTTGTTCCTTTCCCCATTTGAACTTGCGATCAGGCTCGCTGCTTCTCCTCCCACTCTTTGAATCTGCTGATCTGTACTCATCCTTCAGCATTAGAGTCAACGGTGCAATCTCCTTTGGCAGGTTGGGTATAAACCTGTAATACCCAAGTAAGCCTAGGTATGCCTGGAGTTGGCTTTGATTCACAGGCAGCTTTGCTTCCCGCACCCCATCTACTTTGTCTTGAAGAGGACGAAGACCATTCTTGTTCAGTCGATGTCCGAGATAGTCGACTGAATCTTGCATCAGTGCACACTTCTCCTTCTTCAGACATAACCCACTGGTTTCTAGTCTTGACAGGACCGCTTCCAGTTTCCTGAGGTGCTCTTCGTCAGTCCTTCCGCTGATGATGATATCATCAAGATACAGCTTGCACATGGGAATATCTGCTAGCAGGCTCTCCATTGTTCTCTGGGACATGGCTGTTGCGCTGAATATCCCAAAAGGTAATGTGGTATACTCGAAGAGACCTTTGTGCGTATTGATTGTGGTGAACATCCGAGCTTCAGGGTCTAACTCTATCTGATGATAGGCATGGGCGAGGTCTAATTTAGCGACCTTTTCTCCTCCTTCTAGTGGGAAGTGGATATTGTTCCACTTTCAGCACTTTATTTGCTGTGAGCTTTTAATTGCCACAGACTCTCATGTTCCCATTCAGTTTCGGAACAGCTATGATTGGGCATGCAAAATCTGCTGTCTTCACCGACTTGATAATGCCATCCTGCAGCAATTCATCCAATGCGGCATTAATCTGCTTTCTAGCAGCATATGAAACAGGGGCTGCCTTTGCTCCACTATTTTCGTCTTATGGATACACTTTGGCTTGGTATCCCTTCAGTACTCCATGAGTGCTGTTATCAAACAGTTAAGCATGTTTGTTGAGTACTGTGCTCATGGTATCTTGCAAACTGTGCATACTACTTGGTGGACTTAGGCTTGAATCCGTCATGTTCTGGCTGGCCATATTTGACAGCAATCCAGGGTACTTCCTCAACCAGTCTCTTCCCAATAGGCTTGCACCTTTCTTTACTGCCACTAGGGTCAGCGTTTCTGGCTTCCTGTGAGGTTTGAGCTGTACCTGTACTGCTGCTTGTCCGTAAATGTCAACCTTCTCGCCTGTGTAGGATTTCAGCTTGAGGCTACAATGATCTAGTCTGGGGTCCTGACCGAGTTTTCTGTTCTGCTACGATAGTCCATGGACTTCCAGTGTCAACTTCTAGTTGTACCTCCCTGCCGTTCACTATCAAAGTGGCTGTATACGGTTCAGAGTTCGTCAACTTGTTGATTGATTCATCTTCCAAGTGGCTCATGGCTACGTGGTTTGCTTTTTTCTGGAATTGGCCCCACCTCAGCTAGTAAGCTCTAACAGCATCACACTGGCTTTTGGTGTGACCCGTTCCTGAGCACCTGAAGCACCTACCATCTCGGAATTTACACATCGTTGACTCATGGATGCCACCACATCTCCAGCATTTCGTGGAATATGGAACCTTGTCTCTGGATGCCCTTGGAGGACTCCTTGTCTTTAACTTTATGTTCGATCTTGAGTATACCTTAAATCGACCGCAATTCTGTTTCTGCTAACGGAATCGGCATCCTCGTCGCCAAATTGTTATGTGTTTGTGTTGGAAACAAACTTAAATAAGACTTGGAATACACAGGTACTTAACAAGCTGCTTGTATTGAAATCGCCATCTTGAATCTCTCTGCGCATGCGTACAATTGCGCAAGACATTCTAATATGCTAATCATATTCTCATACACAACACTCACGGTGGTCCCCCAACGCCGGGTCCTCCATTGTCTTTCCCTCCCCCCTCACGCTCATCGACCGGGAGGCCCCACCGCTACCGAAGCACACGTTGACGCCGAGGCTCCCTCTGCTGAAGCCGAGGCTCCCGCTGCCGCCAAGGCTCCTGCCGTGGCTGACGCTCCCGCTGTCGCTGCCAAGTCACCCGCTGTAACTGCCGCCACCTCTGAGGCGCCTTCAGCCCAGACAGGCCTTGCCGCCCGGCTTCACCGCAGTCCCCTAGGAGGCCTGTGGGGTGAGCCGAGCCGACCGGGGAGCGTTCCGGTCATCGGTCGTCGTTCTGGTCGTCGGCTCCGTGGTTGTCCGGCGGGTAGATTGGGCCCGTGTGACTCCCCGGGACCCCGGAAATGGTAGAAGAATAGTGTACAAATTGGTCAGCATGGGTAAAGTGGGCTGAAGGGCCTGTTTCTCTGCATTGTAGTTTTAGCTTAGTTTAGTTAGAGATACAGCATGGAATCAGATCATTTGGTTCACCAAGTTTATTCCGACCAGTGACTCTGTATCTCTAAAGTCTAAAGTCTAAACTCCCATTCCCATACTCACTTTTCTGCCCTGGGCCTCCTCCACTGCCAGAATGAGACCAGGCGCAAACTGGACGAACAGCACCTTACATTGGGCTTGGGTTGCTTACAGTCCAACAGTGTGAACATTGAATTCACCAATTTAGATAACTAACCCTAAAAACAAAACCACCCTCCGCCGCCTATCCCCTCCTTTATGCCCCTCTTTTCCCTGTGCCACACCCGGATGTGCAAACGTTTCTCCCATTCCCTTTCTCCCCTTCCACCTTTATTCCACTCTGGCTTCATATTTCACACTTCTTATCTCCTCCGCTCTTTTTTTAAATCTTTTCATCTCTGGCCTTTGTCCAACCATCGGCCAATCCAAACCAATCCCCCCCTCAGCTGTATCCATGTCATTTGCCAGGCAGCACCCATTGTTAGGATCAAAGCCGGGTGTCTGGCGCTGTAAGGCAGCAGCTCGCCCACTGCACCACTGTGCCACCTTGTCCGAGAAATCTTTATTTATTTCAGGTTAGACTTTAGAGATACAATGCAGAAACAGGCCTTCAGGCTAGCGAGTCCACGCCGACCAACGGTCACCTGTACACTAGCACTATCCTACTTGTGAGAAACAGCAAATCCCTTTAATCTCAATCCCACTCTCTTCTAACCCATGACATCCTAGTGCACTGTCCATCCACTGTCTTCGGGAACAATAATCCATGGGCCCAGTTTCCATTCCATGTCTTTGATCCCAATACCTGGTGCCATAATCTTAGTTCAATTCACAGATCCAAGCCAACGAATGTGAAACTGCTTCATATCTAATGCCAAGCACAAAGGTGTTATTTTATATTTAAGAATTGCGTTTATTTAAGATTATCCAAAGCTCCTTGCTTGTATCTTGACCTTTATCAAATCCTGTTCAGCCATTTGCTTGTGCACACAAATCTGCATTGGAATCTAGTTCAATGCCAAAATCAAAATTTTCAAATACTTCCTAGGATTCAGCCCTCCGTGTCTCTGTAACGTTCTCCAGTTTATAAACTCATACAGAGCCAGATAAATTATAAAACTTTCGAGATATATTGCAGAAACAGATATTTTGGCCCATCAAGTCCACACTGACTAAAGATCTCTGGACACTAACACTATCCTACACACCAGGGACAATTTTACCAAAACCAATTAACCTGCAAACCTATATGTCTTGGGAGGGTGGGGGGAAGCCGAAACACCCGGAGAAAACCCACATGGTCACGGGGAGAATGTGCAAACTCCATACAGACAGCACCAGTAGCCAGGATCGAACCCGCATCTGCAGCTGGGCCACTGTGCCGCCCTGCAATCACATCCACTCCATGGGCATTCAACAGACCATATTATTTTATAGTGTCTGCAGAAATGATGTTCGAATCCACATCACACCCTCTTTCTCATAAACAGGGCATTTTTCTTTTCAACCCCTCAATAAAATATTTACCATACATAAGCCACCCTGACTGCACTTTCTCTGCCCTGCCTTCTGATACATGTTTCACCACATTCACTTGTTTTAAAAACTTTTTATATATATTTATTTTACAGAACCATGCACATGAGGCATTTTTATGGACACACCTAGCACTTTTACTTTTACTATTTACCTGATTTGGAGAGTCAAATGCAACGAAATTTCGTTCAAGGTGTACTGTGTCTAGGTGTATATCTGAATGACAATAAAGTTTTCATTCATTCATTCTGCTGTTTGGCTGTCACTTTTCACCTGACTTCAGACAACTCCAGAGCCTTGGACATCTCCAGGCATTTTTCCAACATTAACCCTGTTTTAGGAGTAGGTGCTGCCTCCGGCTGCCTCTCAGTCCCATAAATAATCCAATCTCCGATGAGAACACTTTCAAATCTGCAAAACCCCCGTTACCTGGAAGCAATCCTGACTCCATTAAGAAAGTATCAAAGGATACTCCCTGCCCCAGTTCTGAGTAACGAAGTGATAGCAGTCAATTGAATCAATTCCAAGAGGGTTTTGATGTGCTTATGCTCTAACACACCCAATACATTTCCCAGGGATTCTTTAGACTTTTAGATTTTAGACAGAGATACAGCACAGAAACAGGCTGCTCAGGCCACCCATTCGACGCCGGCCAGTGATTCTCTTACACTAGCACTATCCTACACACTAGGAACAATTTTACCAAAGGCAATTAATCTACAAACATGTACGTCTTTGGGATGTAGGGGGAAACCGGAGCACCCGGAAAAAACCTACGTGGCCACAGCGAGAACGTACAAACTCCGTCCAGACAGCACCCATAGTCATGATCGAACCCAGGTGCCTGCGCCGTAAGGTAGCAACTCTACCGTTGCGCCACCATGCCGCCCCTGCGCTGTGCTATTTTACTTCGGAGTCACGTGAGGGACTTCGTGAAGAACCCCGCCAGGACGCATGCGTGTCATTATCGCCTCACGCTATGCAACGAGTCAGCACGGGAGAGGACGTCTCCCTCAAGCGGCAGTGTTTAAAAGCCGACAACAGCAGGTAAGGGACTCTGCGTTTTTCGACTTATTTTTAGGTGAAAGATGGACAGAGTAACGAGGAGAAAGGCTGCGAAGAAGCTGGAGGGGGAGAACCGCGGAGTTGCGGACAGCCAGCAGAAACAGCAGCAGCCGACGGCACGGGAATCTTATGAATTGGAGTCAGCTGTGCCCGACTTCGCTCCCGCTACGGCGAAATCCACTTCTCGGCCGGGCGGGAAAGCGAAGAGAAAGACCCCACGAATGCCGGACTCAGATGAGTCGGACTTTGAGGAGCTGCGAGCGGCCAGTGCCCGTGAGCACCGGGGCCGGTTCAAGCGGACGGGGCAGTATGAGCAGCCGGGAGCGGCTAGTGCCCGAGGGCACTGGAGCCGGTTTGACCGGCTGCATGACGAGGAGCAGCCGCGAGCGGCCAGTGCCTCACACGGGGCTGCATAGTGTCTCCTCCTCGTCAGAGGAGAACACGGAGGATCTGTTCTGGGTAGACTCTGAACAGGTCACAGAACCACATACCCCCAGTAGCCCTGGGGTGAAAGAAGGCATGCTGGATATGGTGAACCAATTCTTCCAGCCAGACCTAACCGGGGAAGACCTGGAGCCCAAAATTGCAGCCAGTGTGGACTATTTGTCTAGTAACAAACTACAGACACAGGCTATGTCTGACGCCATTGCACGGCATTTACCCCCAGGTAACTGCAAGGCATTGCAAATGCCTAGTGTTAACCAGTGTATCTGGAGACATATGGGGACAGGTATCCGCAATACTGATCTCAAAATCCAAAACGTGCTCAAGATATTAACGGCGGGAATCACAGCATTTGCCCGAACTTTAAAAGAATCAGACATGAACCAAGACCACAAGGATGCACTGGCTCTACTGTGCAATTCACAGTACGAACTCAATTATATTCGGAAAAGTGCTATACAACCTACATTGGACCCCAAATTTGCCGGCCTTTGCAAACCAGGCACCTCAAAACAGCCAATTCTTTTGTTTGGAGGGGACTTGCCGAAACAAGTCAAACAACTCGATGAAGAGTCTAAAGCACTAGGGCCTATAAAAGCAGCCATCAAGACATACTCTGGGAAGATATACCAACCCTACGGACCTCCCAGAAGGGCAACATATAGCGCAGGGAGCGCTAAAACCAGGAGTACCCAACAGCGGTCTTTTTTAGGGCATGGCCCAGGATGATCGCCCGGGTGAAAACGCCAGCCTCCAACCCAACAGACCCAAACAACAACGCCTCAACATCCTCCGAGAACAACAAGTAAGTAACTCAACCACCACTGGTGACCATGGAGGTAGGTGGGTCTGCTTCCTCGAAAATAAATAGGAGCACTAAAGTTGGGGGAAGATTACGGTATTATTTGCATGCATGGAATGAAATAACTCTAGACACTCACATTCTAAGCAGTATCCAGGGTTATACAATAGAGTTCATACTAAAACATAACCCTCCGGTACAACATGCACCGAACCGAACGTTCGTGCTTACAGGCATAGAAACATCTAAAGCACATACTGAACTACAACGACTACATAAAAAAGGAGTAATTGAACACACCAAACACGAACCACAGGAATTCGTGTCCAATATTTTCATAAAAAACAAGAAGGATGGTGGTTGCCGCATCATCATCGATTTGACTACATTATACACATTTGTACAATATATTCATTTCAAAATGGAAATCTTTGTTACTGCCAAGGAATTAGTTTCAGCAGGCTACTATATGGCAAGCATAGACTTAAAAGATGCTTACTATACAGTACCCATCAGAGGTGACCACAGATGTTATTTGAAATTTAATTGGATGGGACAGCATTGGCAATACAGGGCATTACCAAATGGTCTAACTTCAGCACCCAGGTTATTCACAAAAAGTTTGAAACCGGCATTGGCATTACTGCGAAAACAAAAACATATGGTAATGGCATATCTGGATGATATATTTATTGTTGGGAAAACATTGGAATTAGCTAAAGAAGCAGTGACAGCCACGAAACAGCTGTTCGAACACCTGGGTTTCATTATCCATCCAATTAAATCCCAATTAACGCCTTCAACACAAATGGATTACCTAGGGTTCACCATTAATTCGATTCACATGTCAGTGACTTTGCCAATAGAAAACGCTACAGCCCTACAAGAGGCTTGCAGCGATATCATTGACATCACCAAACCCTCTATTAGACTGGTAGCCAGGATAATTGGGAAAATAGTGGCCGCATTACCAGCCACACAATTTGGATCCTTACATTATTGAAATTTACAGAGAGCTAAAATTAGAGCACTCAAAATTAATAGGGGCCATTTTGACAGGCCAATGGAACTACCTACAGAAGCCATTATAGAATTAAAATGGTGGATATACAATATCAAGGATTGTTCCAACCCACTAATCATTAGCAACCCGTCTATGGTGCTACAAACTGATGCAAGTGCACTGGGTTGGGGAGCCACCAATTCCATCTCCAGCTGTGGAGGAAGATGGAATGCACAGGGAGCGTTATTATTAGAAACGCAAGGTATAAATTACCTGGAAATGTTAAGTGCATTCCATGGCCTTAAGTCATATTGTTTGGGATTAAATCACCAGCATGTTAGACTACAAATAGACAACACCACCGCGGTAGCATATATCAACCATATGGGTGGAAACAAATCGACATCTTGTGACAATCTGGCCAAAACAATTTGGGAATGGTGCATCCAGAGGAATATTTGGATATCAGCTACCTATTTACCAGGTAAACTAAATTTAGTGGCAGACACCAGGTCACGCAAATTCAAAGAAAACACTGAATGGATGTTGGATAAAAACGTATTTGCTGAAATTACAGCACGATATGGAACACCGGATATCGATCTTTTCGCATCCAGGCTAAACCACCAGGTACCAAGTTATGTTTCATGGGAACCAGACCCTGGGGCAGCAGCTACAGATGCATTTTCGCTGCATTGGGGGAAATTGTTCTTTTATGCATTCCCTCCTTTCTGCCTCATCAGTCGGGTACTGAGGAAAATCCAACAGGACTCTGCATCTGGGATTCTCATAGTACCCGATTGGCCTACTCAACCATGGTTCCCAGTAATACTAGACATGGCACTAGAACCATACATCACGGTTCAACATGGACCTAAATTGCTGGTAAATCCAGTAACACAGGAAAGTCACCCCTGTCATAAATATACTAACTTGTTAATTTGTAGAGTTTGAAGGCACCTCTACAACACGTGGGACTGACGGACCGAACAATGGACATGATTGCATCGGCCCACAGACAGTCCACCAAAAAACAGTACTTGGTGCACATCAAGAAATGGGGGAAGTACTGTCACAACAATAACCTCAACCCCAGATCCAACCATATTCCGTCTGTTCTGGAATTTTTGGCCAGTCTACATTTCGATGAGGGAACCAGCTACAGTGCTATCAACTGTGCCAGAAGTGCTCTGTCCAATTACTTGTGGCAAGGAACAGAGCGACATTCTGTAGGGACTCACCCCCTGATGACCAAACTTATGAGGGTTTTTTTCAACACCAATCCCCCTAAAACCAGGTACACCCAAATTTGGGATGTGAGTATAGTTTTGAACATGTTAAGAAACTGGTCTCCACCTACAACTCTGTCCCTACAGAAACGCACTATGAAGATGGTCATGCTGATGGCGTTGGTCACGGCACAAAGGGTCCAGTCGCTACAAAAACTAAGGCTGGACAACTTGACCATTTCATCAGGCAACATGATTTTCATTATACATGACTTGATTAAACAGAACAGACCAGGAACAGCAGGGCAGAGAATAGAATTCAGGGCCTACCCGACGGATGACCGCCTCTGTGTAATAAATCATTTACAACTATACATAGAAAAAACCAGGATCATCAGAGGGAAAGAAATGGCACTGTTAATCAGCCACAAACAGCCACATAACAAAGTGACTACTCAGACCATCTCTCGATGGCTGAAACAGGTTTTAATGGAGGCAGGAGTGGACACTAATATTTTTAAATCTCACTCCACCAGGGCTGCAGCTACATCGGCAGCAAAACGTTTGGATGTTCCTATGGACCAAATCCTCGGGACAGCAGGATGGTCAACGGAAAGGACGTTCCAACAATTTTATCATAAACCGGTCATAGAACCTGGGAAATTTGCAGATACAATTTTAAGTTCTGTAATATGATTTACCCACAAATAGGGGTTATGATTTGAATTTTAATAAATTTTGTTAAATCAAGATCTTATTGTTATCTATGATGTTAACATTATTCTCCCCACAATCAAGGCAGTAGTGAAGCATGGACTCATTCCACGGCATGGAATCACAGGGCTTTAAAATCTTCACGGTCCCTCATGTGACTCCGAAGTAAAATAGTAAGATTAAACGAGAACTTACCAGTTTGAAGTTTGATCTTTATTTTATGAGGAGGAACGTTGAGGGAATACGTGCCCTCCGCTCCCACCCTTGATCATAGTCTGAACTGGTATCTGTTGTCTAATCTTACTATGTTTAGTAATTATAGTTATCTGTGATTCCACACCGCTGCTTTGAAGAATGACATGCATGCGTCCTGGCGGGGTTATTCACGTAATCCCTCAACGTTCCTCCTCATAAAATAAAGATCAAACTTCAAACTGGTAAATTCTCGTTTAATCTTACTATTCTTGCTTCAATACGTTATGAATTAAGGCTTACCTACTTTTGCTCAGGTTCTGAGGAGCAGAAGTTACCAGTGTTTCCTGTGTGAATTTACCACTGTGCCACCATGCTGCCTCTGGTACAGGCTGAGAGACAGGGAACTTGTGATTCCATTGAGCATATGAAGGAAAGGATGGGTACTCGAGAGAAAACTTTAGACAAGTTATGAGTCATTTTAGATTTGTTTATTATCATGTACACGAGGGTGTAGTAAAATTCCTTGTTCACATGAAACTCATAGAGTAAACTATATACATGGTGATGATAAATACATGCTGATGATACAATTAGTGAAAAAATAAATCTGTAGTTCAAATATAAAATGAAGCGCAATAACAGAATAACTAGATGTTAGAGTCAAGAGTGAGAATATGTGGCAACATCTCCGGGAAAGGGTAGTGGAAGAGATGCTTGCGTCAGGAGTCTGGTAGCAGTGGGGAAAAAGCTACCTGTAAGACTGGATGTATGGGCTTTCAAGCTCCTGTATCTTCCCCCAGAAGGAAGCAGAGAGAAAAGGCAATGACCAGGGTGCGGCTGCGGGCGGCGGTGCTGAACTTTCCATCGGGAGCCTGGGATCTCTCGACGAGATCGCCAGTTGAGCTCCATTCGGCGCGGCCTTGTCGGCTCCGGAAGCCACGGTCTCGAGTAGGGAGGCGGCCGTTCCAGGATTCCCATGCCGCTGAGAGGATTCTCCCGACACCGGAACATCATCACCTGGCGAGGACGGCCTGGAACATCGGGCCTCCGTAGAGGCAACTGTGGAGGCCTCAATAGGCCCGACTATGGGTGGACATTGGGGATGGGACTGGACTCTGTGCCTTCCCCCATAATGGGAACCATTGTGGGGGGATGTTTTTATGTTAAAGCTATTTATTATTGTTATGTTTGTATTCTTTTTTATGTGCTGCATTGGCAAAAGGAATTTCACTACATTTAGGTGTATGTGACAATAAATCAACCTTTGAACCTTTGAACCTTTGACAGATATCCTTGATGACACTTCCAACTTCCAATGCAACACAAGAGCAGCATAGTGGTGCAGCTGGTAGACCTGCTACCTCACTGCCACAGCGACCTGGGTTTGATCTAAACCTCGGATAATGTCTGCGTGGAATTTGCATGTTCTCCCTGTAACTGGCTGCATTTCCTCTGGGTGCTCCGGTGTCCTCACACATCCCAACGACGTGCGCCTCAGTAAATTGTCACTTGTGTGTTGGGAGTGGATGAGAAAGTGAGATAACTAAGAACTATTGCTTCCATAACAGAGAACCTCCATTTCGCCTGACCAACAGAGGTCACGGCTTTGGCAGGGCCGAGATGCAGGCCCGCAGAGTCGGCCTCGGAAGTCAGCTATGGGAACCGGCCGGGCCGGTGTTTCAGAGCCCTGGCCGCAGTGGGCAAATTCGATCCACCAATCAAAGTCCCGATGAGGTTGAGATTGGCCATATCATCCAGTCTAGGCACCGCATTTTTGGAGATACTTCCGGTGAGAGGAGCGGGATTTTGTCTGGATTAAAGGGGGTGGGGGAAGGCACCAGGCGCCGGAAAATCAGTGGTCGACCTGAAAATAAATGCAAGCATTTCTTCTTTTGCGCTGGGCACAATTTTAATGTTAACGAAAGGAAAATAGTCAAACACTTATAATAATGTTAATTTCACACCTCTTGGGTGCAGGAGTGTTATTTAATGGCAAAAGTGATGAATGCGCTATTCTGCTCTCCTGATGTGAAACACGCAATGGTCAGCAAAACTGGTGAAAGTGGAATCTGGTTTTATCATGCTGAACTGAGCAGGGATTTCAAGTTGTTTCAGCTGAGTCTGTGGGGGATTACTACAGCAGAGGGAATGGATTGGGCTGAGGGATGTGAGAGTTGCGTACAGGGGGTATTGGTTGGTGTGTTATTTTGGGAACAAACATGGCATAGCCTTCATCAGTCAGGGTATTGAGTATAGAAGTTGGGAGGTCATGCTGCAATTATAAAAGATGTTGGGGAGGCCAAATTTAGATTATTGGGTTCAGTTTTGAGCACCAGGTTAGAGGAAAGATGTCGTTGGAAAAGGTTCAGAGACGATTTACCAGGTGCTCCAGTTTCCTCCCACATTCCAAAGACATGCATGTTTGTAGGTTGACACAAAATAAGAATAAGGGGTAGGCCATTAGGACTGAGATGAGAAAAAACGTTTTCAGAGAGAAGGCAGAAGAGGCCAATCAATGTATTCAAGAGAGAATTAGATATAGCTCGTAGGGCTAACGGAATCAAGGGATATGGGGAGAAAGCAGGAACAGGGTACTGATTCTGGGTGATCAGCCATGATCATATTGAATGACGGTGCTGGCTTGAAGGGCCGAATGGCCTACTCCTGCACCTATTTTCTATGTTTCTAAAATGCTGCAGTAATACAGCGGGACACGCAGCATCTCTGGAGAGAATTAGGTGAACCAAAACGTCACCCATTCCTTCTCTCCAGAGATGTGCCTGTCCCGCTGAGTTTCTCCAGCTTTTTGTGTCTATCTTCGGTTTAAACCAGCATCTGCAATTCCTTCGTGCACAGGTTTGTAGGTTAATTGGCTTTGTAAATTCGCCGAGTGTGTAGGGAGTGGATGAGAAAATGTGTTAACATAGAACTAGTATGAATGGGTGATCGATGTTCGGCGTGAACTCAGTGGGCCTTAGAGCCTTTTTGCATGCTGTTTCTTTTGGGTAAACCTCTTCTGCACCCACTCTAAAGTTTGTACATTCTTCCTGTAATGTGGAGGAACAAGCACGATATATTCCACGGGTAGCTCACACCCCAATGTTATGAACATTGTATTCTCCAATTTTAGATAATCTCGACCTAACCCCTCAGCATCCCCCCTTTCTTCCCACCCCCCACGTTTCTCCACACCCCCTCACCTCCAACCCCTCACCCCACATTCATTCTCACCTATTACTTGCCATGCTTTGCCTTGCCTCTCCTCTCTACCAACATTGTTACTCCCCCTCCTACAATCAGCCTGAAGAAGGTCCCAACCCAAACTTCACCTATCCATGTTCTCCAGAGATACTGCCTGACCTGCTGAATCATTCCAATACTTGTGTCCTTCTGTGAATTTATCAATTTAGTTTAGTTTACAGTGCCAGATTAATCAAGACTTTAGGGAAAAAAAATAACCAGTAGAAATTTGCAGCTGATTCAGGGTCATTTTGTTTAGAGATAGAGCAAAAAAACATGACCTTCAGCCCACCGAATCCACACTGACCCTAGTTTTAGTTTAATTTAGCTTATAGTTCAGAGATACAGCGCGGAATCAGGCCCTTCGGCCCACGCTGACCAGCCATCCCCACACACTAACCCTATCCTACACACAATAGGGACAATTTACAATATTACCAAGGCCAATTAACCTACAAACCTGTACGTCTTTGGAGTGTGGGAGGAAACTGGAACAAGGGTAAGCAAGCAAGATTAGTAAGGATGTCAGGGGTTATGGGGCGAAGGCGAGATAATGGGATTGATAGGGAAAGATAGATCAGCCATGAATGAATGGCAGAGTGGACTTGATGGGCCGAATGACCTAATACTGCTCCTCGGATTTATGAACATGATCATCCAGATACACCCACGTGATCACGGGGAGAACATGCAAACTCCGTACAGACAGCACCTGTGGTCAAGATCAAACCCTGGTCTCTGGCACGGTAAGGCAACATCTCTACCACTGCACTAGCGTGCCGCCCCATTGCTTTTTAATAGTAAAGATCTCTTGAAATTATGACATTAAGGAGTTTTTGATAAGTCTATCTGCCTTTGCATGCCTCGTTTTAGCATTTGGTTTAATCACAAACTGGTATAAATTAATTGGTAATTAATTGGCTGTGAAAATATTTGTTTACACTCATTAACGGGAATCTCAAATAGTCTTGCTACTCTGCATCAAATCCGTGAGGAACTCTAGAGCTGTCAAATGATTCTGGGCTGTCCCTGGCTTCACACATTTGAACAGCAGGACAGAAAATACGTATCGGCAATGTATACAGATTCATGTTCTGTGTTGTGTATGATTGTCACTTTTGGATATAACATTTCTGCTTCATTTAACACATTCTCTACTATTTAACTGTTTTTCCGCATGAACACTTGCACTGAATAGATTTTATTTGTGGATCTATTTAGAAAAAAACTACAGGTTTAATTTCTATTTATAATGAAGCATGGGGTTGTGTAACGATACAGAGTGAAAAGGAAACTCTCCATCTATTTGGCCTCTTGGTAAGAGTTATTCAGCTTCCTCTTTGCCCCATTCTTTCCAGTGTGCCTTGCTGTTTCCTCATCTTAAAATATATGAGGCTTCCATTTTGAAAGTTATTTTAAAAACTGTTCTCCGCGCCGCATTCTAATCATAACTAATTGCTGCATAAATTACTTTCTCTTCATGTTGCTTCTGGTGCTTTTGCCAATTACCTTAAATCTGTGCTAATGACTGAGTCACAGTTGACACTTTGGTCAATAAGATGAATGTAGTACTTAAGGTGCATTTGCAAGCCTAGCTGGAATCGGAACTATAGATCTAGTTGCATCTGAAAAGGAGATGTTTTTCTACCAGTTTCACATCGAGAGCAATGCAGGTCAATTCCGGCCTTCCCATAGGACTGAAAGTGTCATCCAAACTTGATGCGTATTAATCTTAACACCAAGTCAAAAGGTTGCAGGTTCAGATTACACTCAATAAGTTGAGTTGACCTTCCAGTGCACCAGATTCAGGGACCGTTTCTTCCCAGCTTTTTGCAAGTGACTGAACCATGCTATCACCAACTTGAAAGCGGTCCTGAACTACCATCAACCTCATTGGAGACCCTCGGACTATCTTTTATCAGACCTTATTGCTCCGTAATTTCTTACAGCTCCATCCAAGACCGCAAGGAACTGCTGAGAATTGTGGACGCAGCGCAGATCTTTCCGCAAACCAACCTCCCTTCCATTGACTCCATTTACACTTCATGCTACCTTGGCAAGGCCACCAGCATATTCAAGTATGGGTCGCAGCCCGGCCACTCCCTCTTTTCCCCTCTCCTCTAGAGCAAGAAGTATAGAAGTGTGAAAATGCACACATCTAGATTTAGGGACAGTTTCTTCCCAGCTGTTATTAGACAACTGAACCATCCTACCAACAACTAGAGAGCAATACTGAGCTATTATGAACTATCTTGAAGACTGTTGGTCTATCTTTAATCAGACTTTAGTGGACTTTATCATGCACTAAACGTTATTTGCGTTATTCGTTATTGCGTTATTCTCTTTATCCTGTGGACGGCTCAATTGTAATCATGTATAGTCCTTTCGCTGACTGGATAGCATGCAACAACAACGCTTTTCACTGTACCCCGGTACAAGTGACAATAATAAACTGAACTAAAACTAGAATGTGCTCCACTCCATCAACTACATTTATATTTCACACTACCTTGTGAAAGAAGCCAAAATAATTAAGCACCTTTTTTAACCTGGTTCTTCACTTTTATTTTCCTCTTTCCTTTCGGCAGAAGATACAAGAGCTTGAAAGCATGTACCACCAAATTCAAGAACAGGTTATTCTCCGTTATTCTCAGACGACTGAACAGACATCCCATAAAACACGGTGTAGTCCCAATCTCCCAACATACTTCATTGCGGACTCTCACTTTTTTTATTTGCACTTTCTCTGTAACTGTAATGCTGTAATGCTGCAGCACTATATCCTGCACTCTTTGCAGTACCTATTGCACTTGTGTACGGCTTCATGGTGCTCATGTACAGGAAGATTTGACTGCATAGCATGCAAACAAAATGTTTCACTATGAATGAATACGTTTATTGTCATTGCACAATACTGTGCAACGAAATTCCATTGCATCTCCTCCGGTTAAAAAATACAAACACGACAACCATTGACACATATGTACACTTATTAGTAAAAATAATAAATAAGTATTTAAAAATAATTTTAAAAGAATGTTGCATTTCTTAGAATTACATTTTGCTTCCCCAGTGTTCTCTTTTGGAATTAAGTTATTTTATCGCACATGGGTAGAAACTATTTTTTAGTCTAGCCTTCAGAGACCTGAATCGCCTGAATCGCCTTCCAGAGGGTAGCAGAGTGAAAAGGTGGTTGGCAGGGTGGGATGTGTCCTGCTTGATGTTTGTGGCCCAGCGCAAGCATCGGGCCCTATATATATCATCCAAGGAGGGCAGTTGAGCGTTTCTAATGCTCTGTGCAGTTTTTATAACTCTCTGCAGCGCCCTCCTCTCAGCCACAGTACAGCTAGCAAACCACACCAGGATGCCATAGGAGAGGATACTTTCCACGGCGCATCGGTATCATGGTACACGTGACTGTAAAGGGGCTGTCGCACTTGGGCAACCTAATTGGCGAGTTTAGAAGAGTTTGAAAAACTGACATGTTGAAGACCTCCTTCCACTATGTAGAAGACCTCCTTCGACTATGTTGAAGACCAGCTTCGACTAGCTACGACTAACTTCGGGAAAATTGGACACTGAATAGTGGAGAGTGAAGACGACCTACTTCGGTCTCCTTTGACCTCCCGTCGACTATGATGAAGACTATCTACGACTACTTTCGACTACCTTCGACTACCCTCGATTACCTACGACTAACATGCCGACCTACTACGACCTACTACGACTAAACCTACGAGTAAAAAAAGTATCGATTTTTCCATGGCGACCTTTTTTTACTCGCGGGCATTTTTTAACATATTGAAAAAAAAGGCGCAACCTAGCTGAGGCCTCGAGTACGCGGAGACCACTCTCGAGCATGAAGGAGAGTTACGAAGACCTCCTATGACCTCGTCTCGACCATGCTGCGAGTATGAGTCGAGGGCAAACTCGCCAGAACTCGCGGATTAGGACACCCAAGTGGGACAGACTCTTAATACTAAACCAATGCAATGTTGAGGAAATGCTAGAGACTCTTCAACAGGTTTCTCCACCCCTACTCTAATCATCCCCGATACAAAACATCACCTGTCCATTCCCTCTCCCCAGATACCGCCCGACAAGTTGAGTTCCAACAGCAGTTTGTGTTCCACTGATGACATGCTACACAGTTGGCTGCGAGGCAATATAAGTAGGCCAAGCTTAGACTGGCGTGCTATCTGTACAGAGTTTGCTGGTTCTCCATATGATTTTCTCCAGATCCCTCCCACACTCCAAAGAAGTACAGGTTTGTAGGTTAATTGGCTTTGGTAAAAATTGTAAATTGTCCCTTGTGTGTTGGATAGCACTGGTGTACAGGGCGTACCTATCTAAACTAAATTAATATGACTGTAACAAGAGTAATGATGATGGTGATGATGACACTTTATTGTCACATGTACCTAAGGTACAGAGAAATTCTTTGCTTTGCACACATTACACAAAGTATGCAAAGTCGCCCATGTATTGGGCACCAACAAAGTTACAAAAGTATTCATTATAGCCCCGATGTTATTCAAAAGATTCATTATAGTCTCCTGTTCTCGGTGGCGTCCCATGTCTGGTCCCTCTTCGTTCACTCTGTGGGATAACGTGCAAAAAGGCACAACTATTCCACAAGCCTTGAGTTTTTTTTTGTAAACCAGTATATTCTACTGAAATGCCAGTGAGCAGTTTGTTAAATTTTGACCTTTACTCTGAAGTTATTCAAATGCAGGAGAATCAGCCTGTTCTGTCTAACAATGGCAGTCTTGATGAAAGGATAATCCCTTCAGGAGCATAGGTTTAGTTAGCAGGGATCAGCTCTGACATTACAGCACAGCTATAAGACAGAGAAAAACTGCAGAGGATGTACTTTGACCCTCTCTAAAGATTCCAGTTACACTCTAATGCTGTATAAATGTATTTATATGTATAAAGTCATCCACTGAAAAATCGGGGCCATTCTTGACAGTTTAATCAACTGACAGTGTGTTTCTGAATATTTCTTGCCATTTCTCTCTAGTTTTACCCTGAGGGCTTCTGACTATGTCAATATCCAAGCACTCTCCTTCAACTGGAAGAAGTGACGAGGGAGTGGTAGTGTCAGGTTAGTTTAATTCAGTTTAGTTTAGTTTAGAGATACAGCATGTAAACAGGACCTTCGGCCCACTGAGTCTGCGCCGACCATCATCCACCCGCTTTCACTAGTTCCATGTTATCTCACCTTCTCATCGATTCGCTACAAACATGGGGCAAATTACAGACAACCCGTATGTCTTTAAGATGTGGGAGGAAACCGGAACACCCGGAGGAAACCCACGAGGTCACAGAGAGATCGTGCATACTCCACAACTCTAGCATTGCACTCCCTCAACCTGAATCGGCCCACGAACTGACGTCTCTCTCCTCACCCTGCTATCTTTGTGTCCCGGGGGACACCAGAAAAGTTATCCAAAGATGTTGTCCAAAGATGCTGCCTAACTCGCTGCGTTACTCCAACACTTTGTGTTAGATCAGATATACCATACATAGATACAATCAGTTCAAACTCAAGTACAATATAGAGCAAAGGGGAAGATGCAGACTTCCGAATATACTGTAGTTCTCAGCACTGTAGTGCATTGCAGAGCATCAGTTCCATAGACCTCGCCTTCTGTAGAGGGGGTGGAGATGGGAGACAAAGGACAGTGGGTGATAGATGCAGGCAGACAAAATAAAATGGGGTGGGGTGGGGGGGTGGAGCCAGCAATGGAAAGGAACGGGTGATGGTAGAGACAGGTGCTAGAAAGCCCACTTGTACGTCACCATCGCATTGGGTGACCTTACCTCCACAGCGTCCAACATGATAGTTCTCCCTAGAAAGTGCTGGAGGTACTCAGCGGGGCAGTCAGCATCTCTGGAGGGAAGGAATGGGTGGCATTTCAGGTCGAGACCTTTCTTCAGGGTCTTGACCTGAAACATCACCTATTCCTTCTCCCCAGAGACGCTGCCTGACCCGCTGAGTTACTCCAGCATTTTGTGTCTATCTTCGGTGTAAACCAGAATCTGCAGTTCCTCTCTACACATTTTGCCAAGGACCTTAGAAGCATTTGTTTCATGGTTGGCAATTTGGAACAGTCTTTGTTCCCAACCTACTCTGCTCATTCTTTGTTACATTAATAAGTGCATTGGTGCTGCTTCCAGCATCTATTTGGAACACATCAAATTATAATTTAACTTCGGAGTCACGTGAGTGACTACGTGAAGAACCCCGCCAGGACGCATGCGTGTCATATCGCTACACGCATTGCAATGAGTCACAGCAGGGGGAACGACGTTCCCTTAGTGGCAAAATTTGAAAGTCGGGAACAGCAGGTAAGGAGATTCTGCGTTCCTTCCACTTACCTTTTAGGTGGAGACATGGACCGGATCCACGAAGGCTGCGGGAAAGCTGGCGGGGGAGAACCGCGGAGTTGCGGGCAGCCGGCAGCAGCAGCCAAAGGCACGCTAATCTCCCGTAATGGGAACAGCTGTGCCCGACCTTCGCTCCCGACTTCGCTCCCGCACCGGCCCCGGGCCGGGCAGGAGAGCGAAGCAAAAACTAACAGGGTCGTTGACTCCGAGGAGTCCGACTCTGAATAGCCGTGAGTGGCCAGTGCCCGTGCGCATTGGGGCCGGTTGGAGCGGCTGGGAGCGGGGAACAAAGCAGCCGCGACGGCCAGTGCCCGTGAGCATTGGAGCCGGTTGGAGCGGCTGCAGGAGGGACCATCTTCAAGCAGCCGTGACGGCCAGTGCCCGAGAGCATTGGAGCCGGTTAGAGCGGCTGCAGGATCAACAGCAGCTGGGAGTGGCCTATGCCCGAGAGCATAAGAGCCAGTTGGAACGGCTGCTGGAGGAAATGCCCCAAAGTGGCAGGCACCGGGAGATGGAGACTAGCCACATTGGGCAGGTAGTAAGCCCCACAGCAGTACCTCGTGTAGGGCTGCACAGTGTTTCTCCCTCATCAGAGGGGAACACCGAGGGTCAATCCTGGGCTGGCTGCAGGAGCTGGAGCAGGAGCGGCTTCAGGAGCAGCCGCGATGGCCAGTGCCCGTGAGCATTGGAGCCGGGTGGAGTTGCTGCAGGAACTGGAGCAGGAGCGGCCTCAGGAGTAGCGGCTTCAGGAGCAGCCAGCGACGGCCAGTGACCATGTGCATTGGAGCCGGTTGGGTGCCCGAGAGCATCGGAGCCAGCTGGAGCGGCTGTTTGAGCAGGTAAGTAGCAGGCTCCGAGAGATGGAGACTAGTCACAGGGGACAGCTAGTAAGTCCTACAGCAGTACCTCTTGTAGGGCTGCACAGTGTTCTCCCTCATCAGAGGGGAGTATAGGGGGTCAATTCTGGACTGCACCTGAACAGGGGTGCAGAACATACCCCTAGTGCACATGGGGTGCAGAAAACCTATTGGAAGACACTTACCATCAGCGAACTGCAAAACACTGAATGTTCCCAGTATCAACCAGTATATTTGAAAATATGGCAGGGCAGGGAATTGAAACGAAAGAAAGTTCTAAAAGTCCTAACAGCGGGACGGGTTCGCCCGCACAATAAACTAAACTACATGACACTAGATCACCAGGATGCATTGGCCTTATTTTAAAAACTACTTCCTGGGGAATGCGCTAACCCTCAACACAGACCCAACTACAGATCCAGACACCGGCACCTCAACGACTGTGGAGGATGCCGAAATAGTAACAAACCTACTAATAGTAACCATGGAGGAAGGTGGGTTTGGCTCCTTACGAGGTTGGTGGGAGATTACAGTTCTATCTGGATGCATAGAATATATTACTACCGACACTTATATTTCAGAAGTATAGGGGTATACCATAGAATTATTCAAAACATAATCCTCCTGTTCAGCATGTACCGAACTGAATGTTCATGCTTACAGGCAAATAAATAATCAAAAGCGCATGCTGATCTACAGTGCCCAAATAAAATAGGAGTAATGGAGGACATCCAACACGAATCACAGGAATTCGTGTCCAAAAATCTTTATCATAATATAGATGGTGGTTGCCACATCATCATAGATTTGACTAATTTGAATACTTTCGTACTTTATATTCATTACTAGATGGGAACCTTTGTTACTGCAAAGGTATTGATCCTAGGGTACTACATGGCAAGCATCGTATTAAAATATGCTTGCTATACAGTACTCATTAGAAGTGACCACAGATGTATTTAACACAATGGATCATCTGCGGTTCACCCTTAACACAGTTCACATGTCAGTGACTTTGCCGTAAGAAAGGGTACAGCCTTAAGGGAGGCTTGCAGTAAACTAAGCCATCCATCAGACTGGTAGTAGAAAAATTGGCATTAGTGGCTGTGTTCCAGCCACATAAATCGGACCTTTACATAATCAAATTACTGAGCGCAAACATGCGTCACTCAAAAATTATGGGGGTCATTCTGACAGACCAAAGAAGCTACCAACAGAGGCCACTATGGTACTAAAAATGGTGGAAACATAACATTAGGCATTGTTCCTATCCATACATTAACAGCTACCCGTCTATGGAACTACATACTGATGGGCACTTGGATTGGGATGCTACTTATTCCATCTCCAGTTGTGGGGGAGATGGAATGCACAGGAGGCATCATTACAAACGCTGGGCATAAATACCTGGGGAAGTGAGTGCATGCCATGGCTTTAAGTCATATTGTTCTGGGTTATATCACCAGTATGTTAGACTACTAATTGACTACACCACCGTGGTAGCATATGTCAACCATATGGGTGGAAACATATCGACATCATGTGACTATCTGGCCAACACAATTTGGCAATAGTGTATATTTGGATATCAGCTACCAACTTAAGAGGTAAACTGAATTTAGTGGCAGACAACAGGTCACGCTAAGTCTAGAAACACTGTTTGGATGTTGGATAAAAAATGTATTGCTGGAACAGCACGGTATGGAACACCAGATAACGACCTATTCACATCCATGCTCTTACCAGTTATCGAATTATGTTCTTGGGAACCAGAACCTGGGGCAGTGGCTACAGATGCATCTTCGCTGCTTTGGGGGATCATTTATGCATTCCCTCCTTCTGCCTCATCAGTCGGGTATTTAGAAATAAAGAGTAGACTCCGCGTCTGGTATTTTGATAGTACCTGATTGGCCTACTCAACCATGGGTCCCGGTGATATCGACATGGTTTTAGAACCATGCATCACCATCCATCATAGACCTAATTTACTGGTTCTTCCCACTACAAGGGGAGTTACCCATGTCATAATTATATATAAACCTATTAATTTATAGAGTTGAAAGCACTTCTTCTACACCTGGGACTGACGGACCGAATGTGTAATTATTTCAGCGGCCACAGACAGTCCACCAAAAAATCAGTACTTGGTGTCATCAAGAAATGGGAAATGTACTGTCACAACAATAAACATCACCCACAGATCTATAAACATCCCGTCTATTCTGGAATTCCTGGCAAGCCTCCATTACGATGAGAGGCTCAGTCATAGTGCCATCAACTGCGCCAGAAGTGCTCTGTCAACATACCTGTCGCAAGGAACAGAGCGGCATTCTGTTGGGACACACCCTGGTAACCAAATTCATGAGGGGCATTTTAATATTAATCCCCCAAGAACCAGGTACTCCCAAATATGGGATGTGAGCATTGTACTGACCATGTTAAGAAACTGGTCTTCAGCTTCAGCTCTGTCCCTACAGAAACTGACTATGAAAACAGTCATGCTGATGGCCTTGGTCACGGCACAAAGGGTCCAATCACAACAGAAACAAAGGTTGGACAACATGATTATTCATCTGGAAATTTAACTTTTCACATCTATGAAATAGTCAAACAGAACAGACAGGGGTCAGCAGGCCTAAAAACAGAATTCAGGGCATACCCGACAGATGGTCGTCTCTGTATTGTAACACACTTACTATTATATATGGAGTATACTAAGATCATCAGAGGGAAGATATGTCACTTTAATCAGCTACAAACAGCCACTCAAGACAGTGACAGTCCAGACCATCTCTAGATGGCTAAAACAGGTCCTAATAAAGGCTGGAGTAGACACTAGCATTTTTTAACTCTCACTCCACCTGGGCTGCAGCTACATCGGCAGCTATGAAGGTGGACGTTCCTATGGACCAAATCCTCAAGACAGCAGGATGGTCAACGGAGGAATCTTTCCAACGACTTTATAACAAACCAGTCATTGAACCTGGAACATTTGCAGAAACAAATTTAAGTTCTGTAATATCATTTACCCCATAAATAGGGGCAATAATTGGTGTTAATATTTTTATCGTTGGGTTCTCAATATCGTATTGATGTCTAATGATGTTAACTCTATTCTCCCCATAATCAAGGCAGATGTGATGCATGGACTCGTTTCCACGGCATGAAATCACAGAGCTTTAAAATCTTCACGTAGTCACTCACGTGACTCCGAAGTAAAATAGTAAGATTAAACGAGAACTTACCAGTTTGAAGTTTGATCGTTATTTTATGAGGAGTAACGTTGAGGGAATACGTACCCTCCGCTCCCACCCTTGATCATATACTCAACTGGTATCTCTTCTCTAATCTTACTATGTTTAGTCATTACAGTTATCTGTGATTTCACACCGCTGCTTTGAAGAATGACACGCATGCGTCCTGGCGGGGTTCTTCACGTATTCCCTCAACGTTACTCCTCATAAAATAACGATCAAACTTCAAACTGGTAAATTCTCATTTAATCTTACTATTTTAATCTCTAACTTGCATCCTGCTCTTAATTTTATGTGGATCATCATTGACACAATTTCCCCTGTAACTGTAATGTTACAATACTAGAACATTATGTTCTGCATTATATATTTATTTTTACATTTACAGGCAGCACTGTGGTGCTGTGGTAGAGTTGCTGCCTTACAGTTCTAGAGACCCGGGTTCGATCCTGTCCACCGTTGCTATCTTTACAGAGTTTGTACGTTTTCCCTGTGACTGCGTAGATTTTCTCCAGGCGCTCCGGTTTCCTCCCACACTCCAAAGACGTACAGGTTTGTAGGTTAAATGGCTTCTGTGAAATTGTCCTTTGAATGTAGGATAGAACTAGTTTACGGGTGATCGCTGGTCGGCATGCTCGGTGGTCTGAAGGGCCCGTTTCCACGTTGTATCTCTAAACTAAACCAAACTAAACGTACTACTGTACTTGTGTATGACTTGATTGTACTTATGTATAGTATCATTTGATTTGACTGAATAGCATGCAAACAAAAGCTTTTTATTGTTTATTAGTACACATAACAATAAATTATCAATATCTATATCAATACCAATAGCAATACCAGAAGATACAAAAGCTTTAAGCACGCACTACCAGATTCAGGAAGGGTTATCCCTGCTAATACCAGATGACTGCTGCAAGAGTCAGTTATTAAAGATAGAATAGCAGCACATTTGGAAAGTGGTGAAATCATTGGACAAAGTCAGCATGGATTTATGAAAGGTAAATCATGTCTGACGAATCTTATCAAATTTTTCGAGGATGTAACTAGTAGAGTGGATAAGGGAGAACCAGTGGATGTGTTATATCTGGACTTTCAGAAGGCTTTCGACAAGGTCCCACATAAGAGATTAGTATACAAACTTAAAGCACACGGTATTGGGGGTTCAGTATTGATGTGGATAGAGAACTGGCTGGCAGACAGGAAGCAAAGAGTAGGAGTAAACGGGTCCTTTTCACAATGGCAGGCAGTGACTAGTGGGGTACCGCAAGGCTCAGTGCTGGGACCCCAGCTATTTACAATATATATTAATGATTTGGACGAGGAAATTGAATGCAACATCTCCAAGTTTGCGGATGACACTAAGCTGGGGGGCAGTGTTAGCTGTGAGGAGGATGCTAGGAGGCTGCAAGGTGACTTGGATAGGCTGGGTGAGTGGGCAAATGCATGGCAGATGCAGTATAATGTGGATAAATGTGAGGTTATCCACTTTGGTGGCAAAAACAGGAAAGTAGACTATTATCTGAATAGTGGCCGATTAGCAAAATAGGAGATGCAACGAGACCTGGGTGTCATGGTACACCAGTCATTAAAAGTAGGCATGCAGGTAATAATAATATAATAATAATAATATATCTTTTATTGTCATTGCACGTCAGTGCAACGAGATTTAGTGTGCAGCTCCACTGATGTACAAGAAAGGTAAATAAATACAATACATAAATAAACAAGCTGAATTGATTGACGTGACCATCTGAGGGAGACTGTCCAAAGGGGGTGGGTGGGGGGGCACTCATTAGGGCCGGTTCAGAGCCGCTATAGCTCTTGGGATGAAACTGTTCCTGAGTCTGGAGGTTCGGGCGTAGAAGGCCTTGTAACGTCTGCTGGAGGGAAGTAGTTGAAACAGACCGTGGCAGGGGTGTGATGAGTCCTTATGGATGCTGAGGGCCTTCCTGAGGCACCGCGTGTGGTAGATGCCCTCCAAGGCTGGTAGCTCTGTCCCGATGATCCGCTGCGCTCTGTTGACGACGTGCTGAAGAGCTCTCCTCTCCGCCTCCGTGCAGCTGAGATACCACACTGAGATGCCATACGTTAGTATGCTCTCTGTGGTGCAGCGGTAGAACGTTGTCAGCAGCTGTTGGGGCAGACCAGTCTTTTTCAATGTCCTCAGGAAGAACAGTCGTTGCTGTGCCTTCTTGACCAGCGCGGCGGTGTTTGTGGACCATGTGAGGTCTTCTGAAATGTGAGTGCCCAGAAACTTAAAGCAGGCAGTGAAGAAAGCAAATGGTATGTTAGCATTCATAGCAAAAGGATTTGCTATGCTTGCTGAATACACGCTGGAATTCAGAAGATTGAGGGGGGATCTTATAGAAACTTGCAAAATTCTTAGGGGGTTGGACAGGTTAGATGCAGGAAGATTGTTCCCGATGTTGGGGAAGTCCAGAACTAGGGTTTCACAGTTTAAGGATAAGAGGTAAGTCTTTTTGGACTGAGATGAGAAAATCATTTTTTACACAGAGAGTGGTGAATCTGTGGAATTCTCTGCCACAGAAGGTAGTTGAGGCCAGTTCATTGGCTATATTTAAGAAGGAGTTAGATGTGGCCCTTGTGGCTAAAGGGATCAGGGGGTATGGAGAGAAGGCAGGGATGGGATACTGAGTTGGATGATCAGCCATGATCATATCGAATGGCGGTGCAGGCTCGAAGGGCCGAATGGCCTACTCCTGCACCTATTTTCTATGTTTCTATGATTTGAGTATAAGAGCAGGGAGGTTCTACTGCAGTTGTACAGTGTCTTGGTGAGACCACACCTGGAGTATTGCGTACAGTTTTGGTCTCCTAATCTGAGGAAAAACATTCTTGCCATAGAGGGAGTACAGAGAAGGTTCACCAGACTGCTTCCTGGGATGTCAGGACTTTCATATGAAGAAAGACTGGATAGACTCGGCTTGTACTCGCTAGAATTTAGAAAATTGAGGGGGGATCTTATAGAAACTTACAAAATTCTTAAGGGGTTGGACAGGCTAGATGCAGGAAGATTGTTCCCGATGTTGGGGAAGTCCAGAACAAGGGGTCACAGTTTAAGGATAAGGGGGAAATCTTTTAGGACCGAGATGAGAAAAACATTTTTCACACAGAGAGTGGTGAATCTCTGGAATTCTCTGCCACAGAAGGTGGTTGAGGCCAGTTCATTGGCTATATTTAAGAGGGCGTTAGATGTGGCCCTTGTGGCTAAAGCGATCAGGGGGTATGGAGAGAAGGCAGGTACAGGATACTGAGTTGGATGCAGGCTCGAATGGCCGAATGGCCTACTCCTGCACCTATTTTCTATGTTTCTATGTTTCTATGACTGAATGGGCCTATCATATGTGAAAAGAGTAGTCCCAATCTCCCATTCTACCACGTTGTGGCCTGTGCGCTATTTTCTTAACCTACACTTTATCTGTTGCTATGAAGTTATAAAGCTGTACCTCTATATTATGTACTCTGATATGTAGAGAGACACAACCAGGAAACAGACCCTTTGGCCCACCAAGCCAGTACCAGCGAACAGCCACCCACTTAGACTCATTCCCCTCACACCCATAAATCTAGGCTGCAACAATTTCAGTTCTGCTATGTACATCGAGTTCCCAGAAATGTCCACGCTGTCTAACTGTGCTGAAAAACAATCAAAAACTTTTTCATTCAAACTTGAATTGAATAAAGTTTCTAGAATGATAATTTAGACTTTAGAGGTACAGAGA
Organism: Amblyraja radiata; assembly: GCF_010909765.2. NCBI lineage: Eukaryota > Metazoa > Chordata > Chondrichthyes > Rajiformes > Rajidae > Amblyraja > Amblyraja radiata. The sequence goes on from NC_045966.1 coordinate 43,733,189, forward strand.
TACAGAACAGAAATAAGCCGTTCAGGCCCACCAGGTCCGTGCCGACCAGCAATTATCCCATCCACTGGCACTATCCTACACACGAGGGACAATTTACAATTTTACCGAAGCCATTAACCTACATCCTTGGAATGTGCGACAAAAATGAGCACCGTGGGAAAACCCACGAGGATTACAGGGAGAACGTACAAACTCTGTAGAGACAGCACCCATAGACAGGATCGAATCCGGGCCACTGGCGCTGTGAGGCAGCAACTCTACTGCAGCACCACCGTGCCACCCTAATTGTTCCCATCCTCTTGGTAACATAATAAGACAGGGGTAGTGTATAAACACAAATTGTCTCTTGTGTGTAGCGAGTGGAAGCAAAAGTGGGATAACAAAGAAATAGTGTTAACGGCTGATTGATGGTCGGCCTGGACACGGTGGGCCAAAGGGCTGTATCTTGCTGGATCCATGCAGTATCTTTCAACCAAAACACCGCAGTGGTTGAATGTGGAATGTGGAATCTTGAGTCTTAACACTGGAGTAACTCAGAGGGTTAGGCAACATTTGTAGAGAGAATGGATATGTGATGTTTTGAGTCAGAATCCTTCTTCTGGGTAGTACTTTAAGAATGCCTTCTATTCTTCCCTATATTATTCTCCTCTCACCCATAAATCTAGGCAGCAACAATTTCGGTTCTGCTTTGTACATCAAGTGCCCAGAAATATCCACAATATCTTAACTGTGCAGAAAATAAATCAAAGACTCTTTCTTTCAAACTTGAATTGAACAAAGTTTCCAGAATGATAATTTGTTCCCATTCTGTTGGCGACATAAGCACACGGAAACTGTACGTAAACATGTGGGAGCCTGTTTAGCTCTGATTTTGGCCAGAACAAAGTTCCATTCTGAAAAGAAATTAAAGTCGGAATAATTTCATGCAAAATGCTTTATATGTCTGCCTCCAGTATTACTGGCATTTCCATCAAAATAAAATGGTACCCCATGCTGTGTAGTGTAGGATGATTCACGTAGAACATGATCGGCACAGTGGCGCAGCGATAGATTTGCTGCCTTGCAGCACCAGAGACCCGAGTTTGATCCTGACCACGGGTGCTGTATGTACGAAGTTTGCACGTTCTCCAGGTGCTCTGTATTCCTCCCACACTCCAAAGACGCAAAGGTTTGCATGTTAATTGGCTTCCATAAGTTGTAATATTGTCCCTTGTGTGTATGATACTGTTAGTGTATGGGGTGGTCGCTGGTTGGCGCAGACTTGGTGGGCCAAAGGGCCTGTTTCCGCACTGTATCTCTAAAGTCTAAAGTCTAACTCTCACCACTACTTTCTTCATGTCAATTGGGCTTGGGCAACAAACCTGTCATTGGGAGTAGCAGAGGTACTGTGCAAGTGCACAGATTAACTGTATTGCTTAAGAGCTCTCTAAGACTTTGTTCAGCCACAATTGGAATATTGAATGTAATTCTGGTCACCCCATTATTTAAATGATGTAAAGGCATTGGAGAGGAACAGAAGAGATTTATGAGGATGCTGCCTGGATAGGTGGAGAGTGTAGATTGGTTATTGCATGTGAATCAATCAGAGTAGTGTAGCACCACTAACTCCACCCTACTCTATGCTTTATATTTGCACCCATTTCCTATATTAGTCAGTCATGTAAGCGGTCGTGTTGAACTGACAACCTACTGACAACCTGTACCGCTTTACTATATATTATATCCGTATATCGGGTTTTATTTGTTTTTGATCAGTTTTGTCTATATTACCATGGCTCACTCGTGCCGCAAGCCAGCACAGCTCATCTTTGGCTCGGACCTCGGGGAGCGATGGAGGCTCTTCGAGATCGACTACGAACACTATATCAACATCGTCCATCGAAATGACCCAGATGAGGTCAAAGCTTCACTCCTACTAAACCTGGCAGGACCAGAGGCTTTGATGAGAGCGTAAACCTTCGACTTCGCGCAAGCCGTTCTGGAAGGTAACGGCCAGGTAGTTGTCCCAGCTGAGACTATGCGTAACCCCAATGTCCTGCTGCGTAAATTCTGCGAACTGTGCGACCTACCCTCTAACCATATCTTGGAATGAGCCAAGTTCTTCGCGCGACATCAGCTTCCTGATTAACCTGTTGGACGATTTATTTCCGATTTAAAATACATGGCTCAGTGATGTCGCTTTGGAGAAGTGTCTAACAAGCTAATACGGGACAAACTTGTCAGTGGCATGTCCGACCAAAAGCTCAAGACAGAACTACTACGCAACACTGACGGGACTCTACAGCTGCTCTCATCCATCATCAAAAAGGGCTGGCCAGAAAAACTGTCCAGCACACCTTTGGAGGTACAACCGTTCTTCCTGGTTCGTGACGAGTTAGTAATACAAGACAGTGTCATTGTTAAGGGTCACAAAATAGTGATCCCATCATCCTTACAAGATAAATACTATAAAGAGGCACACAACGGCCACCCAGGCACCGAGGCCACGCTGGCTCATGCACAGAGCATGTTCTATTGGCCTGGGATGTCCAAGTATATATGGGACAGAACAGCATCCTGCCCCATCTGCAACAGTTTGGCACCACACCAACAGAAGCAGCCTCTGCTACAACAACCCCCACCAGCACGGCCTTGGACATCTCTGGCAGCCGACATTTTTGAATGGCACGGTAAACATTACCTAGTCCTAGTCGACTCCTACTCCAACTACCGTTGGCGTTGACAAGGTAAGAGCGGGGTTCATTTGACGGGCCGACAACAAAACCCAGCTGGGTATGTCCCCTATCAGAGGTCGAGATCGACACTGCCTACCATCACATCCGACATGGTCATACAAAAACTTCAAAGGCACTTTTCTGTATTCGGTGCACCAGTTCGTCTGCTAACTGAGAACGGAAGGCAATTCACCAGCCATGCATTCAAACACTTTCACCATGTTACAAGCAGCCCTGAATACCCCCAATACAACGGGCTCGCTGAACGAGCTGTTAGGAGCGCTAAACAACTAATGGAACGCTCCCACCTTGCCAAGTCAGATGTCTACCTCGACCTCTTGAACCTCAGAAACATCTCCAGGGACGGGGTCCTGGGGTCACCAGCTCAACGACTGATGTCTCGTTCAACACGACCTCCGCTACCCGTTGCCCAGCAACAGCTGAAGCCACGGGTGCTTAATCCAGCTGCGGTCCAGAAGCGCATTCAGGAGAAACACAACATCCAGAAGCGCTCCTATGACAAGTCCAGCAGACCACTGAAGCCGCTATCGCTGGGTCAAGTGGTCCGTATGCAGACTGATAGTGGACATACCCGGCTGGGTTTTGTTGTCGGCCCATCAAAGGAACCCTGCTCTTACCTGGTCAACGCCGACGGTGTTCTGTACGCATCTGCTGCTTGTGAACGAACCTCGACCACCTCCAGCCGATCCAAATGCTCCACCTCTGCCCTTTAAACCCTCTGCTGCCCCCGTTCCCACTCCCTGTGTGCACTCTTCTACTCGGTCGGCTACCTCCCTCTAACCACGGCAACATTCCTGCATGCTCACCGCGCCTGTTGCCACGACTGGACCCACCTGCACCCTCATTCTCGGTGTCTCAGCCTCCCTCCCCCACTAACTTTTCTGGTGCAGGGGAAGAGGGGTTCGTCCGTACGCATTTGGGTCGGAATAGTCGACTCCTGATAGATACGGAGAGTACGTTTAATTACGTGTGTCTAACATCTGCGTGTGTTTAACATTTACTGTTTAAATTCACCTAACAACCTTTTCTCTTTACGGGGAAGGATGTAGATTGGTTATTGCATGTGAACCAATCAGAGTAGTGTAGCTAACTCCACCCAACTGTATGCTTTATATTAACACCCATTTCCTACATTAGTCAGTCATGTAAGCAGTAGTGACGAACTAACAACCTACTGTACCGCTTTACTATATAATATGATTAAAGGTGATTAGACTACAGACTTGTGTCAGTTAAGTCATTTACAGAGAGGTTGTACAAACTTGGATTGGTTTTCACTAGAATTTCAGAGGTTGAGGGAGACCTTGAGACTTTGGATTTTAAAGATACAGCACAGAAACAGGCCGTTCAGCCCACCTAGTCCACGCAGCCCAGCGATCACTAATATAGTACACTAATACTATCCTGTGCACTCGGGACAATTTGACAACTTACCAAAGCCAATTCACCTACAGACCACTATGTCTTTGGAAAGTGGGAGGAATCTGGGGCACCCGGAGGAAATCCATGTGGTCACAGGGGGAACTTACAAACTCCATACAGAAAGCACTCATTGTCGGGGTCAAAAACCAGGTCTCTGGCGCTGTAAGGCTGGAGCTCTATCGCTGCATTAGAGTGCCGCCTTTGACAGGAAAAAAAATAAAAAATCCTGCTATAAATATAAATGATTATGAGATGCATCGATAGAGTAGACATTTATAACCTTATTACCAGGATGGATATGTCAAAGACTAAAGGGCATAGTTTTAAGGTAATGGGGTGAAGTTTAAACAAGATGTGCTGGACAAATTATTTACACAAAGGATGGTGGGTACCTGGAATGCTCCACCAGGGGTGGTGGTGGCATTTACAATATGGGCAGCACAGTGCGCAGCGGTAGATTTGCTGCCTTACGGCGCCAGAGGCACGGGTTCGATCCTGACTACGGGTGCTGTCTGTACAGAATTTGTACGTTCTCCCTGCGATTGTGTGGGTTTTCTCCGGGAGTTCTGGTTTCCTCCCACATTCCAAAGACATGCAGGTTTGTTTGTTAATTGGCTTCTGTAAAATGTCCCTAGTGTGTGGGATAGAACTCATGTATGGGTGATTGCTGGTCGGCATGGACCTCGTGGGCTGAAAGTCCTGTTTCCATGCTGTAACTCTAAACTAAACTAAACAATAGTGGCCTTTCAGAGGATTTTAGATAGGCACATGGATATGTAGGGAATGGAGACAGATGAGGTGGATAAGAGTAGTATAATTTGGTATTATGTTTAGTATGGACATGGTGGGCACAAGGACCTGGCCCTGTGCTGTACTATGCTTTATGCTTGCCAGGATTAAACTCCATCTGCCATTTCTCATAAATTAGTAGAACAGGAGCAAAATTAGGCCATTCGACCCATTGAGTCAGCTCTGCCATTCAATCATGGTGGATCTGTTTTTCCCTCTCAACCCCATTAATCTGCCTTCTCCCCATAACATTTGGCACCTTTAACAATCAAAAACCTGTCAATCTCTGCTTTAAAACCCTTTGTGTAAAATACTTGCCCCTCAGGTTCCTATTAAAACTTTCCCCTTTCACCTTAAACCAATGTTCTCTGGTTCTCGGTGACACTGCAAAACTCCTTTGTTGACTTTACAAAGCTTTTAGATTTCCTACAATCATGACAATACAATTCTATCTTTGACAAAAATACTCCTGGTGTTTACTATCTTTTGTTACCTTCACAAAAGAAAGGGAGGAAAAAGTAAATAAATATAGATTTGCTGCATCAAAGACAAATCACATGCTAATCAAAGCAAGATACAATTGTTATTGAAACTGAAACATTAATTCTATAATAAATGACATTCAATTCAAATACAAGTGTGATTACTGTGCTGTAATTATGTACCGTTCACAATATGCCGCTTCTGTAGCAACCAGTAATAGATATCAGGTCCTCATAACTACAGGAATAATGAGCAAATACTAAGCTAAGGTTATCATAACCAAAGGCAATTAGCACAGTATACTGGACAACATATCAATTGGATTGCACCTTATCCGAGCTGTTTCAAAACTTCACAGATGGTTAAACAGGAAGTTTAAGATAATAATGATTTTCCATTATCTGCAACCAATGAGTTATGTGGTTAATTCGATAGCTTTGCAAAAAATAATGTTATGGCAGCTTGCTAAATAATGGCTGGTTTAGCTCCAGGTGCTAAATTTAGCCAGCATGGGAAAAATCCACATGGCCCACTATGCCGGTACAGGAAATATTAATTGGAGATACTATGTGTAGGAAGTAACTGCAGATGCTGGTTTGCATTGAAGATAGACACAAAATGCTGTAGTGACACAGCATCTCTGGAGAAAAAGAATAGGTGACATTTCAGGTCGAGACTGAAGAAAGGTTCCGACCTGAAACGTCACCTATTCCTTATCCTCAGAGATGCTGCCTGACCTGCTGAGTTACTCCACCATTTTTTGTCTACCTTCATTGGAGATATGCAGATGTGACAACACAAGAGACTGCAGGTGCTAAAATCTTGAGTAAAAGAACACAAAGTGCTGGAGGAACTCAATGGGTCAGGCAGCATCCATGGTGGGAAATGGACAGACGATGTTTTGGGTTGGGATTTCTGTTCAGGTTCAAAGGGTCTTTTTATTCATATGTGGCGATCTTCAAAGATTTTCACAGATCTTCACAGATTTAGACTTCACACTTTAGAGATACTGTGTGGAAACAGGCCCTTCTGCCCTCTGAGTCCTTGCTGACCAGTTTCCCTGCACACTAGCACTATCCTACACACAAGAGACAAGTAGGGGGGGGGGAGGGAGGGGGGGGGAGGGAGGGGGGGGGAGGGGGGGGGGGGGGGAGGAGGTGGGGGGGGAGGAGGGTGTCCCCCTCCCATTGGTATTGGACATTTGCATTTTTCAGCTTGAAATTGTGCAATATGGTGCATACTGTAGCGGGTCTTTTAACTTACACTTGAATGCAATATATATGCTTTAAATTGGATTGGAGCGTTTTTGAAAGGGGGGAGGCTGTGCGATCACTGATCACTGGCCTTGGGGGTACCCGGTGAGGGAGTGGAGCAACCGAGTGGGGAGAGGGTGTGGAAGAAGGGTTCCCCCCCTTCCAGGGTAGGACCTTTTTGAAATTTGATGTATTAAAATCATGTTTTAGTGCACTGTAGAAGTGTGATTTCAATGTTTTTTGTATGAAGTATTTTTAAGAGGTAACTTTTTAAGGGGTAACTTTATCCACACAAAGGGTCCACACATGTCGATTGGCCTTCACTGCCTTCTGTGGCAGAGAATTCCACAGACTCACAACTCTCTGCGTGAAGAAAGTTTGTTCTCATCTCAGTCCTAACTGGCCCCCACTTTATTCTTAAACTGTGACCCATGGTTCCGAACGCCCCCAACATCGGGAACATTTTTCCTGCAGTTACAGTAAGTGAAAATCTAGCAGGCAAGCAGGATGCTTTCATCAACCATCCCCATTTGAAGTCCACTTTCTTCCATCATTTCTACCCAGTGCTTGGTACTTACTTCCAGCAGCCACTGGTTGTCCTCCAGGATGCACCGAGCCGCAGCCTGATCCATGCCGGTCACCTAGGTGAATTTGGCACAGAGACTCTCGCGGCAGCGGCGCAACGCTTCGACGTCTCCGACGGCCCGGGACTCTTGCACTGAGGCTGCTCCATGGCCGGAGCTGCAGTGAGCGACTCGCCAGCCCGGAAAACACTCGCCAGCCCCGCTCCCCGCCCGCATCTGTCCCCGCCACTGCTTCCAACACCCGCGGCCCATGCAGTTGATATGAGTTTTGAAATTTTCGTTGATCACAGAATTTCTCACAACAGAGCGAGAGAAATTTGTGATCAGCGTGAGAATTTGGTGAAATGCGTGATTCTCACGCTCAATGCATGGGAGTTGGCAGCCCTGCCTCTCTATCCCCTTCCCCCTCTTCCCCCACTCTCTCTCTCATCTCTCTCGCTCCCCTCTCTCTCCACTTCTTTCTCTCCCCTCTCTCTCTCCCTCCCACCTCACTCTCATCCCTCTCTCTCTCCCCTCTCTCTCTCCCCTCTCTCTCTCCCCCCTCTTCCGCTCTCTCTCCTCTCAACACCCCTCTCTCTCCCCCTCTCTCCCCTCCCCCTCCCTCTCTCCTCTCACCCCTCTCACTCTCTCCCCTTCCCTCTTCTCTCTCTCTCTCTCCCCCCTCGCTCTCTCCTCTCTTCCCCTCTCTCCCCCCCCTCTCTCTCTCTTCCCCCTCTCCCTCCCATCTCACTCTCCCCCTCTCTCTCGTCCCCTCTCTCCTCTCCCTCTCTCTCCCCTCTCTTTCCCCTCTCTTTCCCCTACCTCTCTTTCCCCTACCTCTCTTTCCCCTAACTCTCTTTCCCCTCTCTTTCCCCTAACTCTCTCTCCCCCCTCTCTCTCTCCCCCTCTCTCTCTCTCCTCTCTTCCCCTCTCTCCCCCCTTTCTCTCTCCCCCTTTCTCTCTCCCTCTCTCTCTTCCCCCTCTCTCCCTCCCACTTCACTCTCTCCCTCTCTCTCTCGTCCCCTCTCTCCCCCCTCTCCCTCTCTCTCCCTTCTCTTTCCCCTAACTCTCTCTCCCCTCTTTCCCCTCACTCTCTCTCCCCTCTCTTTCCCCCAACTCTCCCCCCAACTCTCCCCCCTCTCTCTCTCTCCCCTCTCTTTCTTCTCTCTCTCCCCCTCTTCTCCCTCTCTCCTTCTCTTCCCCCCTATTCCCCCCCTCTCTTTCTCCCTCCCTCTCTATCTCTCCCTCTCTCTCCCTCTACACACTCTCCCCTCTCTCTGTCTCTCCTCTCACCTCTCTCTCTTCCACCCTCTCTCTCTCATCTCTCTCTCCTCTATTTCTCCCTCCCACCTCACTCTCCCCCTGGCTCTCTCTCCCCTCTGTCTCTCTTTCTCTTTGCACCCCCATCTCTCCCTCTTTACCCCTCTCTCCCTCTCTCTTTTACCACCCCTCTTCCCCCTCTCTCTCCCATTCTCTCCTACCCTCTCCTCCCTCCCCACCCCCTCTCTCTTCCCTCTTTCTTCCCTCTCACCCCTCTCTCTCTCTCTCCCCTCTCTCTCCCCCCCTTCTCCCACCTCACTCACCACCCTCTCTCTCCCCCACCTCTCTCTCCCCTCCCCTCCCTCTTCTCTCTCTCTCCATTCACGCCCCCTCTGTCTCTCCCCTCTCTCTCCTCTCACCCCCCTCTCTCTCCCTCCGGTCTCCCTGTCTCCTTCCCCTCTCTCTCTCTCCACCTCCCTTTGAGAGTCTGTCCCTTCGGCACAGAGACTCTCGCGGCAGCGGCGCAACGCCTCCGACGGACCGGGACTTGCACTGCTCCATGGCCAGAGCTGCAGCGAGCGACTCGTCAGCGCCACAAACACTCGACAGCGCCGCAAACATTTGGCAGTCCCGGCTCCCCGCATCTGTTCCCGCTGCTGGTTCTGCTCCCATCCCTCCCGCAGCCCCGACTCCCCAACACCCGCGGACCATGCAGTTTTTCCGAGTTTTGAAATTTTCGTTGATCACAAAATTTCTCACCACTGAGCGTGAGAAATTTCTGATCAGCGTGAGGGCGTGAGAGTTTGCTTGAGGGCGTGAGTCTCACGCTCAAAGCGTGAGAGTTGGCAGCCCTGATAATCACCCACTTTTGTATCATTAGCAAACTTGCTAATCTTGCCTTGAATGTTCTCATCCAAATCATTGATGTAGATGACAAACAGTAACGGGTTCAGCACCGAACCTTGAGGCACACCACTAGTCACAGGGCACACCACTAGTCACAGGGCACACCACTGGTCACAGGGCACACTACTAGTCACAGGGCACACCACTAGTCACAGGGCACACCACTGGTCACAGGGCACACCACTGGTCACAGGGCACACCACTGGTCACAGGGCACACCACTGGTCACAGGGCACACCACTAGTCACAGGGCACACTACTAGTCACAGGGCACACCACTAGTCACAGGGCACACCACTGGTCACAGGGCACACCACTAGTCACAGGGCACACCACTAGTCACAGGGCACACCACTAGTCACAGGGCACACCACTAGTCACAGGGCACACCACTAGTCACAGGGCACACCACTAGTCACAGGGCACACCACTAGTCACAGGGCACACCACTAGTCACAGGGCACACCACTGGTCACAGGGCACACCATTAGTCACAGGGCACACCACTAGTCACAGGGCACACTACTAGTCACAGGGCACACCACTAGTCACAGGGCACACCACTAGTCACAGGGCACACCACTGGTCACAGGGCACACCACTAGTCACAGGGCACACTACTAGTCACAGGGCACACCACTAGTCACAGGGCACACCATTAGTCACAGGGCACACCACTGGTCACAGGGCACACCATTAGTCACAGGGCACACCACTAGTCACAGGGCACACCACTAGTCACAGGGCACACCACTGGTCACAGGGCACACCACTGGTCACAGGGCACACCACTTGTCACAGGTGGTTCACACTAGCTTCCTGAAAGGTTATATCTGTTTATCTCTCTCCACTAATGCAAAACTATTTTTAGTTCTTTCTGCATTCATGTCTGAGTCACCAACTTAACTCTGGTGAGACCGTGGTGTGAATTGATAAACTCTAATTGTTTTAATTGCCTGCTGTCGTACCATGGCAAACATTGCCCACACGGGGTTAATTGGTCCTATAATAGTTAGTTAGAACTCACCCTGGGATACTGAGAGCATTGTAATCCGATTGTTCTGGTGTCAGAGGTGGAGAATATTGCTTTGAAGAAAATGACTGGTTTGCTGGAACAAGGAAGATCAGGTTGAGATAATTTGAATTGAACAGGATGAAGCAGAACAAAATATAAGAACATAAGAAGGCACAAATTGTTTAGTTGAGTTGAGTTTAGAGATACAGTGTGGAAACAGACCCTTTGGCCCACCGAGAAGACGCCGACCAGTGATTCCTGCATCCTAACACTATCCTACACTCAAGGGACAATTTACAATTTTACTTCGGAGTCACGTAAGTGACTACGTGAAGAACCCGTCCAGCACGCATGCGCGACATGAGCGTTCACGCAGTGCAACAGTGACGAGTGGGCGCACGGGCGCTCCCGCTATAAGCCTGAAAGAACGGACCATTAGGTAAGTACTTACCCACAGGTTCGAATTTACTACTTTGCCCCTCTTTGTTGCTCCAGGGGAAACTGGAGACCGCAAAGCAGAACAGAGGGAAGCGGCCCCCGTTCGACTCCAGGGAAGGAGTGTTCCGTCAGTGGAGGGGGGAGAGGCGGCACCGGGACCGCACACGCTGCGGTCCACAGTCAGGGTACTGAGCCGATGCCCAGTCCGCTAACAGCTGTCTGACCAACAGCAGCGGACTGGAGGGAAACTCAAAAACCGGCCGGTAACCCCTGCATACTCCCGACAAGGAGACTCGCCGCCCGAGAACCGCAGAAATGCCGCCCGAAAACGGCAGGCAGCCTCTAGCAGCAAAGTCAGAACCAAACCTCGGGCTGGAGACAGACACGGAAGATGGAACCGGCACTTCAAACTACCGCCCGAGAGCAAGTAAGTGTCTGTTCTCCAAGCCTAGAGCAAGGTCATGGAGCCAAAAACTCCAGCGAGACTTGCCTCGGGAGCAGGGGCAAGTTCGCCAAGGGAGCATAACACTCCCACTCCAGTGCACTAACAGCACTGGCCATCTCCCTTATCGAGGGATCGATGGCGACCAGGGCTGGGCTGGTCAAGAAGAGGGGTCACTGGCTGAACAACATCGGGAGTATGCTTGAGGTACAGGATCAGGAAGAACTGCTGGGTGTGGCCGCTATGTGGCTCCACCACTGGCGAGATGGCCTTTCAGTCTCAACTGACGGCCAGCTTACTACCTGTTCTTTCAAAAAACCTCTCCAAGACAGGTAGTCATGAGGCATTCGATTTTATCACGCCTCCCCAAAATTGCATTTACTCAAAGTGCCCACCATTATTAGGGGGTACATTGAGCATAGCATTTAAAAAAAAACCAAATATCTTAAATTGCATTTGATACCCCTGACGTCGGCTATCATTTTCGCATGCTCATTCCAGAGGGGCAGGGTAGTATGGAAAAACACCTGACCCTACTGTTCACAGTATGCTCCGCAACTTCTCGAAGGAAGTTATAAAACCTGCCCTCAACCTAAAAAATTCACAGGACTGTGAGAACGCCGACCTCACAACCACAGATCCTGCTACCTGGCTAAGTTACCAAACCAAGCCTAAGAAACTGGACGAAGTATGCAATATATTCGGCATCAAGAGGGCAGGGCCTGGAATGAGCACCACACAAAACCAGACAGCAGTACCTCCACGCGTCCACCAGTAGGCGTCTACTTAATGGTACTGGTGAAAGCTCGGGGCCCGCATGCCAACCCCCGTAAGCCCTTTCAGGCCAGGGTCCAGAGCGGGCCCCATGGAAAATGCGCCACCCCCCAACAACACCATCCCTACAGACAAGGAACCAGAAACCGAAGAAATGAACACACCACTAAACAACAGTGAAGACAGATAAGTATGGTTCCTACCATCACATAGAAGGTGAAGGATTTGTACTAACGGGGGGGGGAGGAGGGATATCACACCTGGGTTGGGAACATGAAGAACTATCACACTTGGTAGTTACATACCAAAAATATTCAAGGATAAAAATTGAATTAAGAAACCCACCACCAGTTCAGCATGCACCCCAAAGGGGTCTACCCTCCCACTAAAAAAGAACATGAGGGACTAGCTAACTGGAGAAGATATACTAGGGGTCATAAAGAAGCCTAATATGAACCTTTGGTACCAAAAAACCCAAGATGGTGAATGTTGCACCATCATTGACTTAACCACTTGAGTATTTTCACCAGGTTACACACTTATGGAAATTTGTAACTGCTAACCATGGATTTCCTAGGATACTTTATGGTAGACATCAACTTAAAAGATGCATACTATTCAGTACCCATTCATAAATTTTCGGAGATACCAATTTACCTGGATGGGGTAACTATGGCAGTATAAATTATTGACAATGGCTAATATGAGCCAAAACTGTTTCCAGATATTCAAACCAGCCCTGACACTATTAAGGAACATTTCGTCATGGCATGTCTCTATGATATTAATTACAGACAAATCCATGGGAATATCTAATCAGCAGCATTAGCTACTAAAACTTATTTAACCTAGGCTCTGTCATATTATCCAGATAGATCTACGTTGACACCATCCACAACTATTGACTATCTGGTATTCAACTAACTCTACCCACTCATCTATAACATTGCCATAAGGAGAGTCAGCGTATGACACAACCTGTAACAATTAATGGTAAAAATCAACCAACCATTCAACTAGTGGCTAGAGTAATTGGGAGTTAGTAGCAGCATTACCAGCTACTTAACTTGAACCTTTCCATTAAAGCTAAGGTGCTAATGTTTAAACTAAATACCCATACCCAGAACATGGTGGCAAATGGACTAATCTGGAGTCGTCATCACTATAGACACTGGGCATAAAACCTAGTTGGAAATATTGAGTACATTCTATTGGTAAAAGCAATTATTCAGTAGTGCACCATTTTGCATGTTCGTTTATAAATTAACAACATCACAGTGGTGGCATACACCAAACACTTGGCAGAATAAAATCGATATCATGTGACAATTTATTTAACAATTGGTAAACGTATGTCGTCAAACATAGTCGACCATCAGCAAACTCACCTACCAGGTGAGCTAAATACTGTAAACAGACATATTAAACCAAAGTATTTGCTGAAATTACAAAGCAATATGGAGCACCAGATATCGATTTCCCTGTATTTCAATTGAATCACCACGTACCGATGTATGTCGCATGAAACCAAACTTTGAGGCAGCGGCAATGAATACATTCCCGCTGAACTGGGGGGGGGGGGAATCTAATCTCTATGTTCACCCCTTTTTTCTACCTCATCAGTCAGGTACTACGGCCTCATCAGTCGGGTACTACGCAAACCCACAGTCATGGTTCCCAGTGGTCCTCGACATGGTCATCAAAACCCTAATGATTTCCCAATAGCCCAGACTTATCAACTCACCCAGTTTCAGGCATAAGCCACCCATGCCACGATAAAATAAACTACTGGGTTGCAGATTTGAAAAGACCATTACTGGGCCTGGGTTGCAGAATTGGGAAGACCACTGCTGGGCCTGGATTGTCAAGCAGCACTATCGACACGATGACAGCATCCCATCGCATATCCACTAGGGAACATACTTGGCGAACATCAAGAAGTGGGAAGATACTATTCAAATACAGGAACTACATATTCAACCACAACAAAACCTGTACTGGAGTTCCTGGCAGGTCTTCACCACAATGAAGGACTCAGCTACAGCACCATCAACACAGCCAGGAGTGCTCTGTCTGCCTACTTAACTCGGGCACCAGGACAACAGGCCATAGGGTACCACCCGCTGGTGATCAAATTCAGGAGAGGCATATTCAACTCTAATCCCCCAGACCTAGGTACACCCAAATCTGGGATGTCAGTGTGGACCTGACATACCTTAGGGGATGGTCACCAGCCAGGTCCCTCACCCTGGAACAGCCCACCCTGAAGACGGTCATGTTGATGGCCTTGTCTCAGCACAAAGAGTCCAGTTCCTCCATCTACTACTATTAGACAATATGGTTATAACACTAGACCATGTTACATTTACCATTTAGGGGCTGGTCAAACAGAGCAGACCAGGAACATCAGGTCTAGTCATGGAATTCCGGGCACACCCACCTGAACCACGGTTATGTGTCATGACCCACTTATTGAACTACATCGACACAATACGAAATCCTCGAGGGAGAGAATAAGCCTTATGGGTCAGCCACAAGAAACCTCATGGTCGGGTGACGAGCCAAACTGTCTCAAGTGGCTCAAGCAGGTACTGGGAGTTGCTGGAGTAAATACTAACGTGTATAAATCTTACTCCTCCAGGGCAGCATCCACATCAGTGACTAAGAGGATGGACGTGCCTATGGACCACATCCTGGCTACAGCGGGGTGGTCTAGGGAGTATATGTTCCAAACTTTTATAACAAGCCGCTGGCAGAACCTGTATCGTTTGCAGAAAAAGTATTAGAATCTGCAAAAAATATATAATTTAAGCCCGGGGGACCATTTTGGTCTTTTTATTGCTAATAACACCATTTTTGTTTTACAAACAGATTCATGGTTGATTACGATAACATACTTCCTCCCTCGAATGACTTCGGCAGCGAGTGAAGTATGAACTGTTACAAGGTTTGAAATCACAGAGCTTTAAAATCTTCACGTAGTCACCCACGTGACTCCGAAGTAAAATAGTAAGATTAAACGAGAACTTACCAGTTTGAAGTTTGATCTGTATTTCATGAGGAGTTACGATGAGGGATTATTGCCCTCCGCTCCCACCCTCAATTATAGAGATCAACTGGTAACTTAGTTCTCCTTGTCTTTGCTATGTTTATTCAATTATTGTGTTGTTTCTCTGATTCCACACCGCTGCTTTGAAGTATGTCGCGCATGCGTGCTGGACGGGTTCTTCACGTAATCCCTCATCGTAACTCCTCATAAAATACAGATCAAACTTCAAACTGGTAAGATCTCTTTTAATCTTACTATTTTATTGGCCAATTAACATCTGTACGTCTTTGGGTGTGGGAGGAAACCGGAACAAAGACAAACCACACAGGGACAAACCATATGGTCACAGGGAGAACGTACAAACTCTGTACAGACAGCACCAGTAGTTAGGATCAAACCCGAGTCTCTGGCACTAAGAGGCAGCAACTCTACCGCTGCTCCACCTAGAGTTGGAGTAAGTGCAGGTGTAATTCAGCGCAAACAGCATCCATTGAAAACATGGATAGAGGGGCGGGCCCCAAGGGAGGAGTGGTAGAGAGAGTCGCCAAGCCTTGATCCTTGCTCGGCCGCTGAGGACCGGAGAGTAGGACGGAGGGAGCTGGTGACAGCGGACCCGAGAGCAAGGGCCGGTCATAGAGTCCTTCCGTGCCCACAGGATCGGCTGCGGGAAGCTCCGGGGCACGAAGGCTGAAAGTAGCTGGGTGAGGAGAGGGACGATGGTTCGCTGGACGATCCAGATGGCTAGAGGCCCTGCAGCAGCTTGTGGCTGCCCTGGATCGGACACTGCTTCAGCAGACCAAGCATGTGGACCGGACTAGACTTTGAATATGGTGCCAAAACCTGGCGAATCTTGCATACGGTCTCTGTGGACTAATTGCATTTTGCACTAATCGGGGATTGTGTGTAGATATGGCAATACTTTACTGAACTGATTGCAAGAAAATAATTTCATTGTATATATGTACATGTGTAGGAGCAGAATTAGGCCATTCAGCCTACCAAGTGTAATCTGCTATTCAAACATGGCTGATCTCTTAACCCCATTCTCCTGCCTTCTCCCCATAACCCCTGTCACCTACGCAAATCAAGAATCTATCAATCTCTGCCTTAAAAATAAATATCCATTGACTTGGCCTCCACTGACGTCTGGTGGCAATGAATTCCACGGATTCACCACCCTCTGACTAAAGAAATTCCTTCTCATCTCCTTCCTAATGGTACGTCCGTTTATTCTGGGGCTATGACCTTTGGTCCGGGACTCTCACACTAATGGAAACACCTTCTCCACATGCACTCTATCAAGGCCTTTCACTATTCGGTAAGTTTCATTGAGATCCTCCCACATCCTTCTAAACTCTAGTGAGTACAGGCCCAGTGCCGTCAAACATTCATCGGGTATAAACGTCTGAGTGACGCTTCACAAAACATTTGCCAGTTTTTATTAATGAGATTTGGCAAAGAGCTGACAATTTTAAAGTGCTCAGGGGGGTATGATGACTACCGCAGTTCCCATGTGAGGGATTAATGCCTTTGTGCTAAATTGTTTGTGAATGTTTATTTACACAGCTCTTGCCCCTTGCCTTCCCAACAACACCTCAATGGCAAGATCCCTTCTCGCTGTGACAATCATTTATTGCCTTGCCATTTTGATTCACAGAGAAGGTTGCGAGAAAGAAGACAAAACAAAAATCCTGAGAGGAGGCGATCTCTATGGAGACACAAGTCGCCATTGATTATGATAACAAGTCTTATTGTCACTTCAGCTGCTGCCGATTGATGCCAATCTTTTGCGATTGATCTTGATTTCTCCACACAGCAGTCAGCAAGAACTTGACACAAAGCGCAAAGGGTGGCACGGTGGCGCAGCGGTCGGCATGGACTAGTTGGGCCTATTTTTGTGCTGCATGATTCCAACTCTGACTTGTCATCATAGTTGGATTTCTGTGAGATAAATTCTGAAACAAGATAGGAAGGGAGCAGCACGGTGGCCCAGCGGTAGAGTTGCTGCAATACAGCACCAGAGACCCGGGTTCGATCTTGACTATGGGTGCTCTCTGTACGGAGTTTGTATATTCTCCCCGTGACTTGGTTTGGTTTCCTCCCGTGCTCCAAATACGTACAGGTTTGTAGGTTATTAGGCTTCGGTAAAAATTGTAAATTGTCCCTAGTGTGTAGGATAGTGCCAGTGTACGGGGATCGCTGGTCGGCATGGACCCGGAGGGCCGAATGGCCTGTTTCCGTGCTGTATCTCTAAACTAAATTAAACATACACTAGCATGAGAAGACAGAAGAATCAGATACTATATGAACTTGGACATTATTAAAGAGGCGCTGACTTAATTCCCGCAGATTGAGAGGCATAGAACAGTTATCTGTCTTTTCAGTCATAATGATGGATCATTTACACCATGTAATGTCTGAGTGCTAGTCTGTCACCATTTCCCAAGAGTTGGTAAATTTCACGCTGAGAAGATGATTGTGGATCGGTGCCCTGATAATTGCACATGGCCCCTTCGGTTTATATTTTGGATAGAAGGTTTTAATACTTCCTCAGAATATAGGCATTACTGACGAGCAAGATTTATGGCTAATAAAAGTCACAAAGTGCTGGAGTAACTCAACAGCTTAGGCGATCTCTGGAGAACTTGGATAGGTGACGATTCGGGTCAGGACATTTGTTCAAGGTCAGGGACGTGCTTTATTCCAAAGAAGGGTCCCGATATGGAAGGCCACCTATTCCTTTTCTCCAGAGATGTTGCCTGACCCGCTGAGTTACTCCAACATTTTGTGTCTATCTTCAGTGTAAACCAGCATCTGTGGTTCATTCTTACACCAGGTTATCTATCCATGTTTTCCGGTGATACTCCTTGACTCATTGAGTTACTCCAGCATTTTGTATCTTTCTTTGATCAACCAGCATCTGCAGGCTGCTGAAGTTGGTGAAACACAGGGAAGTGGTATGTGGATAGAGGTGAGAATGAGTTTAATCGCCAGATCGGTGGACCAAGGTCAGAAATTAAAAGAAGACTGTGAAATAAGGAGAGAAGAGCAGTGAAATATGAAGTTGGAGGAAGGGGGTATCGGTGGACGGAAACAACAGGAAGAGGAAAGGGGAATAGGGGGCAGGATGATGGGAGAAATGGATGGATATTTACGTGGGCACAGGTACGAGAGGGGATGAAAAGGGGGTGTATGGGGTGAAGATTTATTTTGCATGCTATCCAATTAAGTCAGATAATACTGCAGGCCCACCACCGATTTTCAAGCACCCTTGGTTCTAGAGCCTTTCTGGATTATCCATTTTGCCAGACCGACAGAGGTCATGGCCTCTGAAAGGAGTCCAACGGTACCAGAACTGTCCCCCTGGACCACCGGTGGGGGGGGAAGGATATACCGGCCCACAAAGTCGGCATCGGAAGTCGGCTATGGGAACGGATCTGGCGACTCCGGCTGGGCCGGAGTTCCAGAACCCCGGCTACAGGGGGGTAAACTCGACTCACTGATCGGCTGCAGAATTCCCGATGAGATCGAGGTCGGTCGCTTCACATTTTCTGGGGACCTTCTGGAAGAGATTTTAAGTGCTCACCCGTAGATTTGTCTGGATTAAAGGAGGTGCTGGATCACCAGTTGCTGGATAATCGGTTGCGGTCCTGTACCCATAAATATAATCAAACCAATCACAAAGTCTTCAACAATATTTTCTCACCTCCCATCTCGTCCTGTCACCAATTAATGTAAATCTACCGACTGACCTATCTGCTAATGGAGATACAGTGATATCCTTTCTCGTTAACCTGTCTGGGCTTCCATTAATTATACACACCAATAAATTTAAAATGCAAAACAAACCAGAGTCTATCTTTTCCTCATAAGTATTCTCTAGTCATGGCAACATCCTCATAAATAGTAAGATTAAACGAGAACTTACCAGTTCGAAGTTTGATCTGTATTTTATGAGGAGTTACGATGAGGGATCACGTGAAGAAGCCCGCCAGGACGCATGCGTGTCATTCTTCAAAGCAGCGGTGTGAAATCACAGATAACTGTAATGACTAAACATAGTAAGATTAGAGAAGAGGTACCAGTTAAGTATATGATCAGGATGGGAGCGGAGGGCAAGTAATCCCTCATCGTAACTCCTCATAAAATACAGATCAAACTTCAAACTGGTAAGTTCTCGTTTAATCTTACTATTTTACTTCGGAGTCACGTGAGTGACTACGTGAAGATTTTAAAGCTCTGTGATTTCATGCCGTGGAACGAATCCATACATCACGTCTGCCTTGACTGTGGGAGGAATTGTGTTAACATAATTTGGACATGAATTCGACATTGAAATCATAAAAATGTTTAACACAAGTTTATAACCTTTTTTATGGGTTTAAATTAATTTACAGAACTTAAATTGTTTCTGCAAACGTTCCAGGTTTCATTACTGGTTTATTACAAAATAATTGTAATGTTTCCCCTTCAGACCATCCTGCTGCCTTGAGGATTTGGTCCATTGATACTTCCAACTGTAGCTGCAGCCCTGGTGGAAAGAGATTTTTAAATTTTAGTATCCACCCCAGCCTGTGTTAGCAACTGTTTCAGCCATCTTGAGATGGTCTGGACCGTCACTCTTGTTGTGGTTGCTAGTGGCTGACCAAAAGTGTCTTTTCATTGCCTCTTAGGATATTCGTTTTCTTCATGTATAACGACAGATGTCTTGTTATACACAGACGGTCATCTGTTGGGTATGACCAAATTGTATATTGAGGCCTGCTGATCCCTTTTCTGTTCTGCTTACTATCTCATAAATATCAAACGTAATATTTTCTGTTGAGGAAGTCATGTTGTCCAGTCTAATTCTTGCAGTGACTGTATCCTCTGTGCCGTGACCAATACCATTAGCATGACTGTTTAATGTCAGTCTGTGTAGGGACAGAACTGTTGCTGGAGACCAATTCCTGAGCATCTTCAGGATTATTCTCACATCCCATATTAGGGAGTATCTGGTTCCCCTCATAGGTTTTGTACCAGTGGGTGAGTCCCAACGGTGTAATGGTCTGTCCCCTGCCATAGGTAAGTCGATAGGGCATTCTGGCGCAGTTGATGGCACTGTAACTGAGCCCCTCATCATAGTGGAGGCCTGCCAGATATTCCAGAACAGATTGGATGTTCATGTCTCTGATTCCATGTTTGATACCACTGGGAACCATGGTTGTGTAGGCCAATCGGGTACTATCAATACCAGATGCAGAGCCTTGTTGTATTTCCTTAATGCCCAACTGATGAGGCAGGAAAAGGCGGGAATGCGTAAAATAACTTGATGACTGGTGGTTAAGTCTGGATGCGAATAAATCGATATCTGGTGTTCCATGTTTTGCTGTGATATCAGCAAATACTATTTTATTCAACATCCATTTGGTGTTTTTCATTAAATTTGCATGACCTGGTGTTTGCCACTGAATTTAGTCTTCCTGGTAAGTAAGTGGCTGATATCCAAATATCTCTCTGGCTACACCATTGCCGATTTGTATAGCCAGATTGTCACATGATGTCGATTTGTTTCCACCCTGTGGTTAATGTATGCTACCACGGTGGTATGGTATTGGTGACTCCGCACCCAAGTGCACTGGCATCAGTTTGTAGTACCATGGAAAGGTTACTGACAATGCTTGGATAGGAACAAGGCCAGATGTTGTCTATCCACCATTTTAGTTCCATTTTAGCTTGATTGGTAGTTTCACAGATCTGTCAAAGTGACCTGCATAGTTTAGAGTGCTTCCAAATTGTGTAGCTGGAAAGGCAGCCATCATTATGCCAATTACTTTAGCTACCAATCTGATGGATGGTTTGCTGATGTCAGTGAGGTTATTGCAAGTCTCTATTAAATCTCTAGCCTTTCCCTTAGGCAGAGTCACCGACATGTGAACTGAGTCAATGGTGAAACCCCATGTAGTCCATAGTAGTGGAAGACGTTAGTTTAGATTTAACTGGATGAAAAATGAATCCCAGTTTTCCAAATAACTTTTGTGTGGCTGTTACAGTTTGTTTGGCCAATTCCAAAGTTTTGCCCATAATGAGTATGTCATCTAAATATGCCATGACCATGTGTATACGTTTCCGTAGAAACGCTTGGGCTGGTTTAAAAAAAATGTGTGAACAGCCTGGGCTGATGATAACCCATTTGGCAGTACTTGATACTGTCAGAGTTGTCCCATCCAGTTAAATTTTGAGTAACACCTGTGGTCACCTCGTTTAGGCACTGAATGGTAAGCATCTTTTAAATCGGTGCTGGCCCTTGAAGTAACCTTAGGGAATTAATTGTTAAGCAGTAACAAAGGTATCTATTTTGTCAGATCTATGATGATGCGATGACCATCATCTTGTTTGTTTTGATAAATATATTGGACACGAATTCTAATGGTTCGTGTTGAGTTTTCTCAATTACACCTTTTATGTGAAGCCGCTTCAGTTCAGCTTGCACTTTTGATTTCCCTTTATCAGAAAGCACGAACATTCGGTTCAGTATATGTTGAACTGGAGGGCTGTACTCGTGTATAAACTCTGTTGTATATCCCTGGATACTGCTTAATCATGCTTCATGCATTCAGAAAAGAGTGTAAACTCCACCCAATCGCCGTGCCCACTGTATATTGTAGGGAACCAGACCCACCTACCTCTATAGTTACCAGTGGCAGGTATACTTTTTGTAGGTTCTTCGCTGTTGTTGTAGCGCTGAGGTCTGGATTTTTGGTTTGGTTGGCGTTGGAGGTCCCGCATCTTCCAAGAAGGCCGGCCTGGGCCATGGCCTAAAAGACTCATGTTTGTGGGTACCGGTCCTTCGAGCTTTCACCAGTTCTGCTGGTGGGTGCGTGGGGGTGCTGGGTTCCAGTAGGTTCTCTTGTTCCTGCACCACCTGCACACTTGTCTTTTCTTCTGCGGACCCCTCTTCCAGGTCAGCCCAGAACTGACCCGTAATGCTCCCCTCTGATGAGGTAGAAGCACTGTGCAGCCCTGAAAGAGGTACTGCTGTGGGTTTATCATAGGGCCCACAGTGACCCGACTCCATCTCCCGGAGTCTGTCACGTTGGAGCAAAGCTCCATACACCGCTTCTTCCCGCTCCAGCGCTCTCGGGCGCTGGCCGCCGGCGGTTATTCAAAGTCGGACTCCTCTGAGTCCAGAACTTTGTTTGTTTTGTGTCTAGCCTTTCCGCCCGGCCGCGTGGATCTGGCCGGTGCGGAGGCGACATTGGGCACAGCTGATCCCACTACGGGTGATCCAAGTGCCGCTGGCTACTGCTGGTTGCCCGCTGCTCCCCGGTCCTCCTTCTCCAGCTTTGTCCTTACTGTCGTTCCGTGGAGTGGATATGGCCGGTGTGGAGGACATCTGGCACAGCTGATTCCATCTAGCCCACCAGCTTTGTCGCAGCCCGTTGTTTCTGCACCTGCAGTCAGCATGGAAATACAAAAAAGACCGCAGCTCTTACCTGCAGGTCCAAGTTAAAATCATTGCTACGGGTGAGCGTCGTTCCATCCCGTCTGCTGCCGTTATTGACTGGTCAAAAGTCAACGGCCCCATTTGAATGGTCTCCCGCCCGGCCGTGGTGTTCTGGCCGGATCGGGACCAAAAGTCAGCACAGCTCTTCCTATTACGGGAGATAAACGTGCCTTCAGCTGCTGCCGGCTGCCTGCGACTCTGCTGTCTTCCCCAGCCAGCTTCACTAGCAGCAATTGTGGACACTCCTTAGTCCAGCTTCCCCTCCTGTACAGACCCAGCGTGGGGAAACATTAGTTTTGCTCCCTCTCCCGCCCGGCCCGGGAGCGAGTCGGGAGAGAAAGTCGGGCACAGCTATTCCTTGCCTTTGGTTGCTGCTGCCGGTGCTTTTCTCCTTTTGTCCCCTAATTTTAAAAAGGGGACAGAACACAAATAAAACCCACTGTCTTTGTGGGTTGTTGGTTCTGATTTCCTCCACCCGTTTGGGGTGAAGTTTGGCACTCGCTCCCGTTATGGGAGATAGTGGTGCCGACGTCCATTGCTGGCTGCCTGCTGCTGTTCAGCGGCAGCTCGGCGGCCTTTCTGCAATCAAGAAAAAAGGTAAGGAAAATGTCTCTTACCTGTTGTTGCTGGTTGTCAACCTGCCGTTCGGGAAGGAACGTCCTGCCTCCCGCTGTGATTTCCGCAGCCCCACGGACCCATGTAGCGAAGGTCCTTGGGGCTGTTGTCCGAGTTTGTCGGACTGACGGCTCTGGAGTACTTCCTTGTCGGTGTTTTCTCCCCGGAGCTAAAGTCGCATGAACTCCCGCTAAGGGAGACTGTCGTGCCACCGGCCGTTGCTGGCTGCCTGCTGCTTGCAGACTCCTCCCCCGCCAGCTTTCAACAGCCTTCCTGTAGAAAAAAGGTAAGTAAAGAAAACGACGTTCCCTTACCTACTGTTGCAGGTTCAAAAATCCTGCCATTTGGGAGGAACGTCCTTCCTCCCGACAATGACGAGTTGCAATGCGTGTAGCGCAATAATATGCATGCGTCCTGGCGGACTTCTTCACATAGTCACTCACGTGACTCCGAAGTAAAATCTCCACTGCACCATCACATTAGTTCTATGTAGAAAGTGCTGGAGTAACTCAGCGAGTCAGGCAGAATCTCTGGAGAACATGGACAGCCGACATTTCAAACCTTCGTCGTTCTGAAGAAGCATCCTAACCCGTAACATCACCTATCCATACTCTCCAGAGATGCTGCCTGACCTGCTGAGATACTCAAGCACTTTGTCGCCTTTTTTGTAAACCATGCGATATGGTGGCGCAGCAGTAGAGCGGCTGCCTTACATCCCTAGAGATCCAGGTTCGATACTGACTATGGATGCTATCTGTACGGAGTTTGTACATTTTCCCTGTTACTGTGTTGCTTTTCTCTGTGTGCTCCGATTTCTTCCCATACTCCAAAGACATACAGGTTTGTAGGTTAATTGGCTTCAGGAAGAATTGTAAATTGTCCCTAGTATACTGGATTGTTGGTTGGCACTGACTCGCTGGGCCCAATGGCCTGTATCCATACTGAAACACTCAACTAAACTAAACTAAATGTATAAAGATCAGGGGAGATGTTAAATAGACTGGTAACTCGATGATAGTGATTATCCATTACTGTGCAAAGTCATGAACCACCCTGAGTATTACTTCATACCAGCTTCAAGTTTGTTGTTCAAAAGTCCCACTGGAATGGCTGTAGTCACCTGGAACAAATTCTAAAGAAATTCTAGCAGATGAACTGTAAATCTAATGGGATTTTACAGTGGTTACAGAGTGGAGTGGTTAAATGGAGCATGGTCGTTATATATTTAATGTCACTGCTGCTTTACTATTCATTTTATCCTTTAGTTTTGCAATGGGTTTAATCTCCTGAGGACTTTTTTTCTCTAACCCATATCTTTGTAATCACCTGCTTGATTATATGTGCTCCCTGTTGTCTTGTGGATGACCTCGAATTATATAAACACACAAATTAGTATCTCTTGCTGACCTTCACTAATCTTCCAGATAAGGTCACCAACTTCATCAGATGTGCAGTTAAAAGCAGTTGATCAACGTTTTATATACTGTAACTAACAGAGTCAGGGGATATGGGGGGAAGGTAGGAACGGGGTACTGATTGGGGATGATCAGTCATGATCACATTGATTGGCAGTGCTGGCTCGAAAGGCCAAATGGCCTACTGCTGCACCTATTGTCCATTGTAACTGCAACATGACCTCCCAATTTCTATACTCCACACTCTGACTGATGAAGGCCAAAAGCCCGATCTACCTGTGACGCCACCTTCAAGGAACTACTGTATGTACCTGTACTCCTAGATCCCTCTGCTCTATAACATTCCCAGAGCCCAAGCATCTACTGTGTGATATTCCAATGCCTGGATTAAGCTTCATACCACCTCAGAGATGATGAATTTACCCCTGATTTAAGTGAGTGGAACTCTCTCATTCAGAGGCGAGATTTACTTCTCAACTGATCCAAAGGAACCCTAAAAAATCCCATTTCACACTTAAAAAGCTTCAGACAAAAACTACAGTAGTTTTGTAACAGAATCCCCAAATTTCAGAGAAGAACTCATCCACGGCAGACGACTGTAAAAATTACCAGAGAATAATGACTTATTTCAGAACCAAACAGGAGACCTTCAAATCCAATTAAGATAAAAAGTTCAACAAATCTCCTAATTACAAAAAAAATTAGATTGATTCAAAGAGAGTGGCTATTATGTTGAAAATCATGATTGAAAGATTTACTTTTGAGTATTATATGGATGTGCCTGAAGGAATCAAAAAAGAGGAGCATCAAGTAATTTGCAGCTAATTCATTGCGGGATGTTGTGGGATTAAACCTAATAACTACCGGCAGTAGTTCAAAAGGGTCGGTGGCATCCCAATGGATGTCTCTTTGCTCACACCTCATCTTACAGCTCACAGTATTCTGTACTAATTTCCTTCCCTTCCCATGCTCGGAGATGCTTGGAACGGGATCAAAATAATTAACTTATTAAACATGAGTTATTGTGTTCAGTTTTGAGCACCTTGTTATAGGAAAGATGTTGTCAAGTTGGAAAGTGTGCAGAGAAGATTTACGAGGATGTTGCCACGACTCGAGGGCCTGTGCTACAGCGAGTGGTTGAGCAGGCTAGGACTGCTTGGAGCACAGGAAGATGAGGGGTGATCTTAGAGAGGTGTATAAAATCGTGAGAGGAATAGATCAGGCAGACACACAGTTTCTTGCCCAGAGTAGAGGAATCGAGAACCAGAAGACATAGGTTTAAGACAATAGACAATAGACAATAGGCAATAGGCAATAGACAATAGATGCAGGAGTAGGCCATTTGGCCCTTCGATGTGATCATGGCTGATCATCCCCAATCAGTACCCCGTTCCTGCCTTCTCCCCATATCCCCTGACTGCTATTTTTAAGAGCCCCATCTAGCTCTCTCTTGAAAGCATCCAGAGAACCTGCCTCCACTGCCCTCTGAGGCAGAGAATTCCACAGACTCACCACTATCTGTGAGAAAAGTGTTTCCTCGTCTCTATTCTAAATGGCTTACTCCTTGTTCTTAAACTGTGGCCCCTGGTTCTGGACTCCCCCAACATCGGGAACATGTTTCCTACCTCTAGCGTGTCTAAGCCCTTAACAATCTTAAGGGCTTGGTGAAGGTGGGAAAGATTTAATAGGAACCTGAGGAAAAAAATAAGGTGAAGGTGGGAAAGATTTAATAGGAACCTGAAGAGAAAAATGTTCACACAAGCTGGAGGAGGTAGTTGAGGCAGGGACTATCGTAACATTTAAGAAACATTTAGACTGCTGCATGGATAGGACAGGTTTAGAGGGATGTGCACCAAACACAGGCAGGTAGGACTAGTGTAGATGGGACATGATGGCAGGTGTGAGCAATTTGGGCCGAAAGGCCTGTTTCCAAGTTGTATGAATATATGTCAGATTACTAGTGGACACATACAGTCACAGATACAGCACGGAAATAGGTTTTCCGTGTAGATTCTGTGCAGTACAGGCGGCACAGTGGTGCAGCGGTAGAGTTACTGCCTTACTCTATGGTGCTCTTGGCTACAGGTGCTGTCTGTACTGGAGTATGCACCTTCTCCTTGTGACCACATGGGTTTTCTCCGGGTGCTCCAGTTTTCTCCCGCATCCCAAAGATGTGCAGTTTTGTAGGTTAATTGTAGGTAAGGTGTCGCTAGTGTGGAGGATATAACTAGCGAATGGGTGACCGTGGGCAACGCAGACATGGTGGACCGAAGGACCTGTTTCCATGATGCATTTCTAAACTAATCCTGATGAGCATGTCTGTTCACAAGAATAATCCCGGGGATGATTGTGTTAATGTATGAGGAGCGTTTTGATGGCTTCGGGCTTGTGCTCGCTGTAGTTTGGAAGGTTGAGGAGGGATCTCATTGAAACCAACCGAATAATGAAAAGCTAGATATGGGGAGAATATTTCCTGTCGTGAGAGAGTCTAGAACCAGAGGGCACAGGCTCAGGATAGAAGGATGTACCTTCAGAATGGAGATGAAGATCAATTACTTTAGACAGAGGTTGGTGGAACTAGTGTTAATGGGACATGTTGGCTGGTGAGGGCATGTTGGGCCAAAGGGGCCTGTTTCCACACTGTATGACTATAACTAAACAGAGAATAGCACAATTGCTCCAGCTGGAAGGCAATTCAATGATTGCAGCAAGGAAGAAAATTATAATTCATTTTCTGGCTGCAAACCAGAGAGAGGGAATCTGTATGGAGTTTGATATGCAATCCAATATGTAACCTGTCTGCCTTGAGGTGGTTTGGAATCTTGTTGTTTGAACACAGGAGCTCAGATCAATATATTATGATGTAAATTCAATCTTGCTGCTGTAAACACGCTTTAAGATACAGTTGCTATCGAGGCAGGGACATCAATGTGAGCCTTTTAGCTGTGGGGGCCTGCAGTAACATCTCTGCTCAATGTCCAAGCGTAATTCCCCTTCATCATTTCCACTGCCTTCAGGCAGTATTCTAAGTACAGATGTGCTTCATCAACACATTGTTCGTTTTCTGCCCTCCGATGAATTGTGCAAAAAGATGGAAAGTGAAATCTGTGTTTATCATTGAAAATGAAAAGAGTTAGAGTTTAGTTTATTGTCACGAGTATTGAGGTAGATAAAAGTGTTGGTTGCGTTAATCAGTCAGTGGAAAGACTATATATGATTACAATCGAGCCATCCACAATGCACAGATACACGATAAAGAAAAATAATGTGAATAGCGTTTAGTGCAAGATAAAGTCCAGTAAAGCCCAATCAAAAATAGTCCAATGGTCTCCAATGAGGTAGATAGTAACCCAGGACTGCTCTTGAGTTGGTGGTTGGATGGTTCTGTTGACTGATAACAACTGGGAAGAAATTGTCCGTGAATCTACAGGTGCGAGTTTACACACTTCTATGCATATTGCCCGAAGGGAGAGGGGAGAAGAAGGAATGGCCGGGGTGCGACTCATTCTTGATTATGCTAGTGGCATTGCCAAGGAAGTGTGAGGTGTAAATTAAGTCAAAGGAAGGGAGATTGATTTATGTGCTGGTCAGGGCTGCATCCACAATTCGCTGCAATTTCTTGCAGTCTTGGATGGACCTGTTGCCAAATCATGCTGTGACACAACCCGATAGAGTTGGATTTATATCATTTAAAAAAAGATGCAAAGTGCTGGAGCAACTCAGCGGATCAGGCAGCATCTCTGGAGAACATGGATAGATGACACTTTAGCATGGGACCTTCGACTGAAGAAGGGTCCCGATCCGAAACGTCACCTATCCAGGTTCTTCAGGGATGCTGCCTGACCGGCTGAGTTGCACCAGCCACTTGTGTCATTTCTTGTAAACCAGAATCCTCAGTTCCTTCCATCTGCATATATATGGTGCCTTTCTTTCTCAGACAGCCCAGGGCACTTTCCAACCGTTGACATGCAATCATAGACTATTTCATCCAGAAACAGGTCCTTCAGCCCAACTCATTCATGCATACTAATATGCCAGTGTTAAGCCCCTTTCCCTCTAATCTTTCCCATCCATACACCTGTCCAAATGACTTTTACATGTTGTTATTGTACCTACCTCAAGTATTATCTCTGGCAGCCCATTCCGTATGTCCAACACCCTCGACATGCAAAAGCTGCCCCTTGGGTTCCTTTTATATTTTTCCCCTGTCTCCTTGAACCTACATCCTCTACTGGCCTTGCACCAATTTGGGACCTTAACTTATTGACTAGACCCATCTTTCTATTATAACATAACAGTCCCTTATATAATAAGGAAAGAGGCACAAAGATTTGTGTGAGTATTTGTGACAGGTATCACCAAAGTCATCTATGGCATGCATGTCAATTTAAAACAGAAATATGTTTTTACAATGAGATAAATCAGAACGTTTTCACTGGGTTTCATCTCACATTCCAAAAATGTGCAGGTTTGTAGGTTAATTGGCTTCTGTAAATTGCCCCCTAGTGTGTAGGGATAACATAGAACTAATGTATGGGTGATCATTGGGCGTCGCGGGCTCTGTGGGGCCAAAGGGCCTGTTTCCATCTCTAAAACTAAGAAAACTAAGCAAAAGATATTCTCCTAAGACAAGGGGATACCAGATTCACAGAATCAATTCAAACCTAAACTCTCAGAAGTTGCAGTCCTGCAAATTTTCAAAGCAGGAACTGAGATCCGAATGAATCTATCAGCAAATATATTATTTCATCCTGTCTCCCTTCAATTCTAGCACATATCTAGACCTGCTTGAAATGACTGAGGTTTCATTGCTGAGTGGAGTCAATCAAAGTTAGTAAACGCATAGAATATCACATCTGATCTCTCTTATAAACTTTAGAAATCCATGGATATTGAGTCAGAGAGACTTCAGACTTTAGATCTTAGAGATACAGCGTGGAAACAGGCCCTTTGGCGCATAATCTGCACCGACCCCTTACACTAGCCTACACACTAGAGACAATTTCTACAGAAGCCAATTAACCTACAAACCTGTACGTCTGGAGTGTGGGAGGAAACTGGAGCATCCGGTTAAAATCCACACAGGTCACATCACAGGTAGTAGGTAACGGCAGGCGAGGGGGAGGGAGGGGGGTGATAGACAGATGGGTGGATATTTTCATTCATCAGAGATGAAAGAAAATGTGTGAGACAAAATGATTGAAGGGTTACAAATTGTGAAGCCAGAGGAATGAATGTAGGTGGATTGGAGAAAAAAAATGGAACTGGGTCAAGGAACAGCGAGCAGCATACAATTTATGAAGAAGAATTTGGAAAGTGAGTCCTTTTTTAGCTCATTATAATGCAACCATGCCAAAAGCTGAGGATTAACTGTGAGGGTTCGCATTATGGATTAGAAGCTGCAATCAGTCGCATCAGGGACGATGGCCAACAAGAAAGAAACAATTAATTGCTTTTGCATCACCTTCCTTGCAGATGGAAGACAGAAAATATAATCAAATTGAGAAAGAGGCATGTGGGATTGCTACTGGAAAAATAATTTAATCAGTTCTCATTAGACAGACCTTAGTCACTGACTATAAAGCTCCAGTTCCTTAGAAGTTTTAGGAAGTTCGGCACATCCCCAACAACTCTCACCGACTCTACGGATGCGCCGTAGATTGTATTTTATCAGGATGTATCACATCATGGTTTGTGAACAGTCCCAACCGAGAACACGAGAAATTGCAGAGTCTTGTGGATACAGACCAGGCCAACACACAAAACAATCTCCATTCCATTGACTCCATTTATGTCTCCCGCTGCCTCGGCAAGGCCACCAGCATAATCACGATTAGTCTCACCCCAGTCACTCCCTCTTCACCCCTCCCCATCAGGCAAGAGGAACGGTGATGTGAAAATGCACACCTCCAGATTCAGGGACAGTTTCTTCCCAGCTGTTATCAGGCAATGGTCAGGTCGGGGGGAGTTCTCACCACCACGGATTATCATGTAATCCCGTGCTACCTGCTCCATGGTCGGATGGTCGGCAACTAAACTGTCTCCCCCACCTGGATTTCCAGGTGAGGAGGGGGCTGTGGATCCCCAGCAGGACCAAAGACAAGACCTGTCAAAGGGCGGATGAACTCCTAGCGAGACAACGGTCATCCACACTTCAGTTGAAGTTGCGATCACTGTCGTACATAGCCTTGTAAGGCACCGTGCCCGTTGATGTTTTCAACTATGATGATGATGATGGATGATATTATCAGGCGAACCATCCTACCAACAACTAGAGAGCTGTCCTGTCCTACTATCTACCTCTTTGTAGACTCTCGGGCTATCTTTGATCGGACTGTATCTTGCATTAAATGTTATTCACGTTATTTCCTTTATCGCGTATCTGTACCCTGTGGGTGGCACGATTGCAATGATGTACAGGTATAGTATTTCCGCAGACTGGTTAGCAAGCAATAAAAGCTTTTCACTGCAGCTCAGTACACGTGGCAATAAACTAAACTAAAACTAAACTAAACTATGCGGCATCCTAGATCCTAAATCAGCAATACCACCGATAGCTGTGATGCAAGTGCAAAGATGGACCATTGTGTTCTCTCATTATGATTACATGACTGTGAATTAAGTTAAGGTTTAGGAATAAGGTTTAGTTTAAAGAGTTTAGAGATACAACTTGGAAACAGGCCCTTTGGCCCATCGACTTGTACAATCCCCTCATCAGCTAGAGTGTGGTCCTGACCTCCCATCACACTATTCTTTAGCCAACAATTGGCCTATCAGGAAACCACCCTGCTTGAAGTCACCTGTTGATTTGTCCTGGTATCTACTTGCTTCCAGCTCACTCGTGCCCCACAATCATTCTGAAGAAGGGTCCCGACCCGGAAACGCCACTTCTCCAGAGAAGCTTCCAGACCTGTTGTGTTAGTCCAGCATTTTGTGTCTATCTTTGGTATAAACCAGCATCTGCAGTTCCTTTTTATTACATTATCCCATCTATCTCATTGGATACCTTTGAACTCTTTAATTAGACTTTATTGGACTTTATCTTACAATAAATGTTGTACCCTTTATCCTTTATGTGTGCAGTGTGGACAGCTTGATTGGACTCATTTATAATATTTCCTTTGACTGGACAGCACAAAAACAAAAGCGTTTCACTATACTTCGGTACACGTGACAATAATAATAAACTAAACTAAACTAAAACACTGATCAACCAACACCAGTTCACGCTGGTTCTGAAAAAGGATCTCGACCTGAAACATCACCTTACCATGTTATTTAGAGATGCTGCCTGATCTGCTGAATTACTCCAGCACTTTGAGTCCTTTTGTACATTCGTTCTATGTTATCACAATTTCTAATCCACTTCCTACACACTGGAGGCAATTTTTAAGTGGACAATTAACCTACAAAGCCACATGCCTTAGGGATGTAGAGGAAACCGGAGCACCTGGAGAAAACCAACGTGGTCCACAAGGAGAATGTGCAAACTCCGCACAGACAGAACCCAAGGTCATGAGCAATCCTGGGTTTCTAGTACTGTAAGGCAGCAAATCTAACACTGCACCCTATTTCCATGAGTGTATTATAGAAATAAGTTGTATTAAGATCACACTAATTTCATCATATAATTCAGCTTCAAATATTGCTGCAGAAAGATCGATGAGAATTGTCAAAGCAGCAGTGAAGAAACCAATGCTACAGGGGTGCTGAAGTTTAACATTGAGATATTGATTAACAAACTTCTTGCTAATTTACCGAGCCATGCCACAACAGGTTATATTCCTACTGAGTTACTCATACATCGAAGACTCAAAGCATGATTGTGCGCTTCCCGCTGGGGTCTGGGAATGTGGCTGAAGGTCTTTATCGAGGTGCCACGATCTTGATGCCTTCCGGATCGCCACGTAGAAGTCCGGGTCGAGGCCCAGCTGGGGACCTCGCGGCTCAGAGTCTGGGTCGGCGGAACGGCCGACAGAGCCCGCGGCTGGGGCCCAAGTCGGCACCATGGAGGCGTGAAGTGGGGCGTCGACAGCGGTGAAGCCTCGCGATGATGGGGCCTCGGCGGTGGTGAAACCTCGCGGCGGCCGCGGTGCCTCACGGGTCGACCCACGGTCGATGAGAGAGTGGAGGACCACCGTGAGGGAGGGGGGAAAGAACAATGGGGGACCCGGCATGGGGGAACCCCTGTTGGGGGGGGTGAACAAAATGAGGAGCCGGCGTGCTTTGTAACTTTGTCAGCGCCGTAGGTGGCTGCTATTTGTATCCATTGGGTATGCAGCAAAGAATCTCACTGTGCCGAGTCACATGTGACAATAAAGTATTCCATTCCATTCCAAACCTTAAGGGGAGAGTGGAGAGAAGTTAAGGAGCAACATAACAGGGTTTCATTGTTAACGCCACCTAACAAATCCACCACTTGGAAAAGGAACATTGAAGTAGTGGTAGTCAGTATGTGGCATATCGAGGCATCTTGCAAAAATAGGAGATGAAATTGAAAGTGTAACATATAAATCATTTAATTTCAGCAAGGGTATACAAGAGAATATCAGGGAGTTATGTGATCATTCCAGCAGTTGATCCAGCGATGATTGCAGCGGAAGTATCACAAGGTTTCCACTGACTGGGTTAACGTATGATGAGCGTTTGACGGCACTGGGCCTGTACTCGCTGGAGTTTCGAAGGACGAGGGGACACCTCATTGAAACTTACCGAATAGTGAAAGGCCTGGAAAGAGTGGATTTGGAGAGGATGTTTCCACTAGTCGGAGAGTTTAAGACCAGCGGGCAAAGGCTCAGAATAAAAGATGAGGAGGGATCTGTGGAATTCATTGCCACAGATGGCTGTGGAGGCCAAATCAATGGATATTTTTAAGGCAGAGATTGACAGATTCTTGATTAGTACGGGAGTCAGTGATTATGCGGAGAAGGCAGGAGAATGTAGTTGGGAGGGAAAGATAGATCAGCCATGATTGAATGGCAGAGCAAACTCAATGAGCCGAATGGTGTAATTCTGCTCTTTATGCCTTATGAACACATGAAAACTTCACACCTGAAACTGTCCAGAGGAGTTGCAGCAAGCAAAGCTCTTTATCATCATAAAATATTTGCTGATTTCAAACCTGAATTGAAAAAAGGCTTTGCAAAATGATTAATCCAATAGATTGCAAAAGCTCGGCCCATTACAGCTGTAACATGGGCAATCAAATTGGTTGCTCTTTGGGGGCAATTAACATCACATTAATACTGCACATTAACTTTTATTTCTGTTTGGTTACATCTGCTTCAAACGCAATGAATTACAACGTGAAATACCTCCTTGTAACAAATTAAATAACTAACTGGGCAAAATGTTGTTTGGTTTCTTTAAATTGTCATAAAGACAGTGACTTCTCAAGCTAGGTGTAAATAATTAGTGATTTGATTATGTGGATATGGCAGTAGAATGGGATTGAGAGGGAAAGACAGATTAGCAATGGAGATTGTATGTTCTTTCTGTTACTGCATGGGCTTTCTCCAGGTGCCCTAGTTTCCTTCCACATCTCAAAGACTTGGAGTTTTGTAGGTTCATTGGCTTCTGAAAATTGTCCCTTGTGTATGATAGAACTAGAGTATGGGGTGATTGTTGGTTGGCGCGGAGTTGCTACGCCGAAGGATCTGTTTCCACGCTGTATCTCTAAACCAAACAAAACTAAACACAGCTGTTAGATGCACTGCCACAACACCAAGGATCCAGGTTCAATACTGACCTTTGTATGGAGTTTGCCCATTCTCCCTGTAAACTAAACTAAACTAAACTAAACCAAACAAAACTAAACAAAACATCAGATTGAAAATGGCCATCTAATCTGTGTTAATTAAGAACTAAATATTGGAATTACTGATAATCACTACCCTAGAATGATGGAATGGATCTATTGCCTTTCAACTAAAAATGAGGCAGGACCTTTGTTGAATACCCCAAGCAAGTGGATCTCAAGCAGAACAGTATTCCTTCAGTGGTGAAACTGAGGCTTTGCCCGAGACTTCTATGCTAAAATAACTGGAATAGCAGAGTGCCATTTGTATCTTCAACTATGCAAGGGTGCCAATAGACTACAGTCATCTCTGTGCCAGTTATATGCGTGTACACACATTCTGATGGTTAGTGCACGCAACATTGAGAATCACAGAGGCAAAGTGAGTAGTTAGAATATATACACTTGTTTAACTAACTCCTACTCCAATGGAATATGCCCGTATTAATCAAATTTAGTCTAGAGATATAGCATGGATACAGGCTCTTCAGCCCAACGCGTCCACGCCGTCCAGTGATCACCTCGTACACTAGCATATCCTCCACACTAGAGACAATTTACAATTTTTACCAAATCGAATTAAACTACAAACCTGCACGTATTTGGAATGTGGGAGGAAACTGGAGCACCCGGAGAAAATCCACGCAGTCATGGGAGAACGTACAAACTCCGTACAGACAATACCCATAGTCAGGATCGAACCCGGATCTCTGGCATTGTAAGGCAGCAACTCTACCGCTGTGCCACTGTGCCTCCCCTTGTTGTAAATAAATATCTTGCATTAACCCACTCTGCGCTGTTTAGTTTAGTTTAGTTTAGTTTAGGGATACATTGAGTAAACAGGCCTTCCAACACACTTTGAGTCCACACCAACCATAGATTGCTCACACTGTGTTGTCCTTATTGGATAGGGAATGTTCCTTATGTTCTATATTAGCCCAGTTCTCCTCCGTTCCCTACAAACCAAGGAGAGTGTACAGTGGCCGGATGTGGGAGGAAAGCGGAGTACCCGGAGGGAATGCATAGTCACAGGGAGAACGTGCAAACTCTACCCATGCAACACCCAAGGACAGGATCGAACCAGGTCTCTGGCTCTGTGAGGCAGCAACTCCACCAAGCTGGAGAGGGGGGTGGTGGGTGGGAAGGGATGTGTGAACCAAGAAGTTGCAGAGGGAGCAGTCTCTGTGGAAGGTGGAGGAGGGTGAAGATGGGAAGGTGTGACTGGTGATGGGATCACATTGAATGTGACGGAAATGTCTGAGGATAATGTGTTGGATGCGGAAGCTGGTGGGGCAAAAGGTTCGGACCAGAGGAGCTCTATCCTTGTTCTGTCTGGGAGGAGGTGGAGCATTAAATAGCACAATGCTCAACTTGCCAGGATTTCCCACATCCTATTGCTGAATCACAACAAGGTATTTTATCACTAGCAGTGCAGTATGAATTGCTGCCTGCCAATAACCAAGCTACTGATTCACTAGGATATAAAAATGGGAGCGAAAGATGCTCACAGTCCCTGTTTAACAGGAACATACAAAGACAAATTTCAATTTCTGAAGGGCGCACAGTGGTAGAGTTGCTGTTTTAAGCACCAGAGGACTGGGTTTGATACTGACCTCGGGAGCTGTCTGTACAGTTTGTACATTCTCCCTGTGACCACGTGGATTTCCTCCAGGTGCTCTGGTTCACACCCACATTCCAAAGACGTACAGGTTTGTAGGTTAATTGGCTTCTGTAAGTTGTCCCTAGTGTGTAATATAGAGCTAGTAAACAGGTTGGCACAGACTCGGTTGACCGAAGGGCCTGTTTCCACATTGTATCTCGAAACTAAACTAAACTAACCTAAAATTGCCAAACACAGTATTTTTCCAGCTAATAAAATAGTTTTGTCGATTTATTTCCCCCCCCCCCCCCCCCGCCCCATCACCAATGGCAGAGCTGGTGACCTCTTTATCTGTGAGTTGGAAGCAATTAGGTTCAAGTCCCAAGTGCAGAGGTTGGAGTTTGAGGTTGAAGTCCATGCTAGTGTTCGGTACTGCACTGCTGGTGATGCTGTTTTACTGGTTAGGTTTTAAACTGAGGGCTTGAGATGCAGATGAAGTAAAACAATATCAAAGATTTACAGGTGAGTATTTTGCCAATGTTATATTTTAATCAGTACTGATAAAACAAAACAGATTTGCTGGTCATGATAGCAGTGCTATTTTACTGTGCTTGGTATGCTGTGAAGAGCATTGGTACAGGTGTCACATAAAGTTATGGAGTCGAACAGCACGGAAACAGGCCCTTCAGCCCATCAAACCAATGAGCACCCAAATACTAGTCTATGTTATCCTACTCACTAGGGACAATTCACAGAAGCCAATTAACATACAAACCTGAACGTCTTTGGAATGTGAGAAAAAACCAGAGCACCCGGAGAAAACCCACATGGTCACAGGGAGGGCGTACAAACTCCATACAGACTGCACCCATAGTCAGGATCGAACCTAGGTGCCGTAAGCCAGCAACTCTACCGCTGCTCAACCGTGCCGTGCTTAAAAAATTGAAATTTGTTTTGGGATGTTCATTTTAAAAGGGGACTATGAGCGTCTTTTTCTCCCATTTTTAATGCAACGTGATGTGATGATTGTTTCCCCTATCCTGCAACTATCCTGCAACTATCCTGCAACTATTCTACAAATGTGAGATGCTATACAATATCCCAATATCTCTTCATGCAAGCCATTGCCAAATTTTCATTCCTTGAGTCTCAAAATTATATAAATGTTGCACTGATGTAAAGAGGGACAAAAATCTCACCTGGCCTTGATGTGACTTCAGACCCACTGTGATGTCGGACTCTGGTCTGCACACTAAAATGTTCTAACAAGTGACCAACACCAATAATTAATGGGTTTGCCAATGCCACATGCTTGCTGCAACGTTCTTGCTTCAATATTAGGTGAGATGGAAGGGAAGCCATATGACTAGAAGAGGCTGGCACAGTGGGGCAGCAGTAGAGTTGCTGCCTTACAGTGTCAGAGACCCGGGTTCGATCCAGACTAAGGCTACTTTCTGTACGGAGTTTGTACGTTCTCCCTGTGACTGCATGTATTTTCACTGGTGCTCCGGTTTCCTCCAACACTCCAAAGAAGTTTGCAGGTTGATTGGCTTTGGTAAAAAATTGTAAATTGTCCCTGGTGTGTAAGATGGTTCAAGTGAACGGGGTGACCAATGGTCATACAGTGTGGAAACAGGCACTTCAGCCCTACTTGCCCACACCGACCAACATGTCCCATCTACATTAGTCCCACCTGCCCGCATTTGGCCCATATCCCTCTAAATTGTCCTATCCATGTACCTGTCTAATTGTTTCTTAAACGTTCCAATAGTCCCTGCCTCATCTACCTCCTCCAGCAGCTCGTTCCATACACCCACCACCCTTTGTGTGAAAACGTTACTCCTCAGTTTCCTACAAAATCTTCCCCCACTCACCTGAAACCTTTGTCCTTTGGTTACCGGTCAACACAGACTTGGTGGGCCAAAGGGCCTGCTTCCACGCTGTATATCTAAAGCCTAATATAGCAGGACATTCTTTCTCTTAGGCTGAATTTATGACATGGATCTGTTTCCAGATGTTTTATTTCAGCAAGAACATTCCACAGCTGTACAGAAAATTAATAAGCCTGGTTAAATAGTGATGTAGCAAGTTCTATGCCTGTGTTTTATTGTTCATTTAATCACAGCACTTGCAGAAATAGCCTTGATTACCTTAATGTTGCACAGTCAAACTCAATTAAAGATTTCACAAAGTACTGGAGCACATCATTAATCACCCACTTTTGCATGTCTGTCGTGGCGCAGTTAACGACCGATGGTGTCTTTTAGTTTACTTTAGATTTACTGCGTAGAAACAGGCCCTTTGGCCCATCGAGTCCATGCCAACCAATAATCACCTGCTCGCACTAGTTCTATGCTATCCCACTTTCTCACCCACTGCCCTCACATTTGAGGCAAACGAGTGTTGTGTGTGAGAATATGATTAGCATATTTGAAAGTCTTCAAGTCAAGTCAAGTCACTTTTATTTCTATAGCACATTTTAAAAAACAACTCTCGTTGACCAAAGTGCTTTACCTTGGTGGAGGTACTAACGTTATAAACAGTGGTTCATAGATTAAGTACATACATAAATACATACATATAGCCCTCCCTCAGAGGACGTCAAGAAAGGCTTGAGAGTAAAGATGAGTTTTTAGTCTCGACTTAAAAGAGTCGATGGAGGGGGCAGTTCTGATGGGAAAGGGGATGCTGTTCCACAGTCTAGGAGCTGCAACCGCAAAGGCGCGGTCGCCCCTGAGCTTATGCCTAGACTGCGGGATGTTCAGTAACCCCAAGTCGGCCGATCTGAGGGACCTGGAGGTGATGTGGTGGGTGAGCAGATTTTTGATGCCCGGCAAGCCCGTTAAGGGCTTTGTAAACATAAAGAAGGATCTTGAAATTTATTCAGAACCGCACAGGGAGCCAGTGGAGAGAGGCCAGAATTGGGGTGATGTGGTCCCTTTTTCGGGTGCCCGTCAGGAGTCTCGCTGCAGAGTTTTGGACCAGTTTCAGGTGAGACAGGGAAGATTGGCTGATGCCAGTGTAAAGGGAGTTGCAGTAATCTAGGCGGGAGGAGATAAATGTGTGGATGATCTTTTCCAGGTCATCATACTGGAGGAATTGTTTTATTTTAGCTATCGCCCGAAGCTGGAAGAAGCTGGTTTTTACCACGGCATTGACTTGTTTGTCAAATTTCAATGCTGAGTCAAATATCACGCCAAGGTTTTTGACATGAGGTTTGAGTAGTGGGGTAAGGCTTCCAAGGCTGCCTGCTATCGTTTTGATTGAGTCCGAGGGGCCGAGAAGGATGACCTCAGACTTACTCTCGTTTTGCTGGAGGAAGTTCTGGGCCATCCAACACTTTATATCCTCGAGGCAGTGGATAAGGTTAAACAGATTTGATCGGTTGTTGGACTTCAGGGGGAGATAGAGTTGTTTATCGTCTGCATAGCAATGGAAGGAAATGCCGTGCCTTTGAATTACTTAGCCTAAGGGGAGCATATACAGGGAGAAGAGAATGGGGCCTAGGGTGGAGCCTTGTGGAACCCTGCAGCAGAGGCTAGCTGGGGAGGAGAAAGAGTTGCCTATGTTAGTAGGGAAATTCCTACCTTTGAGGTAGATGAACCAGCTCAGGGCAGTGTCATCAATACCATGCCCGTACCGGAGACGGTCAATTAGGATGGTGTGGTCGATTGTATCAAAAGCTGCGCTGATACTTGCGCAATTGTGCGCATGTGCAGAGAGACTCAAGAAGGCAATTACAATAGAAGAAGCGTGTTAATTACTCTCATGTCCGAGTCTTATTGTGAGTCCATTTCAAGCACAAATACCCACCAATTTTAATGCGGATAAATGTGAGGTTATCCACTTTGGTAGCAAAAATAGGAAGGCAGATTACTATCTAAATGGCGTCAAGTTGGGAAAAGGGGAAGTACAACAGGATCTGGGGGTCCATATACACCAGTCTATGAAAGTAAGCATGCAGGTACAGCAGGTTGTGAAGAAAACGAATGGCATGTTGGCCTTTATAACAAGAGGAATCGAATATAGGAGCAAAGATGTCCTTCTGCAGTTGTACAGAGCCCTAGTGAGATTACACCTGGAGTATTGTGTGCAGTTTTTGTCCCCTAATTTGAGGAAGGACATTCTTGCTATTGAGGGAGTGCAGCGTAGGTTTACAAGGTTAATTCCCGGGATTGCAGGTCTGTCATATGCTGAGAGAATGGAGCAGCTGGGCTTGTACACTCTGGAGTTTAGAAGGATGAGAGGGTATCTCATTGAAACATATGATTGTTAAGGGCTTGGACACACTATAGAGGCAGGAAACATGTTCCCAATGTTGGGGGAGTCCAGAACCAGGGACCACAGTTTAAGAATAAGGAGTAAGCCATTTAGAACAGAGACGAGGAAACACTTTTTCTCACAGAGAGTGGTGAGTCTGGAAATCTCTGCCTCAGAGGGCGGTGGAGGCAGGTTCTCTGGATGCTTTCAAGAGAGAGCTAGATAGGGCTCTTAAAAATAGCGGTCAGGGGATATGGGGAGAAGGCAGGAACAGGGTACTGATTGGGGATGATCAGCCATGATCACATTGAATAGCGGTGCTGGCTCGAAGGGCCAAATGGCCTGCTCCTGCACCTATTGTCTATTGTCAATTAGGCGACGAGGATGTCGATTCCATTGGCAGGAACAGAACAGCAATCGATTTGAGGTTTTCCCAAGATCAAAAAGAAAGTTAAAGAAGAGTTTGTATTTGGTGCCAAAGGCAAGAAAATGTTGGAACGGGAATGCAAGATCGCCATGCAACAAGCGGTGCTGTAGCGGGGCAGTGCAGCTAGAAGCTGGGATGCAAGCAGAAGCCTCCACGTGGCGCATACCGGGCAATGCTGACGACAGAACTGACTGAAGTAGCCAATTCTGCAACCACCGACCGTCAACCGTCACTGACCGACCGGAAAGACGTGATATAGAAGATGGCCGGACACGAGGAAGAAGAAGCTAGAAGCTAGAAGCACGAAAGCCTAGCCAGCAAAACAACGACGGTGGGTGCTTACCTGAAACGCTTTCCAATGCCGTGCAGCCCACGGACAAGCCCAGCAACAGCCACCCACGACGATAAGCCGAGTCTCCGAGAGCCAGTGTCGGTGATAACGTAAGGACACATCAATAAGCAATGCAGCCTGTGAAGCCGGCCCGGGAAGCCAGCAAAGCTAGCCCGTGAGGACAGCCCGAGAGGTCACCGATGCACCAGAGTCCCGAGACAGTCACGTCGGGCCGGTGAATTCTTCGCAGCAAAAAGCTGGACTTTAAGAATTAAGTGTATTGTTATTGATAACAATAATTTAAGGAAATATGTGTGCATAGCATGTATATGGAATATGAGGTGCTGTTCCTCCAATTTCCAGTGCTGGAGGAACAGCACCTCATATTCCGCTTGGGGAGTCTGCATCCTGGGGGCATTAACATCGAATTCTCCCAATTTTGTTAGTCCTTGCTATCTCCTCCCCTTCCTCAGTCCCCCTGCTGTCTCCTCCCATCCCCCAGCCTTCGGGCTCCTCCTCCTTTTTCCTTTCTTGTCCCCGCCCCCACCCCCCGATCAGTCTGAAGAAGGGTTTCGGCCCGAAACGTTGCCTATTTCCTTCGCTCCATAGATGCTGCTGCACCCGCTGAGTTTCTCCAGCTTTTTTGTGTACCTTCGATTTTCCAGCATCTGCAGTTCCTTCTTAAACACAGTGTGTAAAGGAATTAAGTCCATTGCAGAGAACAATGTGTAAGAGGACAGCACATTGTGTACCTGAATAGCAACAGTGTAGCCATGGCCAATTCAATTGGAGGGAATGTGCCCCAGTTAGAATCTGGGTATACTTTTGAGGAATGGACCGAAGTCTTAGAGGCTTGGTTCACTTCAAATGATATCACTACAGAAGAGTAGGAAAGAGCATTGTTCCTTACAGGTTTAGGAAGCAAGGGTTATCACAGCCTACGTGCATTGCTGCAGCTAGTGAAGCGTGCTAGTAAAATGTACGAGGAATGTAAGGAGGCATTAATTGCTCATTTCTCGCCAAAACCAACAAAAAATAGTGCAAAGATATCGGTTTTATACATGCAAGCAAATAAAACAATCCCTCAGTTCCTAGCAAGGCTTCGACAGTTAAGTGAGGGGTGTAATTTTAAGGAACTGGAGAATATGCTATGGGATAGGTTGATGGAAGGATGTGCAGATATTAACATCCAGCGAAAACTGATGGGCACACCAAAATTAATCTTCGAGAACGCAGTCAATATTGCAACAGCGATGGAGGTTGCTAAACAAGATGTAGAGCAGATCAAGAAGATCGGAAGGCCCCAAGATGATGCTACCTCCGTCCATTGTCTTCCGCCTGGACTAAAGAAGACAAGGAGTCCACCACCAAGGGCATCCAGAGACCAAGGGCATCCAGATTCAATACTCCATGAAGTGCTGGAGATGTGGCGGCAGCCATGAGCCAGCGACGTGTAAATTCCGAGATGTTAGATGCTTCAGGTGCTCGGGAACGGGTCACACCAAAAGCCAGTGTGATGCTGTTAGAGCTTACCAGCAGAGGAGGAGCCGATTCCAGAAAAAAGCAAACTACTTGGAGAAGACTGATTCAAATTCATCAGAGGATTGTATGAGCCACTTGGAAGATGAATCAATTAACAAGTTGACGAACTCTGAACCGTATACAGCCACTTTGATAGTGAAAGTCAGGGAAGTACAACTAGGAGTTGACATTGGAAGTCCCTGGACTATTGTACCAGAAGATGTCTTCAGAAAACTCGGTCAGACCCCAGACTAGATCCCTGTACCTTCAAGCTGAAATCCTATACAGGCGAGAAGGTTGACATCTATGGACAAGCAGCGGTACAGGTACAGCTCAAACCTCACAGGAAGCCAGAAACGCTGACCCGAGTGGTAGTAAAGAAAGGTGCAAGCCTATTGGGAAGAGACTGGTTGAGGAGTACCCTGGATTGGTGTCAAATCTAGCCAGCCAGAACATGCCGGGTCCAATCCTAAATCCACCGAGTAGTAAGCACAGTTTGTAAGAGGCCATGAGCTCAGTACTCAACAAACTTCTGAAAGAACTTCAGAGAGGGACGATCCTCTAGCCCCTAGTCATAACACAACATCACAACCAGAGCCTGATGTCTCAGATAACATGCATAGTCCAACACAGACAGAGAGACGCATGTCTAATAGGACCAAAAGAACACCTAAAAGATTTGAGGATTTTGTTCTTTATAAATGAAAACACATAAAGCAGTGTCATCTATTGGGTTTGCCACACCATGTTTAAGGAAGATGGGTGGAATGTAAAAATCATAAGTGCCATGTTTACTTTATGCATGATTATTACTGTTATGATGATCTAATTGTAAGATGACTTTAATAACACGACTTGGGAACAGTGTATTAGTCAATTATATTTTGGGTAAAAGATCATAGACCGTGAAGGTGAAATTGTGTTACCTGCCTCCAAGTTAAAGGGGGAGGAGTGTTGTGTATGAAAATATGATTAGCATATTAGAATGTCTTGCGCAATTGTACGTATGCGCGGAGAGACTCTAGATGGCGATTTCAATACAAGAAGCTTGTTAATTACTCTCGTGTCCGAGTCTTATTTTAAGTCAATTTCAAGGGCGAATACACAACAAAGATACAGCAAGCAAATATGCCCTTTGGCTCACCAAGTCCATGCCGACCATCAATCACGCATTCACACTAGTTCTGTGTTATCCCACATTCCCATCTGGGGCAATTTACAGAGGCCTATTCACTTGTCTTTGGGATTTGTACTTTAGACTTTAGAGTAACAGCGTTGAAACAGGCTCGTCGGCCCACTGAATCCGCACCGACCAGCAATCATCCCGTACACTAGCACTGTCCTACACAGTACGGTTAATTTTCAATTTTTTACTTAAGCCAATTAACCTACAAAACTGTACGTCTCTGGAGTGTGTGAGGAAGCTGGAACAGGGAGAACGTGCAAACTCTACACAGACAGCACTTGAGATCAAGGTCATACCCGGGCCTGGCGCTGTGAGGCATCAGCTCTACCAGCTGCGTCAATGTGCCATTGCCCTGGAAAATATGTGGCATTTTGAAATAAAACCAGAAAAAAATAACTCAGCAGACTAGGCAGTATCTGTGGATGTCAATAATCTTACATGAGAACCTAGCATTGTCAATAACTCAAAATGTTAATGCCGTTTATCCCTTCCCAGACCTGCTGAGTATCACCAATATTTTGAGCTTTATATCAGATTCTCAACGTGGGCAATATCTTGATTCCGGATGGAATCCATAAGCATAACATGGTGATCTGCTGCCTCACACTTCCAGTCACCAGGCTGCAATCCTAATCTTGGTGTAGCAGATTATGCGCCTATTGTTCACATAATCACAGCACTTGCAGAAATAGCCTGGATTACCTTAATGTTGCACAGTTAATCATAACCTTGGATGCTGACTTTGTGCAGTTTGCATGTTCTCTGTGTGTATGTTTCCTCCCGCATCCCAAAGATCTGGAGATGATTGGATAACTGGCCACTCACTGCAAATTTCCCCTATTTTGTAGATAAGTAATA
This sequence comes from Amblyraja radiata, assembly GCF_010909765.2. Classification (NCBI taxonomy): domain Eukaryota; kingdom Metazoa; phylum Chordata; class Chondrichthyes; order Rajiformes; family Rajidae; genus Amblyraja; species Amblyraja radiata. The sequence continues at coordinate 43,777,813 of NC_045966.1, forward strand.
GAAACTAGGTGTGATAAAAGCACACCAATGCCTCTACTTCTTTTGAAGGTTTAGGAAGTTCAGAAGTTCATAGGTTATAGGAGCAGAATTAGGCCATTTGGCCAATCTACACCATTCAATAAAGGCTGAACTATCTTTCCCTCTCAACCCCATTTTCCTGCTTTCTCCCCCTAGCCCCTGACACAATTACTAATCAAGGATCTGTCAATCTTTGCACAGACGCACTGCAGTAGATTTGCTATCTTACAGCACCAGAGACCCGGATTTGATCTTGACCTCGGGTGCTATCTGTACGAAATTTGTATGTTCTCCCTGTTACCGTGTGTTTTCTCCGGGTGCTCCGGTTTCCTCCCACACTCCAAAGACATACAGGTTTGTAGGTTAATTGGCTTCAATATTGACTATTGTCTTCTAAGTGACTTTTGTTTATTATTATTGTCATGTGCACCGAGGTACAGTGAAAATATTTTTTGCCACGTGGTATCCTGTCAGCGAAAAGACTATATCTCTCGTCTATATTCGCCTGAGCTTGCCCAAATATAAGCCTCAGCTTGCCCAATCTTATAGAGGTGTATAGAAAGAATGCAGAGAAGATCTACGAGGGATGTTGCCAGGACTCAAAGGCTTGTGTTTTATTGGGAGAGATTGGGCAAGTAAAGGCTTTATTCCCTGGAGTACAGGAAATCAAGGGGTGATCGTATAGAGATGTATAAAACCATGAAGGAAATTGATAAGGTGCATGCACAGAGATCTTTACCCAGAGTATGCAATCAGGAAACAGAGGACATAGATTTAAGGCGGGAGGGGAAGGATTTGTTTAGTTTAGTTGAGTTTAGAGATACAGCGCGGAAACAGGTCCTTCAGCCCACCAAGTCCAAACCGACCAATGGTCCCCACACATTAACAATAGCCAACACACACTAGTGGCAATTTAACATTTACGCAAAGCCAATTAACCTACAAATGTGTATGTCTTTGGAGTGTGGGAGGAAGCCAAAAATCTCGGAGAAAGTCCACATAGTCACAGGTAAAATGTACAAACTCCATACAGACAGCACCCATGGTCGGGATCTAAGCCCGGATCTTTGCCCCGTAAGCGTTGTAATCCCCCTGTCCCACTTAGGAAACCTGAACGGAAACCTCTGGAGACTTTGCGCCCCACCCAAGGTTTCCGTGTGGTTCCCGGCGGTTCCCAGAGGTTTTTGTCAGTCTCCCTACCTGCTTCCACTACCTGCAACCTCCAGCAACCACCTGCAACCTCCGCGAACCACACGGAAACCTTGGGTGGGGCGCAAAGTCTCCAGAGGTTTCCGTTCGGGTTTCCTAAGTGGGACAGGGGCTTAAGGCTGCAACTCTACCGCTGCGCCACTGTGCCACAATTTGATAGGAACCTGAGGGGCAACGTTTTTACACAGAGAGTCATGGGTATAAGGAATGAGCTGCCAGAGGAGCAGGTACTATAATCACATTTAAAAGGCATTTGGACGGGTACATGCATAGGACAGGTTTAGAAGGATAAGGGCCACATTTGGGCAGGCGGGACTAGCGTAGTTGGGGCTTCTTGGTCAGCATGGGAAAGTTGGTCCGAAGGGCTTTTTTCATGCTGCATAAACACTATGACTCTCTATTTCAGCAATTTGGACATTTCAGTAATGTTACCCGAGGCACAGTTTATAAAGAAACATTTATTTTTAATTAAAGTACCAGTTAACCTTTATTTCACAAGCTTATCTTAAACCAAATGAAAGAGTAGCTGAAATATTGTGCCATCACTCCCATTAGTCGGGGCTCCGAACATACAGTCCTAGTGACTTGTTCTTCTTGCGTATGGCGTGCACAGCCTAAAGTTGAAAGACAACTTGTTCTATTTGATCTTCTGTTTGTGCACGCCAAGTTGATTGCATTCGTTGAAACAGGGTGGACCACGTGAAGGTTGCAATCTCCCATCCCAGTGACTTGTTGATCACCATGGTAAAAACACAAATTGCTGGAGGAACTCAGTGAGTCAGGCAGCATCTGTAGAGGGAATGGAGAGAATGTGTTTTGCATTGGGGCCATTTTTCAGACTAATTGGAGTAGCAAGGGGAGAAAGCTGGAAAAGATTGATTGATATTTTATTATCACCTGTGACATATCAGAGTGAAATAATTTGTATTGCATACCATGCACAAATGACTGGGTGGGTACCCGGACATGGCGTTGAAGGACGAGAAGCCGAAGCAAAGAAGTGGAAGCCACATAACCGAATGGAAATAATGCCGAAACGCCAACTAACCGAAAGGGCGGGAGTCCTAAAAGCCAACTAACCAAAAGGGTGGGACGCCTAAAAGAAAACTCACCGAAAGGCCACTCTGCTGAAAAGCCAAATAGCGGACGTGACGTCACCGGGGGGGCAGGATTTGTCAGAGTTTGGTCCAGACCCCGCGTCCATTTTCCATGGTGGTCATTTTCCCACACAAGCCATAGGTGACTGGGCACCCTCCCGTCTCCATCGGCCAGTGATGGTGATGGTGATGTGATGGACGCGGGGTCTGGACCGAACGCTGACAAGTCCCCCCCCGGCGACATCATGTCCATTATTTGGCGTTTTGGCAGAGCGGCCTTTCAGTGAGTTGGCTTGTAGGCGACGCAGCCTTTTGGTGAGTTGGCGTTTCGGCATAGCGGCCTTTCCGTGAGTTTGCTTTTAGTTGTTCCACCCTTTGGGTTAGTTGGCTTTTAGGCTTCCCGCCCTTTCGGATAGTTGGCTTTTCGGCTTCGTTTCCATTCGGTTATTTGGCTTCCACTTCTTTGCTTCGGCTTCTCGTCCTTCGAAGCCACGTCCGCACACGGACTGGGTCAGTTGAGAAAAACCCTGATAAGTGAAAACATGAACTACAAAGTGCAGGCAATGTTTATTTTCCTAATTATAATGTTTCAGATGAAATCTTATTGTAAACTCCAGAGGCTAATGCATTTGAACAAAGTTTCAAACAATACCTGACAAAGGCGAATAGTTATAAAATAAATAGCGAAGATCACAAAGAAATTCAGGTCTAAAGCATTGATAAAAGCCGCTTTTCTTATAATTGTTCATACATCATAGACATATTGTTCATATATCTAGCAATAAAAGGTGTTAGAATCTTGGGTTCAAGTGAAAGTACTAGTTAACCTTCATTTCACAAATGTCTTTTAACACAAATGGAAGAGTAGGAGAAATATTGTTCCATCAACTAACATTATTCAGGATTCTAAATATACTAAGTCCTAGTGACCCCATTGCCAAAACATAAATTGCTGGAGGAACTCAGGGAGGCAGACAGCATCTTATAGTTTAGTTTATTGTCATGTGTACCAAGGTGCAGTGAAAAGTTTTTTGTTGGGTGCTATCCAGTCAGCGGAAAAACTATGCATGATTCCAATCAAGCCATCCACAGTGTACAGATAAAGGATGAAGGGAATAACATTTAGTGCAAGATAAAGTCGAGTAAGGTTCGATTAAAGATAGTCTGAGGGTCTCCAATGAGGTAGATGGTAGGTTAGGACCTCTCTCTACTCGGTGATAGGATGGTTCAGTTGCCTGATAACAGCTGGGAAGAAACTGTCCCTGAATCAGTTTTAGTTTAGTTTAGCTTAATATTATCATGTGTACCGAGGTACTGTGAAAAGCTTTTGTTTGCGTGCTCCCCAGACAAAGAAAAGACTATGCATGATTACAATCAAGTGTCCATAGAATAGAACTGTGTGTGGGGATTGTTGGTCAGCACGGACTCGATGGGCTGAAGGACTTGTTTCAACGCTGTATCTCTAAATCAAATTTAACTTGAAGGGATCTAGAACTAACGCTGGCCTGGAGCAGTTTCCTTCACATCTGCTTTCTTAACCAGATAAATGAATTTACCCCTGCGCCCTGAATGGAAAGATCAAATACTTTAGCTTTAAGATGGGAGGGACAAAGTTTAAAGGAGATGTGTGAGGCAATTTTTAGGCACATGGATATGCAGGGAATGGAGGGATATGGATTGTGTACAGGGAGGTAAGAGATGTATTTGGCATTATTTTCAGCACAGATATTGTGGGCTTAAGTGCCTGTTTTTATGCTATACAGTTCCATGTATCAGAATCATCATGTATTTCATTTTTGTTTAACATGCCATGAATAATTCATTTATTTGCTGATATTATAAGATGGAACTCCATTGGGAAACTCAGCATTAATCATTTTGATAAACAGTCATGTAACACAGAGCGTGGTTATGCAAGGATCAATTAATAAGAAAAGATATTCATTATAGTCCGCTTGGCATGTTCATGAATTATCTGGCAAATAAAGCAAAATCATAGCTTTATATTGTTAATTAATGCTTAGAGTTATTTTGCTCTGGAATTCACAGCTTGAAAAAGTGACTGAAATGGATCAAAAAGCTCCTTGTAAAGTATAATTGAATGAAGGTGCAGAAATAATTGAATAAAACAGAACTAAGGTGGGTGTTTAGAACTAATATGCAGAGGCTGGCACCGCGGTAGAGCTGCTGCCTCACAGCGCCAGACGTCCGGGTTTGATCCTGACCTCAGGTGCTGTCTGTACGAAGTTTGCACATTCGTCCTGTTTAACCGCTTTGGTTACTTCTGGATGCTCTGGTTTCCTCCCATATTCCAAAGAATTTTTGCAGCTTTGTAGGATAATTTGCCCTCCGTCAATTGTCCCTATTGTGTTGGATGGGAAATTGGGATAACAAAGAACTTGTGTGTATGGGTGAACATTAGTCGGCATGAAAGCAGTGGGCCGAATGGCCTGTTTCCATGCTGTATCTCTAAATTTAGGAATGAGGGCAAATGTTAGCTCTTTCAAAGAACCACCACTGTATATTGGGCCAAATGGTTTCCTGCATTGTCATTTTATTCTATAACATAGTTTGCTGACAGCAGTAGGGCAATCTGCAGCCGAGGCCTTTTCCTTCTGTAAAAAGAACCTTCAATTAATTCTATACCTGCTGCTTCTAGTTCCTTGTGACTGATTCCCCCCCCCCACATTTTCTCCTTGCCTCTCCTGGCTCTGTTGATTCATGTTGGATTTCACGCCGTCTTCGCTCACAGGAGGTCTTCAAATCTCTTCACAAGCAGAGGAATCAGTCAAAATTGCAGTCAGGCCGATAAAACAGAGCTGCCATTTAGTGCACAGTAGGAATCCGCAAGCAGCAACAGGGTGAATGTTAGCCTGATTCAAGAGTTAAGTGTGTTTTATTGTCTTATGATCCGAAACGGAAGAATGAAATTCTTACTTGCACCAGCACCACAGATATGTAAATATAGTATAGGTCCACCACCAATATTTCCATCAATTCACCGACTGATGGTCCGGCGCCTCCTTTAATCTGGACTAAATTATGAGAGTGCACTTAAAATTCCATGGATGGCCACAGGTGGCACTGTGTGTGGAGCAAGCTCTTTCAAGACAAGTCTCTCCACCCCAAAATTGTTCTTTGTTTACATCTGCAGTTGTTGGTGGTGATCCCTCGGTCTCGACTAGCTACCCTTACTGCTTCACCTTTAAGGACGTACCTTTAGAAAGGAGAAGAAGTGGAATTTCTTGAATCAGAAGGTGATGAATGCATGGAATCCGTTGCCACAGACGGCTGTGGAGGCCGTCATTGGGTATTTTTAAAGCAGAGATTGGCAGGTTACGATATGCTCTAACTTTATTTATCCCAGGAGGGAAATTGATCAGGTTCTTGATTAGGAAAGGTGTCAAAGGGTTTGTGAAGAAGGCAGGAGAATGGGGTTGAGAGGGAAAGATAGATCAGCCACAATTGAATGGCAGAGTAGACTTGAAGGGCCAAATATCCTATCTCCGCTCCTATGACTTATGAACCTACGAACCTGGGTGAATGAGACTTTCCTTGATTCAACACTGAGACCTGAATTGAATATAAAACATTCGTGAGGCAGACACAAGGAAGCTGAGCCATGATTTCCATGTTATTTTCAGGGACGAGATCTAACAAGAGATTGGCACCTTGTTTCCGCATGCTGTTTGCTTTTACTTATTGGCTTTCTCACACTGTTTGAACAAAGCGAGTCCTGAGTCAATGAATACTCATCTCTAAAGAGCAAATGGACTAAAACAAGTAGTGCATCGGTGTTTAATTAAAATAACACAGGGGTGATAAGATGCATTCTTATAGCATCATCGGAGACATGACCATGATTGGAAGGTTTGGATGATAAACCCTTAATTTGGCTGATGGTGTCTCATGTTCCTTCAGGATACAATTGGCAGAGATTCAGTGATGTGTTTTACTGTGAAATGGGCACGGAGAAAAATTTAATCCAGCATTTCTATTTTCTAAGGCAATAAATGGCAGCCCAGGCTATCACACAAACCAATCTCTCTTCCATCTTGCAACCCAGCGGTATGAATATTGATTTCTCTAACTTTACGTAACCTTTGCATCCCCTTTCTGTCAATCTCTTCCCCACCCTAGTCGTCATACTGGTTTCACTGTCATCCTGTTTTGTGTCCTACAGTTCCACTCACATTTCCACTTTCTTCCCTCCCTCTCCCCTTCCACAAACATTGCTTCACAATTTACAACTCTTCAGTCCTTTTATCAAAACACCTTCTGTCTTTTCACCTCTTGCCTTTGTCTAAGTATATGCTTATCAAACCCACCCCCGACCTGTATCCTTCTATTACTCACCAGGTTTTGACCTGTCCCTCATCTCTTCCAGGTTTCTGCCCCTCCCCCCACTACAATCCATCTGAAGAAGGGTCCCGACACCAAAGAGGGCGGAACGGTGGCGCAGCGGTAGAATTGCCCTTTGCAGTGCCAGAGACTCTGACCACGGGTGCAGTTGCATGTCCTCCCTGTGACTGCATGGGATTCCTCAGAGTGCTCCAATTTCCTCCCACACTCCAAGGATGTACAGGTTTGTAGGTCAATTGGGTTCTGTAAACTTGTCCCAAGCAAATTGTAAATTGTCCCAGGTGGAGAAATAGTGCTAGTGTACAGGATGATCATTGGTCGGCGCGGCTTGGAGGGCCGAAGGGCCTGTTTCCACGCTGTACCTCAGTCTACAGCCTAAAGAGAGAGAGAGAGTCTCAAAGACAACAGGTTCCTCATTTTCTCATTTTATTGTAAAGCTTTGAGAAAGGAATAATTACAATGATTGTATTTTCTTTCTGTTGATGGCTCAGCGAAATGAGGGCCAAGAATTTGTTTACATGCTTAACAATAGGAAAAAAAAGATATAAATCAAGAGGAGGTGCTTACTACCCGCGCACATCTCATAAGTAACATAGGAAGCCAGTGGATTAACTAGTAAAGCATTACGTGTTTCCAAACACCCTTAACAATATGGTTCTGATTATACATTTAATCCATCTAAAAATAGTAACATAGTTCCATTTGCTGATTTTGTTTTTTATATAAAAGCGACATTTGCATGTACATAAAACTGTACAAAAAACATGGCATACAAGCAATTAAATTAATTATATAAATAGAACCAGCATTGAAATTCAAATCATCTAAACAGCCTTCCGCGGCTTGTTCCTAGACAAATCTCATGGACTCTTGAGTTTCCTCTTTCTACCACTCCCCCGTATCGTGGGGTCTCCTATATCAGGGGACTAGCAGGATCTACACTATGGACTCACTGTAAGTATTGGTCCTTCTACAGATGTATGCGCCACTGTAGTTGTGGTCCAAGGTATCACAGGTCAGACTACATCGTGACACAATACTCCATAAATACATACATAATCTACCGCTGTATCCAATTTCTTGGAATGAAACACAAACAAAAAAAAAACGCGTCAACTACCTCTGCCTATAAATGCAACAGAAGTGGCCTCTTAAGATCCAGTATGGTTCTGATCGGCCACCTCGACACATTTAGGGGACCTTTTTTTTTTGGTGTACATGTATAATCACGGTTGTGGAGTCTTTCTTTTTGCACCTGTAACCTGTCTAAATTCCAAGATTCCTGCATCAGACAAAATGCAACTTAATCATATAAAAAGGCATCTTTAACATCTCAGCTCATAACTCCCCAAATGTTCAACCTTCTATCCAGCGTTGGCTTTAGACTGGAGGACCGTTCGTCGAAGTGTCTTCCAATCAAAGAGTTCCAGCTTGACCTTTGACTGGAGGTGAAAGGTCGAACTGGTGCATGAGAGGAGTCGAGGAGCAGGAGTTGACGGCCATCAAAGTGCCAAGCGACCTTTCCTGGAGGAACACCAGGCACCTCCACTACTTCCTGAGCTTTGGAGATCACAGAGCCCTGCAAATGGCCACCATTACCCCTTCCTTGAATGCCACATCCTTGGGCTTCTCTAATCCTCTTACCTCAGTACATCAGACAAATTACTTGACCAGAAAAAAAAAACGAGATCCTGAAGTGTGGCACGGTGGCGCAGTCGTAGAATTTCTGCTTCTCAGCCTCAGACACCCGGGTTCAATCCCGACTATGAGTGACGTCTGTACGGAGTTCGTACATTCTCCCCGTGACTTTTCTCTGGGTGCTCCGGTTTCCTCTCATAATCCAAAGATGTACAGGTTTGTAGGTTAATTAGCTTCGGTAAAAATTGTAGAATTGTCCCCAGTGTGTTTGATAGTCCTAGTGTACAGGGATCGCTGGTCGGCGCGGACTGGGTGGGTCAAAGGGACTGTTTCTGCATTGTATCTCTAAACTAAACTAAACTAAAAACCTTTTGTGATGACCAATGTATATTCAAAGGATTCAAGGTCTATGCCAAGGATTTCATTAACTTCCAACACACCCAACTTGCTCCCCAATAAATGACCCCAGACCGTGACTAATGAACCTCATACATGAGAATGCATTGCAGATTACAGTGAGAAGCTTGAATGAGTTAAATTGCCCTCCCTTCCATCACCATTTTGATTGTGCATTCTGATTTACATCTCCCCCTTTTTCACTTATCAAGGCACAAAATAGACACTGCTTCACTTTAGACATAAACCCGGGGAAGTACTAGACCCCTTCTTCACCAAATCATCAGGCTTCTGCCACAGATGATAAAACAAGAACAAAATTCAAACACGCGCACACATACACACACAAATAAAAGCAAATATTTTTTTTGTGAAAACAGAGCAATAATCATGCTAACATAACATTTTTTTTATATACACCACTGTCTATCTGAATCGAGTTTCACGTGTTGCGAAGTGGGTTATAAAGTAGAAAGTGCGCTATAATTGGAGACGATAACATTAGTTGAAACAATAATCAGAGAGGTGGATAGGTGGGCCATTGAACCAAAACGATTAAAAAAAAGAAATAGTAGGTAACAATGTTTTAAATCCACAACTAGTCGTAAAATGAGTTAAAATGTCTTAAGATGTCCAGGTCCAAATGGGTTTTCGAGCAGACTTGACGATATTTGATGGGGATTTGCGTTGATTGATTGGATGGGTAAATAGTGTCCATCACCATCCATTCAGCAGATTCTGGCGATTTATCCGTACATCAAAACTATCTGTCCAATCACATATCCTACATATGAGTGTAAGCTCACCCCAGCATTTAAACTGGAAGATAGTTTTTTTTCTTAATGGCACAATGTCCAATGCCTAACAAAATAATTTGAGAGTATTTTAATTCGACTTGTCTAGGGTGGGTTTGGGAAACACTACTGCATCCTGGTCATGAGTTACAAAACAACAGCCAAGCAAACATCTGCCCACTCTTACATTTCCTCTGGAGATCAATGACTCCTCATCTCATTGGTATGAGAAACACAGACTCACACGGGCACATCAAGCCTGAGACACACAGATACTCACACTAACACTCTCTCACACACACACACACTCATACATACATATTAGGCACTCATACACACAGACACGCATTCATGCAATCACTCTCTCACACTCACACTCATGTGCGCACACTCACACACACCCATGCTCATATACACTCATACACACTCACTCTCCCACACATACACACACACCCCGACACCCATCCACAGAAACACATCTACATAGAGATGCCCAGCCACCCACAGAGACAGCTCAAACACACATACACACACATGTGCGCATACACGCACTCAAACACACACACACATGTACACGTACACACACTCACAATTTGTCTACAACCAGGCCAGATTGCCAGTGCAACATTTGTATAACATAAACACATACATCAGACTGTGTTTGATTGACTAAAAATGATAGAAACCAGGAACTGTAGATGCTGGTTTACAAAACTTTTTTTTCCATGAAGCCAGCTCCTTGTGTCTACATTTTGTCTGCACCACTGCGAATTCTCTTCAAGGTATGCCGACTTTGAAGAAGTTCTCCTCCTCTCTCTGACAGGAGTTCTGCGAGACCTTCTCTCACTGCTCCCACTCTGTGATTCCTGCTGCTCTCCAGTGTAATGACCATGTTCCAACCCAGACTCACTACCACAGCCATGTGTGTTTCCTTCACACCATCTTGTCCCTCGTGGCTTCCAGCTCCATTTCCAAGCATCCCAGTACGGGCTCAACCAGGATTTCAGGTAGGACGCAAAGTGCTGGAGTAACTCAGCGGGTCAGGCTGCATCTCTGGAAAACACGGATAGGTGTCATTTTGTGTCGGGACCCTTCTTCAGACTCAAACAGTCTGAAAAAAGGTCCCAGCCCCAAATGTCACTTATCCATGTTCTCCAGAGATGCTGCCTGACCCTCTGAGTTACTCCAGCACTCTCAGTCCTTTTGTGTATAACCACATCCAAGCCTAGACACTCACGCACACACGCACGCATACACACACAGGCAAACACGCATGAACACGCGCACACACATACACACACGCATGCAAACACGCACACGCAACACACACACACATGCACAAACACACACACACACACACACACACACACACAGTCCCACTCCCACAACCTTCAAATATGTAGTCTCACTGGGGCCGGTACGATTACAGAGTCTAGTGTCCGAGGCAGCTCTAATGCCAACGATTAATTCAGATTCCTCGTGATGCGGTCCTGGCATCAGATCCTGTGCCTGGAGCTGAGAGAAAGGTGAAGAGTCTCCATTGTCACGGGAGGCACATTCCCACAACAGCAAATGTCCCCTCCATCCACGGCCATAGCTGGATCTGATGCATACGCCCACCTTTCAAAAGTGCTATCCCATGTGTAGTGGCGACGGAGGCCACAACCTCTAAGCAAATGGCAAGAGGGAATACCACTTCTCAAATTAAAACAAAAACACAGAAGCAAACTGCAAAGAGCTAAATGAATAAAGATTGTGGTTCACCAGCGCCATTTCCAATAATAATCCACCAGTGCGGGTCACGAAAAGTTTCTTTCAGTTGTTACATTTACAAGATGACTTTTCCATTGGTGGTTTTGAAATTATTTACATGAGGAAAATAATCCGTTCAAACTTAAGGTGGATTCGTTGAATGGAGCGGCACAGTGGCACAGTGGTAGAGTTTCTGCATCCCAGCGCCAGAGACCCAGATTCGATCCTGACTACGGATGCTTGGATGTCTGAACGGAGCTTGTATGTTCTCCCTGTGACTGCATGAGTTTTCTCCGGGTGCTCCGGTTTCTTCCCACACCAAAGACGTACAGGTTAATTGACTGGTAAAAATGTCTAAATTGTTCCTAGTGTGCAGGTTAGTGCTAATGTACGATGTGATCACTGCTCGGCATGGACTCAGGCTGAAGGGCCTGTTTCTGCGCTGTATCTAAACTAAATTGGAGCTGAAACACATAAAAACTCTCACACTCTGAATCGTTGGGAGGTACATTTTCCCATCATCTGAAAGACAATATTTATACAAATGTACAGTGGCTCCTCTGTCCTTGCTCTCTGTGGCTAGACTGAAAGTGTGTCAGCAAGCATTCGATCCAAGAGCTTTTAGCACTGCGATGGCACATGTAAAATTGCAGGAGTATCCATGGGTATCAACTGGTTTTTGTCTTTTGCACCCTCCCCTCCCACACACACACACACACACACACACACACACACACACACACACACACACACACACACACACACACACACACACACACACACACACACACACACACGTACACAATCACATGCACACACCGACACATACACAAACACACACATACACCCCATCTCACATGCGCAGGCAAGTATACATGCACACATACACACACGCACAAACACACAAACACACACACACACAATCATGCAGGCACACAATCACACACACACTTGCACGCACACGAATACAAGCAGACATGTGTGTATGCACATACACTTGCACACTCACGCAGACACACAATCACACACACACATTTACACGGACAAGCACACAATCATATGCACACACAATCAGACACATATGCACACACACTTTTATACAGACAAGCACACACGCATACACACATCTAAAACCAACCCAAGAAATGAATCGACTGCATGCAGCGTGGAAGCTTGTCAGCGTTGGAGCTGCTTGGGGGTGTAAAGAGCACCATGTTTGAGTTTGACTGTTGTTTCTGCCCCTCTGTCCTCTGCAGTTGGCACTGGATGAGGGGAGGTGGATGGGGAGGGGGAGGGGGGTGGGGAGGGTCAAGGCTGTGCCAATGTTATGGAAATCCCTGGAAAACCACACCATTTCAATCCCGTCCATTCTGTAGAAAATCAAATCTGCCTTCAAAAGCCTTTGTTTGTTTGTTTCTTCGCTTTCTCCGTATCGTTTTCCTCCTCTTCTGCTCCTTCCCGCTCAACCGCGTTTCCAAATAGTCGAAATAGCTTCAAGACCAGGCACAGAGCAGGCAGCATCACTTCCCTAGAGATAGATCTCCCGCTTGGAACTATGGGGGGCGGGTCCGGGGGGCTGTTGGTAGTCAGGGGGTTGGGTGAGTGGGATTTCCTCCAGAGCTGAATCCTTGCTGGGCTCATGGTTTGAACTGGGGAAGGCACTGTGCGTTGGTATGAAGCGGATGTTGGCCATCTTGGTACCATGGTCCTCTGAGAGCCTGGGGCTCCCATTGGTCAGGCGATCCTGGCTCCCGTGGTCTTCGTAAGGCACAAAGGTGGACAGTTTGGGAACGTTTATCGGCTTGCGGTTGGGGGATGGTTCACCCGGCATCCAACAGCTATCTGAATGGCCAAACTCCGTGCATTCCATCGTGCAATTCCCAGTCATCGCCACGTCGGGCAGTGGTCGAAGATCTACATCGGCATATATAAAGAGAAACAAAACATCATTTTACACCTATAAGTCACAGGGCCATCCAGTATACAAACAGAACGTAGAACTGTACAGTGTGTAGGAAGGAACTGCAGATGCTGCTTTATACCGAAGATAGACACAAAATACTTGAGTAACTCAGCGGGTCAGGCAACATCTTTGGAAAAAAAGGAATAGGTGACGTTTCGGGAGAAGGTGAAACTGCAGATGCTGGTTTATTCCGAAGATAAACACAAAATGCTGGAGAAACTCAGTGGGTCAGGAATGCTACACAACACAGGAACAGGACCTACGGCCCATAATATCAGTATCGAACATGATGCCAAGAGAAACTAGATAGGCAGGAACAAGGAATTGCAGATGCTGATTTACCAAGGAAAGACGCAAAATGCTCTCAAGTAACTCAGCAGGTCAGGCAGCAACTCCAGGGAAAATGGATGTGAGCATCTCCAGAGAAAATGTTTTGATTTGGGACCCTTCTTTGGACTTTTTCAGATCCCGACCCGAAACATCTCCAATCAATTTTCTCCAAAGAAGCTCTCTGACCCGTTGAGTTACTCCAGTATATTGTGTCTATCTATAGAACAGTACAGCACAGGAATAGGCCATTCAGCCCATAATATCTGTGCCAAACATATTACCAACATATTGCCAAACAAGGAACTTCCGATGCTGGCTTATCAAGGAAAGACACAGAAGAGACGCTGTGTGGTCTACCCGATCTATTCCTCTCATGATATTGCACACGTATATAAGATCACCCCTGAAACATGATGCTAAGATGGTGAGAAACATGGAACTGCAGATACTGTTTAGGAAGGAACTCCGGATGCAGGTTTACAACGAAGATAGGCTCAAAATGCTGGAGTAACTGAGTCGAGACCCTTCCTCAGTCTCTACCTGAAACGTCACCCATTCCTTCTCTCCAGAGAAGCTGCCCACCCCGCCGAGCTACTCCAGCATTTTGTCTCAATCTAACTGCAGATACTGGTTTATTAAGGAAAGATGCAAAATGCTGGAGTAACACAGCGATTCAGGCAGCATCCATGGAGAACATGGATAGGTGATGTTTTGGTTCGGGATCCTTCTTCAGACTGTTTGTATGTCTGAAAAAGGGTCTCGACCCGAAAGGTCACCCATCCATGTTTTCCAGGGATGCTGTCCGACCTGCGGAGTTACTTTAGCATTTTGTGTCCAATCTATGGACACATGGATATGCAGGGAATGGAGGGATATGGATTGCATGCAGGCAGATAAGATTAGTTTATCTTGGCATCATGTGCTGCACGGACACAGTGAGCAAAGGACCTGTTCCTGTTCTGCACTGTTGTAAGTGTATATGTTCGAATCTCCTCTGCCTTCATATGATCCATATCCCTCCATTCTCTACATATCCATCTATCTATCTTAAAGCCTCTTAAACACCACTATCATCGTATCTGTCTCCATCACCACTCCTTGGTAGCGCAACCCAGACACCCACTACCCTCAGTGTAAAAAACTTGTCCTGCACCTCTTCTTTAAACTTTGCCCTTTTCGCCTTAAACCTGTGCCCTCTAGTCTTTGGCATCTCCATCATGGAAATAAAAAGATTCTGAAACAGGCCCGCCGTGTCCATGCCAACCACATGTTCTTATTCTATTTGGTTCAAACCTTCAATGCCTTGGTGAATGAAATCTTAAAGGCTGTGAGTGTACATAGTCTCAACCATATCCTAAAGGGCCTGTCCCACTTGGTTGTCATTTACGCGACAGACCGGTCGTGACTGTCGTGCGCGTCATCACGTATCTTCATGCGTCAGCACAGCCTTCTGGAGTTCGTGACGTCATTTGAGTACCCAGTTTATGATATTTACCCAGTTTATGATATTTATGGTGATTTTCTAAAATGTTCCAGTTTCTTGAGTGGTGCTAGCAATTGGAAAACTGCAGATGTAATGCCCCTATTCACAAAAAGAGGTGAATGAAAAGTAGCAAATTAATCTGTCGGAAGGAACTGCAGATGCTGATTTAAATTGAAGATAGACACAAAATGCAGGAGTAACTCGGCGGGACAGGCAGCATCACTGAAGAGAAGGAATGGACGACGTTTCAATTCGAGAAGGGTTTCAACCTGAAACGTCACCCATTGCTTCTCTCCAGAGATGCTGCAGGTCCGCTGAGTTACTCCAGCATTTTGTATCGTTTATCTGGTTTGCTCTTCCATTTCTACCAACTGCACCCCTTCTCATTTCATTCGTTCATCCAGCTGTAGGAGATACAACATTTGTCTTTTTATCCTTTTCCTTACCCACAATCCAGGGACCCAAGCAGTCATTGCAAGTGAAGCATCCATTCACTTTTGCACTTTCCGGTTTAGTGTATTTTGGTGTTCACCACGTAGTTTTCTCTACGAAACTGTGCACGTTTTTAATTCGCTCGTGCGTATATCCATGACGCGTAAAAGGCGGGCCGACTGCGTATGGGCGGCGTGTGGGGGTGCATGGTTACACACGGTGATGTAATTATGCGTCACCACGCGCTACACGTACGAGGTCAAGACGCCTGCGTGCAACCACAATACGCCCGTGTGCATACGTGATACGTCACGCCGGAGGCACGCGAAGATTTTGTGCCCTACAAAATCCTGGAGCGCCACGCGATACCGCGTGCAACTCCATACCGCTCCACGCTTCTCCATGTGACCGTCCCACGCGGCCCACACACTACACGTGCGTCTCAACGAGACGACGAGGTCACGTAAATGGCGCGCAAATGACGGCCAAGTGGGACAGGCCCTTAAGGCAGTGTGTGTAGGAAGGAACTGCAGATGCTAATTACACAAAAAAGAGACACAAAGTGCTGGAGTAACTCAACAGGTCAGGCAGAATCTCTGGAGAAAAGGAATAGGTAACATTTTGGGTTGGAACCCAGCTTCTGACTGATAGATAGAGAAGGCCATATCAAAACAATGCTGGCAACAGATGACCTCAGGAAGGATGGAGCCCATAATGGCTCATTGTTGGTGAGGGAAGATGTGCTAATGACAGGGATACTAGAATGCAAACATTTGAACCAGTAGAACAACACTACCCTAGTCCTTCACCCTGGTTGTTCTTGATTAATAAGGGTGTCAAGAGTTATGGGGAGAAGGCAGGAGAATGGGGATGAGAGGAAAAGATAGATCAGCCATGATTGAGTGGTGAAGTAGACCTAATGGGCTGAATGGCCTAATTCTGCTCCCAACGCTTATGAACTTACTAGTTCCACTGTTTGCATCCATTTTAGCATGCAAAACAAAGCTTTTCACTTTACCTCAATACACGTGACAATAATAAGCCTAAACTTAAACCCATGCAAATGACAAACTGGCCAATGAGTTACGATATCAAGGACCCAAGGAAGTATTTTGTAAAAGCCCAGATCAGTTACTCATTGCAACTCTCAGAAGAATGTTCCCTCAGTTAGGCAAGCAAATTGCAGACTGTCATCTGTCAAAGTGTATACTAGAAAAATCGTCCAGAGACCAATGCAAAATGGTGATAAAAAAAAAGCACAGCACTCAAAAAAAAGGTGTGCTCAGCAATGTTCTTTCATAACGAGATTGATTTGATGGTGACAGAGAGCTAAATCCATGCCAAACACGTACTGGGTCTCTGCTCAGCCATCCATTATTAATGGATGTTGAGGTTCGGCACTTAATACTGGAAGAGAGAAAGTAACAGGATTACACCAAGAGTGTTTTACTTCAGTTTAGTTTTGTTTATTGTCACATGTACTGAGATACAGTGAAAAGCCTTTGTCGCGTGCTAACCAGTCGGCGGAAAGACAATACATGATTTGAATCGAGCCATCCACAAAGTACAAATAGAAGATAAAGGGAGTAATGTATAGTGTAAGATAAAGTCCAGTAAGGTCCTATTAAAGATAGTCCGAGGGTCTCCAGTAAGGTAGATAGTAGTTCAGGACTGCTCTCCAGTTGATGATAGGATGGTTAGGTTTCCTGATAACAGCTGGGAAGAAAGTGTCCCTTAATCTGGAGGTGTGCGTTTTCACACTACTGTACCTCTTGCCTGATGGGAGAAGGGAGTAGAGGGTGAGACTGGTGGTTGATTATGCTGGTGGCCTTACCAAGGCAGTGCGGAGTGTAGATGGAGACAATGGAAGGGAGATTGGTTTGTGTGATGGTCTGGGCTGTGTCCACAATTCTCTGCAATTTCTTGCAGTCTTGGATGTCCTGATAAAATGCTTTCCACGGCGCATCTGTAGAAGTTGGTGAGAGTTGTTGGGGAGATGGCAAACTTCCTAAGTCTTCTAAGGAAGTAGAGACATTGATGTGCTTTCTTGGCCATTGATATGATTGCAGAGAAATGTGGACGCAGCCCAGATCATCAAGCAACCCAACTTCTCTTCCACTGACTCCATTTACACTTCACGCTGCCTCGGCAAGGCCACCAGCATAATGAAGGAACAGTCTCACCCTGGCCACCCTCTTCTCCTCTCCCCCATCAGGCGATGTGCAGAAGTGTGAAAACGCACACCTCCAGATTCAGAGACAATTTCTTCCTAGCTGTAATCAGGCAACTGAACCGTCCTCTCATCAGCGAGAGAGCGGTTACCCCACTCATCCCAAACCTTTGACCTCTGGTACTAGATTCCCCTACCCTGGAGAAAGGACTGTGCATTCACCCTATCCCCCTCATGATATTATACACCTCTATCATCCCTCAACCTCTTGCAGTCCAAGAAATAAAGCCCTAGCCTGCCCAGCCTCGCACTATTGGCCCTCGATTCCTCATTAATCTCTTTCCAGTTTAACGACAGAAAATCAGCTTATAAATCTATATTAAATGCAAAGAGCAAAAAAAAAAAGCAATCGACCATTCAAGGGGTGTCACAGTGGTAGAATTGCTGCCTTACAGCGACAGAGACCCAGGTTTGATCCTACCTATGGATGCTGTCTGTACGGAATTTGTATTTTCTCTCTGTGACTGAGTTTACTCTGCCATTCAATCTGAGCTGATCTATCATTCCTTCTCAACCTCTTTCTCCTGCCTTTTCCCCATAACCCTTGACACCCTCACCAATCAAGTTGAACGGGTGATCGATGGATGGCCGACCGGAATCGGTGGGCTGAAGGGTATGTTTCCTCACTGTATCTCTAAATTCTAAAGTCTGCAGTCTAAAGTTGACAGTTCGTTTGGTGAATTATGTTTTTGGCCTGAGTTACTACAGTGATTCCACCAAAACCCTAATCACTGTGAAGTGACGTATGTCTGTGAGCGATGTCGACAAAGGCAAATAAAGTACAGAAGCTGGAGAGAGTGAGAGGCAGTGTTTCAGGTCAATGCTCCTTCTTTAGAAAGTGGTTTTGACAGGAGATCGTTGACAGGAGAAGCTATCTCTGCTTCTCTCTCCATGGATGCTGCCTGACCTGCTGTGTGTCTAACAGCGTATGACCTCAGTCAAAAACAATCACTGTCAGCTGAATTAAATTTCAAACCCAAAATAGATTTTCTAACTTAAATGCAATTTGTTATCAGTTGTATGTAAGACTGACCACATAGCAAATCATTTAATAATCATCACTTGATGCACAAATTGGCCATGAACTTAATCTGGATGCTGTCTTTTATTTTTTATTTTTTAAACCACTTCTTGGTGTGAAGAAGGAAAGTGGGAATGTAATCATAAAACGTATCAAGATGTTTCCACGAGTGGGAGAGTCTAGGACCAGAGGGCATAGCCTCAGAATAAAAGGACGTACCTCTAGAAAGGAGACGAGGAGGAATTTCTTTAGTGAATCAGTGGAATGTATTGCCACAAATGGCTGTGGAAGCCAAGTCATTTTAAGGCAGAGTTGGACGGATTTTTTATTAGTACAGGTGTCAAGGGTTACAGGGAGAAAGCAAGAGAATGGGGTTGAGAGGGAGAGATAGATCAGCCATGATTGAATGACGGAGTAAATGCGATGGGCAGAATGACCTAATTCTGCTCCCATGAATTATGAATTGAAACAGGCAATGAACATAAAATTAGTATGTAGATTGCTTTTTTTGCATGGGATCACATGGAATGTCCATTTGGAACAAGTGAGGCTCTACTGGTGTTTATGCTACATGAGAGCCTTCCTTCATGGATCATAGAACATAGAACAACACAGGAACAGGCCGTTCGGCCCGCAGGGTCTGTGCTGAACATGATGCCAAGTTAAACTGATCTCCTCTGACTGCATGTGACCTAACTCACTCCATTCTCCACATAGCCACGTGCATGTCTAAAAGCATCTTAATTGCCATTATTGTATCTGCCTCCACCACAACTTTTGGCAGCGCATTCCAGACTCCCATCATCCTCTGTGTAAAAATCACTGGCTATACCCGCATATCTACATTAAACTTTGTTCTTCTCACCCTAAAATGATGCCCTCTAGTTGACATTTCCACCCTGGAAAAAAGGTTCTGACTGTCCTATACCTCCCATCATTTTATATATACACTTCTATCAGGTCTCCCCTTAACCTCCAGCTATCGAGTGAAAACAATTCAGATCCGTTCAACATCTCCTTGCAGCTAATACCCGCTAATCCAGGCATCGTTTTGATAAAATCTCTGGAGAAAATGGATAGGTGCCATTTTGGGTCAGGACCCTCTTGAGAATTTTGAAGAAAGGTCCCGACCCAAGATGTCCATTTACTCCAGAGATGCTGCCTGCATTTTGTGTCTCTGTTTGGTAAAAATCAGTATCTGCAGCTCTCTTTTTATTATATAATTCTGGTAAACCTCTACTGCACCCTCTCCGAAGCCTCCGCATCCTTCCTTCAATGGGGCAAGCCGAACTGCATGCAATATTTCAAATGTGGCCTCACCAACATCCTATAGAGTTGCATCATGACTTCCTGACTTCCTGACCAATGAAGGCAAGCATACCGTATGCCTTATTTTCCACTCTTTACTCTGGCACTGTGATGCAACACAGTGGTGCAGCGGTAGAGTTGCTGCCTTACAGTGTCAGGGACCCAGGTTCGATCCTGACCATGAGTGCTGTCCGTGTGGAGTTTGCACTATCTCCATGTGATGCGTGGGCTTTCTCTGGGTGCTCCGGTTTCCCAAAGAGGTGCAGGTTGTAAGTTAATTGGCCTCTGTAAATTGTCCGTAGTGCGTGGGATTGAACTACTGTACGGATGATCACTGATTGTCATGGATTTAGTGGGCTGAAGGGCCTGTTTCAATGTTGTAGTCAACAAAACTAAGCTGAACTAAATAAAATTAAACCATGCTAAACTGAACTGAACTGAACTAAACTAAATTAAACAAAACTAAAATGAACAAAATTAAACTAAACAAAACCACTCTATCTGCTTACAATGCCACTTTCAAGAAGCTCAGTTTCAAGTAAGAGTAACTAATCACCCATTCTTCAAGTGGAATAAATGCCAATCTTACCTGCGATATTCATATTCCATGAGTGAATGCCAAAAATATGACCAGGGAGATTTGTGACAGAGCGATGGTGTTATGCAGGGATGTGACTCGTCTCACTACCTTGACAACTGCTGATCAGAAACTAGTAATTACAAATCACCTCTATCCACAGGAGTGTAACCTGTGATAAAAATCACAAACACAAGGAAGTATAACAACCACATGTACCAGTCCTGTAACCAGGGAAACAATGAAGACTCTATAATCACTGCTTATTGATTTGCCGTTTACTTCACTCCACAAAAAGAGACAATAGTGATTTCGAGGGAGTTCTGCTCTGATTATTATCGACAATAACTCCAGGCACCCAAGAGTAGAGGCCCTTGTGAGGGTGTTTCGTCTTTACTTAGACCTCTGTGATTTCCTGATTAAAGCATCACTTTGTGGATGGGGGTGGAGAGCTGAAAACCCAGCCTGGCCAATGTCAATGAGCACATTGCACACATTGTCCATCAACAAGGAACCCTTCCCTGTCACGGAATATAGAGCAGTACAGCACGGGAACAGGCCCTTCTGCCCACAACTTCTGTGCCGGACATGATACCATGATAAACCGATCTGCGCTGCCTGAACCTAATCTACATCCCTCTATTCGAACTTTCGGATGTTTATGGACATCATCTTGCACTAAAAGTTATTTCCTTTATCCTGATTCTGTACACTGTGGATGGCTCGATTGTAATCATAAACAGTCTTTCCACTGACTGGTTAGCACGCAAGAAAAATGTTCTCTGTACCTTGGTTCACGTGAAATAAACTAAACTAAACTATTCCCCATATATCCATGTGCCTATCTAAAAGCCTCATAGATGCCACTATCCTAGCAGTGTCCACTACCACCCCTGGAAGGGCATTCCAGACACTCACCACTTTCGGTGTGAAAGACTTCCCCACACACTCCTTTAAATTTTGCCCCTCTCACCTTAAATCTATGGGCGGCATGGTGGCGCAGTGGTAGAGATGCTGCCATACAGAGCCAGAGACCCGGGTTTCGATCCTGACTACGGATGCTCTCTGTACAGAGTTTGCACGTTCTCCCTGTGTTCTCTGGGATCTCCGGTTTCATCCCACACTCCTAAGACGTACAGGTTGTAGGTTAAATGGCTTGGTAAATTGTCCCCCATGCGTATAGGATAGTGTTAGTTTGTGTGGATCACAGGTCGGCGCGGACCCGGTGGGCTGAATGGTCAGTTTCAACGCTGTATCTCGAAGCTATACTAAACTAAACACTTGTTATACAGAGGGAGGTGTATACGTACACAGGGAGGTTAATCCAGACAATAAATTTATTGGGAGGCAGGAGAAATTATATACAAATTCTGTTTTAGTGAGATAAAGCCTGCGGGGAATCAGATACATTTATATAGGGTCATTGTAAAGATACATGTATATCAACATCCTTTACGTGTTTTCCCACTGTGCAGCATTCCTATCGCTATAGATGTTTCGTAAACAAATCAACATGCTGTTGACTTTGTGCGAAGCGTACAAGAAATAATACTGAAAGATCATACAATGTCAAGATTGGATTACATTAAATTTTATAGAGCTCTCAGTACTAGTGCACGACATTTGTTTAAAATATTCTTGGTGTTTATTCTTCACAGCAGGCTTTCTTCTTCCCTTCATCTCTAACATCTGCCTTTTCCTTAAAGATAAGGGGCTGCACAGTGGCACAGCGGTGCAGTTGCTGCCTTACAGTGGCAGTCCCAGGTTCGATCCTGACTGTGGGTGCTGTCTGCATGGAGTTTGTACATTCTCCCTATAACTGCCTGGGTTTTCTCTGGGTGCTACGGTTTCCTCCCACTCTCCAAAGACGTACAGGTTTGTAGGTTGATTGGCTTTGGTAAGTTATAAAAATTGTCCCTCTTGTGTGTAGGTTAGTGTAAGGGATGATCGCTGGTCGGCGTGGACTTGGTGGGCTGAAGGGCCTGTTTTTACGCTGTATCTCTAAAGTCAAAAGACTTAGTGATCTCGCTGCATTATGTGGAGTAATCATGTGGAGTAATACTGGTTTGAAGAAGGGTCTTGACCCGAAACGTCACCTATCCCTGTTCTCCGGTGATGCTGGAGGCAGATATCTCCAGTCCACAGAGCTCGCCTTGATCCTGGTTTTGTCATCTGTAGACATGTTGTGCCGTGATCACAATAACGGGCCTGTGAGATGACAAGGGGCACGGCTGTTTGTCGAGCTCGTGGTTCAGCACTCCACTGCTCAATGACAGCTTACTCTGAAACTCTTTCACCTACTCCTCTTTCCACGGTTCATTGGACAAGTTCACATCCGAGGTCACATATCAAGAACATATCTTTAATTACATTAATGGCACACCACAGCTCCTGGACCGTGACGCTGGCAATCGGAGAGGTAAAATGTGAACTCATTGACAAGCTTTGAAGCTTTGGGCGGCACAGTGGCGCAGTAGTGGAGTTGTTGCCTTACAGCGCCAAAGACCCAGGTTCAATCCTGACTATGGGTGCTGTTTGCATGAAGTTTGTACTCTCTCCCTGTAACTGCGTGGGATTCCTCGAGGTACTCCAGTTTCCTTCTACTTTCCAAAGACCTGCAAGTTTATAGGGTTAATTGGCTTCTGAAAATTGTCCTTAGTGTGTAGGATAGAACGAGTGTATGGGTGATCACTGGTCGGTGTGGACTCAGTGGACCGAATGGCCTATTTCCACGCTGTATCACTAAACTAAACTAAACTAAACTAAACTAAGCTAAACTAAGTTCATTAACACATCGATAAATTTGCACAAATTGGCATGTGATGAACGGTCTCTGCAGGTTTGTGGGGTAATTGGCTTCTGTTAAAATTGTAAATTGTCCCTAGCTTGTAGGATAGTGCTGGCATGCAGGTGATTGCTGGTAAGCATGGACTCAGTGGGCCGAATGGGCTGTTTCTATGCTGTATGTCTAAAGTCTTACGTCACAGATCAAAAACGTATCTTTAATTACAATAATGGCACACAACAGCTCCTGACCCGTGAAATTAGCAATCAGAAAGATAAAATGTTAACTCACTGATAAGCTTTGAAGTCTTGTTTCTGTCCCTCAGCATGTGAGGTTTAGTTTAGTTTAGTTTAGAGATACAGTGCAGAAACTGGCCCTTCGACCAACTGTGTCCGCGCTGACCAGCGATCACCCCCAACACTAACACTATCCTACACACTAGGGACAATTTGCAATGCTTACCAAAGCCTGTTAACCTACAAAACTCTAAGCCTTTGGAGTGAGGGCTGAAACTGGAGCAACCGGAGAAAACCCACGCCGTCAAGGGGAGAACGTGCAAACTCCGTACAGACAGCACCTGTAGTCAGGATCAAACCTGGGTGTCTGGCGCTGGAAGGCAGCAACTCTACTGCTGTGCCACAGCGCTGCCTAAACCCATGATTTGCAGTTATTTTCATGTTGGTTCCATCAGGGCCAAAACAGATGTGGCAAGGTGGTGCAGCGGTAGAGTTGCTGCCCAACAGTGCCAGAGGCCTGGGTTCGATCCTGACTATGGGTACTGTCTGTACGGAGTTTGCACGTTCTCCCCGTGACCTACGCGGGTTTTCTCCCAGTGTGCTCCGATTTCCTCCCACACTGAAAGGATTATGTTGTGTACAGGGTGATCACTGGTCGGTGTGGACATGGAGGGCCAAAGGGCCTGTTTCCGCCCTGTATCTCAAAACCAAACAAAACAAATGCGCAACCCTCTCCAGGTTGCCTCTGGTATAAGGTACCTCCCGCGGTAAAAAGATGCGTCACCCACGTTCATTTGCTGGCCAATTGCCGCCGGGAGAATTGGACACACTATTGTGGAGAGCTCACTGTCCACATGAGCCTGCCATGTCTCAGCGGGCAGAACACACGCCTCTCTCGAGGCAGAAGGTTGCGAGTTCAAATCCCACTGCAGACTCGTGAGCACATAAAAAATCCAGCCTGTTGCTCTCAGTGTGACACTGCCTGTCTCACTGTTTCTTCGGACGTGACATTAAACCAATGCCTGCTGTGCTCTTTCAAGTGGATGAAAATGATCCCCGTGACTCTGTTTCGGAGACGGTTTTGCCATTGTTTTGTTTTGCAGTCATCGCAGATACAATAGCAGCGTGGGGGTATGGAATGCACTGCCAAAGGAGGTCACAGAGTCACACAGCACGGAAACAGGACCTTCAGCCCAGCTTGCCAATGCTGACCAAAATACTTCATCTACCCCAGTCACACCTGCCCCCATTTGGCCCATATCCCTCAAACCCTTTCCTTTCCATGTATCTGTCTTTTAAATGTTTAGTGTAGGAAAGAACTGCAGATGCTGGTTTCAATCGAAGATAGACACAAAATGCTGGAGTAACTAGCGGGACAGGCAGCATCCCTGGAGAGAAGAAATGGGTGACGTTTCGGGTCAAGACCCTTCTTCAGACTAAATGTTTAGTTTAGTTTGGTTTGGTTTAGAGATACAGCGTGAAACAGGCCCTTCGGTCAACCGAGTACCCGTCAACCGAGTACCCGTCAACCAGTGATCACCCTTATACTCGTTCTATCGTACACATCTAAGGACATTTTTTAGAAGCCAATTAACCCTACAAACCTGCAGGTCTTTGGACTGTGGGAGGAAATCGGAGCACCTGGAGAAATCCCACTCGGTCACTGGGAGAAAATACAAAATCCGTACAGATAGCACCCGTAGTCAGGATTGAACCTGTGTCTGGTGCTGTAAACCAGCAATTCTACCTTTGAGTCACTGTGCCGCCCTTAATACTTGTCTATGCTGATCAAGATGCCCCATCCTCACAATCCCAGCTGGGATTGTGGGCCCTTAGGTCCACAATGTCTGTATCGAGCATGATGCCAAGGCCATCTCTCATTTACCTGTGCATAATCCATATGCCCTTACAAATAATTCTTAAATACCACTATCGTATCTGCCTCCACCACCAACCCTGGCAGCACCTTTCAGGCACTCACCACCCTTTGTGTAAAAAAGTTGCTCCGCACATCTCCTTTAAACTTTGCCCCTCTCACCTTAAAGCTATGCCCTCTAGTAGTTAATGCTTCCACCCTTGGTAAAAGATTCTAACTGTCTACCCTATCTATGCCTCCCATACTTTCATATACTTCTATCAGGTTTTCCTACAACCTTTGGTGTTCCAGAGAAGACAGTCCAAGTCTGTGCAACTTCTCCCTGTAGCTAATACCTAATCCAGCATCAGCACAGACATAGTGGGCTGAAGGGCCTGTTTCCATGATGCACTCTATGACTCTCACAATGAGGGGCTACACATCCCCTCATGCCTACACTCTGATTCATGACAATCATAATTAGAGAGCCCACAATAATAATAATAATAACACGACAATCGGGTGGCACGGTGGTGTAGTGGTACAGTTGTTGCCTTACAGAGCTTACAGCGTTTGCAGCGCCGGAGACCCGGGTTCGATCCTGACTGCAGGTGATATCTGTACGGAGTTTGTACGTTCTCCCCGTGAACGCGTGGGTTTTCTCCGAGCTGTTCAGTTTCCTCCCACACTCCAAAGACATATAAGTTTGTACGTTAATTGGCTTGGTTTAAGTGCAAATTGTCCCTAGTGTGTGTAGGGTAGTGTTAATGTGCGGGGATCGCTGGTCGGTGCGGTCTCGGTGGGCCCAAGGGCCTGTTTCCGCGCTGTGTCTAAACTAAACAAAAAAAAACATTGCATCTCAACTCCACTACAGAACTCAGATTTCGGTTTAGAATTAAGTTAATTATTGTCAGGTGTGCTGAGGAACAGTGAAACGCTTTATTTTACATACTGCCAATATAATCAAAGACTTGTCCCACACTGACCATTCATCCGTCTCCACGCTCCCGTCCAGCTGTAGATACAGAAGCTTGCTAATCGTACCACCACCAGCCTCAGGAACATATTCTTCCCCTCTGCTTTCAGGCTTCTGAACAGTACTTCCATAAACTTGGGGACTGTTCCATCTGCCTCTACCCCATTGTGGACATTGGATTTTGTCACTGGAACTGATGTGCTACAAAGTAGAGAGTGCAGAGGATACAGAGGATATAAAGCCTCGGTTATCAGGCTTCTGAATGGTCCTTCCATGAGCTAGGGTACTGTCCAATTCACCTCCATCCCATTAGAGACTTTGGACTGTCCACAGAACTGGTGTGCTACAATGCTGAGAACTATATCCTGCATTTTGTATCTTCCCCTTTGCTATATTGTAAGTGAGTTTGACTTGATTGTATTTATATGTTATGCTTGATCTGTTTGGATAGCATGCAAAACAAAGCTTTTCACTATACATCAGTACATGTGACAATAATTAAGCTAAATCTAAACTGAAACCTCTCCAATCAAATCAGATAGTATAGATAAATGCAATCAAGCCAAACTCAAGTATAAGTACAAGTCTGAAGATGGGTCCTAATGCGAAACGTCATCCCCCGAGATGATGCCTGACCTGCTGAGTTACTCCAGCACTTTGTGTCCTTCAAATTACAAGTACAATAGGTAGAGCAAAGGGAAAGATACAGAATACAGAATATAGTTCTCAGCATTGTAGTGCACTGAAGATAGACACAAAGTGCTGGAGTAACGCAGCGGGTGGGTCAGGCAGCATCTCTGAAGAAAAGGAACAAATGATGTTTCGGGTCGGAACGCTTCTTCAGACCTTCTGAAGAAGGGTTCCAACCTGAAACATCACCTATTCCTTTTCTCTGGAGATGCTGCCTGACCCTCTGAGTTACTCCAGCACTTTGTGTCTATCTTCAGTATAAACCAGCATCTGCAGTTCCTTCCTACATATTGTGGTGCACCAGTTCTATAGACAAAGTCCAATGTCCACAATGGGGTAGAGGTGAATCGGACAGTACCCTAGGTTATGAAAGGACTGTTCAGAAGCTCGATAACAGAGGGGACAAAGCTATTCCTGAGTCTGGTGATGCGTGTTTTCAAGTTAATTGTCCATCATGGGAACCAGATAGATTTATCATCTCCCAGAGCTCCTGATAAATGTTTCAATTACCTCAAATAAATAAAGACAATTTTAAGAATTTGTTATCCAGAAAGTTAATGCATGATTGAGCACTTTCCCCCAATATATTAAGAAAGACTGTTGGAACAGAAATAAAGAAACATGTATTTTTACTCGTTGGTAAGTCTAGGACTAGTTTAAAGATTGCAAACCAGGCTTTACGTGAGTGTCGTTAATATTTCTGTGCAGAGAGCGGAGGTGGGAGCTTGAAATTCTCTAATGCAAAAGACAGTTAATGTAGGTCGATTGTTAATTTTAAACTTATAATTGATAGATTGCAGTTAGCAAGGGACTTGGGATAAAAGGCAGGATGTAATTGGTCACAGATCAGCCAAGAACAGGCTCGAAGGGCTAAATCATCCACCCGTCCTATGAACGCAGGCGAGGAAAATGGAACTCCCAAAGTTGCGCCCGATCTTCTCACTGTCAACAATGTCACCAGTGAAACAGGTTGCAAAACATAAAGATCAACGAGTGGGGAATTTATGAAACTGCTGGAACTGCCATGTAAATCACTGTTAAGGGAAATATGTTCATGTTATAGGAGCAGAATTAGGCCATTCAGCCCATCCAGCCTACTCCGCTATTCAATCATGGCTGATCTATCTTTCCCTCTCAACCCCATTCTCCTGCCTTCGCCCCATAACTCCTGACACCTGCACTAATAATGAATTCCACCGAATCACCAGTCATTCCTTCTTCTCCCCACTCCCGCGAGGCAGAAGATGCAGAAGCTTGAAAGCCTGCACCACCAGACTTAGGAACTGCTTCTAAGGCCTACAGCGCTAGAGAACTGGGTTCGAACCTGACCTCGGGCTCTGTCCATATGGTGTCTGCATGCCCTCCCTGTGGCCCTATGAATGGGAACATTTGGGCACAAAGGCACAGTCATAGACTCGTTCAACGTGGAAACAGGCCCTTCAGCCCAACTTGCCCACATCAACCAACATATCCCATGTACACTAGGCCCACTTGCCTGCGTTTGGCCCATATCCCTCCAAACCTATCCTATCCATGTACCTATCTAAATGTTTTTTAAATGTTGCAATGGTAAAATTGCATCATGCTACTTGATTTGATGGTGTTAGAAGACATTGTATTTTGCACATGGCCCAGATTGGCTTGAGGGTCAAGTAGCTAATAGTTCAATTTTTCCACCTGACAACTTGCACATAGAACATTGAACAATACCGCATAGGAACACGTGGCTCTGGCGCTGAGACACCAGCTCTACCACTGCTCCATATTCTCCCTGTGATCGTGTGGGTTTCATCTAGGTGCTCTGGTTTCCTTCCACATTCCAAAGACATGCGTGTTTGTGCGTTAATTGGTCTCTGTAAATTTCCCCCTGGTGTGTAGGGAGTGGATGAGAAAGTGGGATAACATAGAACCAGTGTTTAGTTTAGTTTAGTTTAAGTTATTGCCAGGTGTACCAAGGTACAGTGAAAAGCTTTTGTTGCGTGCTAACCAGTCAGTAGAAAGACAATACATGATTACAATCGTGCCATTCGCAGTGTACAGATACATGATAAAGGGAATAATGTGAATAACATTTAGTGCAAGATAAAACCAATAAAATCTGATCAAAAATAGTCCGAGGGTCTCCAATGAGGTAGATAGTAGTTCAGGACTGCACTCTAGTTGTTGAGAGGATGGTTCAGTTGCCAGATAACAGCGAAGAAACGGCTCCTGAATCTGGAGGTGCTTTTTCATGCTTCTGTACCTTTTGCCCGATGAGAGAGGGGAGATGGGGGAGTGACCAGGGTGAAGGGGTGATTGATGGTCAGCGAGGACTCAGTGGATCGAAGGACCTGTTTCCATTCTGAATTTCTAAACTAAACTAAACTATATTGAGGGCCTGACTTGCTTATTGAAGATGGAGATTCTTCTGAGCCTTTGTGGATGGTATTAAAGAATGATACAGTGTGGAAACAGGCTCTTCGGCTCAACTTGCCCACACCGGCCAATAATGTCCTAACTACACACTAGTCCCATTTGCCTGCACTTGGCCCATATCCCTCCAGACCTGTCCTATCAATGTACCTGTCTAACTGTTTCTTAAACAATAGGATAGTCCCTGCCTCAACTACCTTCTCTTGCAGCTTGTTCCATACATTCACCAACCATGGTGTGAAAAAGTTACCCTTGTCATCGTTAAATTTTAGTTTAGTTTAGGCAACAGTTGGTTAATGCCTCTGTTAATCAATAGTTGGACATGACATAGATTGATCACGTACAACTATGTTCTGCCCTGCTTTTATTGCAAGAAGTTGTTGCTGTTTCTAATTTCACCATGTTGCAATTGACTGAGTGTAGTGTATAGTGCAGTAGAGGTTTCTTTAGACTCTACAAATTGATAGGTCTGTTGTATTTGACATGGATGGGTTCCCCTGTTACGGGATGAACCAATAATCTGGTTGTTTCAGGATGGTGATACATGGTTAAAACCCATGTCGAGTATCACAGGGAACCATGGTTAAGTAGGCCAATCGGCACTACCAATTAACAGACGCTGAGTCTTGTTGTATTTTTCGTAATACCCGACTGATGATGCAGAAAAGGAGGGAATGCATAGATAAACAATTGCCCCCTCAATGCAGTGAAAAGCACCTGTCCTTGCTGTCCCAGGGTCTGGTTCCCAAGAAACACAGTTTGGTAACTGGTGATTAAGTCCTATGTTATTGAATTTGCGTGACCTGATGTCTGTCACTGAATTTTGGGTTACCTGGTAGGTAAGTAGCTGATATTCAAATATTTCTCTGGATACACCATTACCAAATTGTATTAGTCAGATTGTCACTCTGTAGTCTAACATGCTGGTGATTTATCCCAGAGCAGTATGACTTTAGGCCATAGAACGCACCCCACATTTTCAGGTAGTTTATGCCCAGTGTCTGTGATAATGATGCCTCCTGTGCCTTTCATCTACCTCCACAGATGGAGATGGAAATTGGTAGTACCCCAACCAAGCGCACTGGCATCAGTTTGTAGCACCACTAAGGGTTTGCTGATAACGATAGGGTTGGAACAATGCCGAATGTTATCCCTCCACCATTTTAATTCCATAAGCTTTGATTGGTGGCTTATTGGTCTGTCGAAATGACCAGTATTAACTTTGAGTGTTTGTATTTTTGCCCTTTGTAGATTTTTGGTAATACAAAGGTCCAAATTGTGTGGCTGGAAAGGCAGACACTATATGCCAATTACCCTTGCTACCAATCTGATACACGGTTCACTGATGTCAGTGGGGTTGTTGCAGGCCTCAGTTAAGACTGTAGCCTTGTCCTTTGGTAAAGTCACCGACATGTGAGCTGTCAATAGTGAACCCCAAATAATCCATTATGTTGGTAGGCGTTAGTTTAGATTTAACTGGATGAATGATAACCCAAGTTTTCACCCAATTGTATGGTGGCTGTTACAGCTAGTTAGGCCAACTCCAAAGTTATGCCCACAATTAGTATGATCAAATGATTATGTATTTGGTAGAGCTCTATACTGCCAGAGCTGCCCCATCCAGTTGAATTTTTTAAAATAACGTTTGTGATCAGTCCGTGTAGGCACTGAATAGTAAGCATCTTTTAGGTCGATGCTAGCCATGGAGTAGCCTTTGGAAATCAGTCCTTTAGCAGTTACCAGTTCCCATTTTGTACTGAATATATAGTACAATGTATTCAATTTGGTCAATTCGATGATGATGCGACTGTCACCACCTATTTTGTTTTTGGTAAAGATATAAGACACAAATTCCAGCCAATCGTGTTGGGTTTACCCATCACCCCTTTTGCACAATTCAATGGTATATCCCTGGATACTGCTTAGGATATAAGTGTCTGTAGTTGATATACACCATGTATCCAAAAGAGTGTAATCTCCCACCAATGTGTGTATTATCCATGCTTCCTATAATTTGTAAGGGACCAGACCCACCTAACGCCATTGTTACCAGTGGAAGTTTGCTTCTTCTGTGTGGTCTTCATGGAGGTTGAGGCGCCGGTGTCTGGGTTTGTTTTTGGGTTGGGGGTTTGCACATCTTCCAGGAAGGCCGGTCTGGGCTATGGTCTAAAAGACCGCTGTCCTGTTTGCCCGGCCTTTGAGCTTTCACCAGCTTCTCTTGTTCTGCTGGTGGGTGTATAAGGGTGCTGTCTTTGGCTGTAGGAGATCCTTAATGTTGTCGCCTTTATGAGCCCCAGGGCTTTCCTAAGTCCTGCTCTGACATGTTTCCAGATGCTATTTCCACGACTGGAACATTCAGGGATACGCAGTTTCCTGGTCCCAAATATTTTTGCAGTGGTGTCCATCGTGGTCTTGCTGTATGTATTTGGACACCATGACCAGTAGATTTAGCCTTCCTACACCCCCTGCACACTTGTAGTTTTGTTCGTCAAAACCCCTCTTCAGGGTCAGCCCAGAATTGACCCCCCAGTACTCCCCTCTGACAAGGGAGATGCACTGTGCAGCCCTACGTAAGGTGCTGCTGTGGGTGTTTTTTATATCCCCACGGTGACTAGACTCCATCTCCCAGAGTCTGTCATGTTGGAGCTCTGCTCCATAAGCCGCTCCAACCGGCTCCAGCGCTCACAGTCGCTGGCCGCTCGCGGCTGCTCAAAGTCGGACTCATCAGTCAACGACTCTTTTGGTTTTCTTCTTGCCTTCCCGCCCAGACGCAGTGTTTAATCTGGCCGGTGCGGGGGCGAAGTCGGGTAACTCCGCGGTCTTCCCCCGCCAGCTTTGTCGCAGCTCTGGTTGACTTCTTTGCCTTGTGCATGTTTCCCCACCTGTAGAACAGTATGGGAACAATAAAGACCGCAGTATCACTTACCTGCAGGTCCAGGCTTAAAATTTGCCGTTATGGGGGAAAGTCCTTCCACCCCTCCTCCTGCCGTTTTGACTTGTCAAAGCCAACGGCTCCATTCTGTATAGTCTCCCGCCCAGCCATGGTGTTTAATCTGGCCGGTGCGGGAGCGAAGTCGGGCACAGCTGTTCCCTTACGGGTGATTCCTGTGCCGCCTGCTGTTGTTTGCACAGCTCTCCATGTTTCCCCACCTGTGAAACAGTATGGGGAGAATAAAGACCGCAGTTTCACTTACCTGCAGGTCCAGGGTTTAAATAGTCGCTACGGGGGAACGTCGTTCCACCCCGCCTCCTGCCGTTTCGACTTGTTAAAGTCGACGGCCCCATCTGAATAGTCTCCCGCCCGGCCGTGGTGTTCTGGCCGGGGCGGGACCAAAAGTCGGCACAGCTGATCCCACTTACGGGGCTTGTGCCTTCAGCTGCTGCTGGCTCCCGCAACTTCGCGGTCCTCCCCAGCCAGCTTCACTCGCAGCACTTGTGCACACTATTTTGTCCAGCTTCCCCCCCTGTGTAAAAACAGCGCGGGGACAAAAAACTACCGCAGAGTAAGTCACTTACCTGCAGGTCGCGGTTTCAAACTTACCGCTGTGGGGGAATGCTCCACCCCGCCTGTCGTTTCGCAAGCGTGAAAGCGATATGACACGCATGCGTCCTGGCGGGGTTCTTCACGTAGTCACTCACGTGACTCCGAAGTAAAATAGAGCATTCGTTGTGAGTCATTGACTCTTCTTCCTGTACAATTCACCCAGTGCTGCAGTGGAGTTTGGAAGTGCTCTGTAAAATTAATTTACCCAACAGAACATATCATCTGTAAAACACAAAGTGCTGGACTAACTCATACTCGTAAATCTCCGCAGCACCCAAAACATCTTAACAACATCTGTCCGTGTTCTCCAGGGATGTCGCCTGGCCTTGCTGAGTTACTCCAGCACTTTTTGTCCTTTTGAGCTATACAGCTTTATATAAGTTTCCCAATTGCATGCACCCTCCTTTATCACTTCATAATATGACCGTCCAAATGGCACACCCATTCTAAGCTGGAAAGAGTGAAGAGACGATTTACGAGGATATTGCCAGGACTTGAGGGCCTGAGCTATAGGGAGAGGTTGAGCTTGCTAGGACTTTATGCCTTGGAGTACAGGAGGATGAGGAGTGATCTTACAGAGGTGTATAAAATCTGAGAACAAATAGTTTGGGTAGGCGCACAGAGTCTATTACCCAGAGTAGGGGAATTAAGGACCAGAGGACACAGGTGAGGGGGGATGATTTAACAGGAACCTGAGGGGTAACCTTTTTGACACAAAGGGTGGTGGTATATGGAATGAGCTACCAGAGGAGGTAGTTGAGGCAGGTACTATCGCAACATTTAAGAAACATTTAGACAGGTACATGGATAGGATTTCAGAGGGATTTCTTCAGAGGGATATGGATCAAACAAAGGCAAGTGGATGAATGAGGTATGTTGGTCGGCATGAGTAAGTTTGGCCGAAGGCCCTGTTTCATGCTGTATGTCTCTATCACTCTCTGTATAAGATCATGAGGGGAATAGATGGGGTAAATGCACAGTCTTTTATCCACAGGAGGGGAATCAAGAACCAGGGGACATAAGTATAAGGTGAGAAGTGAAAGATTTAATAGGGGCAACGTGAGGAGCAACTTTATCACACAAAGGGTGGCGCATATACAGAATGAGCTGTCAGAGGAGGTAGTTGAGGCAGGCATATAAAGGAGGCAGGTATATAAAGGGGCAGCACAGGGGCACAGCGGTAGAGTTGCTGCATCACAGTGCCAGAGACCCCGGTTTGATTCCAACTATGGATGCTGTCTTTATGGAGTTTGCACGTTCTCACTGTGTCCGTGTGTGGTTTCTCCGGGTGCTCCGGTTTCTTCCCACATTCCAAAGACGTACAGTTTTGTAGGTTAATTGGTTTCTGTAAAATGTCCCTAGCCTATAGAATAGTGTTAATGGGCGGGTGATCGCTGGTTGTTGTGGACTCAGTGAGCCGAAAGCCCTGTTTCCACACAGTATCTCTAATCTGAAGAGACGGTTAGTGTAAACGACAGCGCTGGGCTAAAGTCACATACAGTTCAGTGCAGATAAGGACAGCAGATGTTTCCCTGAAGGGAATTCATGAATCGTACAGCAATTCATAAAGATGTCATTGTTCTGTTTTAGTAGATATAATAATTAAACACTCTTGACTTGACTTCAATTTGTTAGTATCATGGTAATCAATATTAGTTTTTATTCTAAATTTCCAAATAAGTTTAGTTACTTAAATTCAAAATGAGCACCTTAATTTGGATTTGTACTTGCTTGTCTGAAGTCTAAAGTCTAAGAATTTAAAAGACATTTGAACAGATACATGGATAGGACATGTTTAGAGGGATATGAGCCAAAGGTGGGATTAATGTAGATGGGGCATCTTGGTCGGTGTGGGCAAGTTGGGTAAATTTGGGCCGAAATCATACACTCTATGACTATGAATCCAATATTGTGCAAAGGGATCACTATGGTAACCATTGAGCCTGCAATTCCCACAGTATAGAAAGTGCTATCCATAAAACCGATTACAAATTTTTGCCAGCAATTTGTAACAATCATTCCGCGTGGAACACATCACGCGGCACACATTAATCTGGAGCTTCAATTCTTGCTTCTCTAGAAGAGTGTCTACATATTCCTACATGTCAAACAAATGCTCCAGTCTATAGGGTGATTTCACGAAAGGTCACTGGAGCGTAAATCCCCACGCACGTGACCGAAAATTTTAACTGAGGGACAAGCGTCACTTCCGGTACATGTTAGTGGATGGGAAAACACGCACTTTCACACCCGTTAACAACATCGAAAACGGCCCGGTTTTGAGCTGCAATTAAGTGAGCCGGTTGGGGTGACCGTGAGGAACAGCTACCTAGATTTACAGTCCAAAAAAAAGATAGAAACTTAGGTAAATTCAAGAGTGAACTGAAGGTGTCAAAACAGCGGAAGTTGACAGCGGCCATTTTTCGTGGAGATTTAAAGATCCGAAATATCGGGAATTATCGCGTTTGCTCGCAGCATTTAATCAAAAGTGGCATTATTGACTTTGTTATCTTTATTCATTTGTTAGATGAAAAGTATTAACAGTTAGAAATCCGTCAGTTTCGCTGTTGTTGCCCCTTCAGTTCACTCTTGTATTTACCTTCGTTTTTCTTTCTCTTTGGAACTCTAAAGTAAGATAGCTGTGTCTCACGGTCACCCCGACTTGCACACTTATTTACAGCGCAAAAACTAACCATTTTAGCGGTTCCCTATTTTACTGACGGATTTCTAACTGTTAATACTTTTCATCTAACAAATGAATAAAGATAACAGTCAATAATGCCACTTTTGATTAAATGCTGCGAGCAAACGCGATAATTCCCGATATTTCGGATCTTTAAATCTCCACGAAAAATGGCCGCTGTCAACTTCCGCTGTTTTGACACCTTCAGTTCACTCTTGAATTTACCTAAGTTTCTATCTTTTTTTTGGACTGTAAATCTAGGTAGCTGTTCCTCACGGTCACCCCAACCGGCTCACTTAATTGCAGCTCAAAACCGGGCCGTTTTCGATGTTGTTAACGGGTGTGAAAGTGCGTGTTTTCCCATCCACTAACATGTACCGGAAGTGACGCTTGTCCCTCAGTTAAAATTTTCGGTCACGTGCGTGGGGATTTACGCTCCAGTGACCTTTCGTGAAATCACCCTATTAGCAGGCAATTAAAATCGCAAAACCTTGTCAGCTTCTGTTGATGTACCTACCATTTACGAAAATATTATGCAAGACCACAGCAGCATTTTTACCGCTCTTTGGAAGGAAGTGCGCTGACTTGCAAATGTAGAAACAAGATTGCATTTGATGTGTATCGCTTTAGAAAGGGTTATTTGAGGCTGCTTAGGTTTAGGATACTTATTTTAGTTTATTTACTCTCACGCGTACCGAGCTCTTGTTGCGTGCAATTCAGTCAGCCGAAAGATTTTAAATTATTACAAGCAAGCTATCCATAGTGGACAGATGCAGGATAAAGGGAATAATGTTCAGTGCAAGATAAAGTTCAATAAAGTCCAAGTAAACATAGTCCGAGGGTCTTAGATGAGGTAGATGGTAGATGAGGACCACTCT
Source organism: Amblyraja radiata (assembly GCF_010909765.2). Lineage (NCBI taxonomy): Eukaryota > Metazoa > Chordata > Chondrichthyes > Rajiformes > Rajidae > Amblyraja > Amblyraja radiata. Next base: position 43,814,482 of record NC_045966.1, read on the forward strand.
CCAGTTAGTGATAGGATGGTTCAGTTGCCTGATAACACTGGGAAGAAACAACCCCTAAATCTGGAGGTCTGTGTTTTCACACTTCTGTAACTATTGCCTAAACTAAACTAAAATTGTCACATGTACAGAGGTATAGTGACAATGCAACAAGACTACCCGAACAGGTTAGTTATACCAAAGATAGACCCACAAAGAGCTGGAGTAACTCAGCGGGTCAGGCAGCATCTCCGGAGAAAATGCATAGGTGACGTTTCAGGTGGGGATCCTTCTTCAGACAACTGTACCATGTTTGACAAAGGGTCCCGACCTGAAATGTCATAGATCCTGTTCTGCAAAGATGCTGCCTGATCCATTGAGTTGCTACACCACTTTGTGTCTTTTTTTAATTTTAAGTTTAGATATACAGTGGCAAAACAAGCTCTTTGGGTTCATGCCGACCATAAATCACACATACACTAGTTCTATGTTATCCCACTTTTGCATCCTACATACTTGTGATAATTTACAACAGCCAATTAACCTATAAACATGTGTTGCAAAGAACTGCAGATGCTGGTTTAAATCGAATGTAGACACAAACTGCTGGAGTAACTCAGCAGGATAGGCAGCATCTCTGGAGAGAAAGAAAGGGTGACGTTTTGGGTCGGGACCCTTCTTCAGACTCAACCTACAAACATGGATGTCTTTGGGATGTGAGGGGAATCGAGAGCAGCCAGAAGCAAGCAATGAGGTCGCAGGGAGAACGTACAAATTACGCACAGACAGCACCCGTGGTCAGGATTGAACCCGGGTCTCTGGTGCTGTGAGGCAGGAACTCTACTGCTAGATCAATCTGCCACCACAAATATAGAAACACTCAAGTCAAACTCAAGTACAATAAATAGAGCAAAGGCGATATAGACGGCACAAGCTTCAAGAGTTGGCTGATGTCATTGGAATAAGCAGTCATGTTATATGGAGCCACTGAGTCCTGGTTAGTTTGTCTAATATTTCACAAAAGAGAATCCAGATGCCAACACAATAATTCAATCACTGTGTGCCATCATAAATAGGTACGGCTTGATTTTTGTAGTTGTTTTTTACCTATAACAACTAAAACAACAAACCCAACAAGTGTCCTGACCTGAAACGTTACCTATCCATGTTCTCAAGAGATGCTGCCTGACCCGCTGAATTACTCCAGAACTTTGTCTATCTTTGGTATAAACCAGCATCTGCAGTTCCTCTTTATTACATACTGCTAAGAACTTATTCAAAACATCAGGGTTTTATTCATCAAAGCAAATAAAAAGAAAAACATTACCTTTGCTGAAAGTATATTTTACAAAAAATACCCAACTTTGTTAAAGTCAACTGAGAATATAGCTCTGAATTAATTAAACAAAACATTTGTGAATTGTTGTTTACTTTAGAAACAAATGCATAACTGAGCATTTGTTAATAATATAATATTGATTGATTGATTGATTGATTGAAAGAAATAGCATGGAAATAGACCCTTTTGCCAATGCCAACCATTGATCACCCGTCCACATTAGTTCTATGTTATCACACTTTCTCATCCACTCCCTGCACATCACAGGGAATATTTCACTGAAGGCAATTAACCTACAAACCCGCATGTCTTTGGAATGTGGGAGGCAGCTGGAGCACCCAGGGGAAACCCACGTGGTCACAGGGAGAACGTGCAAACTCCACACTGACAGCATCTGAGATCAGGATTGAACTCAGATCTTTGGCGCTGTTCGGCAGCAGCTCTACATTTGTATTGAGTCCCAACTGTGATCACAATGTTGGGATGAATCTGTTCGAATCGCTACTCTTCTTACAACATACAAACCGGGCATTCACCATATTCCCCTCATGATCATATACATCTCGATAAGATCACCCCTCGGCCTCCTTGCACTCCAATGAATAATGTTCCAGCCCATCCAACCTCTCCCTCTAGCTCAGGCCCTCGAGACCGGGCAGTATCTTTGCAAACCTTCTGTGCATCCTTGTCAGCTTAATATCATCGTTCCGATAATATGTTGACCAAACCTGAACACAATACTCCAAATGTGGCCTCACCAATGCCTTGTACAACTGTAACATGGCATTCTAACCTACATTCCCACACCCTGATAGTGGCGCAGTGGTAGAGTTGCTTCTGTACAGCACCGGATCCATGTTCGATCCTGACCTTAGGTACTGTCTGTACAGAGTTTGTACCTTCTGCCTGTGACCGCGTGGGTTTTCGCCGTGTGCTCCGGTTTCCTCCCACACTGCAAAGACGTACACGTTTGTAGGTTAATTGGTTTCTGTAAATTGTAAATTGTCCCTAGTGTGTAGGATAGTGCTGGTGTACAGGGTGATCGTTGGTTGGTGTGGACTCATTGGGCCAAAACGTCTGTTTCCACACTGTTTCTTTAAAGTCTAAAGAATGATGAAGTCCAATGTACTGAAAGCCTTCTTGACCACCCCATTGACCTATGATGCCACTTTCAGAGGTTTTAAGGAATGTTTTAAATGAAGTGTGGAGATGGCGGAGATGATAGGGAAGAAACACCAGAGCTCAGGGTTTTTGGTGCTGCAGGAATGCACAAGAGCCCAAGAGAACAGGAAATCAATAGGCCCCTCAGGCCCACGTTGCCATTCAATATTCTTGTGGCTGGTTTGCCTCAGGCATCAATCCCTCTTCGGAGTCAATTCCCCATAGCCCACACTTCTCCAACCTTTCAAAAGCACAGCAACCCGTTACTAGCTCCATTCATCTCATCTCCAATCTGTGGTAATACTTTACTTTACTTTAGAGATACATTGCAAAGGGAAAAAAGGCCCTTCTGCCCACCGAGTCTGTGCCGAGCAGCGATCACCCCGTTCACTAGCACTATCCTACGCAGTAGGGACAATTTATATTTTTTGCCAAAGCCAATTAACCTACACACCTGTATGTTTTTGAAGTGTGGGAGGAAACGGAGCACCCGGAGAACCCAGAGAAAACTCATGCGGTAACATACAAACTCCATACAGACAGCGCCCATAGTCAGGATTGAACCTGGATCTTGGTGCTGTAAGGCAGCAACTCTACTGCTGCGCCACTGTGCCACCCCATAATGATATGTGCGATGTATCTAATGTTCACAAATATCTGTGATAGTCACTCCCCTCCGTGGGAAAGTGCTCCGACATACTTCAGTGTCAAATAAGCACTCTATAACCGTGTAACCGTTGATTCCAGGAACTGCAAATGCTGGTTTGCAAAATAAGGCACAAAGTACTGGAGTAACTCAAAGGTCAGCAGCATCTTTGGAGAATGTGTACATGATGTTTTGGGTCAGGAACCTTCTTCAGACAATAGAGGGTGTAACTATCTTCCACTGTTTGAGGCACTCCCACTAATGGAATAGAGAGGTACAGCACGGGAACAGGCCCTTCGGCCCAACGATTCCTCACCAACTATTAACCAAATGTTTACACAAATCCAACATTAATCCCATTTTTTAAATTCTCCCCAGATTCCCATCAACTCTCTCCAGATTCCAACACCCACCTACACACTAGGAAGTTATAGTATATATTTTTTGTCTATATCTATATAACGTCTATATCTCTCGTTTCTCTTTCCCCTGACTCCCAGTCTGAAGAAGGGTCCCGACCCGAAGCGTCACCTATTCCTTTTCTCCTGAGATGTTGTCTGACCCGCTGAGTTACTCCAGCTTTTTGCGTCTATCTCAGGTTTATAGATTAATTGGCTTTGGTAAAAATTGTAAATTGTCCCTAGTCGGTAGGATAGTGCTAGTGTATGGGGTGATTGCTGGTCGGCACGCAATCGGTGGGCCGAAGGGCCTGTTTCCCCATCATATCTCCAAACTGAACGAAAGGGTCCTGACCAAAAACGTCACCTACCTTCCTTCCCTTGTTTGAATGGTCTATACCTTTTTGCACATTGAGAAGGAGAAAGCAGACAGGCTCTTAAATACGCACTTTATATTGATAATCTTGACAAGTAGCTCCCAGCTGAAAGTGAATTATGAAGCTTTAATATCAGCCTTAGATGACAAACTAGTGCTTTGAATCGTCATGCCCCAAACCAACTAACCTACATACAACCCAGTTCGGAAATCCCACCTCAGTCACAAATACAGGAGCGTTCATCTTGTTCTTATTAAGTCAAAGATGATGACAATAAATACTTATTTTATAGATTTTACAGTGCGGAAAAAGGCCCTTCAACCCACCAAGTCCCCACCGATCAGCAATCACCCTGTACACTAGCTTTATCTTACACACTAGGGACAATTTACAATTTTTACATGTTCATGTTCTCCAGAGATGCTGCCTGACTTGCTGAATTATTCCAGCACTTTGGTCTTTTTTTTAATAAACTAGCAACTGCAGTTCTTTTTAATTGCAAACAATCCAAGTTGTCTCATCTCTCCTTAGACTTTAGCCTCTAGAGATACAGCGTGGAAACAGGGCAGCCATCAAGTGACACCCCGTACACATGCACGATCCCACAAACTAGGGACAATTTACAATTTTTTTACCAAAGCCAATTGACCTACAAACCTGCACATCATTGTAGTGTGTGAGGAAACGGGAGCACCCGGATAAAATCTACGCAGTCACGGGGAGAACGTACAAACTCCATACAGACAGCACCCGTAGTCCAGATCAGACCTGGGTCTCTGGTGTTATAAGGCAGCATCTCTAACACCGTGGCACCATGCCACCCCTTCGGAGAAGGAATACGCAGGAATTGATTAGAAGGTTTTCAGATGCACTTCAAACGTTACTCACGATTCAGAACAAGGGGAAAAATCTGCTCCACAGGGATTGGGACATCCTTTCTAAAAGGCTTACTGAGAGAAAAATAATGCAGTTGGCTTTCAACTTCCACATAGTGCTGGTAAAAAAACGATAGCAGCCTGATCTTCCAATTAGCAAGAAAGGGCACCAGGGATCAAAGTGTCAGAGGTCGCCTTTGTGGTTTTGAAGGTCTTTTTTTTTGTTTAAAACCCAACGGCATCAAAATGGAATTGATCGGATAGATGCACAGAGCCTCTTACCCAGAGTAGGGGAATCGAGAACCAGAGGAGATAGGTTTAGGTGGAGGAGGTTGGTGGAGGGGAAAGATTTAATAGGAATCTGAGGGGCAACTTTTTCACCCAGAGGATGGTGGGTATCTGGAACGACCCCCAGAGGAGGTAGTTGAGACAGGTACTTTAACAATCTTTAGGAGACATTTGGGCAGGTACACAGTTAGAATAGGCTTAAAGGGATATAGGCCAATTGCAGGCAGGTGGGACTAGTGTAGATGGGGCATCTTGGTCGGCATGAGTTGAGTTTATTTATTGACACATGTACCAGGGTGCAGCAAAAAGCTTTTGTTGCACGCTGACCAGTCAGCAGAAAGACAATACATGATTACAATCGAACAAAGGTTCTAATCTGAAACATCTCAATTGGTAAATGCCGTAACTCAGGAAAAGAAAAAGAGTTTATAAATTTCTCATTCTTGAATAAATTGATTCTTATAGTCATAGAGTCATAGTTATACAGTTTGGAAACAGGCCCTTCGGCCCAACTCGCCCACTCCGACCAACAGTGTCCCAGCTAGCCCAGTCCCACTTGCCTGCGCTTCGTCCGTAACCCTCCAAACCTGTCCTATCCATGTAGCTGATCCAACTGTTTCTTAAACGATGGAATAGTCCCAGCCTCAACTACCTCCTCTGGCAGTTTGTTCCATACACCCATCACCCTCTGTGTGAAAAAGTTACCCCTCGGATTCCTATTAAATCTTTTCCCCTTCACCTTGAACCTATGTCCTCTGGTCCTCGATTCCCCTACTCTAGGTAAAAGACTCTGTGCATCTACCCAATCTATTCCTCTCATGATTTTATATACCTCTATAAGATCTCCCCTCATCCTTCTACGCTCCATAGAATAGAAACCCAGCCTACTCAACCTCTCCCTATAGCTCACACCCTCTAGTCCTGGCAACATCCTCATAAATCTTTTCTGAACCCTTTCAAGATTGACAATATCTTTCCTATAACATGATGCCCAGAACTGAACACAATATTCTAAATGCGGTCTCACCAACGTCTTATACAACTGCAACATGACCTCCCAACTTCCATACAAAATACTCTGTCTGATGAAAGCCAAAGTGCCAAAAGCCTATTATCTACCTGTGACTCGACCTTCAAGGAACTATGCACATGTATTCCTAGATCCCTCTGCTCTACAACACTACCCAGAGGCCTATCATTTACTGTGTAGGTCCTGCCCTTGTTCGACGTCCCAAAATGCAACACCTCACACTTCTCTGTATTAATAACCATCAACCATTCCTCCGCCCACCTGGCCAATCGATCCAGATCCTGCTGTAATCGTTCACAACCTTCTTCACTATCTGCAAAACCACTAATGTGAAACATGACGTGTGCGTGTGTGGGCACTTGATCCAATAACTTCCAGTGAATAAGAGACAGAGGCAAAGGCAGAGACAGAGGAAGAGAGGGTGTGTAGAAAGGAACTGCAGATGCTGGGCAAATTATATGGAAGTCAAATGTGAAAGTGAGAGAGTGAGAAGGTGGAGAGAGAGCAAGAGATATTGAGAATGAGAATAAGAGGGAGAATCACAGAGAATCACACACGTGATAAGATTTGGAAGAAAGAAAACAAGAGGGAAAAATAATTTAAAAAGAAACCAAGAGATAGATTGGGCATCAAATACAATAATTTTACTGATTTCAATTCCAGCAGAGAAATGATCAAAGTCAAAATCTATTTTAAATCTTAGATTTGATTGGAGGAATTGGCATTGTCAATTTTTTCACTCTACCAAGATGTCGCATTTCAAACAGGTGCATGGTAAAGTGCAATGATTATAAAATAAGATAGCTTATATAATAGAAAGCTGTGAAGTGTCAGATCTGAAAATAGCAACCGTTTTAAAATCAATTTCATTTCCAAGTAACAATCTCCCCTACTGGGTTTAAGAATTTTGTTGCCGTCAAAGACTTTGGATAATACACACACCTGGTGACTGCATTGAAACAATATCCATTTTTAATGTCCGCTGTTTTCTTCCCTTTTTCTTCGGAAGAATGTGATTCATGAGTGCGCTTTTCCAGGAATCCACTTCTCAAAGACTAATTGTCACATGCCAAGCAATGAATAATTTGACTTTAGACTCCACTACAAGGGTGCAACATGGAAGAGGGCCCTTTGGCCCCGCTGAGTCTGCGTCGACCAGTGATCACCCCATATACTGGCACTCTCCTTCAATTTACAGAAGCCAATTAACCTACAAACCTGGAGAAACTCAGCGGGTGAGGCAGCATCTATGGAGAGAAGGAATTGGCGACGTTTCAAGGGTCACGACCCTTGAAACCGAGTCTGAAGAAGGGTCTCGACCCGAAAAGTCGTCAATACCTTTTCTCCATAGATGCTGCCTCACACGCTGAGTTTCTCCAGCATTTTGTGTCTACCTTCAATTTTACCAGCATCTGCAGTTCTTTCTTAAACCTACAAACCTGAACGTCTTTGGAGTGTGGCAGGAAACTGGAGCACCCAGAGGAAACCCACGCGGTCACAGGAGGAAACGTACAAACTCCGTACAGACAGCATTTGGATTGAAGCTGGGTCTCTGGCGCTGTAAGGCAGCAACTCTACCGCTGAGCGATTGTGCCACCCATATGTTTTGTAATAATGAATATTATAAATATATATGTGTTTGTATTATACATATATATGTATATATTTATAAATATAAAAAGGACAAAATATATATATATAAAGAAAAAAAACATATATATGTGTGTGTATAACTTTTTCTGTTTATATATTACTTTTTTGTGCTTTTCATATAGTGTATATGTACATCCTATACATGCATGTATACTACATATATGACATTTACATACTTATATATGTGTATATATGTTATGTGTATAAATGTATATATATATATATAACCTTTTTTGTTTAATATATAACTTTTTTGTTGTTTATTATATGTTTTACAGAGTACTATGTTCACGTATTGGTTGAGTTGCTGCAAGTTAGAATTTCATTGTTCCTTTTTTAGGACATATGATAATAAAACACTCTCGACTCTTGACTGTTCTTGCCCACACCACCCGACAATGAAGCATTTGATTTCTGGTCACCTTTGTAGTGGCACTCAATCCTTAACACATGTGAATTGGCTGGAGGTGTTGGAGGCATGACAGAGATGTAATTGTTGCTGCTGTGTGATATTTCATAGCTCAGGGTTATCACGACTTAACGTGGCACCAACTCGACACTGCGGAAGGTACTAATAAATTGTGCCATCAGAGACTGGCGTAGGGATTGCCATTAATAGTATATTTATCTATGGTGAAATAATGCAGAGAAGAACAATCATTAAGGAGCATCAAATGGCCTCTTGACCACCTGGAGCTGGGCGTTGAAAAGAGGCTAAATCAATCAACATTCCTGATGCTAAATGCTTTAAACTTAGGAGGGGCAAAGAGACATTAACTGGATTAAGAGGATCAGAGTGCTCTGGTAATGGGAAAAATGGGACTTTATTCTCCAAGGTTTAGGAGTGACCTTCAATAGCAGAAAACTCTGGGAAGACTTGTTTGTGAAGGCTTTAAGTGCCTGATTCCTCAGGCTTGAAAGCCTAGAGACGAGAGGAAACAAAGTGTTGGGGTAACTCAGCGGGTCAGGCAGCATTGCTGGGAAACATGGATAGGTGACATTTCAGGTCGACACCCTTCTTCCTAGAAATAAGTGGGTAGCCTCAAAATAATGGCTTTGTTATTTAAGATTTTATTTAGAGATATAGCTTGGGAACAAAAATTTGGCCCACCATATCTACGCTGACCATCGATAACAGGAGATCATGGTTGGCTCAGACTCAATGGGCTGAATGGCCTGTTTCCACTGTATCTCTGAACTAAGCTAAACTAAACTGTTAAACCTGTTCATACCGGTCTGAAAAAGTGTTCCGCCCTGAAACGTCACCCATCCTTTTTATCCAGAGATGTTGCTTGACCCGTTGAGTTACTCAAGCACTTGGTGTATATGTTTAGTACAAACTAGCATCTACAGTTCCCTCCTGCACATTACTATTCACACTAATTGTATGTTATTTCACTTTCTCATGCACTCCCTGCACAGTTTGGCAATTAAAGTAGGGCCAATTAACCTACAGAGCCACACGTCATCTGTGGGAATTAATTGAGGGCCAATTAACCTATAAACCCGCACGTCTTTAAGATGTGGGAGGAAACCGGAGCACCCGGAGGAAACCCACGTGGTCACATAGAAACATAGAAAAATCGGTGCAGGAGTAGGCCATTCGGCCCTTTGAGCCTGCACCACCATTCAATATGATCATGGCTGATCATCTCTCCATACCCCCTGATCCCTTTAGCCACAAGGGCCACATCTAACTCCCTCTTAAATATAGCCAATGAACTGGCCTCAACTACCTTCCGTGGCAGAGAATTCCACAGATTCACCACTCTCTGTGTGAAAAATGTTTTTCTCATCTCAGTCTTAAAAGACTTCCCCCTTATCCTTAAACTGTGACCCCTTGTTCTGGACTTCCCCAACATCGGGAACAATCTTCCTGCATCTAGCCTGTCCAAACCCTTAAGAATTTTGTAAGTTTCTATAAGATCCCCCCTCAATCTTCTAAATTCCAGCGAGTACACGGGGAGGACGAGCAAACTCTACACAGACAGCACCCATAGTCAGGATCGAACCTGGGTCTTTGTTTCTCCATGAAACCAATTTAATCCACTCATGATTGCATGTGATCTACATCCTTCCATTCCTCCTTGTTCATGTGTCTGTCTAAATAACTTTTAAACATTGCTTTCAGATGGAAAAGGAAAGGGTGCATCAATGATTTATGAGGATGTTGCCAGGACTTGAGGGCCTGAGCTATAGGGAGAGGTTGTGCAGGCTAGGATTCTATTCCTTGGAGCGCGGGAGGATGAAGAGTGACCTTATAGTGGTATACAAAATCTTGAGAGGAATAGATCGGTTAAACGCACAGAGTCTTCTGACCAGAGTAGGGGAATTGAGAACCAGAGGACATAGGTTTAGGGTGAAGGGGGAAAGATTTAATAGGAACCTGAGGGGTAACTTTTTCACACAAAGTGTGGTGGGTGTATTGAACGAGTTGCCGGAGGAGGTGGTTGAGGCAGGGGCTATCGCAATATTTAAGAAACATGGTGAGAACAGGTTTAGAAGGATATGGGCCAAAGGCAGGTAGGTGGGGCTAGAGTAGATGAGTGAGACATGTTAGCCGGTGTGGGCAGGTTGAGCCGAAGGGCCTAATTTCACGCTGTAAGACTCTATGAATCTATGACTCTACATCTGTTTCCACCACATCCCCTGGCAGCAAGTTCCAGCTACTTAACACTCTAAAGAAATTGCGTCATAAATCTACCCCTCTGACTTTAAAGCTATGCCCTCTAGTATTTGACATTTCCATCCTTGAAAAAAAACCTCTGCTAATATCATTGTATATATACTTCTATCTGGTCTCCCTTTCAGCCTCTGGTGCTCCAGAGAAAATAATCTTAACCTTGTGCAATCTTTCCTCAGAGCTAATACACTATAATCCAGGCAACATCCTTATGAAACTTTACGTTACAGATTTAGTGTGTAAACATGTCCTTCGGCCCACCAAGTCTGTGCTGACCAACGATAACGCAGACTCTATCCAACACTCCAGGGACAATTTACGATTATACCAAAGCCAATTAATCTACAAACCTGTAAGGCTCCAGAGTGTGAGAGGAAACCGGAGCACCCAGAGAATACCCATGTGGTTACATGGAGAATGTACAAACTCCGTACAGGCAGCACCCGTAGACATGATCATAGAAACATAGAAACATAGAAAATAGGAGCAGGAGTAGGCCATTCGGCCCTTCGAGCCTGCACCGCCATTCAATATGATCATGGCTGATCATCCAACTCAGTATCCTGTACCTGCCTTCTCTCCATACCCCCTGATCCCTTTAGCCACAAGAGCTACATCTAACTCCCTCTTAAATATAGCCAATGAACTGGCCTCAACTACCTTCTGTGGCAGAGAATTCCAGAGATTCACCTCTCTGTGTGAAAAATGTTTTTCTCATCTCAGTCCTAAAAGATTTCCCCCTTATCCTTAAACTGGGGTCTCTGGCGCTGTAAGGCATCAACTCTACCACAGCGCCAGTGTGCCACCCACCCCACAATGCAGCCTTTTCTGTCGCCTTTCCAAAGCTTCCACAACTTTCATGCAATGGATACAGAGAGAACGTTTCTATTTGATGTAGTTGATGCCTTATTTGATGTTATTAATAGGATATGGTTATTAAGAAATCTAATGGGAAATTCAGAAGATGCGTTGTAAACTAAACATTGGTGAGAACGTAGAAATAATATAAAATGCAGATACCCAAAATATAAATGAAACACAAATAACAAAAAATACTTAGCATGTCAGTCAGCATTTTTGGCAAGAAAATTAGTCAACATTTTACTTCTTACATCCTGACAGATATGGGTAACAAACAAAGGCTTTTGTCATCTGCCCTTTCTTGTGTATGACATTATTTGTATCCGTGGCAGTTGATTGTCGCTACCCAAGCTTTTTGAGCCTATCTTCAGTTTAAACCAACATATGCAGTTCCTTCCTGCACCTCTCAAATCTGTGCCATTATTCAGTACTCCAATTATTGTTTTATTTTACTAATTCAGGATAATATCGCCCCGTTCATTGGTCGTACGCCTCTACCACACCCCTGGTGCTTTAAGTGCATTTATTTTTTCTTATACCCCCGGGAGGAAAAAAAATCAAATCCTGTTCATCTGGAGTTGAACTCGGATATAACAGCGAATGAAGAGAAATTGGCGGGTTATTTAGAAATTAATCCTTAAAGAGAGCGTAACTCGTTGAATAAATGAGATTGTCACTAGGCAGCATCTACCCCCTCCCTCCCCCCCGTCCCGACCCCCTGGGATACTGAAGGGAGCGACAATCAACTGCCACGGATACAAATAATGTCATACACAAGAAAGGGCAGATGCTGGTTGACAAAAAGTGAACACACAGTGCTGGAGTAACACAAAGATGCAGCAGAATTTTGGAAACGTCATCCCATCACCCATTCCTTCTCTCCAGAGATGCTGCCTGTCTCGCTGATTTAAAGTAAGCATTTTTAAGTGTAAAAATAACTTTTTAAGTTTAAATGTAACAGCCACTTTTACATATGTGCCTTTTGGTTCTTGAACCATCTACTCACGGAGAGAGCTTCCATAATTTTCCATTATCTGAATTAACCATAAACCCAAACCGAAACGTCACTCAACCTTTTTCTCCAGGGATGCTACCTGACCCGCTGAGTTACTCCAGCATTTTATGTCTACTTTTGGTATAAACCAGCATCTGCAGTTCCCTATTTTTACATTCTATAATATTCTACACTTCCATCAAATGTCTTCTCAATCTCTATTCCCCCACGGAGAGCAGGCCTGTTTTACCAGTCTATTCATCCCTTGATTGAATAGAGAAAAAACATATAAATTTAGCTGCTGGGAGTGAGATGAACATTATGCCATGACAAAAGCTGACCATCCAGTCTAGGAGCATGACACTTGCATGGAAGAACATTCTTGTTTAAAATGGCAATAACCAGAAAGACTCATCAAGTTTATACAAAATGGATAGCTAAACAAAATCCCTAATTTCCAGAGGCAAATTGCTCTTATTTAATTGATAGCAAAAATGATTGGGTGAAATGCTGTTAGAAGGCAGCAGATCCTCAGGCTTTTGCTCTCTCCACACACCAGCAATGGCACAGAGTGGGAGAGCAATGGTGGGGGAGACATCAACAACATCATCTGGACAGGCCGACTACGGCAACTCCCACCTAGCGCTGCCGCTAGGACATCCAGGCTCAACATTTTAAAGTATTTTTAATATGTTTAACGAAGTGGAACTTGAAGGATACACAAATGCACCAGAAACTTGGCAACCCTTGTGTACTAACTGCCTCAGTATAATCTACTATTCTTACACTCCCATAATAAGCTCTGAACTTGGGGGCATTGATTTCGCCTTTTGCACTATTATTGTTTGTTTGTCTGTTTAATGTGCGTGTATGTATTTATATATGCATGTATGTATATAGTATACACGCATGCAAACATATTTTTACTTAGACATTTATATTATACGCACACACACATATATTTATATACACACACACATATACATACACACATGTATACTGTATATATATATATTTTACATACTGAACTTTTTTCTGTTTATTATATTGCAAGAGTACTGTGGAGAGCACAAAGAGGGTCTCGATGGGGGGAGGGGGGACATCGAGAACCAACGTGACTCTAATGTGTACTTTTAGAACTTTGTTGGCGCCAGAAACGTGGTGACTCGTTGTGTACTTTGTGCATTGTGTGCAAAAACAAAGGTTTTCACTCTACCTTGGTACATGTGACAATAAAGTTTCATTGATTCATTGCGAGAGGTCGATAGATTTAAAGTACAGCTGCTCCTCGACCTACGATGGGGTTATGTTCTGATAAACCCATCGTAAATCGAAAATATCGTAAGTCACATTTAATACAACGTGATCACGTGACCGGAAGTGAGCTGCGGCTCGCTGCTGTAGCCGAGTTTGCACCATTGTAAAGTCGAAATATCGTAAATCGGGGAGCATCTGTGGTTAATTTTGAGGTGTTAGAAGAGGGATTAGTTTAGTTTAGAGGTATACAGCATAGAAACTGGCCCTTTGGCCCATGATCATTCATTCACACTTGTTCTATGTTTTCCCACTTTTGCATCCACTCCCCCTGCACACTCAGGGATAATTGACCAGAGGCCGATTAACCTACAAACCCGCAAGTCTTTGGGATGTGGGCAAAAACCGGAGCACCCGGAGGAAATCCACCCAGTCACAGGGAGAACATGCACCCGAGGTCAGAATCGAACCCTGGTCCCCGGCGCTGTTAGCAGCCTCACTGTGCCGCCTTGTTTTGTTCGGAGTGTGGCGGGGGTTCAGGGAAATCTTCGTCACATTTAAAGTTAAACAGGGAACAGTTATGGTAGGAAATAGGCTTAATATTAATCGTTGGCATGGAACCAAGGGACTGAAAGACTTTATCCTATGCATTGAATGATATAAAATGCTTTTCACTCGCTGGGGGCTACTAGTGGATAAGCGGAGTTACTGCAGCCATTCAATCAGCATCAACCACACATTCAGTGGGACGTGCATTTTCAGGTGCTCTAGTTGATATTTTTTGCTGATCAGGTTCCACACAAAATGATCTATGGCTATTGGACATTAAATCTACTCAACTGGCAAATTGACCAAACTTCACTTCTGTAACTGTGCGATTTGCTGTGCTTGTCTCTTCAGTCACCAAGAGGAAAATATATTACTCAGAACAGCATTTAACTGTATGCTTGCCAATTGAACAGCATTATATTTCAGCTTCTGCCCATCTGCCTTAACAGTTTTCTCCTTCCCTCTCCTTCTATCCTCCCCTCCTATCCCATCCCTCCTCCACTCTTCCTATCCCCTCTCCTCCTCTCCCCTCCCCTACTTTCCCCTCCCCTCCTTTCTCCTCCCCTCCCTGCTCCTCCACTTTCCTTCCCTCCTCTCATTTCTCCATGCGACCTTCCTCCCCTTCCCTCACCTCCCCTCTCCTCTCTTTCCCACTCCTCTACTATTCTCCCTCTCCTCTCTTCCTCTCCCTTCTCCTCCTCGTCTCCTTCTGATCCTCCTGTCCATCATTCCCTTCTCCTCCCTTTCTTTATTCCCCTCCCCTCTCCTCTCCTCTCCTCCCCTTCCCTCTCCTCCCCTCCCCTCCCCTCTCCTCTATTCCCCTCCCCTTCCCACTCCTATCCTCCACTCCCCTTCCCTTTCCTCTCCTTCCCCCATTCCCTCTCCTCCCCTCCCCTCCCCTCCCCTATCCTCTATTCCCCTCCCTTTCCCACTACTATCCTCTATTCCCCTCCCCTTCCCACTCCTATCCTCCACTCCCCTTCCCTTTCCTCTTCTTCCCCCATTCCCTCTCCTCTCCTCTCCTCTCCTCTCCTCTCCTCTCCTCTCCTCTCCTCTCCTCTCCTCTCCTCTCCTCTCCTCTCCACAGACACCTGAAGGCCAGCCAGGTAGAGAAGGTGGATAGGAAGATGCGCTAAATGTTTTGCATCATGGGCCCCGGTACTGAGTACAAGTCACACTGGAACTGTATAAAACACTCATCTGGTCACATCTGACATACTACACACATTTCCTGTCAGCATATTTCAAAGAGAATGTGATAGCACTAGGGAAAGTGCAATTGAGGTTTAAGAGGATGTGTCCGATCTGGAGAATTATAGTTGCAAAGAAATATTGTCTCAGCTGGGGCTGTTATTTTTGCCAAAAAAAGAATGTCTGAAAAGAATCATAGCATTAAATGGTCATGTAGCACAAAAAAAGCTCTTCAGCCCAACTTGCCCATGTTGACGAAGATTCCCCATCTACACTAGACCCGTACACTAGTACGGTGGGCGGCGCGACTCTCGTCAGCAGCGGCCTCTGCAGTCCGTCTGCGTTTTTATTATTTTATGTCTATGTTTTTATGTATTTTTTGTTATTTTTTGTTGGGGTATGTGTGTGGGGGGGGTGGGGGTGGGGTGGGAGGGAGGGGGTAACTTTTAAATCTCTCCCTGCACGGGAGTCCCGACCTTTTCTTTGTCGGGTCTCCGTTGTCGTTGGGGCTGCAACGAGGAGCGGCCTCCAACAGGAAGACCGGGGGCTCTGGTGCCGACTACTCACCTCACCGTCGCGGAGCTGGCCGAGTCCAGAGCGGGTGGAGCGGTGGTGGAGCGCTGCTGCGGCCCAACCTCCGGAGTTTCGGAGGCTGCAACTGCGGGTCTGGCGGACGGCGGCACCGGGAGCCCGCGGGTCCCTGGAGGGAGACCGCTTTTCAGGGCTCCCGCAACGACGACTTCTCCCGCCCGAGTTGCGGGGTTGAAGAGCTCCTGGAGCGGGGCCTTACATCATCGCCCCGCGCGGCTTGGAATGACGCGGGACTCTGCGAGCGCACGCCGGGGGCTCTAACATCAAGAACCCGGTGTGCGACCTTGCATCACCCAGCGTGGCTTTAATGGCCGCGGGACAATTCGCCATCGCCCGCCGGGGGCTTTGACTTTGACTCTGACATCGGGGGGGAGAGTGCAGTGGAGAGATAAGTTTTTTTGGCCTTCCATCACAGCAATGTGATGGATGTTTATGTAAATTATGTTGTGTCTTGGGTCTATTTGTTTGTAATGTATGGCTGCAGAAACGTCATTTCGTTTGGACCTCAAGGGGTCCAAATGACAAATAAATTGTATCGTATCGTACCGTATCGTATCGTATCTGCCTGCATATGGCCCATATCACTCTAAACCTGGCCTATCCATGAACGTGTCCAAATTACTTCTATATACCATTGTAGTAACTGCCTCAACAACCTCCACTGGCACCTCATTCCATTTATCCACCAACCTCTAAGTAAAAAAGTTGCCTGTCAGGTTCCTATTGAATGTTTCCCCTCTTGCTGTAAACCTATATCCATTTGTTCTTGATCCCCCCACTCTGGGTTAACAACTCTGTGCATTTACCCTAACTATTTCTCCCTATCCTGTACACCGCTATAAGATTACTCCTCATCCTCCTGCGCTCCAATGAATAAAAGAATATAGTCCTAGCCAGCCCAGCAAGTTAGGGTTCAGTAACAACATAAATCTGGAACTAAAAAATAAGGTGAGGTAGATTGCATTTATTTGCATAAAGTCTTTTAGTTCAGTTTATTTTATTGTTACGTGCTCCGAGGTACAGTGAAAAACTGTCCAGTCAGCGGAAAGACTGATTACAATTAAGCCATCCATGGTGTACAGATACAGGATAAAGGGAATAATGTGTAGGAAAGAACTGCAGATGCTGGTTTAAACCGAAGATAGACACCAAATGCTGGAGTAACTCAGCGAAACAGGCAGCATCTCTGGAGAGGAGGAATGGGTGACGTTTCGGGTTGAGAGGTCTGAAGAAGGGTCTCGACCCGAAACGTCATCCATTCCTTCTCTCCATAAAAGGAATGTTTTGTGCAAGATAAAATCCAGTACAGTCCAATTAAAGATAGTCAGAGGGTCTCCAATGAGACAGATGGTAGGTCAGGTTGGTGACAGAATGGTTCAGTTGACTGATAAGAGCCATGAACTCGACTGTCTCTCCCATAATCTAGTGGAAGGATCCAAGGCAGCATGGTGGCACAGTGGTAGAGCTGCTGCCTTACAGCAGAAAAGACCTGGGTTGGATTCTGACTATGGGTGCTGTCTTTGTGCAGTCTGTACGTTCTTCCTGTGTGCACGTGGGTTTTCCCTGGGTGCACCAGTTTCCTCCCATTTCCCAAAGACGTGCATATTTGCAGGTTAATAGACCTAAATAAATTGTCCCTAGTATGTAGGATAGAACTATTGTATGGATGATTGCTTGGTCCGTGTTGTCTCGGTGGGCCAAAGGGCTTGTTTCCACACTGTATCCCAAAACAAAACTAAACTAATCTAAACTATACTAAACGA
This sequence comes from Amblyraja radiata, assembly GCF_010909765.2. Classification (NCBI taxonomy): domain Eukaryota; kingdom Metazoa; phylum Chordata; class Chondrichthyes; order Rajiformes; family Rajidae; genus Amblyraja; species Amblyraja radiata. The sequence continues at coordinate 43,832,111 of NC_045966.1, forward strand.
AACTTATCTGAACTAAACCCAAGATAGATACTAAGTGCTGGAGTAACTCAGCGGGTCAAGCAGCATGTGGCTTCTGTTTAAACTAAACAGTCATGTAAAAAACAGGCAGATTCACTGCACAGACAGCGGCCGGGATCAGGATCGAACCGGTGCCTCCGGCCATGTAAGGCAATGGTTCCACTGTGACACTCAGATCCAAAGAAGAAGAACAGGGGAAGATTCCCCAAGCATCCTTGGGCGGCACAGTAGCGCAGCTGGTAGACCCACCGCCTCACGACGCCAAAGACCCGGGTTCAATCTTGACCTAGGGCGCTGTCTGCATGTGAAGTTTGCACCTTCTCCCTGTGACTGCATGGGTGGTCCGGTTCTCTCCCATAATCCAAAGACGTATAGGTTTGTAGGTCAGCTAGCTTCTATAAATTACCCCTAGTTTTTAAGGAAGTGGATGCAAAAGTGGGGAGAACGTAGAACTAGTGTATGGATGATCGATGGCTTGTTTCCATGCTGTATCTCTAAAGCTAAAGCAACTCTCTTAGGTACTAACATGCTGTTAACCTATTCACTCTGAATATTTGTTGGACTGGTACAATATGATACGGACAATAAAGTTCCTCTACATTCTAAGAATCAGTTTCACCAACTCTGACACGAGGGTTTGTAGGTCAATTGCCTCCTGTAAATTGCCCCATAGTAAGTAGGGAGTGGATGCGAAAATGGGATAACATGCAAATAGTGTGAACAGGTGATCGATGGCTGGAAGGGCCCTGTTTCCATTCTGTATCTTTTAATCAATCAATTCAATCCTCGCCAATATTTATTCTTCAACCAACACTTTAAAAAACAGATTATGTGCTTATCACTTTCAGTTTGTGGGAGCTCCATGCCAATTGGCCACCACATTCCCTACTTTGCAGATGTGATCACACTTTTTAAAGTACTTTTTTGGCTCCACTGTGATTTGAAATGCAGTGAATGTTGCATCGGCATTGAATGGTCCAATTTTAAGTTCGTTCCCCACCCCAATCACATCCCACTTTGCTGTACCCCCTTCAACCCATTTCTCCGACTATCCCATGCCAGTGGGACGGGAGGGGGAGAGGGAAATTGGTTGCAAGTTTAGGTGCGGCACAGGGAAGAGAGAAAGAAAAAGACATTGCCAGAGTGAGGCCACACGCAAAATGGAGGAAGAGCAACTCTCATTCCACTTGGGTAGCTTACATCCCAACTGTATGACCATTGACTATTACCATTGCATTGGTAAATAGGTGATGGTCTTGGCACACTCAGGGTGATTTACCGAAGCCAATTAACCTACAAACCTGCACGCCTTTGGGATGTGTGAGGAACCCAGAGCACTCTGAGAAAATCCACGCAGTCACAGGGAGAATGTACAATCCCCATACAGACAGCACCCGTAGTCGGGATCGATCCCGGCTCTCTGCTGCTGTAAGGAAGCAGCTATACCACCTGACCTCCATACAAAACAGCGGAAGGCAGAAGAATGGGGCTGAGAGGGAATGATAGATCAGCCATGATTGAATAGCAGAGTAGATTTGGAGGGAACCGCAAGAGATGCTACACTTGTCGCTTTACCTCCCCCCTCGACTCCATTCAAGGACCCAAGCAGTCATTCCAGGTGCGACAGAGGTTCACCTGCATCTCCTCCAACCTCATCTATTGCATCCGCTGCTTTAGATGTCAGCTGATCTACATCGGTGAGACCAAGCGTAGGCTTGGCGATCGTTTCGCCGAACACCTACGCACGGTCCGTAATAACCAACCTGACCTCCCGGTGGCTCAGCACCAACTCCCCCTCCCATTCCATATCCGACCTCTCTGTCCTGGGCCTCCTCCATGGCCAGAGTGATCACCACCGAAAATTGGAGGAACAGCACCTCATATTCTACTTGGGCAGTCTGCACCCTGGTGGGATAAACATTGAATTCACCCAAGGTACACAAAATTGCTGGGGAAACTCAGCAGGTGCAGCAGCATCTATGGAGCGAAGGAAATAGGCGATGTTTCGGGCCGAAACCCTTCTTCAGACTGATGGGGGGTGGGAGAAAGAAGGAAAAGGGGAGGAGGGGGAGGAGCCCGAGGGCGGGCGGATGGGAGGGTGGGAGGAGACAGCTAGAGGGTTAAGGAAGGGGAGGAGACAGCAAGGGCTAGCAAAATTGGGAGAATTCAATGTTAATGCCATACGGACGCAAGGTCCCCAGACGGAATATGAGGTGCTGTTCCTCCAATTTCCGCTGTTGCTCACTCTGGCAATGGAGGAGACCCAGGACAGAGAGGTCGGATTGGGAATGGGAGGGGGAGTTGAAGTGCTGAGCCACCGGGAGTTCAGGTAGGTTATTGCGGACTGAGCGGAGGTGTTCGGCGAAACGATCGCCCAACCTACGCTTGGTCTCCCCGATGTAAATCAGCTGACATCTAGAGCAGCGGATGCAGTAGATGAGGTTGGAGGAGATACAGGTGAACCTTTGTCGCACCTGGAACGACTGCTTGGGTCCTTGAATGGAGTCGAGGGGAGAGGTGAAGGGACAGGTGTTGCATTTCTTGCGGGTTGAATGGAGTCGAGGGGTGAGGTGAAGGGACAGGTGTTGCATTTCTTGCGGTTGATCCGGATTGAATTCACCCAATTCTGTTAGCCCTTGCTGTCTCCTCCCCTTCTCAGCTCTCCCTAGCCCTCGGGCTCCTCCTCTTCCTTTTTCCTTTCTTCTCCCCGCCCCCCCCCCCCCCCCCCCCCCCCCCCTACCCTACATCAGTCTGAAGAAGGGTTTTGGCCCAAAACGTTGCCTATTTCTTTCGCTCCATAGATGCTGCTGCACCCGCTGAGTTTCCCCAGCATTTGCGTCTACCGGCAGAGTAGATTTGATGGGCTGAAAGCCCTAATTTTGCTCATACAACTTATGAATAAGCCTAATTGTAATTTCCCAGCAGTTAAATTGAGAGTTTGTTTCTCAGCTTGGCTAAGAAATCTATTTGGCTATGTATTTGTCAAACACAGTGCAGTGAAACCCTGGAACTGTAGGTGACTCGAAGGTAGACACAAAATGCTGGCGTAACTCAACGGGACAGGCAGCATCTCTGGAGAAAAGGCATGAGTGACGTTTCGGGTCAAGACCCTTGGTCTCAACCTGAAATGTCACCCGTTCCTTCTCTCTAGAGATGCCATCAGTCCCGCTGAGTTACTCCAGCATTCTGTGTCTACCTTCGATTTAAACCAGCATCTGCAGTTCTTTCCTACACACTGTGTGTGACTCCTCTGGTTCACTTGCTATAAAGAAACAAATCAATCTCTGTTACATGGATGGTGGTTCTAAGCCCCAGGTCGATCTGTTTTGGTCCCAGTATTTCTTAGCCGATTGTGGGAAGCAATGACAAGGCAGGTAGCATCGATTGTTGATCAAACATACTGCGGGAAAGTCATCAATACTTTAGCACTCTGCTTCACATTAGACTTAGCTTCCAAACACAGCATGTGGAAACAGGCCCTTCGGCCCACCGTGTCCGCACCGACCAGCATTCATCCCGTACACTAATCTACATGGACCACAAACAATTACTACAATTTACCAAAGCCAATTAACCTACAAATTTGTACGTCTTTGGAGTGTGGGAGGAAACCGGAGCACCCAGAGAAAAAACACACAGTCACCAGGAGAAGGTACAAACTTCATTCAGAAGGCACCCGTAGTCAGGATTGAACCCGGGTCTCTGATGCTGCAAGGCAGCAAGTCTACTGTTGCAGCATTGTGCTGCCTCAAACAATGAACTGCAGATGCTGTTTTACCAATAAGTACACCAAGTGCTGGGATAACTCAGTGGGTCAGGCTGCATCTCTGGAAAACATGGATAGGCGACGTTTCAGGTAAGGATCTTTCTCCAGAAACGTCACCTATCCATGTTCTCCAGAGAAGCTGCCTGGCCCGCTGAGTTACTCCAACACTTTTTGCCCCTTCATTGGCGGGGTGTCGATCGGGGTGGGGAGAAAGTTGGAAAAGCCTGGCAAGTGATAGGTGGATACATTTGGGGGAGGTGGGGAGGGTTGATTGGCAGATGGATGGTCACAAGCCAGAGATGAAAAGACAAAAAAAGTGAGATAAGGATAAATGAAGTGGGAAATATGTAGTCGGAGGAAGGAATGTAGGTGAAAGGGGAAGGGGACGGGGGTTGGGGGTTTGCAGGCAAAAGGGAGATATGTGTAGCATATCCAGGTGGGGCACAGTGAAGAAAAAGGGGTAAAAAAGGTGATGGGGGTTGTTTACCAAAAACTGGGGAATTCAATGTTCATACCATTGAGCATAGAACTGGTGTGAAAAGGTGATCGATGGTCGCGTGGACCCGGTGAGCTGAAGAGCCTGTTTCCATGCTTTAAAGAGTAAACAGCGTGTAGGGAGTGAATGAAAAAATGAGATAACATTGAGCCAGTGTGATCAGGTGATCAACGTGAACCCGGTGGGCTGAAGGGCCTGTTTCCATGCTGTATCATTCAGTCAATTAAATTAAAACATTAGGAGCAGGAGTAAGCCATTTGGCACCACAAGTCTGACCTGTGATTGTGATTATGCATGAAAATGTTCATTATCATTGGTCGGCGTGGATTCTGGGTCAAAGGGCCTGTTTCCACACTGCATCTCTAAACTAAACTCCAGGTCTTTGGAATGTGGGTGGAAGTCGGAGCAGCCGGAGAAAACATGGAGAACGTGCAAACTCCGTACATACAGCACCCCTAGTCAGGATCAAGCCTGGCGCGATGGACCCGAATTATTAATCTGCCCCAACATCTCCCTCCAGCTCAGTCAGAAATGACTGGAAGCAGTTTTGAATAAACATTAGCACAGCTCCTCTAATGATACCACCAACTCCCAGCAGCGTAGGGACAAGCCACGGCCTGCAGCTCTGAGCTCCACCAGATACATTAGTCTGTGAGTCACATCAGCAGGTCAATCTATGAATCCGATTACAGAAAACCTCCATCAGAAAAGGCTATGCGTTAGCATGGCAGAACAGGCTATGCATTAGCATGACAGAGCAGGCTATGTGTTAGCTTGGCAGGGCAGCCTAGCGTTCCCTTCTTTCAGTGCTGCGGTTATTACAACTGAGTCTTGAGTTTAGTTTATTGTCACGTGTACCGAGGTACAGTGAAAAGCTTTTGGTGCTCGCTAACCAGTCAGCGAAAAGACAATACTTGATTACAATCGAGCCATCCAGTGTACAGATACATGATAAAGGGAATAACATTCGGTGCACAATAAAGTCATAATGTCTGATCAAAGATAGTCCAAGTGTCTCCAATGAGGTAGATAGCAGCTCAGGGCTGCTCTCCAGTTGTTGGTAGGATGGTTCAGTTGCTTCAGTTACAATGCAGCAACAAAATAATTTAGTTTAGTTTAGTTTGGTTTACTTTAGAGATACAGCATGGAAACAGGACCTTCGGCCCACCCAGTCCATGCCGTCCAGCTATCACCCCTACACTAGTTCTCTCCTACACACTAGGTACAATTTACAAAAGCCAATTAACTTACAAACCTGTGCAGGAAGGAACTGCAGCTGCTTGTTTATACTGAAGATAGACACAAATGGCTGTAGTTGTTCTGTATTCATGCCTACCATATTCTGTTGTGCTGAAGCAAAGCAAGAATTTCATTGTCCTATCTGGGACAGATGACAATATACTCTCTTGAATCTTGAATCTTGAAAGTAACTCAGTGGGTGAGGCAGCATCTCTGGAGAAAAGGAATAGGTGACGTTCTGGGACAATGCACCATTACTTTAGTTTAGTTTATTTAAGTTTAGTTTCATTTTGTTTAGTTGAGTATACTTTAGTTTGGTTTACTTTATTTTTTTTTAGATTATTTAGCTTAGTTTAGTTAAGTTTGTGGGAATAACGTTCAGTGCATGATAAAGTCCAGTAAAGTCTGATTAAAGATAGTCCAAGTGTCTCCAATGAGATAGATGGTAGACAATAGACAATAGACAATAGGTGCAGGAGTAGGCCATGGTAGGTGGTAGGTCAGGATCGCTCTCTCGTTATTGGTAGGATAGTTCACTTGCCTGATAGCAACCAGGAAGAAACAGTCTTTAAAGTAATAAAGAAAAATATGGAAACAAGGAGAAACAAGGAAATGCAGATGCTGGAATCTGAAGAAGGGTCTCGACTCAAAACAACACCTATCCATCTTCTCCAGAGATGTTGCCTGACCGGCTGAGTTACTCCAGTGCTTTGTGTCTATTTTTGATAGAGAAGTGGGATATCGAGCTGTGCATCAGGGGTCTACACAGGATTCCTTGGTCCTTGCCTGAGAGGGGTCAGTCCTCAAATCCTGTAATGAGGGTTGAAACAAAGAACTAGCAGCGTGTCAGGCTCTATTTATATGTAAACTACCTCGAAGAATTCTCCCTCCTGAATTAGCAAAACCTATTAATTCTGAAGCAAACTTTGATGAATAGGCCACTTCCATTCAACACGCTCTCAACCTGATTAGGATGTGAGCAGAATTTTTCAGGGCTGTTCTGGGCTGCATGGATGGAATGAAGTATATGGAAACTGTCCAGACTCATTAAACTCAAAACTCTCCACTGGACTCAGCTACTGCATTGATATGATCAGTTCTCAAACAGCCTGGGTTGTAATGTGGGCTGTGGCAGCCCCGTTCAATCCAATTAGTGCGGATAAGGAGGAATGGGAGGAGGAAGAGAGATGTGGGAGCATATCTTTAAGGAAAGTGGTGCAATGGTAGAGTTGTGCCAGAGACACGGGTTCGATCCTGACTATGGATGCTGTCCGTAAGGATTTTGTACATTCTCTATGTGACCTCGTGGGTTTTCTCTGGATGCTCTGGTTCCTTCCCACATTCCAAAGATGTACAGGTTTGTAGTTGAATTGGCTATGGTAAAAATATTGTAAATTGTCCCTAGGGTGCAGGAGAGTGCCAGTGAATGGTGTGATCGCTGGTCGGCCGTGGACTCAGTAGGCTGAAGGGCCTGTTTCTGCACTGTATCTCTAAAGTCTAAAGTCTAAAATCTAAAGAGAGTCTGAAGAAGGGTTTTGGCCTGAAACGTTGCCTATTTCCTTCGTTCCATAGATGCTGCCTCACCCGCAGCATTTTTGTCTACCTCCGAGAGATTAGACAAACTTGAATTGTTTGCAATAAAAAGGAACTACAAATGCTGGTTAAGGGCCTGTCCCACTTGGCAATTTTTTCGGCGACTGCCAGCGTCATATCAGGGTCGCCAAAAGATTTTGAACATTTCAAAATCCAGCGGCGACAAAAAAATGTTGCGACATGAAAAAACACCGCGCGTCATATGCCATCACACCACGTCACCGCCGCATCATGCTGCAAATTTTTCGGTGACCTGATAGGTCAGTCAATGATGCCGGCAGTTGCCGAAAAAATCGCCAAGTGGGACAGGCCCTTTAGACACAAAATGCTAGAGTAACTCAGCGAGTCATGGCAGCATCTCTGGAGAAAATGAATACACGACGTTTCGGGTTGGGAGCCTAAACAACGTTTTCGGGTTAGGTTCTGCCCCGAAACATCACCTATCCATTTTCTCCAGAGGTACAGCCTGACTCGCTGAGTTACTCCAGCATTTTGTGTGTATTTCTAGGATTCTTGGCCTGGGGAAGGGTTTACCAGCATGATCCTGAATTAGGGAGCATTAGCTACAGGGAGAGGTTGGCCAGAGTTGGATTGGTTTCCATGGAACGCTGAAGGTTGTGGGAAGACCTGATAGGACCATATAAAAGTATGTGAAGCATAGATTGTCAGAGGCTTCTTCCCAGCGTGGAAAACAATCAAGTACTAAAGGGCACAGTTTTAAGGTAAGAGGGGTAAAGTTTAAAGGAGATGTGCGGGGTAATTATTTTACGCAGAGGGTGGTGAGTGCCTGTAACGCGCTGCCGGGGGTGCATTTAAGAGACTTTTGGATGGACACATGGATATGCAGGGAATGGAAGGATATGGATTATGTGCAGGTAGATAAATTATGGTCTTGGCATCATGTTCAGCACAGACATTGTAGGCCGAAGGTCCTGTTCTTGTGCTGTACTGTTCTTTGTGTCCATTTAATAAACAGATGCTGGAAATACCATTCACTGTGGTTGGTGGCTTCAACTGCATCATCGATGGGTTGGTCGATCCATCAGGAAAGACAGAAGAAAGGTGTCCGACAGAAGAAAGGACCAAAGGGCCTCAGCTACAGGGAGAGGTTGAACAGGCTAGGGCTCTATTCCTTGGAGCGCAGGAGGATGAGGGGTAATCTTATAGAGGTGTGCAAAATAGTGAGAGGAACAGATCGGGTAGATGCACAGAGTCTCGTGCCCAGAGTTGGGGAATTGAGAACTAGAGGACATAGGTTTAAAGTGAGGTGGGAGAAATTTAAATGGAACCAGAGGGATAACGTTTTTATACAAAGGGTGGTGGGTGTGTGGATGGGTGGTGGGTGTGCAGGAGGTAGATGAAGCAGAGACTATTGCAACATTTAAGAAACATTTAGATAGGTACATGGGTAAGAGAGATTTAAAAGAATATGGGACAAACACAGGCATGTAGGACTAGTGTAGATGGGACATGTTGGTCGGTGTGGGCGTTGGGCCGAAGGGTCTGTTTTCACGTTGTATGACCCAAAAACAACATGCCCTGGTTACAATATTGTTCAATATACAATATACAATGAATAAAGTATACTTTTGATGAAAATCAATTCCATCTAACCTGCTGAAAGAGATCTTCTCCCATCCTCCTGTGCTATAACTATCCTGCAAGTATATTGAAACTTAATTTGTCCAGTGGTAGACTGAGAACAATTCTAAGAAATTCATAGAGCATGGTCTCTCCATCAATCGCTAAGCTTTCAAGTGTTGCACCATCCCTATTACACCAGTCCTCCATCCTAAATCCCTTGCATTTCAACTAACATCTGCGGTCAATCATTACACTGGTGCTCGTCCTTACATCCTTTTACTTCACACAGAGGGTGGTAGGAGTATGAAACGAGCTGCCAGAGGAGGTAATTGAGGCAGGTGCAATAACAACATTTTAAAAACAGTCTGACGGGTAGAAGGATAGGAAAGGATCGGAGGAATATAGGCCAAATGCGGGCAAATGGGAATAGCTTAGATGGGGCATCTTGGTGGGCATGTGACTGAAGAAGGGTCTCAGCCTGACACAATGCCAATCCATATTCTCCAGAGATGCTGCCTGAGCTGTTGAGTTACTCCAGCACTTTGTGTCCTTCGCTCATCTTGAACAATTTTGGTAACCTAATTTGAGGAAGGACATTATTGCTATTGAGGGAGTGCAGAGTAGGTTCACCAGGTTAATTCCCAGGATGGCGGGACTGACATATGATGAAAGAATGGGTCGACTGGGCTTGTATTCACTGGAATTTAGAAAGATGAGAGGGGATCTTATCGAAACATATAAAATTCTTAAAGGATTGGACAGGCTAGATGCCGGTAAAATGTTCCCAATGTTGGTGGAGTCCAGAACCAGGGGCCACCGTTTAAGAATAAGGGATAGGCTATTTAGGACTGAGATGAGGAAAAACATTTTCACCCATAGAGTTGTGAATTTGTGGAATTCCCTGCTTCAGACGTCAGTGGAGGCCAATTCACTGGATGTTTTCAAGTTAAAGATTTAGTTCTTAGGGCTAAAGGAATCAAGGGATATGGGAAAAAAAGCAGGAATTGGGTACAAATTTTAGATGATCAGCCATGATCATATTGAATGGTGGTGCTGGCTCGAGGGCTGAATGGCCTACTCCTGCACCTATTTTTCTCTGTTTCTATGTTTCTAACACGTTGATCCAAAGGGCCTGTTGCCATGCTTTTTGGCTTTGTAACCTTCAACCCTGGGGCACTGGGGTATTGGGCACTGCTTAATTTTGCCTATCCCATGCAAACAATTCAATGTTGCTCTCCTTCTTCACACTTTGAAGCACCAGTCTCGATTGTCTGTTTGTTAATTTACTGCCATTATTTTGTTTAAAAACACTCAGAACATTCTCGGTTGACTATAGATACTGAAGTACCCGCATCCCAAAACCTTGCAGGTTTATGAATTGCCGCTGTGAATTGCACTAGTGTGTAGGGTGTGGATGGGAAAATGGGATAACATAGAATAGGTGATCGATGCTCAGTGTGTACATGATGGGCCGAAGGGCCTGTTTCCATGCTGTGTCTTTTAGTCAATTAAGTAATTAATTACAAACAGGTTTAATTTAATTTAACATCACCTATCCCTTTCTCCAGAGTTGCTGCCCGACCCGCTGAGTCACTCCAGCACTTTATGTCTATCTTCGGTGAAAACCAGCATCAGCAGATCCTTTCGATACATTCTACAAGATGTATTGTAGGTTAATTGGCGTAGGTAAAATTGTATGTTTTCCCTAGTGTGTAGTAGGACAGTGTTAGTGTGCGGCGTTTGCTGGTCGGTGCAGACTTGGTTGGCCGAATGGCCTGTTTCCGCGCTCTAAACTAATCTAAGAAACTAAAATCTTGCACAGAACCAGCACAGACCTGAACGGACTGAATGGTCTCCTTATGTGCTCTCACCATTTGTTCAGACTTTGAATTACTCTTTTCCCTTTTGGATTTCCTGGCTGAAATTTTATTTTATTACCTGACTGAACCCAAAGGTGAAAAGACCTTCTCAACATATTGTGCTGCTGCAGAATAAAAATGAACAAAAGGGAGAGATATTACATTTTATTTCCCTGAGGGACTGAATCGCGACTAAGAGATAGCGTTCTGCACAGTGCATTCTTATTCAATTTTTACTGTGCTATTCTTCTGTTAGAAGTGCCTGAGTAACACTCTCTTGATATCTTGGCTGCAATAAAGCCAAAACAAGAGGAAGACATTTTTGATCTTTAACCTGTGCTGAATTGCTTGTGGATGGGAGCAAGGAACAGTACAAATTGATAAGATTGATTAAAAAAATGCATACCTGATATTTAAGCGTATCAATAGAGGTACAGAATAGAAATTGAGGAACTAAACTACCGGTGCCACAGCCTCTGCTTTTTTCCTTGGGAAAGAATCCTCACCACCCAATGATGACCCCTTCTCAAAAGCCCTTCTATTTTCAATCTGAGAAAAAGTCCCGACCCGAAACGTCACCCGTCCTTTTTTTCCAGAGATGGATTACTGCCTGACATGCTGAGTTACTCCAGCACCTTGTGTCTATCTTCAGTATAAACCAGCATCTGCAGATCCTTCCTTGTTTCTACATTTTACCAGATCGCTTTCACAAAGTCATACGGGCCAGAAGCAGGCCGAAGATAGACACAAAAGGCTGGAGTTACTCAGCGGGACAGGCAGCATCTCTGGAGAGGAGGAATAGGTGATGTTTCGGGCCGATACCCTTCTTCAGACAGGCTCTTCGGTCCAATTTGTCCACGCTGACCAAAATACCCCGTCAACACTACTCCCCCCCCTGCCAGCATTTGGCACATACCTCTCTAAACTTATCCTATCCATGTACCTATCCAAATATTTTCTAAACACTGTGATAGTACCTGCCTCAACTACATCCTTTGGCAGCTCATTCCATATACCTAGCACCCTTTGTGCGGAAAAGTTGCTGCCTCAAGTTCCTATTAAATCTTTAGAGAGTTATGGGCCAGGCGCAGGTAGGTGGGGCTAGTGTAGACGGGGTATCCTGACTATGGGGCATGTTGGTTGGCATGGGTAAGTTCACCCGTTTCCGCACTGTAAGACTCTATGACTCTCCGCACCAATTAGACTTGGCATCTGTTCCTTCACCAATTAGACTAGACATGTGAAGATCTGTTTCTGATGCAACACATGCACCCAATATGTTTACGTTTATAAGGAAGCAGAAACCATGAATCTTGCAAATTAATTGACACATCCATTCATTGTTACCCATTGAATGTTAACAAGCAAATTCACTATACAATGAGCAATGTTGAAGACATAGGGCATTGAAATTGGCCTATTTTGTGGTAATGTGGAAATGTATGCGAACTGATTGGAGCTCATTACTGCTTATTCAGCATTGCCGCTCCAGAAAGGATTGGGAAGTCTTAGTTAAAAAAACATGCAGATACACGCACTTCGAACCTGCTGTGTTACCCCCTTGAACAACCAGTCATCCCAATGACATTCCCAGCCTTTTCGCTTCCACTAATTATGTCATGTTCATGTGTTATAGGAGCAGAATTAGCCCATTCGGCCCATCAAGTATTCCGCCATTTAGTCATGGTTGATTCATTTTCCCCTCTCAATCCCATTCTCCGGCCTCCTTACCATAACCCCTGACACCCTTACTAATCAAGAATCTGTCAATCTCCGCCTTAAAAATATCCATTGACTTGGCCTCTGCAGTCGGCTGTGGCAATGAATTCCACAGAACCCCTCTGACTTAGGAAATTCCTCCTCATCTCCTTTCTAAACGTGCGTCCCTTTATTCTGAGGCTATGCCCACTGGACGTTGACTCTCCCACTACTGGAAACATCCTCTCCACATCCACTCTGTCCAGGCCTTTCACCATTCGGTAAGTTTCAATCAAACATCCTTTTAAACTCCAACGAGTACAGGTCCAGTGCTGTCAAACGCTCCTCATACCCAGGATCATTCTCGTAAACCTCCTCTGGACCCACTCCAATGCCAGCACATCCTTCCTTAGACATGGGGCCCAAAACTGCTCACAATACTCCAAACGGAATCTGACCAGCCATTTATAAAGCCTCAGCATTATATCCCTGATTTTATATGCTAATATACATTTTACATAAGCTAGCACCTGCAGTTCCTTGTTTCTATATGTCAGCTGCTTTTATGCTAGGCAAAGATTGCCTCAGTCCACGTGTGCCAAACCAGATGATAATTCTAACGCCCATAACTTTCCCGTTAGAAAATTATAAGTTGGCCGTGACAGCCCCTGCCTCCCCTTTTTATTTGTTTAGAGACACAGCGTGGAAACAAGCCCTTCGGCCCACCGTCCTCACCGACCAGCAATCCCCATACACTAGGACGAACCTACACACTAGATACAATTTACAATCTTTACCAAAGCCAATTAACCTACAAACCTGTGCGTCTTTAGTGTGGAAGGTAACCAGAGCACCTGGAGAAAACCCACACGCTCAACGCAAGAACGTACAAACTCCATACAGAGAGCACCCAGAGTTAGGATTAAACCCGGGTCTCTGACGCTGTAAGGCAGCAACTCTACAGCTGCGCCACTGTGTTGCCCTGAGTTGACATCCTGAGCCTCCTGCCTGTGAGTTGAATACCGGGAAGCCACCAGCGATGATACATCAATACCACCAAATCAAAATACACAGTAAGAGATAGGCTCCATCACATTCAGCAGAGATAAGGTGGGAACCTATCTGTCACAACACCGCTTTAAAATGTTAATGGTGTGGGGCGAGAATCAAAGATGAAAAGAAGAAAGCCAGAGAAAAAAAAAGTAAATCAGATGTTTTTTTATCTATTCCGGGTGCTTGTAGGGAGAAATCATTCAATACAAGATTCTTTTATCAGCTGGCCTTCAAAAGAAACTGAATTATATATCTGCCGTCCGACTGAATCCACTTTGGAAACATGTGCAAAAATAAACTAAAATTTAGGGGTTCGGCTGGTGTGTGAAAGACCGAGAACCATATAGGGCACTTGAGAAAATGGGGTAGCATGGTGGTGCAATGGTAGAGTTGCTGCCTCATGGCAGCAGAGCTCCGGGTTCGAGCCTGACTATGGGTGCTGTCTGTCCATAGTTTGTACGTTCTCCCTGTGACCACGTGGGTTTCTCCGGGTGCTCCGGTTTCCTCCCACTTCCCAAAGACGTGTGGGTTTGTAGGCTAGTTGGCTTCTGTAACTTGCTCCTAGTGTGTCAGGAGTGGATGCCAAAGTGGGATAATACAGAACTAGTGTATGGGAGGTCGACACAAAAAGCCAGAGTAACTCAACGGGTCAGGCAGCATCTCTGGAGAAAAGGAATAGGTGGCATTTTGGATCGAGACCTTCTTCAGACTGAGAGTCAGGAAAAAGGGAAACAAGAGATATAGACGGTAATATGGAGAGATATAGAACAAATGAATGAAATATATGCAAAAGTAGCAATGATGGAAACAGGCCATTGTTAGCTGTGGGCTTGGTGAAAACCAGTTACAGCCAATGAGATTCAACAAGATTACTTTATAGCTAGTACAACGATTTTGGTGGGGGAGTGACGGGGAGGGAAGGGATGCAAGGGTTACTGGAAGTTAGAGATACCAATATTAATTGATATTGATATGGGTGGTTGCTGGTTTATGTGGACCCGGTGGGCCGGAGAGCCTGTATCTCTAAAACTAAAACAACTCTCCTGGGTACTTACATACTGTTAATCTAGTCACTCTGAATATTTATCAGACTGGTACAATATGATACAGACAAGAATGTTCACCTACATTCTGAGAATCAATGTTTGACCAACTCTGACCTCGGAGAGACAGCATGGAAACAGACCCCTAGGCCCACCAAGTCCACACCCTACACACTAGGGACAATTTTTACAGAAGTCAATTAACCTTCCAACCTACACATCTGTGCAATGTGGGAGGAAACCGGAGTACCCAGAGAAAACCCAACGATGTTCCTCGCTCCCCTCCATTGAGTCTGTCCAAAGCAAGCGTTGTCTGCGGAGGGCGCTCAGCATCGCCAAGGACTGCTCTCACCCCAACCATGGACTGTTTACCCTCCTACCATCCGGGAGGCGCTACAGGTCTCTCCGTTGCCGAACCAGCAGGTCCAGGAACAGCTTCTTCCCGGCGGCTGTCACTCTACTCAACAACGTACCTCGGTGACTGCCAATCACCCCCCCCCCCCCACTTATTATTATTTATTCAAATCATTTGCTATGTCGCTCTTCCAGGGAGATGCTAAATGCATTTCGTTGTCTCTGTATTGTACACTGACAATGACAATTAAAATTGAATCTGAATCTGATGTCACAGAGAGAAGTACAAATTCTGTACAGACAGCACCTGTAGTCAGGAATGAACCCTGATCTCTGCAACTCGACCGCTGCACCACTGTGCAAGCATCTTGAGGATTCTGCAAATCCTTGGCCTTTTCTGGTTGCTATGGCCTGGAAATCCCTTCCAAAGCTCTCACTCTCACTCGCTTTCTTTAAACACTCCTTGAACTGCACCTTTTAGATGTATTGGGATCGGCTTATTATTGTCACGCACACGGAGCTACAGTGGAAAACGTAGTTTGGCATGCTAACCAGTCAAAAGGGCGGTACAGTTGCGCGGAGCTTCCTGCACCTCTTTTATTCTCCCCATATCATCATCAGCTGTCCACAGATTCTAACAATCGTGTACACACTCTGGAAAATTTACAATGCCCAACCTGCAGATTGTTCAGAAGTGGGAGGAAACTCGAACTCCAGCATGAAATCCATGCGGACACAGGGATAACCTGCAAACTCCACACCAACAGCACCCAAGGTCTCATGATTCCATCCAGGGACCAGGCAGTATTTTCAGATGAGGCAGCGGTTTACTTGCACGTCCTTCAATCTCATCTACTGAATCCAGTTCTCCCGGTGTGGGCTTCAATAGTGTAGACTTGGCAATTGTTTCGCTGACACCTACGCTCAGTCTGCCTGCTGCCAAACAATTTAATTCCCATTCCCATTCCCACACTGACCTTATTGTCCTGAGCATCCTCCACCGTCAGAGTGAGGCCACACACAAATTGGAGGAACAGCACCTCATACTGCATTTTGCTTGGACAGCTGACAACCCAGCAGTCTGAATGCTGTCTCCTCGTTATCATATCTTCCCCAGCCAATTATGGCCCATTATGGACTCCACCCTTCCTGAGGTCATCTGTTGCCGGCCCTGATCTGTTCTGGCCTTTTTTCACATCCCGCTTTTTCCCCCACCCCCCAAATCTCCCCACCTCTATCTTTCAGTCAGAAGAAGACCCGAAAGGTCACACGAGGAAAGATTGAAAAGACTAGGCTTGTATTCACTGGAGTTTAGAAGGATGAGGGGATATCTTATAGGAACATATAAAATTATAAAAGGACTGGACAAGCTAGATGCAGGAAAAATGTTCCCAATGTTGGGCGAGTCCAGAACCAGGGGCCACAGTCTTAGAATAAAGGGGAGGCCATTTAAGACTGAGGTGAGAAAAAAAAACGTTTTCACCCAGAGAGTTGTGAATTTGTGGAATTCCCTGCCACAGAGGGGAGTGGCCAAGTCACTGGATGGATGTAAGAGAGAATTAGATAGAGCTCTAGGGGCTAGCTGAGTCAAGGGATATGGGGAGAAGGCAGGAACGGGTTATTGATTGGGGAAGATCAGCTATGATCATAATGAATGGCGGTGCTGGCTCGAAGTGCTGAATGGCCTCCTCCTGCACCTATTTTCTATGTTTCTATGTCACCTACTCTTTTTCTCCAGAGATGCTGCCTGACCCGCGGAGCTACTTCAGTATTTTGTGTCCAGCACCCAAGTTCAGGATTGAACCCAGGACCTTGTTCTTTGAGGCAACGGCTCTACTAACTGCAGCACTGTGCCACCTACTGTTGTTATGCCATTTAGATGGTTATGGTGCACAATTAAAAAATATGATTTGAATGAAGATAAACACTTTTATGTTGCTTCTTGTTGAGTTTGCATTGCCAATCAAGACCCCCCCACTGTGCCCAGTAAAACAAACTGAGTTATCAGCTGGGGTCTGGAAAAGCATTCTGGCCTAAAACATCACCTATCCATATTCTCCAGAGATGCTGCATGACCCGTTGTGTTATTCCAGCACTTTGTTTCGTTTTACATTATAAGCGGTATTTGCAACACAACTTCCTTCATGTTCCTCCATAAGACTCTATACTTGGAATAAACAGGCCAGCTTTCTGCATTGGTTCTATGAATTTGCACTAAGAATATAAAGCAGTGATATATTTAATTTAATCATAAACTGTAGGGTGCATTGAATACTTCACCTGAGGGGAGAAACAGTCAATACCTTTATCTCTGAAGAACATCGCAATTAACTTTATCGGGCAAAAATTAAAGCATTGAATGAGCAGAATACATCAAAATGGATGATTAAAAGTTAAAGTTATTTAATTAAAAGTTGAAGGTGTAGCCATGGGCACTTAAAGGTGTAGCCATGGGCACTTGCACGGGGCCCAGCTGTGCCTGCCTT
This sequence comes from Amblyraja radiata, assembly GCF_010909765.2. Lineage (NCBI taxonomy): Eukaryota > Metazoa > Chordata > Chondrichthyes > Rajiformes > Rajidae > Amblyraja > Amblyraja radiata. The sequence goes on from NC_045966.1 coordinate 43,849,300, forward strand.
TTTGTTGGTTACATCAAACGGTCCTTGTTCCAGAGGTACACTAGCCCTATCCCCCAACTCTTTATCTGCTACATCGATGACTGCAACGGAGCTATCTCCTGCACCCATGTAGAGTTCATTAACTTCACCACTAACTTCCACCCTGCCCTCCAATTCACCTGGACTATCTCTGACACTTCTCTCCCCTTTCTTGATTTCTCTGTCTCCATCACAGGGGACAGACTATCGGCTGACGTCAACTACAAACCTAACGACTCCCACAGTTATCTTGACTACACTTCTTACCAGACTGCCTCTTGCAAAGACGCCATTCCGTACTCTCAATTCCTCTGACTCCGCCGCATCTGTTCCCAAGATGAGATGTTCCATTCTAGGGCATTCAAGATGTCCTCATTCTTTTGTGAATGCGGTTTCCCACCGGATGCCGTAGATGATTCCCTTACACATGTCTCTTCTGTGACCTGTAGCTCTGCTCTCACTCCCTCTCTCACCAGAAGCAATAAGGACAGGGTTCCACTGATCCTCGTCTTTCACCCCACCAGCCTCCGCATCCAACACGTCATCCTCTGATATTTCTGTCACCTCCAACGTGATCCCACCAATAGTCACATCTTCTTATCCCCACGCCTTCCGTAGAGACTGCTCCCTCCACAACTCCTTGTTTCACTCATCCCTTCCCACCCAAACCACCCCCTCCCCAGGTACTTTTCCCTGCACCCACAAGAGATGTAACACCTGTCCTTATACCTCCTCACTCAACTCTGACTAGGGATCCCCACAGTCCTTCCAGGTGAGAAAGAGGTTCACATGTACCTCATCTAACCTCATTTACTGATATCTGGTGTTCCTGGTGTGGGCTATTGTACATTGGTGAGACAAAGTGTAAAGTCGCCGACTGTTTCTCTGAATATTTACGCTCGATCCACCAAGGACGACTGGATCTCCCGGTGCTAACCACTTTAATTCCCCTTTGCGGTCCCACACTGACCTTTCTGTCCTGGGCCTCTTCCATTGCCAGAGTGAAGCCACACACAAATTGGGAGGAACAGCGCCTCATATTTTGAGTGGGTAGCTATATGAGTGTTGATTTCTCCAATTTATGAAACTTCTACAAACACCCCCCCCCCGGCCCCGATTTGTCCTGCTTTTTTCTCACTTCCTCTCCCCCCCCCACCGCCACATACACAATCTCTCTGAAGAACGGTCCCGACCCAAAACGTCATCTATCCAATTTATCCAGAGATGCTGCCTGACCTTTATACTTACTCCAGCACTTTGTGTCCATCTTTGGTGATTAAAAGCTTTGTTGAAGAGGTAGTTTTCAAATAGGATGAGAAAGAGAGAGATGGAGGGGAAAGAATTCCAGAGGACACCACTGTTCGAGGGATGGAGTTGGACATATCAAAGTCCAAAGTTAGAACAATGTAGAACTCCCAGTAAGTGGGGGTCTTAGAAGACCAACTTTCAACTTTCTTCTCCCCCCCCCACTACAATCAGCCTGAGGAAAGGTCCCGACCCAAAACGTCACCTATCCATCTTCTCCACAGATGCTGCCTGACCCATTGAGTTACTCCAACACTTTGTGTCCTTTTGTGTATTAAGCATCATTTGCATTTCTTAGTGTCTACTGTTGTTGTAAGGTGTATTGTTATCTATCAATTATCTATTATTTCTATCCTTATCTCACACTTTTTGTCTTTTCATCTCTGGCCTTTGTCCAACCATATGCCAATCAAAACCCCCCTCACCTGTCTCCACCTATCACTTGCTAGACTTTCTCCTGCCCCCACCTCTCCTCCAGCTTTCTACCCTCCCCCGCTCATCCACTATCACTCTGAAGAAGGGCTCCGACCCGAAACGTCACCAGTCCATGTTCTCCAGAGATGCTGCCTGACCCATTGAGTTATTCTAGCACTTTGTGTCCTTATTTGTGCATTCACCAGCATTTGCAGTTCTTTATCTCTACTATTGTTGGAAGTTGTTTGCTTACAATGATATTGAGCCTTTGCAGCCCAGCAAACAGAATGGTGATTGATTAAAAAGAATGGGGTTTTGTGGAAGTTAAAATTTAGTTCAGGCCAAGTATCTGGAGGTGAGAAAGTGACTTAATGTACACTTCATGCTGCTCCACCTATACTTCCCACTGCCTTGGCAAGGCCCCCAGCATAACCAAGGACCACTCACCCTGGTCATTCCCTCTTTTCCCCTTTCTCTTCAGGCCAGAGGTACAGAAGTGTGAAAACGCACACCTCCAGATTCAGGGACAGTTTCATCTCAGCTGTTCTCAAGAGTCAAGAGTGTTTTATTGTCATATGTCCTGAAACAGAACCATTACATTTTTACTTGTAGCAGCACAACAGACAAGTAAACATAGTACTCTGTGAAACCCATACGAAAAGCCAGTGGCATTCCAGTACTTCTAACATGTGGACGGGTCGCGTGGGGCACAAAATCGGGAGGCATCGTAATGGCTGCCTCGCCAACAGTCTGTCTTGTCCTTTTCTTTCTTTGATGTTTTAGTATGTGTTAAATGTATGTTTTTGTGTTCTTTACCCTTGTATTATGTGGGGGGGGGGAACTTTTTAAAATATCTTACCTCGACGGAGATGCGATTTTTCCCGCATCGTTTCTCCGTCCGCACTGCGGCCTAACATCGAGAAGCTGGCGGCCTCTTGCTCAGGATCGACTTTGGGAGCTCCAACCAGCAGCCCAAGCCTGCAGGATTTAACATCGTGGAGCTGGCAGTCTCTGTCGGGGATCGACCTCTCAGCTCCAACCGCGGGAGCCTGCAGACTTTAATATCGTGGAGCTCGCGGTCCCTTGGTTAGGGACCGACTTTGGGAGTTCCAAGCCGCAGGAGCTTCAACCGGCCGATCGCAGGAGCTTCGACCGTCCCGACGCGGGGGCTTCGATTGCCGGCTGCGGGAACTTCGATCACCCCGACTGCGGCTGGTTCGACTGACACGACCGCGGGAGAATAAAGAGGTCTAAATTTTATAGAGGTTAGATTTTATAGCCTTCCATCACAGTTAGGAACGTGGGGAATCAGCTGTGGTGGATGTTTATGTTGACTTTTATGTAGTTGTGTGTCTTGTTGCTTTTTTCTGGTATGACTGTATGGTAAATCGAATTACACTGTACCATGTCAGAGACAGCCAGGTGGTCTGCATGATAGCAAACATATGGGCTCTGCAGCTCAAGTAAGAGCCCATTAGGATACCAGGGCAGCAAGCAATATGTCTCAGCCTTGGTCTTTGGCCAGAGAGAGGGATGGAATCATTAACTTCCTGTTGGAATATACAGTAGAGAATTTGTTGTCAGCAATACCCTACAAATTGCAGTGAGATAGATGATCAGTAAACCTAATACGACAGTGGTTGAGAGGTGAATATTAGCCTGGAAAGCAGGAAATCTCAATGGTTCAATGCTTTAATTGTACTTTATTGTCACATGTAACTAGGTGCAGTAAAATTATTTTTATGCATAAAAGCAGGCATTAAGCAAAGTGTAGCAAAGCAAAAGCAAAGTGTAGAAGGATATGTTTTCTTGTAAATGGACAAAAAGACCGGCATGGGCGTATTGGACCTGTACACCTCTATTCCTCAGAGATCAAGTAAGTACTTTACAACTCATTCATTGAACTTTACCAATAGTTTGATATATTTCATCAGAGACCAGTTCCACATGGAATTATAGAATTGATAGTCATTGTAGGCTCTTTCATAGTTAAACTGTGCTTGTGTTTTAATCTTATCAACGTCATATTGGGGAGATCTGCATTACATTTACATTTTCTAATAGTATATCCATCATAGAAAATAGAACAGTGCAGCACAGTAACAGGTCCTGCAGTCCACAATATCTGCGCCAAACATGATGCCAAGTTGTAGAAACAATAAACTGCAGATGCCAAAGATAGACCAAAAGTGCTGGAGTAACTCAGCAGGTCAGGCAGCTTCTCTGGCGAGAATAGATGGGTGATGTTTCGGGTCTGGACCCTTCTTCAGAAGAAATGTCACACAATCATTTTCTCCAGAAATGCTGCCTGACCCTCTGAGTTACTCCAGCACTTTGTGTCCATCTATGATACCAAGGTAATCTTATCTCACTATGATACCAAGTTAATCTTATCTCATCTGTCTGCGTGTGATCCATATCACTCCATTCCCTGCATACCCCTGTGACCATCTAAAAGCATATTTAATGCCCTTATCATATTTAACCACCTCCACCGCTGGCAGTGCGTTCCAGGTATCGAACACTTTCTGTGTAAAAATACTTCCTCGCAAATCTCCTTTTAATTTTGCCCTTCTCACCCTAAATCCACACCCTCTACTTTTTGACATTTCCACCCTGGAAAAAAAGTTCTCACTGTCTACCCTATCTACGCCTCTCCCAGTCTCCTAAAAAAGCTTTTCATAGTACCTCGGTACATGTGACAATAAACTAAACTGAAATTATTTTTAAAACTTTAGCAACCCTTTTTTGATTTTGTGCATCAAGATATTTGTACAATCTGTTTTTATTAGCTACAACATAACTGCAAAAGAGGTTGAGGTTGATTTAGGGAAATACTTAAGCATAGTTATTTTAATGCTCTTCACAAATTAGATGTTGAGTTTCTCATGTAGCAAAAATAATAATAAAATACAAATTGTTGGTTGTAAAGCCTTTTTTGGACATCTTGAAATCCTTAAGTTTACAGCCTCGGTTTACTGAAGGCTCGGTTGGAGCCTTGGTGTACCACACAAAAGCTGCTGTTAAAGACCACAATTTCTGGCAGAGAACAATGAAAAGATTCAACTGTGCCTGAAGTAGCTTAGTTCTGGAGGTTTAATGGTGGAGGACTGGGGCAGCACGGTGGCACAGTGAAAGAGTTGCTGTCTTAAGGTGCCAGAGACCCGGGTTAGATCCTGACTTCAGGTGCCGCCTGTTCGGAGTTGGTATGTTCTCCCTGTGACTGCGTGGGTTTACTCCGGGTGCTCCGGCTTCCTCCCACATTCCAAAGACGTACAATTGTAGGTTAATTGGCTTTGGTAAAATTGTAAATTGTCCCTAGTGTGTTGGATACTGTTACTGTACAGGGTGATTGCTGGTCGGCATGGACTCGGTGGGCCGAATGGGTGTTTCCACGTTGTATTTCAAAAGTCTGGAATTTATTACCCAACTTTACTATTTTGAATGGACTTAAAATGACCCAGTGGAAAATAAGTTATGGTTGGTCCATTGTTTCATTTAGTTTACAAATACAGCACAAAAACAGGCCCTTCGGGCCACTGGGTCCGCTCTGACCAGCGATCACCCTGTACACTCGTACTATCCAACACACTAGGATGTGATAGTGTAAATTTACCCTTTACAATTTCCCTGAAGCCAATAAACAGACATGCACATCTTTGGAGTGTGGGCGGAAACTGTTGAACCCGGAGAAAAACCGTGCAGATCGCGGGGAGAAAGTACAAACCCCGTATTGGCAGCACCTGTAGTCAGGATCAAACCCAGGTCTCTGGGCCTGTGAGGCAGCAACTCTAGCGCTGCGTGATCATGCCGTCCACAAAACTGGAAGGGACATTTACTCTTCCCCATCTGTGCTATGTGGGCAAGGGCTCGTCAATGGCTGAAGTGACTTCAAGCTGGTAACTGATAATTTAGGGGCTGTATATAAGATGGAAGAACCTTACAATCAGCACAACACTATGCAGACAGATGCTCTCAAGCATACTCAAGAGCAGCGTCGCATTTAATGCCACACACCTGCAGCGCCCACACACAAAGCCCGATCAAAAAACAAAATCTTGCACAGGATATGCAAGACCTAGTTTGGAAATGGGGGTCGGAATTCAAGGCTGTGTTATTAGTGTCAAAATGTGATAGCTCTCATGATTCTGAGTCAGAAAGTGGTGGGTGCAAATCCCACTCGTAAAGCATATCATCCAGTTTAACAATTCTTGTACCAAGAAACAGCTTGAGCTTTGGAATTGCCACCAGCTTCAAAAAGGGAAGGGTTTACGTTAAAAGACACAAAGTGCTAGAGTAACTCAGCGGGTCAAGCAGCATCTATGGAGTACGTGGATAGGTGACGTTTTGGGTCAGGACCCTTCTTCACACTCATGTGGTCTTCTGAAAAGGGGTCACTACCCAAAACGATGCCTATTCATATTCATAAATTCATAAATTCAAGGAGCAGAATTAGGCCATCACGCCCATTGAGTTTATTCCACCATTCAGTCATGGCTGATTTATCCTTCCCTCTCAACCACATTCTCCTGCCTTCTCCCCATAACCCTTGACATCCATACTAATCCATACTAATCAAGAATCAGTCAATCTCCAATTTATAAATATCCATTGACTTGGCCTTCAATTTTGGCCCGAATTTTATAGATTCACCACCCTCTGACTAAAGAAATGAGTCAATGTTCTCCAGAGATGCTGCCTGACCCGCTGAGGTATTTGTGTCTTCTTTTTGTAAACCTGTAGTTTCTTGTTTCTAGGGCGTGCTTTAACACAATCCTAGAATAAATCTCAACACACTACCACACAAAAGGGAAATCCCTTTTTGTATGGGTACTTTAGGTGTGCCCGTGTGCCTGTCTAAATTAGGTGCTATCGCAATGTTTAAAAATATTACCACAACATTTAAAAAAGATTTGGATATGTGCATGGATAGGATATGTCTAGAAGGATATTGGCCAAACACAGGCAGGTGGGACTAATGTTGCTCAGGCATGTTGGTCGGCAGAGGCAAGTTGGGTCGAAGGGCCTGTTTTCACCCTGTATGACTCCATGATTCTATGACTATAGAGAGGACTGGAATGAACCTCAGCATCTTGCCACACAAAGGAAATGATTTAGTTTAGAATGAATTTAGTGTTAGAATGAATTTCAACACCCTACTTCACAAAGGGAAGAGTTTATATTAGTATTTAGAGCATTGGAACTAATCTCAACACCCTAGCTGAGAAAGTGAAGAGTCTAGTATAGAGATAATTGGAATGAATCTCCGCACCCTACCACACAAAGTAGGCACTCTGACAATTCCAGGGTTTTCATTAGTATTGGCTACTCAGTCAAATGAAAAGTTCCTGAGAGTATTGAACTCTACAATATTATTAATGTGGACAAAAAATACTGAGGCAAGACTGAGCCGCAGGTCTAAGCTCTCCTGTTGGTGGAGAGCAGGAGGGTGAGGGATGATTTTGTCGAGGTGTACAAAATCATGAGAGGAATAGATTGGGTTAATGCATAGAGTCTTTTGCCCAGAGCAGGGGAATCGAGATCCAGAGGACATAGGTGTAAGGTGAGGGGGGAATTATCTCACAGGAACCTGGGAGGTAACTTTTTATACAAAGGATGATGGGTGTAGTTGGTGGAGGTAGTTAAGGCTGGGACTATCGCAATGATTAAGAAACATTTAGACAGGCACACGGGTAGGACCGGTTTAGAGGGATATGGGCCAAACGGAGGCTGGTGGGACAAGTGTAGAGGGGGCATGTTGATCGGCGTGCGCAAGTTGGGCCAAAGGGCCTGTTTCCATGAATCATGAATGGTGAATTGAAGCCCCTCTCTGGAGATCAAACTTCTTGGCAAAACTGGCCACAAATTGCTGCATTTCCCCAATGCAATCAAAGTCAAATTGTTGAAGAGGCCACTTTGGGTTGGTGCATAAACCACCACAGGTCATGAGAGAGCTGTGGGCTCTCACTAGATCAAGCCAGTTGCATCTTCTAGACTACTCCAGCAAAGCTGAGTTTAGGCCAATATTATATAACCAGCTAAGAAAGAACAGGATGCCTTAAAAGAAAAGTAGATGAGCCTGCTATTCTGTAAGAACAAGTTCAAATGGAGCAGACCAACTGGGCTTTGAACTCCATAGGTATAAAGACTGCAACAAAGAGATCGATGCGTCTCCCCTCCACAATGTCATGTGTTCTTCAGGCTTCTACTGACAAGATAAAAGCAGGTGAAGCGGGTTGAGCCTAAAGCTAACATCTCAACGAACATGTTGTGATTTGAGGTTTGGAACTTGAGGTTACGTAACATGAAGCCTTTTCATCTGAACAAAGCCACAATAAAACTTCACACAAAACAAACACAACAGAACTCTAGGATTTGCTCCCTTAAACGGTTACAGCATTTTCCTTCAAGAATGGCACAGTGGGTGTGGCTAGAGAGCAGTCCTGGGCTACTATCTGCCATATTTGGAGACCCAAGGACTATCTTTAATCGGACTTTACCGGATTTTATCTTGCATTAAATGTAATTCCCTTTCTCATGTGTAAGAAGGAACTGCAGATGATGGTTTACGCTGAAGAGGAAATCTACAGATATGGGAAGGCAGAACAAGGCAGAGCCTGATACGATGACTCAGGAAAGGTAGAGCCCACAATGGTGTATTGTTGGCTGGGGAGGAGATGATAACGAAGGAATACAAACGGTGAAATTAGCAAGACAACGGGGGTGGAGAGAGAGGGAATGCAAGGGTTAATTGAAATTAAAGAAATCAATACTCATGCCGCTGGGTTGTAAGCTGCCTAAGCGAAATATGAGGTGCTGCTCATACTACATCTATACACTGTGGATGGCTCGAGTGTAATGATGTACAGTCTTTCCACTGACTTGCTTGCAACAAAAGCTTTTCACTATACTGTGGTACACGTGACACTAAACAAATCTAAACTATGGCTAGGAAAGGTTTAGAGGGATCTGGACCAAATAGGGGCAAATGGGATTTGCATAGATGGGGCATCTTTGTCGGCATGGACGAGAAGGGTTGGAGGGGTGGTTTCCGTGCTGAATGATGCTTTGACTACAATTTAGCAGACGATCTTATACAAATTTCCTGTTGCCCAGTTCTTACTGTGATAAAGTGGCACTCCCGTAACCATCTCCCGATACCCCAGATGGCGGTTCAGAGGACTTTGCTGGCGATAACTGCATAGGTAGAAAAAAACACACAGGTGGAAGGGAGGGAGAAAGAAGAGGGGAATAAGGTTCAGTGTTATAGTAGAGGTTTGTCAAGACTGACGCAGGAAGGAAGGGAGGAGAGGACGTTTACTGCTAAAGAATGAGACAAAGACACCACAGGGTAGACAGGGTGGACCAGAGGAGAGGGGTGATGGTTCGCTGGACGATCCAGATGGAGGTGATGGCTGGAGGCCTTGCAGCAGCCTGGGGCTCGCCTGGATCGGGCACCGCTCCAGGAGACCGAGCGTGTGGACCGGACTGGAGTTAGAAAATGGCGGCAAAACCTGGCGGCTCTTGCATGCGGCCTTGGTGGACTCTATCTACATACTTTGTGCTAATCAGGGATTGTGCTTAGGTATGGCGATACTTAACTGAACTCTCTGCAAAAAAAACTGTTTGCCTGTACATGTGATAATAAAGAACCATTTCCGGTTTCCTCCCACTCTCTAAAGACGTGCAGGTTTGTAGGTTTGTAGGTGAATCGACTTCTGTAAATTGTATATTGTCCCTAATGTGCAGGATAGTGTTAGTAGATGGGGTAATTACTGGCCAGCACAGACTCGGTGGGCTGAAGAGCCTGTTTCCACTCAGTGTCTCTAGAGTCTAATATGAAAATCAATAAAAAGCTAGTCTGGAAATCTGAAATAAAAACAGAAAGTGCAAGATATGCCCAATTTGAGTGTTTCCAGCAAGTTCTGTTTTTATTATTAATAGGTTTATGAGAATGTTGCCAGAATTTGTGGGCCTACACTCTAGGGACAGGATGGACAGGTTTGGGCTTTACTCCTTATAGTGCAGGAGGCTGAGGAGCAATCTTATAGAAGTGTATAAAATCACAAGGGAATAGGAAGATTGAACTCACAATCTTTATTTTCCTCCCAGAGTAGGGGAATCAAGGACCAGAGAACATTGGTTTAAGTGAGACCGGCAAGGTTTAAAAGGAACCTTCGGGGCAACTTTTTAAAACAGAGCGTGGTGTGTTATATGGAATGAGCCGTCAGAGGAGGCAGTTGATGCAGGTACAATCACAACATTTAAAAGACATTTGGACAGGTATAAGTTCATTAGTTCATAAGTTCTTGGAGCAGAATTAGGCCATTCGGCCCATCAGCTCTGCCATTCAAACATCTATCTTTCCCTCTCAACCCCATTCTCCTGCCTTATCCCCATAACCCCTGACACCCTTACTAATCAAGAATCTGTCAATCTCCATCTTAAAAACATCCATTGACTTTGCCTCCACAGTAGCAATGAATTCCACTGGAATAGGAAAGGTTTAGACGGATATGGGATAGATGTGGGCAAATTGGACTGGTTCAGATGAAGCATCTTATTAGGCATGGATAAGTTGGGCTGAATGGCCTGTTTCTGTGCTGTATCGCTCGATGCCACCATGCCTATGACTCCAATTAGTTCAAAAGTATTGACTTTTAGACATTATGCGATACAGCTCAGAAACAGGACCTTTGGCCCAGCAAGTCCGCGCTGACCTCGGATTACCCCGTACACTCGCACTATCCTACACACTTGTGCCAATTTTACAATGTTACCGAAGCCAATTAACCTACAAACCTGTATGTCTTTGGATTGTGGGAGGAAACTGGATTAACCGGGGAAAACCCACGCGACCACAGGGAGAACATCCAAACTCCATACAGACAGTATCGGTAGTCAGGATCGAACCCGGGTCTCTGGCGCTGTAAGGCAGCAATTCTACCGCTGCTCTACCTCCTTCACCAACCAAGGTACACACATGTACACATCAACCAAAGCCCACACATTCATTCATCAACCAAGGTACACATATGGATCTATCAACCAAGGTCCATACAGGCTGACATTGTGTTAGAAGAGCAGGATTGGGGTTTGCATCCTGCCCTCCTCTTTTGTCGAGATTAAATAGTCTGCTGAGCCTCACTGGGTGGCACATGTGTGGACACCTTGGCTGCCTAGCTCATGCCTACAATACTGCAGGAGTCTGCAAATTCAGGAGAACGGGAGAGGGATAATAAACAAACAGGAATGCCCATTTAGGGAGTGGAAACAAGGAACTGTTGATGTTGGTTTCCAAAATAAAGGCACAAAGTGCTGGAGTTATTCAGCGGGTTAGGCAGCATCTCTGGATAACATAGATTGGTGACATTTCAGGTGGTAACTGAATGCTCATTTAATGTTTTCTATTGAAGAACATATTTTCAATTTCCCATGAGTTTGGGCAAGATGAAATAATTTATTTAAATCCTAAATCCCACTGATATAGCCTCCCTTTGACCTTTAGATTCCCAGATCTATCCCATCTAAATGGTAATAACTCTCTACAGCATGCCATTATCCATTAAAGTGCAAGGGGCTGATAACTCAGGTCACATAAGCTGCTTTCAGAGTGCTGCTCCATTACTTTGGATTCAGACGGATTGTGAGACAGTTCCCAATATTAACTGCCGGTCTTTTAACCCCTTGCAGTATCAAAAGCCTCTTCTGTATCTTCGTTCCAAGATGATTCAAGCAACAAAAAAATATTGCGTTTCAGCCAAATAGCATACTGCTTTCCAGTAAAAGTAAAGGCGAGTCTCACTCCCACTTCACCCCTCTCCCTTCAGACAAGAGTTACAAAAGTGTGAAAATGCACACCAACAAATTCAGGGACAGTTTCTTCCCAGCTGTTATCAGGCAACTGAACCATCCTATCACCAACCAGAGAGTGGTCCTGACCTACCATCTACCTCACAGGAGACCCTCGGACTATCATTAAAGAGACTTTACCGGATTTTATCTTTCGCTGAACATTATTCCCTTTATCCTGTATCTGTACACTGTTGACGACTTGATTGTTATCATGTAGAGACTTTTCGCTGACTGGATAGCAAACAACAAAAAAGCTTTTCACTGAACCTCGGTACACATGACAATAAACTAAACTAAAGGTATTTCTGAAGTTAGTTACAGCTGTCATTGAGTCGTAGAGTCATATAGTGCAGAAACACACCCTTCGACCATGAGATGCCCATCTAAGCTAGTTCCATTTCCCCACATTTGGCCAACATCCCTCTATTCCTTTTATATTTATGCACCTGTCCAGATATCTTTTTATGTATTACTTTAAAAGCATTTAAATGTCTTTCGCCCATACCCCTCTAACCCGTTCCTATCTATGTACCTGTCAAAATGCCTTTTAATGTTTTACTTTTAATGTGTGTGAATGTGTGTGAGTGATTGGTGGTGGTCGGAGGGGCCGTAGGCGCAGATTGGCAGCCACGCTTCCGTCAGTCTGCCCCAGGGCAGCTGTGGCTACAGAAGTAGCTTACCACCACCGAGTGTGACTGAGGAGTGAATGAATAATGCGATGTAAGGCGCCTTGAGTATTAGAAAGGCGCTATATAAATCCCATCCATTATTATTATTATTACTTAAAAGACACTTAAATGTCATTGCCCATTTCTACAAAATCTTTCCTCTCCATGTTCCTGTCCAAAAGCCTTTTAATGTTTTACTTAAAAGACACTTAATTATCTTTGACCCATATCCCACAAAGCCTTTTCCATCCATGTATCTGTCCAAATGCTGTAATGTAGGAAATGAAACAGAATTTTGCATGCCTTGATGTCTCACAAAGAACAATAGGACTATCACTTCATTCACTTTTTAGATGCTATTTGACATATAAACTTTATCCAGAGGAATGAAGGGTAACTCCCCCATCCTTCTTTGAGGGCAGCACAGTGGAGCAGCGGCAGAGTTGCTGCCTTACAGAGATCCGGGTTCGATCCTGACTACTGGTGCTGTCTGAACTGAGTTTGTACATTCTCCCCGTGACAGTGTGGGTTTTCTCCGGGAGCTCCGGTAATCTTCCGAACTACAAAGACGTATAGGTTTGTCAGTTAATTGGCTTTGGTAAAATTGTAAATTGTCCATTGTGTGTCGGATAGTGCTAGTATGCGGGATGATCGCTGGTCGGCGCAGACTCGGTCGATTCGAAGCGCCTGTTTCTGTGCTGTATCCCTAAAGTCTAAAGACTAACCTAGGGAACAGGGCTTCCCCTCTCCCATCATAGATGAGGCCCTCACTCGTGTCCCCTTGCTCCCCCTCGCTCTAGTCGCAACAGAGACAGAGTCCCCCTGTTCGTTACCTTCCACCCCATCAGCCGTCGCATACTACACATAATCCTCCATAATTTCCGCCATCTCCAACAGGGTCCCACCACTAGCCACATTTTTCCATCTTCACCCCTTTCCGCCTTCCGCTGAGACTGTTCCTTCCGCAACTCCCTGGTTAACATATCCCTTCCCACCCAAACCACCCCCTCCCCAGGTACCTTCCCCTGCATCCGCAGAAGATGCAACACCTGTCGCTATACCTCCTCCCTCGACTGTCCAGGGACCCTGACAGTCCTTTCAGGTTAGGCAGAGGTTCACTTGCACCTCCTCCAATCTCAACTACTGTATCCGTTGTTCAAGATGTGGAATCTTATACACCGGCGAGACCAAACGCAGACTGGGCAATCATTTCGCGGAACACCTTCGCTCAGCCCGCCTGAACTTACCTGATCTCCCGGTTGCTGGACACTTTAATTCTCCTTCCCATTCCTACACAGACCTTTCTGTACTCAGTCTCCTTCATTGCCAGATTGAGGCTAAATGCAAATTGGTGGAACAGCAATATTTTGCTTGGGCAGTAAAACAGCGCAGTGGTATGAATATTGATTTCTCTCACTTCAGCTAACCCCGGAATTCCCACTTTCTCTATCCCTCCCCCACCCAAGTCGCACCAGCTTCTCATTTTCACCTTACAAACAACTAACAACAGCCTATTTCCTTTATCATTGTTACTTTTTGGGATTTCTTTCATTCATTGTACTTTATTTCTCCACACCACCATCTATGTCTCTCGTTTCCCTTATCCCGAACCAGTCTGAAGAAGTGTCTCGACCCGAAACGTCACCCATTCCTTCGCTCCAGAGATGCTGTCTGTTCCGCTGAGTTACTCCAGCTTTTTGTGTCTATCTTAGGCTTATAAGGATGCATTTTAATATCTTATGGGGAATGGCATCCAACAGTGTTAACCACTATTTTGCTAATGTACTGAGAGTGTTTTCCAGACTAAATGCAGATATCTGGAGATGGGCTTGACCTCAATGCTCTTCAGACTGAGACCCAGAAGATGGTCCAAAGACTGAGATACATCACTAGGATCACTAGAGGAAGAATTCAGACTTTTAGTTTACTTTAGTCTAGAGATATGGTATGGAAACAGCCCCTTCAGACCACTTAGTGGTCACCCATACACTAGGGTCTGAAGAAGAGCCTCAATCTTAACCGTCACCTATTCCTTTTCTCCGGAGATACTGCCTGACCCGCTGAGTTACTCCAGCATTTTGTGTCTATCCAATATTCTATCCAATGTACTGGGGACAATTTTACAAAAGCCAATTTAACCTACAAAGTTGTACGTCTTTGGAATGTGGGAGGAAACCAGAGCACCCAGAGAAAACCCATGCGGTCACATAGAGGATGTACAAACTCCACACAGACAGCATCCATAGTCAGGATCAAACCCAGGTCTCTGACGCTGTAAGGCAGCAACTCTTCTGCTGCACTATTGTCCCAACAAACAGGAAGGTCCACAAGGGTTCACATTCGTTGCTCAACATCCCAGAAGTGGGGTGGGCAGGAGGATAGCATCAGAGTGGACTGTGATGAACATCACATCGCAACCTTGTTGAACTGTGTTGGGTGTGGTACAGATGATGTGCTCCTCAAAAGGCATTGCCACTGACAGGAACATTTAATAATAGGGGTTGAGTGGGTAAATGTATGATAAGCAATTAACAGCTCTGGGCCTGCACTCACTGCTGTATAGAAGAAAGAGGGGGAATCTCATTGAAGATTGAAAGGCCTTGATAGTGTATATGATGTTTCCACCAGTGGGAGAGTCTAGGACCAGAGGGCACAGCCTCAGAATTAAAGGACCTACCTTTATAAAGCAGATGAGGAGGAATTCCTTTCGTCAGAGGGTGGTGAATCTGTGGAATTCATTGCCACAGATGGCTGAGAAGGCTAAGTCTATGGATATTTTTAAGGCTGAGACTAACAGATTCTTGATTAATAAGGGTGTCAGGGGTTATGGGGAAAAGACAGAAGAATAGGGTTGAGAGGGAAAAAAACATCAGCTATGATTGAATGGCAGAATAGACTCAATGGGCGTGATGGCCTAATTCTTGCTCCTATGACACGACTTATGGAAAGTGATGCTGTGCGCAAAAGTTGTGCCAAATTTACACGTCATTTTATTTATCATTTATCATTTCCAAAAAGGATTAATCTACTGAACGGTGGTATTGATCCTACATTATTAAAGCAATTCCTTCTTGACATTGCCTGCCAACTTTCTTGCAGGGGAAAAAAAAAGTTGAAAGGAGCTTATCATGAAGCGGACTCACAGCACATAATATTAGTGTGACCTCCTCTTTTATTTCTTCTGACATTGGTTCTGGCCTTTCTTCTGCTGTAAATCTCCTTAAGCCTCCTTCATTTCGAATCGTTCCTTACTTCCCCATTGGCATGCATCTGTCACATAACAAGACAGCCAGATTCATCGAGCAAGGGTCTTGCCAGCTCTAGTCAGAACTGTGTGGAAACAGTGTGAAAACAGGCCGTTTGGCCCTACCTGCCCACACCGGCCATCATGTCCCAGCTACACTAATCCCATCTGCCCGCATTTGGTTCCTTTCCCTCCAAACTTGTCCTATCCATGTACCCGTCTAACTGTTTCTTAAATGTTGGGATAGTCCCTGCCTCAACTACCTCCTCTGGCAGCTTGTTCCATACACCCACCACCCTTTGTGTAAAAAGGTTACGCTTCGGATACTTATTCTCAGTCCATTGGCGAAGAAACGTGGATTATCCATGAGCATGTCTCCACAGATTATCTCCCTAGAAAACTACTTGCTTGACTGGTTCCAAGTCAGTTTTTGGCTCCAAAAACCTGTCTTCATCGACCGAACTGTGGTGGAGAGAGTTGAGAGCTTCAAACTCCTGGGTGTACATGTCTGTGAAGATCTGTCCTGGACCCAGCACATTGATGCAAGCATACAGAAAGCCCATCAACGCACCTTTCACTTCTATTCCCTACCCACTAGTGGCAATTTACAGAAGACAAATTAACCTACAAACCCGCACGTCATTGGGACCTGGGAGGAAACCAGAGCACCTGGAGAAAACCCACGTGGAAACAGGGAGAACATTAAACTTCAAACAGATAGCACCCGAAGACAGGATCAAACCAGGGTCTCCAGCACTATGTAACAGTGGAGCTACCAGCTATGCCATTGTACCACTTTTAACCCCCATAACCCATAACCAATTTCTTTCCTCATAACCCTGCAAATTATTTTTCTTCAAGTGCCAATCCAAACCACTTTGGTACACTCCCATTGACCTTGAAACTCTCCAGCATCTCAGGAGCATATGGACAGGTGACGATTTGTGTCAGGACCCTTCGTCAGACTAGTTGAAGGGGTGGTGGAGGGGACAAAGTTGGAAGAGGGAAGGGGCAGGACAAAGCATGGCAGGTAATAGGTGGATACAGGTGAGGTGGGTTTTGATAGGCAGATGGTTGGATCAAAGGCCAGAGATGAAAAGACAGAAGGCATGAAAATAAACAATTGAAGTTGGAAATTGTGAAGCTAGAGGAAAGAATGTAGATGGAAGGGAGAGGGGAGGGGAGAAAGAGCTATCAATCCAGATGGGACACTGAGGAAAGTGGGGGAGTGGGTTAGATAGGCTCAGAGGAGGGGGGGGGGGGGGGTATTGTAGACCTAAAATTGGATATACCCTTGTCCTGGGTCATTGTCCACTAGAATTGGAAGGATTCTGCAATAGCCACTAGCATTGACCATTGGCCATTATCAGTTACTAGAACCTATAGTTTAGTTTAGAGATACAATGCAAAAACAGGCCCTTCGGCCCACTATCTAAACCGACCAGCATTCCCCACACATTAACACCATCCTACACATACTAGCAACAATTTACACTTATACCCAGCCAATTAACCTATAAACCTGTTCATCTTTGGAGTGTCGGAGAAAACCCACGCAGGTCGCGGGGAGAACTTACAAACTCCCTTTAGCCAGCACCCGTAGTCAGGATCGAACCTGGGTCTCTGGTGCTGCAAGCGCTGTAAGGCAGCAACTCTATCGCTGTGCCACTGTAGAAAAGTGTTTTAGCCAGTGGGGGAAATAATTAATGTTGAAAACAGCACCTGAACGGGCATGGTCTAAAATAATAAAATTCCACCCAAATCTTTGTGATGTTATTGATTTCTGCTGGACTAAAGTGGATGGATTAAAAATGTCAGGAGTCTGAATTAAAGCCAGCACCTAAATCTACAGCGGATATTTTAAGAGTGAAATGCTCTGCATAATCAGGAACCCTGAATAAAACTTTCAAACATGATTTCCCATCATCATTCACTTCTGCAATTTAATTTATTTTTTAGCGTAATGGAGTATTTGAGCCCAACCACAGATCAGATCTGCCTGAGGCAGGATACTGCTTTACAGACCAGGGTTATGCACGTTCTCTATGGCTCCATCTCACTGCTGGCAATGAGTTTCTTCTCATGAGGATGTACAATCATCAAGGCGTAAAGATTTAGCCCATCGAGTCCATGCTAGCAGGCACGGAACTCACTATCAAATTATGGAGGGGACCGGGGGACAGGGGGGACACAATTTTTGGCGGCCGCGCGCGCATGCGCACACTCACGCGCACACTCACACACACGCGCGTGGCTTCAGAGACTCAATCCAGTGCCAAATGCAGCTCAGCTCTGCCTGTCTCACCAGGTTAACCTACAGCCCTGTGTGGACTGACGGGACACCAGCACTGCTTCTCCGCGCTGGCCATATTTCCCGCAAGCCCAGGCAGGTTAACCTGGCGGGACAGGCCGAGTTGAGCTGGGTTTAGCACTGCTTCTCTGCGCTAGCTGTGGGCCTGGGGGTACAGCTCGTGTCTGACTCCCGACCTCTCTGGCCACCCGTGGGGGGGGTGCACTCGGGTGGGGACGGGACAGCGCCGGAGACCCGGGATCAATCCTGCCTGCGGATGAGGCGCAGGTCTGTGCCGAGAGTGTTTTGGCACGTCTCCCTCCTCCAATCATCGCACTCTATCCTCTGTCCCAACTCCACCCACCCCCCCCACTCCTCCCTCCTCCAATCATCGCGCTGAATCATCATATCCTGCCCTCATTGTCTGTTGACCGACGTCTCTCTCGTCCAATCGGCGCGCTCGATCAGCAGTCCCACCTCCACTGTCTCGCGGAAAGCGGAGATTTAAAAATCCGGATTACAAAAACTTGGGGGGGATGTCCCCCACCTCTCAAAACATGGGGGGACGTATCCCCACTGGCCCCCCCGGATTTTCCGCCCCTGCATGCTAGCAAATAATAAATCAAATAAAAAGGAACTGCAGATGCTGGTTTATGCCAAGATAAGTCTGTTCTGCAGTGGTAGAGTTGCTACCTTACGGCTCAACCATTACTACTGATGTTGTCTGTGCAGAGTTTGTACATTCTCTCTGTGAACCCGAGGGTTTCCTCTGGGTGCTCCGGTTTCCTCCCACATTCCAAAGACGTGCAGGTTTTTTCAGTTGAAGGTAGACACAGAAAGCTGGAGTAACTCAGTGGGTCAGACTGCATCTCAGGAGAAAAGGAATAAGTGACATTTCGGGTCGAGAACCTTCGTCAGACTGAAGTAGGGTCAAGACCCAAAATGGCACCAATTCTTTTTCTCCAGAGATGCTGCCTGACCTGTTGAGTTACTCCAGTTTTTTGTATCTACCTTTGGTTTAAACCAGCATCTGCAGTTCCTTCCTATAGGCTTTGGTAAATTACACCTAGTGTGCAGGAAGGAACTAGGGGAGGGGAAGAAAGCTAGGAGAGAGAAGGAGTGAGTTGTAGTTTTGATAGACAGATGGTTGGACAAAGGGTAGAGATTAAAACAGAAGGTGTGAGACAGACGGTTGGAAGAGTTCAAATAGTGGTCAGAGAAAGGAATGTGGGAGGAGGGGAGAAATATTCCATGTTCTGTGACATTACTGTTACATCATCATTTATTGTGTACAATCTCTTTCTCACGACCATGAAAATTAGGCGTGGTGGTTTAGGTGGTTATATTAGGGTGGCACAGTGGCACAGTAGTAGACTGACTGCCTTTCAGCGCCAGACCCGGTTTAGATCCTGACGGTTTGGATCCTGTTTATACGTAGTTTGTATGATCTCCCCGTGACCTGCATGGGTTTTCTCCGGCTGCTCCGGTTTCCTCCCACACTCCAATGACGCACAGGTTTGTAGGTTAATTGGCTTCTGTACAATAGTAAATCGTATGATCAGCCATGATCACATTGAATGGTGGTGCTGGCTCGAAGGGCCGAATGGCCTACACCTGCACCTATTGTCTATTGAGTCATAGAGTATCCCGAGAGTGTAGGATAGGGCAAGTGTTCGTGGATCGCTAGTCGACGGCTGAAGGGCCTGTTCCCGCACTGTATCTCTAAACTAAACCAGACATACAAGGGTTTAAAAGTCGACTGTGATGTGTTCTTTGGAGAATAGTTGTAATTATCCCTTTCCCATGTTCTTGGGAAGCCTTCAAGAAGTGGGTTGTTGAGTAAGTCATCCTGCTGACTACAATCATGTGAACTGTTAATCAAATCATTGATTGCCAGGCTCGATGCGTAGATCTATGCTCTCTTTTGGATTATACATGCTCATTGTATGTATCCTTAACAAAACCCTCAGTGTTAATCGGGGCCATTTAGAGGGCAGGAAAATACAGATGTTCATTAGTTGTCAATTATAGAGCAGGCATCCAAATGTAATAAGCTTAATTTTAAAAACACACGTTTAGAGCCGTTGCTAACGAAACTGAATGAAAAGACTTGGGCTGTTTCCTCGGGAACATGGGGCAAGGGAGAAATTCTGAAAGATAATTTTTTTGAAGTGGATGCTGCCAGAGAAGCTGCAGATTCGTTAAAATTGTAACATTTCAGGTTCCGAGAAGCAAATTATGACCATTCACTTTATCTATGCCCCTAATGATTTTATAAACTTCAAATGGGCCTGTCCCACTTACGCAACTTTTTCGGCGACTGCCAGCACATAGTTCTTTGCAGGTCGGCATGTTGAAAATCCAGCAGTGACCAGAACAAGGTACGACTGTTTGGGCGACTACTCACGACCATACAGGTTTCACCCCGCGACATGTCACCAGGGTGTCGCCTGTATGGTCGTGAGTAGTCTCCTCAGTTGCCCAAAGAGTCGTAGCGTCTTTCTGGTCACCGCTGAATTTTCAACATGATGAAGATTTTCGGCGACCTGCAGCGACCTATAATGGGTGCCAGCTCTGTCACCTTTGTCTAGTTTTAGGCATCATGTTACAGGAACGATGTTGTCAAGCTGGAAAGGGTGCAGAGAAGATTTACATGGATGTTGCTAGGACTTGAGGACCTGAGCTAAAGGGAGAGGTTGAGCAGGTTAGGAATCTATTCCTTGGAGCGCAAGCAGATGAGTGGTGATCTTATAGAATTGCGAGAGGAATAGATAGGGGAGACGCACAGTGTCTCTTGACCACAGCAGGCGAATCAAGAAACAGAGTTGATGGGTTTAAGGTGAGGCGGGGAAGATTTAAAAGAGAAACTAAGGGGTAACTTTTTTACACAAAGGGTGGTGAATGAATGGAAGGAGCTGCTGCAGGAGGTAGTTGGGGCAGGTACTATCACAGCGTTTAAAAAACGTTTAGACAGATACATGGATAGGACAGGTTTAGTGGGATGTAGGCCAAATGCAGCAGGTGGGACTATTGCACGTGGGACATGTTGGTCTTTGTGGGCAAGTTGGGCCAAAGAGTTTGTTTTCTACGCAGTATGATATAAATCTCTGCCTAACCAGTCTCTCCTTATAACTAATGCCTCTAGTCCTAGCACTATACTTGTGAAGAAGAAACAGAGTGCCGAAGTAACTTGGCGGGTTAGGCAGCATCTCTGGAGAACATGGATAGGCAACATTTTGGGTCAGAATTCTTCAGACATATGTAGAGGGGTGCGGGGGGAGGGGGGGGGGGGCTGGAAGAGAGGAGGGGCAGGACAAAGGAACATGGGTTAGGGCTTATGGGGAGAAAGCAAGAGAATGGGATTGAGAGGGAAATAGATTGCCCATGATTGAATGGCAGACTTGATGGGCCGAACGGCCTAATTCTGATCCTAGATCTTATGAACATGATTCAATGGTTCAATGATCATTTATTGTCACATGTACCTAGGTAGAGTGAAACACATTTATTTGAATACAACCAGGTAAAATCATACAGCTGACCTCACCTAGACAGTACACACGTGTTACCACATGTTGGCGGCTACTATGGGTTGAGCGGACTCGGTGGGCCTAAGGGCCTGTTTCCATGCTGTATCTCTAAAGCGAGAGATTTGCACCAGGAGCCGTGTTTACTGATGTGTTATGGTCAGGGAGTGTAGGATACACTGGCCCCCGAACAATACCACATCTGTGTAACATCCACCTGCTTTTAACACTTGCCCTGGGCTAAATACTTCACAGCTTCACAAAGGCCTCCTTTACAACCGATACAATGGGTCTGAAAGATTGATTGATATAAGGCTACGCAGTGACTCGGGAACAATAAAAAGACCTCATATTTCGCTTGGGCAGCTTGCAACCCAGCAGTATGTGTATTGATTTCTCTAATTTCAAGTAACTCTTGCATTCCATTTACCCCCCACTCCCACCCCACATTTCCCCCCCCCCCCCTCCTCCACCTAAGTTGCCCTACTAGTCCTCATCATTGTATCCCTGTCATTAGCACATCTTCCCCAGCCAACAATGGGCCATTGTGGGCTCACCCATCCTGAGGTCATCTCTTGCCGGCCCTGTTTTGTTCTGGCCTTCTCTACTTTTCAGTCTTAAGAAGGGTTCTGACCCGATTGCTTTTCTCCAGGGATGCTGCCTGACCCGCAGAGATACTCCAGCATTTTGTGTCAATCTTCAATTCAATTCAATTCAATTCAATTCAACTTTAATGTCATTGCACAAATACTGAGTATGGGTACAACGAAATGCAGTTTTGCGTCAGTCCGTAGTAGTGCAATATAGAAATTTTTTAAAAGAGGATACAGAACAATAGAAAATGCAAAATAATTAAACAATGGGGACGGAGGGACCGGAGGAATCTATCGGCGGGACTCCGAGTTCAGCAATGCGATGGTATGATTGTAGAAGCTGTTCCTCATCCTACTGGTACGAGACCTGAGGCTCCTGTACCGCCTCCCTGATGGGAGGAGGGCAAACAGTCCATGATTGGGGTGGGAGGGGTCTTTAATGATCTTCCCAGCTCGTTTCAGACACCGTTTTCGGTGGAGGGCATCCATGGCAGGGAGCGGGGCGCCGATGATGTGCTGCGCGGTTTTCACCACCCGTTGTAGTGCCTTCCTGTCCGCAACAGTGCAGCTGCTGTACCATACCGTGAAGCAGGCGGTCAGGATGCTCTCGATGGTACACCTGTAGAAGTTGGTCAGGATCTGGGGGGACAGGTGGGCTTTCTTGAGCCTCCTCAGGAAGTAAAGGCGTTGCTGTGCCTTTTTGACCAGCTTGGAGGTGTTGAGGGACCAGGACAAATCCTCCGAGATGTGTACCCCGAGGAATTTGTAGCTGGAGACGCGCTCCACCTCAGTCCCGTTTATGTGGATGGGGGTATGTCTGCCCCCTCTGACCTTCCTGAAGTCGACAATAAGTTCCTTCGTCTTCTTGGAGTTGAGGACGAGGTTATTATTGGCACACCAGGTTGTCAGGTGCTGGACCTCCTCTCGGTAGGCTGACTCATCGTTGTCACTGATCAGTCCTACCACCGTGGTGTCGTCAGCGAACTTAATGATGGCGTTGGATCCGTACTTAGGGATGCAGTCGTGGGTGAAGAGGGAGTAGAGGAGAGGGCTGAGCACACAGCCCTGTGGCACGCCGGTGTTCAGTGTTATAGTGGTGGAGTTGAGGTTGTTGACCCTAACAGACTGTGGTCTGTTGGTGAGGAAATCCAGTGTCCAGTTGCAGAGGGAGGTGGAGACCAGCATTTGCAGTTCCTTCCAACACAATAAAAAGAGCTTGATGTTTCAGAATTGTAAGAATGCCAGCTTGCCTCCGCAGTCCTCGATCTCACCGTTGAATGGGGTCGGAGAAAGGATGTGGAAAACTACTGGTCTCTTCAACCGAGCACTGGTCCATGTGGCCCAGACCTGAACATTGCGATCATATCACTGTAGAGTCATAGAGTCACACCATGTGGAAACAGGCCCTTCGGCCCAACCCGCCTATGCCGACCAACATGC
Organism: Amblyraja radiata; assembly: GCF_010909765.2. Lineage (NCBI taxonomy): Eukaryota > Metazoa > Chordata > Chondrichthyes > Rajiformes > Rajidae > Amblyraja > Amblyraja radiata. The sequence goes on from NC_045966.1 coordinate 43,872,654, forward strand.
CCCATCTACACCAGTCTCAATTGCCTGCTTTTGGCCCATATCCCTCTAAACCTATCCTATCTATCCATGTACCAGTCTAAATGCTTCTTAAACATATTGTACCTGCCCCAACTACCTCCTCCGCAGCTCGTTCCATACACACACCACCCTTTGTGTAAAAAAAGTATACCTCAGGTTCCTATTTAATATTTTCCCCTTCACCTTAAACCTATGTCTTCTGGTTCTCGATTCTTCTACGCTGGGCAAAGGACTCTGTGCGTCTACCTGATCTATTCCTGCACTATCTAATTAGGGTAAAACAAAGCCAGCAAAGCGGCAGCCTTACAGCGCCAGAGACCCGGGTTTGATCCTGACCTTGGCTGTTGTCTATGTGGAGTTTGCATGTTCTCCCTGTGACCACATGGGTATCCTCCGGTTTCACCGGTTTCCTCCCACACCCCAAATACGTGCGGGTTTGTAGGTTAATTGGCCCACTGTAAGTGCAGAGAGTGGAGGCGAAAGTGGGATAAAATAGAACCAGTGTGAAAGGTGGCTCAATGGTGCATGGACTAGATGGGCCGAAGAACCTGTTCCAAGGCTGTTTCTTTCAATTGGTCAATCATTCATTGCCACAGATGGCAGTGGAAGCCACATTATTAGTGATTTTTAAAACAGAGGTTGTCAGATTCTTGATTAGTAAAGTTGTTAAAGGCTATGAGGAGAGGGCAGGAGAATGGGGTTGAGATGGAAAGGTAGATCAGCCATGAATGGTGGAGCAGACACAATAGGCCGAATGACCTAATTCTGCTCCTATGACATTAACCTATGAGCTCTCTCTTGAAAGCATCCAGAGAACCTGCCTCCACTGCCCTCTGAGGCAGAGAATTCCACAGACTCACCACTCTCTGTGAGAAAAAGTGTTTCCTCGTCTCCGTTCTAAATGGCTTACTCCTTGTGCTTAAACTGTGGCCCCTGGTTCTGGACTCCCCCAACATCGGGAACATGTTTCCTGCCTCTAGCGTGTCCAAGCCCTTAACAATCTTATATGTTTCAATCCAAGTCCTTAACAATCTTATATGTTTCAAACCTCTAGTTCCCCCTCTCCCCTGACTCTCAATCTAAAGAAGGGTCTCGATCTGAAACGTCATCTATTCCTTTTCTCTGCATTCCACATTCCCAGGAGATTCTGCCTGATCTGCAGAGGTACTCCAGCATTTTGAGTCAGCATTTAACTGGTATTTAAAAGGATGAGAGGAGATCTCATAGTTGAGAAACATATAGAATTCTTAAAAGATTGGACAGGCTAGATGCAGGATAAATTTTCCCGATGTTGGGGAAGTCCAGAACCAGGGCCACAGTTTAAGAACAAGGGGTAGGCCATTTAGGACTGAGATGAGGAAAAACCTTTTTCACCCAGAGAGTTGAGAATTTGTGGAATTCTCTCCCAAAGAAGGCAGTGGAGGCCAATTCACTGGATGTTTTCAAGAGGGAGTTAGATTTAGCTCTTAGGGCTAAAGGAAACAAGGGATATGGGGAAAATGCAGGAACGGGGTACTGATTTTAGATGATCAGCCATGACCATATTGAATGGCGGTGCTGGCTCGAAGGGCTAAATGGCCTACTCCTGCACCTATTTTTCTATGTTTCTATGTTTCTATCTTTGGTGGAGACCAGCAACTGCTATTCCTTTCTGCACCTTCCAATAAACCTGAGCTAAACACACCCCAATTGCCTGTGTCTTAACATGAAACTCTTCCAGTGCTTGCTGGAATATTGGCTTCTAGTTAGGGAAACACCCCACTTAAAGATTCTCATCCTTGTTTATACTGGCATGTCACAATTAGTCTTTCACAATGTAAGTGTTCTCATTACAAGATACAGTTCCAAACAACACATACCATTTTTCAAGCAGCATCATGATTACCAAGGCAATATAGTTCCACTATTTAGGGCGGCGCAGTGGTGCAGCAGTTGAATTGCTGCCTTACTGTGCCAGAGACCCGTGGTCGATCCTGACTGCAGGTGCTGTCTGTATGGAATTTGTACGTTGTTTCCATGATTGCATGGGTTTTCTTCGGATGTTCCTCCCACACTCCAAAGTCATACAGGTTCGCACGTAAATTATTTTCACAAAATTGTCCCTGAAGTGTAGGATAGAGCCCTGTGGTGATTGTCGGTCGGCAAGGACTAGATGGGCTGAAAGGCCTGTTTCCGCGCTTTGGATTGGCATTTGGATATTGATAAGTTGGTCTTGGCACTATGTTCGGCACAGACTTTAGACTCTCTCTTGAAAGTATCCAGAGAACCGGCCTCCACCGCCCTCTGAGGCAGAGAATTCCAGACTCACAACTCTCTGTGTAAAAAACTCTCTTTGTGGGCTGAATGGCCTGTTCCTGTGCTGTACTATTCCATGTTCTATGTTCTAAGAACACTCAAGCCTGCCATTGAAATACTCCAAACGTTCCTGCCAAACACCCTGTTTTCGTTTTGCCGCAGTTTATCATTAAAGCTACTGATGTGGGATGACTGAAGTGCAGAAAAAAAGATGAGGGCTGCAACAGAGTGTTGCCATGGAGAACAAACTTGTCTGCAAAAGGTTATATTTCAAGAAGACATTGAGTTTGAGTGTTTCACAATACCTGGATGTCAATTCACTGCCAACTTACAGACCGTCTCAAAAGAAAAAAAAATAAAGAGCTTCTTACAGCGTCTCGCTCCAGCAGTTACTCACTGAGCTTATCTCACCGACTAATAAAAGTGGGAACAACTTCGTAGAAATAAAAAAAGAAAATCAGGTTGACAATCCCAGTCTGAGGATCCCAAACTGAGGGAGTGCAGAATGACTGAAGGTGCCAACTTTGACTGGGATGTTAACAACACATCATATCTACCTCAAAGGTGGCTGGAAGCGTTCCAGTGGCCATGATGTTGAAGGCCATGTCTGTGCAATTCTCTGCCACAGAAGGCAGGGGAGGCCAATTCACTGGATGTTTTAAAGAGAGAGTTAGATTTAGCTCTTAGGGCCAACGGAATCAAGGGATATGAAAAGACAGGAACGGGGTATTGATTTTGGATGATCAGCCATGATCATGTTGAATGGCGGTGCTGGTTTTTAAAAGGCCAAATGGCCTACACCTGCACCTATTTTCTATATTTCTATGTACACTCTCCCTCCCAGTTTCCTGCTCAACACACAGCCATCAATTGATTTTCACTGGTAACCATAACTGTACCACGGTGGATTGTTGTCGAACTTCCTTGAAAGTTGTGGCACATTCCCTGAAAGTGTCATCACTGGTGGATAGGGTGGTGGAGCAGGCTTTCGGCACATTGGTCTTCATCAGAGTATTGAGTATAAGATTTGGGAGGTAATTTCCATAAGTTTATGTTATCTGAGCAGAATTAGGCCATTTATCATGTCAACTCCACCATTCAATCATGTCTGATAAATCTTTCCCTATCAACCCCATTCTCCTGCCTTCTCCCCATAACCCCTGACATCCTTACTAATCAAGAATCTGTCAATCTCTACCTTAAAAATATCCATTAACTTGGACACCGCAACCGTCTGTGGTAATGAATTCCACAGATTCACCACCCTCTGACTAAAGAAATTCTTCCTCATCTCCTTTCTAAAGGCCTTTTATTCTGAGGCTATGGCCTCTGGTCCCAGGCTCTCACACTAGTGGAAACATCCACTCTATTCACACCTTTCCCTATTTGGTAAGTTTCAATGAGGTTCCCCCTCATCCTTCTAAACTCCAGTGAGTACAGGCACAGTGCCGTCAAAAGCTCAACATATGTTAACTCAATCATTCCTGGGATTAATCTAGTAAACCTGGTCTGGACCCTCTCCAATGCCAGCACATCCTTTCCTCAGAATTGTAGTCCAATGTGTTACAGTTGAACCAGACGTTGGCGAGGGCCACATTTAGAGTATTGTGTTCTATTTTAGTCACCCTGTTATAGGAAAGAGGTTAAGCTGGAAAGTACAGAGAAGGTTTACATGGATGTTGCCAGGACTCGAGCACCTGAGCTGTATTGAGAGGTTGTGCAGGTTAGGACTTTATTCCTTATAGTATAGGAGAGTGGGGGGTGATCATATGGAGGTGTATAAGATCATGAGAGGAATAGATAGGGTAAATGCATAGTCTTTTACCAAGAGTAATCGAGTATCACTGTACCTTAATAGGTGCACATGACAATAAAATACCCTTCGAACACTTTGAGTGGGGGAATTAAGAATCAGAGGACATAGTATGCCGAGGGGCAATTTTTTAAATACAAAGAGTGAGAGGTATATAGAACGAGCTGCATAGGAGGTAGGTGAGGCAGGTACTATCATAACATTTAAGAAATATTTAGGCAGGAAAATAGTTTGGACGGGTTTAGAGGGATATGGGCTAAAGGCAGGCAGGTGGGATATTGTAGATGGGGTATGTTGGTCAGGGTGGATATGTTGGGTCGAAGGGCCTGTTTCCAAGCTGTATGATTCTATGACTCAGTAGAAATGCATTGAAATCATCAATATTCTTCATAAAAGGAAATCTGCTGCCCTTACTCAATCTGACCTTCACCGAGGCCAGGCCCAAAGGCAAGGTGGTTGTTTCCAAAATAACCTCGGGAGCTAAACAGGGATGAACAATACAGCTGGTTTGTCCAGCATTGCCAGCAGCATTGTCAAAAACAGGGAGGTTCAAGGTCACTGGTTATTAAAACTTCAAATGCATGGTTGCGCAGCTGTCAAGTTGCTGCTTTATGATGCCAGAGACCCAGGTTCGATCCTGACTACGGGTACTGTCTGTATGGAGTTTGTACGTTCTCCCTGTGACCATGTGGGTTTTCTCCTGGTGCTCCTGTTTCCTCCCACATTTCAAAGACATAGGTTTATAGGTGCATTGGCATCCGCAAATTGTCCCCAGTGTGTAGGATAGAACTAATGTAGAGGTTCTAGTGGCGACTTGGTGGGCCAAAGGGCATGTTTCCATGCTGTACCTCTAAACTAGAATAAACAAAACAATAGTAAACTAACCTAATCTAATCTAAACAAAGCCTCCTTTCTGCACCTCCTGCCTGCCTCACCTAAACAGACCTTACATAGAGATGCTGCCTGACCCGCTGAGTTACTCCAGCACTTGTGTCTTTTTCATCAAACCATCATCTGCAGTTACTTGAGCTCTTGCCACTACTTGCAGTGTAACTTTAGACCAAGTTACACTGCAGTAGACCAAGTTACCGAAGGGAGTAAAACACAAAATGTTGGAGGGACTCAGTGGGTCAGGCAGCATCTGTGGAAGGACGTTGAGTCTAGTCTGCTCGACATCTCCCTATAGTTCAGGTCTCAACTCCTGCAATTTCAATTTAGCTTTGTTCAGTGAATGAATGTTGCGTGTGTTCCCATATATGTATATATACGCACATTGAAATTGCAGGACGAGGAGCTGAGCTATTGGGAAATGTCAAAAAGGCAAGGACTTTATTCCTTTAGGAATAGGACTTTATATTCCAAAAGGACATATTCCAGACTAGGACTTTATATATATATATATACACACACACACACATACATACACCTAAAAACAAACAAACAATGATAATGCAAAAAGACAAAACCACTTCTATACCTTCTTCTGGACAAGAGCAGAGAGAAGAAAGAATGATCGGGGTCGAATAAAACCTTGATTTCCAAAGTGGCATAAATAGTCATAGTCATAGTCACAGTGTGGAAACGGGCCCTTTGGCCCAACTCGCCCACACCGGCCAGCCAGCTACACTAGTCCTACTTGCCTGCGCTTGGTCCATAACACTCCAAACCTGTCCTATCCATGTACTTGTCCAAATGCTTCTTAAACGTTGGGATAGTTCCAGCCTCTACTACTTCCTCAGGCAGCTTGTTCCATACACCCACCACCTTCTGTGTGAAAAAGCTATCCCTCGGATTCCTATTAAATATTTTCCCCTTCACCTTGAACCTATGTCCTCTGGTCCACGATTCCCCTACTCTAGGTAAAATACTCTGCATCTACCCGATCTAATCCGCTCATGATTTGATATACTTCTATAAGATCTCCCCTCATCCTCCTACTCTCCATAGAATAGAAACTCAACCTCTCCCTATAGCTCACACCCTCTAGTCCTGGCAACATCCTCACAAATCTTTTCTGAACCCCTTCAAGCTTGACAATGCAGTATCTTTCCAATATCATGGTGCCCAGAACTGAACACAATATTCCACATGCGGTCTCACCAACGTCCTATACAACTGCAACATGACCACCCAATTTTTATATTCAATACTCTGACTGATGAAGGCCAAAGTGCCAAAAGCCTTTTTGACCACCTTATCTACCTGCGACTCGACCCTCAAGGAACAATGTACTTGTACTCCTAGATCCCTCTGCTCTACAACACTACCCAGAGGCCTACCAGTTACTGTGTAGGTCCTGCCCTTGTTCGACATCCCAAAATGCAACACCTCGCACTTATTTGTATTAAATTCCATCAACCATTCCTCCACCCACCTGGCCAATCGGTCCAGATCCTGCTGCAATCGTTCACAACCATCTTCACTATCTGCCCTAACTTTTGTATCATCAACAAACTTTCTAAACTTGCCCCGTATGTTCTCATCCAAATCATTGATGTAGATGACAAACAGTAACGGGCCCAGCACCTTCACCCTGTTTACTTCTCACAGGTCATCCCACAGCCTCTTACACTCCAGCAAAAACAATCCATGTTTAATCCTTGTTATTATGGGTTTAGACTTAGGTTCAACAATATTATTTATTTAGCGAGGTACAGTCAAAAGGTTTGCTTTACATGTTATTCAAACAGATCAGATCGTGCTATATATACATACAATCAAGTCATACTCATGTAAAACATGTGGAACAAAGGGGAAGATATAGAATGCAGAATAGTTCTTAGCATTGTAGCACCCAGCAGTGCCAGTACCTAACTGGCACTTATCTTAGGAATAGACCAAAGGAAACACAACCCAGGCCCATGGTTTATGGTACAAAGTGATGGTGTAACTCAGCAGGTCAGGCTGCATTACTGGAGAACGTGGATAGATGACATTTTAGATCGAGACCCCTCCTCAGACCTGAGAAATTACCTATCTATGTTCTCCAGAGATGCTGCCTAATCTTTAGACCATTAGATTTTAGAGATACAATGCAGAAACAGGCCCTTTGGCCCACTAAATCCACACTGACCAGAGATCACTCCATGCATTGACACAATCCTACACACTAGGCACAATTTACAATTTTTACTGAAGCCAATTAACCTATAAACCTGCATGTCTTTGGAGTGTGGGAGGAAACCGAGCACCCGGAGAAAACCCACATGGTCACAGGGAGAACAAACAAAATCCATATAGTAAAGTCTGATTAAAGATAGTCCCGGGGACTCCAAAATCCATACAGACAGCACGGTCAGGATCGAACCCGGGTCTCTGGCGCTGTAAGTCAACAACTCTGTTGCTGAATTACTCCAGCACTTTGTGTCCTTTTGTTTATTAACTAGTTTAGTTCAGTTTAGTTCAGTATAGTTACACAGCAAGTATTGGCAAAGATACAAGGAACTGCAGATGAAGGTATACAGAACATGCCACAAGTGCTGAAGTAACTCAGCGAGTCAGGCAGCATCTCTATGCAAACTCTTTCTGAGTGCGGCAGGCAGGAGGTGCAGAAAGGTGTCTTTGGTTAATTTAGTTTAGTTTAGTTTAGTTTGGTTTTGCTTTGTTTAGTTTAGTTTAGTTTAGTTTTGTTTCATTTATTGTCATGTGCACAGGGGTGCAGTGAAAAGCTTTTTGTTACGTGCTATCCAGTCAGCGGAAAGGCTATACATGATTACAATCGAGCCGTCCACAGCATCTGCAGTTCCTTGTTTCCACACCATGCTTTATGGTGCTCTCCTCAGCCAAGCCACAGGGGGAGCTGTTTACTGGAAGCTCTCCACTTGAGAACAAATTCATTCTTAACTTTTCTCATTCCCCCCACCTCCCTCTGCCAGTGTCTTTCATTGATGGTCTGCTGGGCTTCCCTGTGCCAGGCCTGGCGAGCGGCCAGGGTGCGTAACACATGCCACGGGTTGACAAGAGAGCCCTTTCATTCCCTCTGCCGTCCTTGGCGACGGCACTGCAGGGTCAGCGATTCACACTCACACTCCGCACCGAAGCTTTCAATGAAGATCACTCCAGCGAACTCTCTCCCCGATGACAACTCCTGTCTCTGACACATGGACTGCCACTGGGCGTAGAAATTTAGGCCATGTCTCAATGGCAGGAGGTGTCTACTACCAAGGAATTTCCCCCCTCAATCTCTGACCCTCACCGACTCACCCCACTGTAGGACACCCCTTCAAACCTACCCCTTTGTCTAAGCTTTTGATCATCTGCCTTCTAATCTAATGTGGCCCAATATCAATTTTTGTTCGACAAGACTCCTGCAAAGAGGCCTAGGATGTTTTAAATGCATTGCTAGTGCCAAGGATATGGTTATCATTGTTCTTGTTGCTACTGAGACGCAGAGCTTCATTAACCGTGGCAATTTTAGAATTACAATAAGGTAATAATTGGTGTGGAGGGATGGAAAGAGGTGATTGTTGACATAACCTTTCGAAACTCACCCCCTCACACTAGTTCTGTGTTACCCACTCTCGCACCTACAATGACTGGTTCTCAGTATAATGTGTTATTCTCTTTACACTTTAGACTGTAGAGATAAACTTAAGTGATACAGCGTGGAAACAGGGTTTTCAGGTCACCGATGTTGCCAGGACTGGAGGGCCTGAGCTACGGGGAGAGGTTGAGCAGGCTAGAACTATATTCCTTGGAGCACAGGATGGGTGAGTGGCGATCTTATAGAGGTGCACAAAATCACGAGAGCAATAGATCGGCTAAATGCACAGAGTATTTTACCTACAGAGTAGGGAGATCGAGAATCAGAGGACACATGTTTAAGGTGAGGGGAGAAAGATTTACTAGGAACCCGAGGGCAACTTTTTTACACAAAGGGTGGAGGGTGTGTGGAAATGAGCTGCCGGAGCAGGTAGTTGAGGCAGGTACTATTGCAGTGTTTATGAAGCATTCAGACAGGTACATGGATAGGATAGGTTTAGATGGATATGGGCCAAATGCAGGCAGGTGGGACTAGTGTACACGGAGCATGTTGGTCGGCATGGGCATGTTGGGCCATAGGCCCTGTTTCCGCGCTGTGTAACCTATGACTCTAATACTGTATGACTAAAGCTAAGTCTAACTGTTGCATTACTCTGGATGAGTCAGCAAAGAGCTGGGCTAGTTTGCATACAGTATAATCAAATAACTAACAAATTACGTGTTGTGCAAGGAATGAGGAAGGAATTTGATTTAATGCATTCCATCAATAAAAGGCACTCCTTAAAATCAACATATTGATGGGTTCTTCCACTTCCCCTTCTCCTTCTCCCCTCTCTATAGTTTAGTTTATGGTCACGTGTATCGAGGTGCAGTGAAAAGCATTTTGGTCGTGTGCTATCCAGTCAGCAGAAAGACTCTATATACATGATTAAATCGAGCCGTCCACAGTGTACAGACAGGATAAAGGGAATAACATTTAGTGCAAGACAAAGTCCAGTAAAATCCAATTCAAGATAGTCCGAGGGTCTCCAATGAGGTCCAAGGGTCTCTGCACAAACTCCTCTTTTCTTCTCCTCCTCTCCCCTGTGCCTGACCTAGAACTAGATTTCTCCCCTCCTCCTCCCACTCCATTTACATATCACAGACCTATCACTGTGACCAAAACTAAATGGTGATCTTCTAACACCCCAACTTCCACAAAGCATATTTTTCTTCCATATATCTTTCTTTCCTAACATCTATCTCTTTGAGACGGGGACACAGGGAACTACACACACAGTATTGGAATAGCTTAAAGGGTAAGGACATGGACAGGTGACGTTTTCGATCGAGAACATGGATAAGGGTCTGAAGAAGGGTCCTGAGCCAAAAGGATACCTATCCATATCGTCCAGGGATGCTGCCTGACCCATTGAGTTACTCCAGCACTTTGTGATTTGCTCTAGATTTTAATAGACAGCATCACAGTAGTTTCTCCAGCATTTTAGTGTAACACTGAGTTTCTCCAGCATTTTTGTGTAACGCTGAGTTTCTCCAGCATTTTTGTGTAACGCTGAGTTTCTCCAGCATTTTTGTGCAACGCTGAGTTTCTCCAGCATTTTTGTGTATGCTGTTGCTCCTGCTGAGTTTCTCCAGCATTTTTGTGTACCTTTGTGTACAGTAATAAAACCTTGCTTGTTTAAAGAAGGGTCCCGACCCAAAATGTCACCTATCCATATCCTCCAGAGATGCTGCATAACCCAATGAGTTACTCCAGCACTTTATATTTTGCACTAGATTTAAATAGTATTACTTTCATCACGATGTTTCCACAAGTGGGAGAGTCTAGGACCAGAGGCCATGGCCTCAAAATAAAGGGCATACCTTTAGAGTAGAAAGGAGATGAGGAGGAATTTCTATAGTCAGAGGGTGGTGAATCTGTGGATGTTATTGCCATAGATGGCTGTCGAGGCCGTCACTGGATATGTTTAAGGTGGAGATTGACAGTTTCTTGATTAGTAAGGGTGTCAGGGGTTACGGGGAGAAGGAAGAAGAATGGGGCTGAGAAGGAAAAATAGATCAGCTATGATTGAATGGCAGAGTAAAATTGATGGGCTGAATGGCCTAATTCTGCTCCTAGAACTTGTGAACTTATCACAATAATAATACCTTGCCAGCCGGAAAAAGAAACACGACCCAAAATGTTACCTATCCATGTCGTCCAGAGATGCTGCCTGACCCTTCGAGTGACTGCAGCACTGTGTCTTTTTCTATTGATTTCTTTGACCAAGCTTTTAGACTGCTGCCAAATAAATATGTCCAATACTGTTGATAGTGTTTCTGTGAAAAAATTTCGGTAATTCGAGTAATGTAGTTGTTGTTGAATCAATAGAATTGGCCACTACTGATCTTGGACGTTTCATATTGTTTCCCTGTGTGCAAGCACTTGTAGTTAGTTTGTTTGCCTCTCTTTCTATTTCATAAACACCATCATGTTCACTAGCTTATAGCTATGAAAAGCACGTTTTGAAGGTTTTTTCCAATAACAGTCCTCAGACTTGTATTATCGTAGGTGGATTTCAGTACACATCGAAGCTTTGACAATAAGGCTAAATCAACCGCAGCAAACCTCAGTCACAGACCCAATCAACGGCAAAGTAATGAATGAGATAGATAAATTGTCGGAGTACCTCAATGGGTCAGGCAACATTTCTAGGTGACGTTTTGGGTTGGGACCTTTCTTCAGACTGAGAGTGGTGCAGGGGGTAGGACGGCACAGTGGCGCAGCTGTAGAGTTGCTGCTTTACAGCGCCAGAGACCCGGGTTAGATTCTAAAGTACATTCTTCCTGTGACTGCGTGGGTTTTCTCCGTAATGCTCCGGTTTCCTCCCACACTCCAAAGATATACAGGTTTGTAGGTTAATTGGCTTCTGTAAATTGTCCTTATTCTGTAAGATAGTAATAGTGCACGGGGGGGGGGGGGGGGGGGGGGGGTGATCGCTGGTCGACGCAGACTTGGTGGGCTGTATCTCTAAAGTCGAAAGGGTAAAAAGACTTGAGGAGAGAAGGGGACATGACACAGCCTGGCTAGAAATCTGTAACTCCCATTTACTTACCTTATTTCCCCCTCCCTCCTCTGTGCTCCACCTGGACATGCACCTATTTCCCCCTCTTCCTCCACTTCCACCTGTAGACCTTCCTCTGGCTTCACAATGTGCAACTCTTCAATCCTTTTGTTACACACCTTCTGTAGTTTTCATCTCTGGCCTTTGTCCAACACTCTGCCTATCAAAACTCCACTCACCTCTATCAACCTATTACTTGCCAGTCTTTGTCCTGACCCTCATCTCTTCCAGCTTTACCCCCCAACAATCAGTGTGAAAAAGGGTTCCAACCTGAAGTGTCAACTATCCATCTCTCTGGGCTCCCCATCTACTCCAGCACTTAGTGGCTTCCCTTTCAAGTGATTGTTGGATACAGATGTGGGGGGATAAAATGACAGTGAGATAAAGATAGTTTTTTAGTTTGTTTAGTTTATCATCATGTGTCCAGAGGTACAGTGAAAAGCTTTTTTTAACGTGCTAGCCAGTTAGCTGGAAGACTATACAAGCCGTCAAGCCGTCCACAGTATACAGATACAGGATAAAGGGAATAACGTTTAGTGCAAGATAAAGTCCAGTAAAGTCTGATTAATGATAGTCCAGTGGTCTCCAATGAGGTAGATAGTAGCTCAGGACTGCTCTCTGGTTGTTGGTCGGACGGTTCAGTTGCCTGATAACAGCTGGGAAGAAACTGTCCCCGAATCTGGATGAAGAGGTGCGATTGAGAGAGAAACTTGGTTCTTGAAGTTATTGCAAGAGTACACATCTGACACTTTCTCTTTCATCCCGAGTCTCTCTTTAAACTGACTTGGTTGCACTTGGGTCTTTTTTAGATTATGGAAGTCTTTTTATCGGCGACACATCTGAAGCTGGCTTAGTCAGGAACATGTTGCTGCTGCTCTTCTACATGCCGAGTACCATGTGATAGGGTTTCTTTAGTTTTTGCATGTATTTTGCCTCTTTGCACACAATTTGGAAACGTGCACCTCCAGATTCAGGGACAGCTTCTTCCCAGCTGTTATCAAGTTCAAGTTCAAGTTCAAGTGAGTTTATTGTCATCTGTCCCTGTATAGGACAATGAAATTCTTGCTTTGCGTAAGCACACAGAAAATAGTAGGCATTTACTACAAAACAGATAAATGTGTCCATATACCAAGATATAAATATATACACACATGAATAAATAAACTGGTAGTGCAAATAACAGAAAGTGGTTGCTAATAATCAGAGTTTTGTCCGAGCCAGGTTTAATAGCCTGATGGCTGAGGGGAAGTAGCTATTCCTGAACCTGGTTGTTGCAGTCTTCAGGCTCCTGTACCTTCTACCTGAAGGTAGCAGGGAGATGAGTGTGTGGCCAGGATGGTGTGGGTCTTTGATGATACTGCCAGCCTTTTTGAGGCAGCGACTGCGATAAATAAATCAGGCAATTGAATCATCCTATCACAACTAGAGAGCAGACCTGAACTACTATATACCTCATTGGTGACCCTCGGACTATCTTTGTTGGACTTTATTGGCTTTACCTTGCACTAAACGTTATTCCCTTATCATGTATCTGCACACTGTAAATGGCTCGATTGTAATCATGTACTGTCTTTCCGCTGACTGGATAGCACACAACAAAAGTTTTTCACTATACCTCGGTACAGATGACAATAAAGTAAACTGAAACCGAAACTGACCATAGTATATTACATCAGTAAAACAAACTACCCAACCCAACAGTCTTGTGCCATCACATCATTTCACATGACCTACAACTTGCTCCACTTTTCAATCCCTGTAACTTTATAATATTTCACTTTAGACTGTGGAGGTACGGTGTGGAAACAGGCTCTTCGGCCCACCGCGTCCATGCTGACCAACGAACCCCGTACACTACGCACTGGGGAAATTTTACATTTTTTATTGAAGCCAATTAACCTACAAAACAGTATGTCTTTGGAGTGTGGGAGGAAACTGGAGCACCTGGAGCAGGTCACGGGGATGCAAACTCGGTACTGACAGCACCCGTAGTCAGGATCGAACCCAGGTCTCCGGCGCTGTAAGGCAGTGACTCTATCACTGCGCCTCCCTGCTGTCCTGTTCTCCTGTTAGGTAAAATGGACGTGCTGCTGAGGCAGAAAGTAATGTCAATCATGGAACAGGAACATGTTTCCCTCAGCTTTTCTTTAATTATCTCACATTTTGTGGCTTTTTGTCACCATCTCCTCAGCCGACGGAAGCATGAGATCAAATCACAATTGACCTCACGACCCCTTCATAATCTTGAGAGCTTCTATCGGGTTACCCCTAATCTTCTCTGTGATATAAAACCTTGAGACTCTCAAACCACTCTTCAAAACCGTGACCCTTAGTACGCTGCACCTATTCCATTGATTTCATTTCCTTTCTATAATCGAGTGCCTAAACTGTACACGATACAGCTGAACTGAAGCCTTGCAGATTCTGAATGTTAACGCTTTCATTTCTTCGAATTGCTAGATCTGCTGGGACATTCTGAAACACCTGGTTATGTATCTGATTCTGAAAATCAGCATTGAATCGCTTCCCAAAGTACTTTCAATGCAGTGCAGGCAAATGATGACACTTCAATGATTCAACGATACGTTATTGTCACATGTGCCTAGGTACAGTGAAATGCTTTGTTTTGCATAAAACCCGGTAAAATCATGTAGCAGAACTCACCGAGGCAGTGCACATGTTTCGTTATGTTTTGGCACTGACAACGTTGCAAAAGTTCACCAAAGAGTCCTATATACTGCCTGCTGCCATGTGTGTCACCCCTTCCCTGCCACCCCCCTCCCCCAGTCCCCTCAGAAAAGGGTGGTACAGTGGCACAGCAGTAGAGTTACTGCCTTACAGCGTCAGAGACCCGGGTTCGATCCTGACTACGGTGCTGTCTGTACGGAGTTTGTACATTCTCCCTGTGACCGTGTGGGTTTTCTCCGGGTGCTCCCGTTTCCTCCGACACTCAAAAGATGCGCAGGTTTGCAGGTTAATTGGCTTTGCAAAAAATTGTGTATTGTTCCTGGAATTTAGGATCGTGCTAGTGTACGGGGAGATCGCTGGTCAGCGCGGACCCAGGAGGCCGAAGGGCCTGTTTCCACTCTGTATCTCATGAATGTTTTAATGTCATATGTACCGAAACGGAACATTGATTTTCTTGCTTGCAGCATCACTACAGACTTGGGAACACATTTCTCAACAGATAACATAATAAACAAACAGTAAAAAAAGTTCAATAAATAAAAGTTATTGTTAATGGTACAAAATCAAAGCCAACACTGCAGTCCCCACTGCAACCACGGCAGAAGTAGCATGTAGTTTAGTTGATATTTGCAGTGTTCGATAGCCTAATGGGTGTTGGGACTAAGCTATTCCTGTACCTGGACATTACAGTTTTCAGACTCCGATACCTTCTTCCCAATGGATAAAGTGGTGTGGGTCCATAATGATGCTGGCTGCCTTATTGATGCCGATCCATTCGATGGTGGGGAGGACAGTACCCGTGATGGATCGAGCAGTGTTCACCACTGTTTATAATCTCCTTTGTTCCTGGTTGTTAGAGTTGGCAAACCAGACAGTTGATGCAACCAGTCAATATAAAAGCTTGAAACTGACATTTCGGTCCAGTTGAAAATGGTTACATGATGGCAAGATATTTTTCACTGCTTTTTTCTAGATACCAGCATCTGCTATTCATATCTGCTTTAGTACTATCATTGACTCTTACTTATTTTAATTTACTTTAAATATACAGTGCGGAAACAGGCCCTTCGGTCCACCGAGTCCATGCCAACCAGCGATTCCCCAAACACTATCACTATCCTACACCCACACTAGGGACAATTTAAAATTTTACCGAAGCCAATTAACCTACAAACCTGTATGTCTTTGGAGTGTGGGGGGGGGGGGGGGACTGAATCAGCCGGAGATAACCTACGTGGTCACGGGGAGAACGTACAAACTCCGTACACATAGCACCGTAGTCAGGATCGAACCCGGGTCTCTGGTGCAGTGAGGCAGCAAGTCTACTGCTGCACCACCATGCCGCCCCTTATCTTCTCAGCAGCTTTAACAAACCACTTTAAACCCTATTGAACTGCTGAAGACGGAACATCTGAATGAAGGGCGGCACGGTAGCGTAACTGGTGGAGCTGCTGCCTCGAAGCATCTGAGACCCAGGTTCGATTCTGACCTCATGTGCTGGATGTGTGGAGTTTGCATGTTCTCCCTGAGGTTTTCTCCGGGTGCTCCGGTTTCCTCTCATATCTGAAAAATGTGCTTATTTGTAGGTTAATTGGGCCTCTGTAATTTGGTCCCAAGTTTGCAGAGAATGGATGCAAAAGTGGGATTACAGAGAACCAGTGGGAACAGACGATGAACAATCAGGATGGATGTGGAGGTCAAAAGGGCCTGTTTCAACGCTGTGTCTTTCAATTTAATCAATCATGTTGGGACTGGAGATTAAATAGTTCAAAATGCAGGAGGAAGTAAACTCCAAATATTCTCTACCACTTCTCCTAAATTTACAAGGTATGGTCTCACTATATAAATATAACTTGCTATTGGGGGAAAGTCTGGTTTAAAGCAGGGAAAACACTGTGAAAATCACAAGCAAATATCACAACCAAAATGAGGGGTTCTCTGAGCAAATGTAGTGGAGGAAGATTTATAAAAGCCTGAATAAAATTAATTAAAATCTCCTGTGTTTATCTCCTCAGGATTAAAGTTCAATTAAATAGTTACATCATATGGTAGTACAGTATAACCTTTAAGCTTAGTCATAGAATCATATAGCATGGAAACAGGCCTTTCGGCCCAACGTGCCCATGTCAACCAAGATGTCAACCCATATGCCCCATCTAAACTAATCCCATTTGTCCACATTTATCCTGTATCCAGCCCAGTGGGACAGCGGTAGAGTTGTGACATTGGCGGAGGCCAAGGTTCGATCCTGACTACGGTTACACTCCGTACGGAGTTTGTACGTTCTCCCCGTGACCGCATGGGGTTTCACCAGATGGTCTGGTTTCCTCCCACTAGTGAAAGTAAGCAGGCAGTTAAGAATGCTAATGGCATCTTGGCCTTCATAACAAGAGAAGTTGAGTATAGGAGCAAAGATGTCCTTCTGCAGTTGTACAGGGCCCTAGTGAGACCACACTTGGAGTATTGTGCGCAGTTTTCGTCTCCAAATTTAAGGAAGGGCATTCTTGCTATTGAAGGAGTGCAGCGTAGGTTCACGAGGTTAATTCCTGGGATGGCGGGACTGTCATATGTTGAAAGAATGGCGCAACTAGGCTTGTATACACTGGAATTTAGAAGAATAAGAGGGGATCTTATTGACATATAAGATTATTAAATGGATTGGACACGCTAGAGGCAGGAAACATGTTCCTAATGTTGGGGGAGTCCAGAACCAGGGGCCACAGTTTATGAATAAGGGGTAAGCCATTTAGATCATCATCATCATCATCATCGGTGGTCACTCGAAATGATTATGACTGTCCTCTCCTCTCCATAAGGTCGTCTACTTGTGGGCCTGCAGATGTCTGTAGAGGCCGATCCGCGATCCACTTAGAATGGAGATGACAAAATTATTTTTCACCCAGAGAGCTGCAAATCTGTGGAATTCTCTGCCTCGGAAGGCAGTGGAGGCCGATTCTCTGGATGCTTTCAAGTCAAGTCAAGTCAAGTCAAGTCAAGTTTATTTGTCACATACACATACGAGATGTGCAGTGAAATGAAAGTGGCAATGCTCGCGGACTTTTGTGCAAAAGACAAACAACCAAATAAACTATAAACACAATCATAGCACACATATTCTTTTACATAATAAATAATGGAAGGAAAAACGTTCAGTAGAGTTAGTCCCTGGTGAGATAGGCGTTTACAGTCCGAATGGCCTCTGGGAAGAAACTCCTTCTCAACCTCTCCGTTCTCACCGCATGGCAACGGAGGCGTTTGCCTGACCGTAGCAGCTGGAACAGTCCGTTGCAGGGGTGGAAGGGGTCTCTCATGATATTGTTGGCTCTGGAGTTCCACCTCCTGATGTATAGTTCCTGCAGGGGGGCAAGTGAAGTTCCAATAGTGCGTTCGGCCGAACGCACTACTCTCTGCAGAGCCTTCTTGTCCTTGGCAGAGCAATTCCCAAACCAGATGGTAATGTTCCCGGACAAGATGCTTTCCACCGCCACTGCGTAGAAGCACTGGAGGATCCTTGGAGACACTCTGAATTTCCTCAATTGCCTGAGGTGGTAAAGGCGCTGCCTTGCCTTACTTACGAGTGCTGAGGCGTGTGATGCCCGTGTCATATCCTCGGAGATATGGACTCCCAGATATTTAAAACAGTTCACCCTATCCACAGGATCCCCATTTATCCTCAATGGAGTGTACGTCCTCGGATGATGTGCCCTCCTAAAGTCCATGATCAGCTCCTTCGTTTTTTTGATGTTCAAGAGGAGGCTGTTGTCCTGGCACCAGAGTGCTAGACCAGCCACCTCCTCCCGGTAGGCCTTCTCGTCGTTGTCTGAGATCAGGCCCACCACCACAGTGTCATCAGCAAACTTAATTAATGAGTTGGAGCTGAACCTAGCCACACAGTCATGTGTGTACATGGAGTACAATAGGGGGCTGAGGACGCAACCCTGGGGCGGTCCTGTGCTCAGGGTGAGGGACTTCGATGTATTCCCTCCCATCTTGACTACCTGGGGCCTGGCGGTGAGAAAGTCCAGGACCCAGGCACACAGGGAGGTGTTGAACCCCAATTCCATTAGCTTCCCGGCCAGTCTCGTGGGGACTATCGTGCTGAAGGTATGGTGGCAAAAACAGGAAAGCAGACTATTATCTAAATGGTGGCCAACTAGGAAAAGGGGAGATGCAGCGAGACCTGGGTGTCATGGTACACCAGTCATTGAAAGTGGGCATGCAGGTGCAGCAGGCAGTGAAGAAAGCGAATGGTATGTTAGCTTTCATAGCAAAAGGATTTGAGTATAGGAGCAGGGAGGTTCTACTGCAGTTGTACAGGGTCTTGGTGAGACCACACCTGGAGTATTGCGTACAGTTTTGGTCTCCAAATCTGAGGAAGGACATTATTGCCATAGAGGGAGTGCAGAGAAGGTTCACCAGACTGATTCCTGGGATGTCAGGACTGTCTTATGAAGAAAGACTGGATAGACTTGGTTTATACGCTCTAGAATTTAGGAGATTGAGAGGGGATCTTATAGAAACTTACAAAATTCTTAAGGGGTTGGACAGGCTAGATGCAGGAAGATTGCTCCCGATGTTGGGGAAGTCCAGGACAAGGGGTCACAGCTTAAGGATAAGGGGGAAATCCTTTAAAACCGAGATGAGAAGAACTTTTTTCACACAGAGAGTGGTGAATCTCTGGAACTCCCTGCCACAGAGGGTAGTCGAGGCCAGTTCATTGGCTATATTTAAGAGGGAGTTAAATGTGGCCCTTGTGGCTAAGGGGATCAGAGGGTATGGAGAGAAGGCAGGTACAGGATACTGAGTTGGATGATCAGCCATGATCATATTGAATGGCGGTGCAGGCTCGAAGGGCCGAATGGCCTACTCCTGCACCTAATTTCTATGTTTCTATGTTTCTATGAAGGCTGAACTGTAGTCTATGAACAGCATCCTCACGTAGCCCCCCTTCTGGCTGTCCAGATGGGAGAGAGCGGTGTGCAAGACCTGGGAGACCGCATCGTCCGTGGATCTGTTCGGACGTTATGCGAACTGCAACGGGTCCATGTTCCGAGGGAGGAAGGCGCAGATGTGTTTCTTCACCAGCCTCTCAAAGCATTTCATGACTACCGAGGTAAGGGCCACCGGACGGTAGTCATTCAGACAGGCTGGGGAGGCATTTTTTGGTACCGGTACAATGATGGATTTTTTTAAGCAGGCCAGGACCACGGATTTGTCCAGGGAGAGGTTGAATAATGTAGTGAGCACCGGAGCTAGCTGCGTAGCACAGGACTTGAGTACTCGCCCCGAGATGCCATCGGGGCCTGCAGCTTTTCTCGTGTTCACCCGTGTCAGAGCCCTCCTCACGTCGTGCTCACACAGCGAGAATGTGTGCACATTCCTCCCTTCAGCTTCGGGCAGACCTGGAGTGGTGTTGCCCCTCTCGAAACGAGCGTAAAAGGAGTTCAGGTCATCAGCTAGGGAGGTGTCGGCACTTGCGGATGAGGGTGGGGTGCTCTAGTAGTTGGTTACAGTCCGTAGCCCCTGCCGCAGGCTTCTGGTGTCCTACTGCTCCATCTGTAACTCCATCTTGTCCCTGTACCTTCTCTTTGCGTCCTTCACCGCCCTTCGCAATCGGTAGGACTCTACCTTGTAGACGTCCATGTTTCCTGATGCCAGGCCCGAGTTGTAGGCAGTTGCGAGCATTCAAGGCCACACGAACGGACCTGTCTACCCAGGGTTTTTGGTTCGGAAAGGTGCTTACCCTTACCGTGGGGACGATGTTGTCGGTTACTGTTGCGATGAAGTCCGTGACTGCTTCCGCGAACTCACTGACGTCACTGGAACTTGCTTCGAACATATTCCAGTCGACATCGCTCAGTGCATCTTGCAGCATGGCCTCTGACTGGTCGGACCACTGCTTTACGTCCCTCGTCTCTACCGCTTCCCGAACTATCCTCTGTTTATACTCCGGCAACAGGAAAATGGCAGCGTGGTCAGATTTTCCTAGGGGAGGGAGTGAAACGGCCTTGTAGCCTTTCCTGAATGGCATGTAGTAGTGGTCCAAAGTTCTCTCCCCCCTGGTGGCAAGAGAGAGCTAGATAGAGCTCTTAAAGATAGCAGAGTCAAGCGATATGGGAAGAAGGCAGAAACAGGGTTCTGATTGTGGATGATCAGCCATGATCACAGTGAATGGCGGTTCTGGCTCGAAGGGCCGAATGGCCTACTTCTGCACTTATTGTCTATTGTCTATTTTCTATTGATAGATGTGCAGGTTTGTCAGTTAATTGTCTTCAGTAAAGTTTGTAAATTGTCCCTAGTATGTAGGATAATGCTCGTGTACGAGGATCATTAGTCAGCACGGACTCGGTGGGCCAAAGGGTTTGCTTCCGCACTGTGCCTTTAAATTAAACTAAACTAATCCCCCATAAGCTTTCCAATTCATCTAATGGGAGCCTGGGGGGTAACTTTATTTACACAAAGGGATTGGGTGTATGGGCCAAACTGTCGGAGGAGGTAGTTGAGGCAGGTACTATTACAATGCTTAAGAAACATTTGGACAGATACATGGATAGGACAGGTTTAGAGGGAAATAGGCCAAACGAGGGCAGGTAGAACTAGTGTAGATGGGGGCATGTTGGTCAGTGTGGGCAAGTTGGGCCAAAGGGCCTGTTTCCACACTGCATGACTCTACCTGGCCAAGCTTAACCATATAACCATATAACAATTACAGCACGGAAACAGGCCATCTCGGCCCTACAAGTCCGTGCCGAACATAGATCAATATCAACAATTTAAATTAGATACCAGAAGTCAGCTGACAACCCATTTTCCTTTCTGAGGAGTAAGAAGGATCTTCAGATGACAAATGCTTTTGTGTGCAAGTTCCAATACCCAGTCCATTCAGAATTGGCAAGTCTATGATTTATCTTTCATTAAAGGCACAAAGAAGAATAAATGCACGGAGAATTGTCTTGTACAACTCCCACAGCCAAATAAATGATGTCTTATCAGGCACAGGCACTCTTCAGAAATAACTACAAATGCTGAGAGACACTTAAGAGTTGCAAATTAATATTTATACCACGCAAAGTGCCTGCAGAAATCATTGGCAACAAGAGGAAACCTTTCCATGAAGAGTCATAGATTCATACAGCGTGGAAACAGGCCCCTTGGCCCAACTTGTACACACCGACCAATATGCCGCAACTACACTAGTCCCACCTGCCTGCAATTGGCCCATATCCTGCCAAACCTGTCTGATCCACGCACCTGTCTAAATGTTTCTTAAACGTTGCAGTAGTACCTTCCTCAACCATCACCTCTGGCAGTTCATTCCATACACCCACCACCCTTTGTGTAAAAATGTTAACCCTCAGGTTCATATTAAATTCTCTCCCCCCCACCTCTCACCTTAATCCTATGGTCCTCGATTCCCATACTCTGGGAAAGAGATTCTGTGCATTTACCGGATCTATTCCTCTCATGATCTTGTACAAATAATCAAAGGTATTGAGAACAATTAATCCTGAGAATCATCATTAACTAGATGCTCTATATTGAGGTTACCCTGTGTTTGAATAACTCTCCAAAGCCTTTCCACAATATACATGGCAAGTTACAAGGACAACATGCTTGGGTTATGTGCAGTTCTAATACCTCTAAACCCTCAATGGCATCCAGTACAGTGATCCCATTCATTGACTATCTCACTCCACCGCTGTAAATAGTAATGGCCTGTCCCAAGTAGGCGACTTTTTAGGTGACTGCAGGAGACTATGCAGTTGCCACATGTTCGCGGGTGGTTACCGGGGAGTCGCCTTCGTGGTCGTGAGGAGTTCCCGCAATCTGGGAACTCCTCATTTTGAAAAATTAGTGGCAACTAGAGTGAAGCCGCCATGGAGAGTAGCGAGAATTCTTGTGCCGTAGATGGGTCGCCAGGAAATACTAGTGGGTTGCCAGGGGGTCGAAGGTTCTCGTAGGTTCTTGTAGGTTGTAGCCGGTGCTGACCAGTGAATTTCATTGGCTCATTAGAGAAAAAAAGCGTAAGCAGTGGTTTTCAGAACCAAGGATAACCGACCAGTAATGTTAAATGTCCACCGAGCTTCACAGCCGTGTATCTCTGGCTTCTTAAAAGTTGTCTGAGAGGGACAGGCCCATTAAAATCGCCTAAGTGGAACAGGCCCATTACTTCTCTGCCAGCAGTGGTGTGCACCATTTAGTTAGTTTTTTTTAGTTTAGTTTATTGTCATGTGTACTAAGGTACGGTCTAAAATGTTTTATTGCATGCTATCCATTCAATGACAAGACTACATATGTTTACAATCAAGCTGTCCACCGTGTACATATACAGGATAAAGGGAATAACATTTAGCGCAAGTAGACTGATTAAAGATCGTCTGAGGATCTCCAATGAGGTGGGTGTTAGGTCAGAACCTTTCTTCAGTTGGTGATAGGATAGTTCAGTTGCCTGATAACAGCTGGGAAAAAACTGTCCCTCATTTTTTTGTCCATGGTAATTTGCCAAGAGTTTGAAAGCATCTCAAAAACCAGAGAATTTTAGTAGACACATTGAAACACTGTTTCGTCAAACACTTGCCCTCTTTCCGCCAAAGCCTACTGGATCTCTAGGCTGCGAAACATTTTAACTCCCCTTCCCATTCCTATACTGACCTTTCTGTCCTGGGCCTCCTCCACTGCCAGAGTGAAGTCACATGCAAACTGGAAAAACAGCACCTCATATTCTGCTTGGGTGGTGAACATTGAACTCTCCAATTGTAGATTACCTCTAACAATCCCTCTCCCCCCTCTTCCCCCTCCCCAACAAATTCCCTTTCTCTCCACTCCCTCTGTGCCCACCTATACTCACACCAATTTCTCACCTCCCTCTTCCAACTACATTTCTTCCCCTGGCTTCACAATTTGCAACTCTTCAACCTTTTTGTCTCACATCTTTTTCATCTCTGGCCTTTGTCCAATCACCCGCCTATCAAAAACGCCCCTTGTCCATGTTCCCCTGTTACTTGCCATGCTTTGTTCTGCCCCTCCTCCCTTCTATCTTTCACCCCCCCCCCCCACTCCCTACAATCAGTCTGAGGAAGGGTCCTGACCCAAAATGTCATCTATCCATATTCTCCAGGGATGCTGCCTGACCTGTCAAGTTATTCCAGCAAGTTGTGTCTTTTTTTTGGGAAACACCACTACATGTACATTCTCCTTCACACAATGTATTGAATTGAAAATCTATTGATTTTCCTATCTTATCATGTGTCCCAACACAATAGCACTGTGAGAATATCTTCATAAAATGCACTACAGTAATTACGAAAGGTGGCTCACTACAACTTTCTCAAAGGCAAATGGAAATGGAAATTAAATACTAGTCATACGAGCAATGATCATTCTTCATGAATGGATAGATAAAATAGTATTAAAAACTATACACAATTTTTAAAGTATAGAAATATACCTGTTGGGCCAGAGTCTTTGCCAACCATCTTTGGTGTAGGTTTATATTATTGTTCATAACTTCTAGGAGCAGAATTAGGCCATTCGGCCCATCAAGTCTACTCTACCATTATCATGGCTGGTCTATCTTTTCCTCTCAACCCCATTCTCCTGCCTTACTAATCAAATTGTCACATATTGCCAGTGCAGTGAAAAGCTTTGTTTTGCCTGCTATCCAAACAGATCAGATACACCATACATCAATGCAATCAGTTCAATCTCTAGTATAGTGGGTAGAGCAAAGGGGAGGTTACAGTGCAGAACATAGTTCTCAGCGTTGCGGTGCAACAGTTCCATAGACAATGTCCAATGTCCTTAATTGGGTAGAGGTGAATTGAAGAGTACCCCAGTGGTATGGAATGACCATTCAGAAATCTGATTATGAAGGGGAAGAAGCTGTTCCTGAGTCTGGTTGTGCGCACTTTCAAGATTCTGTATCTTCTGCCGGACAGGAGCAGGGAGAAGAAGGAATGACCGGGCTGGGACAAGTCTTGGATTATGTTGGCTGTTTTTCCAAGGCAGCGTGATGTAGATGGAGTCAATGATGGGAGGTCAGGTCAGGAGGGGAACATTACAAACTCCGTACACTCAGCACCTGTAGTCAGGATCGAACCCGGGTTTCTGGCGCTGTAAGGCAGTAACTCTACCGCTGCGCCACCTTGCAGCCCTAGAGTGCCGGTGGTGGACTGGGAACCAACATAAATCATGGCTTCAGTCTTAAGCAGCCTGGTAAGCTGTCACTGAACAAGGATTGATCCGAGATTTGAGCAAAAGCTGTAATCTGAAGCTGACAAGTCACACCTGTGACACACGAGCATCAATATAGGTTCTTAACATCCATGGCAGGCAGCCAAGCTCATACATGAGAAGTCTGATCCTCCTGGGGATTCAAAATACAAATGGAATCCCTCATCTTCAACTGAAGTAGGACATAGCCACAGGGACAGAGGCTGACAAAGATAACAAGTGACAGACTCAGTGCTCCAGAGAGTAGACAATGGGACAATTCATCTGCAACCTGAGATGTAATTCACAGCACTCTTGGAGAAACATTGAGGCGTGCCAGAAAGGATTGTTTTTTATTATTGACCCAAGCTAGCCATTCACCACAGCATATCTCATCCATGTGGCACCATCTTACATTTCTGCAACCCTTTACCATTCTTTAAACTTTACTTTAGATTGTAGACTTTAGAGATACAGCGTGCAAACAGGCCCTTTGGCCCACCGAGACAGAGCCAACCAGTAATCACCTCACACACCAGCACTATCCTACACACACTAGGGACAACATACAATTTTACTTATGCCAATTAACCTACAAACCTCTACATCTTTGGAGTGTGGGAGGAAACCGTAGCACCCAGAGAAAACCCACGTAGGTCATGGGGGGAACATACAAACTCCATACAGGCAGCATCCGTAGTTGGGATCGAACCCGGGACTCTGGCGCTACCCCTAAACAAGTTCTGCAACATAGCGAAATGTCCCAATATGTTTGATAGGAGAAAGCAACTTGATCCTAAAGATATTTAATGAGGTTAGAGGTAAAAGCAACTGCAGATGCTGGAGTCTTGCGTAGAACATGCTGTCGAGAGCATGCTGACCGGTTGCATCGTGGCTTGGTTCGGCAACTTGAGCGCCCTGGAAAGGAAAAGACTACAAAAAGTAGTAAACACTGCCCAGTCCATCATCGGCACTGACCTTCCTTCCATCGAGGGGATTTATCGCAGTCGCTGCCTCAAAAAGGCTGGCAGTATCATCAAAGACCCACACCATCCTGGCTACACACTCATCTCCCTGCTACCTTCAGGTAGAAGGTACAGGAGCCTGAAGACTGCAACAACCAGGTTCAGGAATAGTTACTTCCCCTCAGCCATCAGGCTATTAAACCTGGCTCGGACAAAACTCTGACTATCACCAACCACTTTCTGTTATTTGCACTATCAGTTTATTTATTCATGTGTGTATATATTTATATCATGGTATATGGACACATTTATCTGTTTTGTAGTAAATGCCTACTATTTTCTGTGTGCTTAAGCAAAGCAAGAATGTCATTGTCCTATACAGGGACACATGACAATAAACTCACTTGAACTTGAACTCACTTGAACTTGAACTTGAACTTGAACACAAAGTGCTGGAGTAACCGAGCGGGTCAGGCAGCATCTCTGGAGGGCTTGATCAATCAAAACTCTCCTTGTCCACCTATTAACTGCCATGCTTTGTCCTGCCTCTCCCCTCATTTCCAGTATTCTGCCCCCCCCCCCCCCCCCCCACTGCATTCAGACTGAAACGCCACCTATTCATGGTCTCCAGAAATAGACACAAAGCACTGGAGTAACTCAACGAGTCAAGCAGCTTCTAATAATAGGAGATGTTTCGGGTTGGGTCACCCATCCTTTTCCTCCAGAAATGCTGCTTAACCCGCTGAGTTACTCCAGCACTTTGTGTTCATCTTTGGCATAAGCCAGTATCTGCAGTTTCCTGTTTCCACATGTTCTCCAGAGATGCTACCTGAGCTGCTGAGTTACTCCGGCACTTTGTGTGCTTTTGCGTATTAACCAGTACCTTGTTCCTTGTTTCTACGTGATCAATGAGGTGTTAAACCAAATTCTGAAGAGGTAGACTTAGAAAAATGTATTATTGGAATAAAAAGATTAAGATAAATTTCAGCTGCACCATCACAACCTGTGGTGGAGTAGCTGAAATTTGTCACAGTATCAAAGAGTCATAAAGTCATGGTCGGGGGGAGTTCCTCCCACTACCGGTACCATGTAATCCTGTGCTACCTGCTCCATGGTCGGATAGTCGGCGACTAAACCGTCTCCCCTACCTGGTTTTCCAGGTGAGGAGGGGGCCGTGGACCCCCAGCAGGACCAAAAACAAGACCTGTCAAAGGGCAGATGAGCTCCTAGCGAGCCAATGGCCATCCATACTTCAGTAGGAGTTGCGATAACAGTGGTACATAAAATTGCAAGGCACCGTGCCCATTGATGTCTTCAACGATGATGATGATGATAAAGTCATAGTCATAAAGTCATAGGGTCATCTAGCATGGCCCTTGGACCAACTTGCCGACACCCACCAACATGTACCATCTACACTAATCCCACCTGCCTGCATTTGGCCAATATCCCTCTAAACCTGTCCTATTTATGTACCTGTCCAAATGTTTCTAAAACATCGCAATGCTACCTGCTTCGATGTGGCAGCTCGTTCCATATACCCACCACCCTCGTTAATCTCTGCACCCTTTCCAGCTTGGCAACATCTTTCCTATAACATGGTGCCCAGAACTGAACACAATACTCTGAATGAGGCCTCACTAATGTCTTATACAACTGCAACATGACCTCCCAACTTCTATACTCAATACTCTGCCTGGGGATTAACTACTGGAACAATCCACCACAGAGCCATAAACGAACAATTATTGATTTCACTTCTTCTGAATGCTTTAGATTATTTGTTTAATAATATTGGAATGGGGTGAAAATTTTAGTCGATTGCATGTGCCAGCAACATTTCTTCATACTCTATTAAGCATGAAGCAAGGTAATTGTAAGACATAACATTGTACGCTATTAAAATAATAAATGGTATTTCAAAACTAAAATGCTTTTTATTTTTGACCCAAGATCGAGAGAAGAAAAGTTAAATCTTTTAAACCCCAAAAAAGTGTTTCCATAAAACTTAAATCACCAAAGACACAATGGCGCAGCGGTAGAGTTTGTGCCTCATACCGCCAGCGCCGGGTTCGATCCTGACTACGGGTGCTGTCACCTCTCCACGGTTCTCTGTAAAATCACAGTGGACCAATATACTGAGAATCAGCTGCATCAAATCACTTTCTGTAGCAAAGCACTCTGATTACCGCTGGAGTTTTCTTTTTATAATGGATTGTACGGCAATAATCTAGATCTGGAACATATTGCCTGTTCCGGTGCTGAGAGCACATTTAATAGTGCAGGTACATAACTTCTTGAAGGTGGTTGTCACAGGTAGATAGGGTGGCCACATTGATCATCAGTCAGAGTATTGAGTTTAGAAGTTGGGAGGTCATGTTGCAGTCATATATGATATTGGTGAGGCCGCATTTAGAGTATTGTGTTCAGTTCTGGACATCATATTACAGGAAAGATATTGTCAAGCTGGAAAAGGTGTTGAGAAGGTTTACAAGGATGTTGCCAGGATTCGGGAGCCTGAGGTGTAGGGAGAGGTTGAGCAGGCTGGGACTCTATTCCTATTCCTTGGAGCACAAGAGAATGAGGGGTAATCTTATAGAAGTATACAAAACTGTGAGAGGAATAGATCGGGTAGACGCACAGAGACTCACTCGCCCAGAGTAGGGAACTCGAGAACCAGAAGGCATAGGTTTAAGAGTCAAGAGTCAAGAGAGTTTTATTATCATCTGCCACAGATAGGACAATGACATTCTTACTTGCAGCAGCACAACTGAATATGTAAACATAATACAAAACGGAAGTAGTAAACACACTCCGACTATATTCAGTGTGTCTATAGACCATAGACCATCTATA
Source organism: Amblyraja radiata (assembly GCF_010909765.2). Lineage (NCBI taxonomy): Eukaryota > Metazoa > Chordata > Chondrichthyes > Rajiformes > Rajidae > Amblyraja > Amblyraja radiata. The sequence goes on from NC_045966.1 coordinate 43,901,087, forward strand.
CACAATAAATAAACATATATAGTGCAATAATAATAATAGACTGTTATTGTTCAGAGCTTATTTGATGTTGTGTTTAATGGCTGTGGGTAAGAAGCTGTTCCTGAACCTGGATGTACCAGATTTCAGGCTCCTATACCTTCTTCCCGATGGCAACGGAGAGATGAGTGTGTGACCAGGATGGTGTAGGTCTCTGATGATGTTGGCAGCCTTTTTGAGGCAGCGACTGCGATAGTTCTCTTCGATGGTGAGGAGGTCAGAGCCGGTGATGGACTGGGCAGTGGTCACAACTTTCTGCAGTGTTTTCCGCTCCTGGACGTTTAAGTTGCCGTACCAAGCCACGATGCAGCCAGTCAGTATGCTCTCTGCTGTACACCTGTAGAAGTTCGAGACAGTCCTCCTTGACATACCGACTCTCCGTAATCTTCTCTGGAAGTAGAGGCACTGATGTGCCTTCTTTTAAATTGCATCAGTGTGCTGGGACCAGAAAAGATCTTCGGAAATATACGCACCCAGGAATTTGAAGTTTTTGACCCTTTCCACCATCCCTTGATAAAAACGACCCTTGATAAAAATGGGATTGTGGGTCTCGATCCTACCCCTTCCAAAGTCCACAATCAGTTGCTTGGTTTTGCTGGTGTTGAGAGCCAGGTTGTGAGAGAAAGGAAAAGAGTCACCAGAACCTGAGGGGTTATTTTTTTCACACAAAGTGTGGTGAATGTATGAAATGAGCTGCCAGAGGAGGTAGTTGAAGCAGGAACTATTGCAGAATTTAAGAAGTAATTAGGCAGGTACATAAATAGGACAGGTTTACACGGAAGTGGCGGCGCCGGGAACGGCTGCGGCTCGCCTGCAGTCCGTTTGTCTTTTACTTTTTTGTGTTGTATTTTTTTCGTTTTGTCTAGTTACGTTTTTGGTTTTTAGGTCGTGTTTATGTGGGGGGTGGGGGGTGAAACGGGGCTTGCTGTCTCTCCCTTCGGGGGAATACGACCTTTTTGTTGTATCCGCCTTCTCTGCCTCCGTCTACACTGATGCCTAATGGCGGAGCTGGCGACCTCGGGACTCTGGAGGCAGCTGACAGGACTCGCCCTGAGCTCGCTCCCGTGAGGGTGGCCCAGCCCGGGGCTGGAACTACGCTCTCGTGAGAGCGGCCTGGCGATGGGCTGAGAGACTTTCCCGTGAGGGGCTGTGGCCCGTCGGAGTGGCCCAGCCCGAGGGAGGAACGGCACTCCCGTCGGAGTGGCCCAGCCCGAGGGAGAACGGCGCTCCCGTCGGAGTGGCCCAGCCCGAGGGTGGAACGGCGCTCCCGTCGGAGTGGCCCAGCCCGAGGGTGGAACGGCACTCCCGTCGGAGTGGCCCAGCCCAAGGGAGAACGGCACTCCCGTCGGAGTGGCCCAGCCCGAGGGTGGAACGGCACTCCCGTCGGAGTGGCCCAGCCCGAGGGAGAACGGTACTCACATGAGGGCGATCCGGCTCGGGGCTTGAACGGTGCTCCGGTGGCTGGGACGGCGTTCTGAGGCGGTGACCTGAGTCTGGGGTTCAGCCGCGGGCCAGCGGCTGCGTGTGCTGGACTGGAGGACGGCAGCTTCGACCACCCCGGGCCGCGGTGTTTGAGCCGGCCCGTTTGCGGGTTTCGGTGAGCCGCGGGACTGTTGTGCCATCGCCCGGTGGGGAATCGCCTCAGCGCAGAGGGAGAAGAGGAGGGAAGAGACAGTAACCCTAAGATTTTTGCCTCCACCACAGTGAGGAGGTGCTTGGAGGATACACTGTGGTGGTGTTAATTTGTGTTTATTGTTGTTTATTATTGTATGATTGTATGTATGACTGCAGGCACGAAATTTCGTTCAGACCGTAAGGTCTGAATGACAATAAAGGTATTCAATTCAATTCAATTCAATTTAGAGGGATATGTGCCAAACTCTCGAACCTCTACAGGTGCACAGTGCTGACTGGTTGCATCGTGGCTTGGTTTTGCAACTTGAGCGTCCAGGAGCGGAAAAGAATGCAGAAAGTTGTAAACACTGCCCAGTCCATCATCGGCTCTGACCTCCCCACCATCGAAGGGATCTATCGCAGTCGCTGCCTCAAAATGGCTGTCAACACCATCCTGGCCACACACTCTTCTCTCCGCTGCCATCAGGTAGAAGGTACAGGAGCCTGAAATCTGGTACATCCTGGTTCAGGAACAGCTTGTTCCCCACAGCCATCAGGCTATTAAACTCGCCATCAAACAAACTCTGAACTATAACAGCCTATTGCACTTTATCTGGTTATTTATGTGTATATATATGGTCTATGCTATATAGACACACTGAACAGTTCTGTATTTATGCTTACAATATTCTGCTGTGCTGCAGCAAGCAAGAATTTCATTGTCCTATCTGGGACACATGGCAATAAATTCTCTTGACTCTTGACTCGAATTGGAACGGTGTACTTGGTCGGTGTGGGCAGGTTAAGGCGAAGGACCAAGACCCACTCTATGACTCTATGACTCTAGTAGGAGCATTCAAGAATGGAATTAGATAAATAGGTGAAACGCAAAAGCATTTGCTGAGGTATTAAAAAAAGAGTGTGGGGAGCACATTTAATTGGAGAGTTCTCCGAGAGCTGGCATGGACAAGATGGGCCATATGGCCTCTCTCCGAGCCGTGTGATTCTATAACCACCCAATGCACAGATGGCATCATAAACTCATTACTAAAGCAGCAATCTATAGTCATTATCTTTCTGAAAATGAACCAAATCTGTGCCATTTGTGTTCTACTAAAATCAATGGACTTTAACTTCCAATAAATAATTCACAGGCGTATTAAAGCTAATCTGTCTTCCTACCACACTTCCCTGGTGCCAGAATAGAGCAGATGATGATATTTGAATCTTATTAGTGAATTGTCTCCCGAGGTGCCTCACATCAGACTCGAACATTGAATTAACAGAACAAAATGACTCATTATTTGATTATGTTGCTGCACACCGAACAGCCCATTACACGACATTGACTGGGCTCGCAAAACGGTGGCCAAATTCTGGCCAGGAATTTCCTTGGGACTCCTCAGTTGAAGCTGCAAATCTGGAAAGCCTTCAGCTTTATCTAGCCAGTGCTCTAAAGTTAAATAGTGCTGCCCTAATCCTGGCAGCCATGCTCCTGAGTCTAGTGGCTATGAACCCTACTCTTGGCATTGGAGACTATGCTTGGTGCCACTGCAGTATATAACAAAAGTAAATAATGGAACAAAGGTCCTTTCTGCACTCTGAAGATCATTCTCTGGATCTGCTGCACCAGACAGCAACAATCTGACTAATGCTGGAGTCCATTTTATAATTACTTATATGCTAAGAGTCTAGATCTTGAAAGTGGAGAGTTAAGGATGTAGCCCTTTGAGTGATGTAGCCCAGCCTATCATCTACCTCATTGGAGACCCTTGTAGTATCTTTAATTAGACTTTATCTTGCACTAAGCATTATTCTCTTTATCTGTACATCCTCTGTATCTGTACATTGATGATTTGATTGTAATCATATATTTTTTTAGATTTTAGAGAAACAGCATGGAAACAGGGCCTTCGGCGCACCGAGTCTGCACTGACCAGCGATCCCCGCACATTAGAAACATAGAAAACATAGAAACATAGAAAATAGGTGCAGGAGTAGGCCATTCGGCCCTTCGAGCCTGCACTGCCATTCACTATGATCATGGCTGATCATCCAACTCAGTATCCTGTACCTGCCTTCTCTCCATACCCCCTGATCCCTTTAGCCACAAGGGCCGCATCTAACTCCCTCTTAAATATAGCCAATGAACTGGCCTCAACTTCCTTCTGTGGCAGAGAATTCCAGAGATTCACCACTCTCTGTGTGAAATATTTTTTTCTCATCTCGGTCCTAAAAGATTTCCCACTTATCCTTAAACTGTGACCCCTATTTACATTTATACCAAGTACACAAATCCAAGCCAATTAACCTACAAACCTGTACATCTTTGGAGTGTGGGAGGAAACCAAAGATCTCAGAGAAAACCCAGGCGGTCACCGGGGGAACGTACAAACTCTGTACAAGTAGCACCTGTACTCAGGATCGCAAATGGGTCTTTGGAATGTCGGAGGAAATCGGAACACCCGGAGAAAACCCAGGCGGTCATGGGTCGAACATACGGACACCATAATCAGGATCGAATTTAAGATTCCAGCAACTGGAATCTCCTGTGTCCACAAGTTGGATAAGGTTTGCCCAGTGTCACATGAGGCAACAAATAGAGGGCGGCACAGTGTGGCACCCTATAGTCTTTCCGCCAACTGGATAGCATGCAACAATAAAACTTTTCACTGTACCTCAGTACATGTGACAATAAACAAACCTTAACTAAAATATTGGTTTCCCTCCTGATTAACCTTGCATGCTTAAAATGCCAGATCAACATCCTGATGAATTCCTCGAGAATCACCTCGGAAACCAGTGTGGTAGTTACCAGCACAGTCTCAAAACAACATCAAATCTTCCTTTGTCAGCCAAGCTGGTGAAAAGCATCAAATATTAGAGCGTGCGGGAGCATTATTGAGCAGCGGACAGCTTGGGGCAACACTCACACCCCACGCAGACTCCTCACATGTTACATGAACGATACGTAACAAAAGGGAGCAGCAAGGAGCAGGAAGGAGTGTTGCTGGTGAGTTGTACCATCGGCATTATGCAGGAATTGGAGCAATGAATCACTGCTGGCAAACATTGAAGGAATTTTAAATCAAGATGCACCGTTCACCGTTAAAATTTACTGCTTAAGAATGCCTGAATAAAAATAATAAACAAAACCCTACATCTGCATACTTTCACCTGGGAATGTCCAAGAGATGGGTTTGTTCTATGTTCCATGGGACTGATATGATGATTCCAGAGAGTTGCTGCCTTACAGCACCAGACACCTTCGTTCGACCCTGACTACAGGAGCTGGCTGTATGTACTCCCCTTGACCTGTGTGGGTTTTCTCCGGGATCTCTTGTTTTCTCCCACACTCCAAAGATGTATAGGTTTGTAGGTTAATTGGCTTGGTAAAATTGTAAATTGCCTCTATTGTGTGTAGGATGGTGCTAGTATGTCGGGGTCGCTGGTTGGCGCGGTCTAGGTGGGTCGAAGGGCCTGTTTCTGCACTGTATTTCTAAACTAAACCAAACAGCAAAATCTTCCTGTCAAATGTCTGTGCCATTTATACCACAATGCAAGCCAGTCACTTGGGAGGACACCCTTGTTCCTTTGACTACTGCTTCTCCCAGATGTTACATTCGTTAAGGTAAGGAAAATATTACACTAGTGTTGTCTCTGGGTACTGCTATAGGCACCTGTGCTCCCTCTCCCCATTTCCACATCCCAGCTGAAACAGTACAACTATCTAAACAATCGAGAGCAGCACAATGGCGCAGCTGGTAGAGCTGCTGCCTCGCAGCACCAGGGAACCGGGTTCCATCCTGACCCTGACCTCGGGTGCTGTCTGTGTGGAGTCTGCACGTACTCCCTGTGAACAAGTTGGTTTCCTCCAGGTGTCAGAGTCATAGAGCATGGGTGCAGGCCCTTCAGCCTAATTTGCCCCCACCAACCAACTTGCTCCAGCTGCTCGTTCAGTACACCCACCACCACCCTTTGTATAAAAAAGTTACCCCGCATGTTCCAATGTTTAAGAAAGAACTGCAGATGCTGGAAAAATTAAGGTAGACAAAAAAGCTGGAGAAACTCAGCGGGTGAGGCAGCATCTATGGAACGAAGGAATAGGCAACATTTTGGATCGAGACCCTTCTTCAGATTGATGTTGGGGGGAGGCGGGCCTTTTTCACGTCCCCCCCCCCTCACTGACAGCAGTCTGAAGAAGGGTCTCGACCCAAAAAATCGCCTATTCCTTCGCTCTATAGATGTTCCCTCATGTTCCAATTAAATCTTTCCCCCATCATCTTAAACCTGTGTCCTCTAGTTCTCGATTACCCTACTCTGGGCAAAAGGGTCTGTATGTTTACCTAATCTATTCCTGTCGTGATTTTATACACCTCTATAACATCGCTCCTCATCCTCCTGCGCTCCATGGAATAAAGTCCCAGCCTGCTAAATCTCTCCCTATAGCTCAGGCCCTCAAATCCTGGCAACATCCTCATAAATCTTCTCTGCACCCTTTCCAGCTTGACAACATATCAGAATAATGTTTCTGCTTAGCGCTTTAATCCATCAGGAAATTACCGCATGGTTTAATTTTGTTACGGTGTTATTAACCTGTGTCATTCTTTATGTTGAATGCACATTAATAATTCCAGTCTGCTCTGCTAAAGATAATCACAAATTAATGGCTTATCTGGTTATAAACATGCAGGAGTTGTTGGGATCTTGCACTGTGAAAAATGGCTGTTGTGATCACTGAACTGCAACAGTGACTGCTCAAAAAGAGGCTGCCTGACCCGCTGAGTTACTCCAACACGTTGTGCCTATCTTCATCTTATGTTTGCTTGTGTATAGTTTTTATTTCTAGTTTAGAGGTACAGCACGGAAACAGGCCCTTCGGCCCACCAGCGATGCCCGCACATTAACACTATCCTACAGCCACTAGGGACCATTTTTACATTTACCAAACCAATTAACCTACAAACCTGTACGTCTTTGGAGTGTGGGAGGAAACTGAAGATCTCGGAGAAAACCCACGCAGGTCACGGGGGGAACATACAAACTCCATACAGACAGCACCCCTAGTCATGATCGAACCCGGGACTCCAGCGCTGCATTCGCTGTAAGGCAGCAACTCTACCGCTGCGCCACCGTGACCGTCCAACGGTCATGTACTTAAGTGTCGGTTTGTGAATATAAGACCATATGACATAGGAGTAGAATTAAGCCCTTCAGCCCATTGAGTCTACTCTGCCTTTCGATCATGGCTGATCCATTTATGCCTCTCAACCCCATTCTCCTGCTTTCTCCCCTTAGCGTTTGACATTGTTACTAATCACGAATCTTTAGACTTTACTTTAGACTTTAAAGATAAAGCTTTTCACTGTACCTCAGTACACATGACAATGAACCAAACTAAACTAGCAGGCACCAAAAAGCTCCTCACTGTACATGTCATAGTAAACCAAACTAAACTAAACTAATCTAGCAAGTACCAAAAGCTTTACATTGTACCTCGCTACACGTGACAATAAGAAACTAAACTGAACTATACTAACAGTTGCCGAGATCCCAGCTGAAGCCAACAGATCGGGGAGAAAACTAGTGAGAATTTGCAGCATAAAGAGAAATAGTAAAGAAGTATATTTTTAAATAGCTTCACTGGCTTCAAAGGCTGAGAGAAAAGGAAGGAGGCAAGGCTCTGGAGCTTTGTTCACAGTGCAGGCTTTCGAATGGTGGAATTTTAAAAACAATAGTTGTCTGCATGGGAAGACTGTTTGGGGTGGATGAGGAGGGGGATGGGTGAATGTGGAGGATAAAGAATGGAACGGAAATGAAACAAAGCAATTTAAAAAAACACTCAAATTGTGGGAATCAGGTGGCCTTGACTATTACAATCCAGACTGGAGGGTTTATACCTCCAACAATCTCAGCACAATAGCGTGTAAAAGCAGCTGCAATTAATGAGTAATTCCGGGATTGTGTCTTGGAACTATATTGTTCCTGTTCCTGCCTGTACACCTGCACTGAAAGAGGTGACCATGCCAAATCTAGGGTTCTGAGAAAGATTTGACTATATATTCATTTCCACCGGGAAAGGAAATAGTTCTTTAACAAAGCTGTCAGGATTTCAAAATTGAAGATCCACTTGCTATATTTTCATTCAGATATGGGTGGCATAGTGGCGCAGCGGCAGAATTGCTGCCTCACGGCGCCAGAGATCCAGGTTCGATCCTGGCTATAGATGCTGTCTGTGTGGAACAAACCGGAGCGCCCAGAGAAAAACCCAGGCAGTCACAGGGTGAATGTACACACTCTGATGCTGTAAGGAAGCAGCTCCACCACTGTGCCACCCCTAAAGTTATAGGAACAGGATTAGGCCATTCGGCCCATTGGCTCTACTGGCTCTACTCATGGCTGATCTATCTTTCCCTCTCAACTCCTTTCTCTTGCCTCCTCCCCATAACCTTTTGTGCATACATGCACGTACATATGCAGCAAACCCACCTTTTATCAATATTCACATACTCACATGTAGCACACACTAATATTCAGATTTCAGGAATTCCACCAAAGGCTTTTGAATGACATTTCAGATATTTTGCATCACAAGGAATGTTAATATACTGCAGTCACCCCTACAGCCCCCCCCCCTCCCCTCCCCCACCATACCATATGGAAAGGATTCTGACTATATACCTTATCAATGGATCTTATAATCTTATAACCTTCCATCATGTCACCCCTCTGTCACCTTCATTCCAAGGAAAGTGAGCCTTGCCTATTCAAACTGTCCCCACAACTAACTTCTTCCAATCCAATCCAGGAAATATCCTGGTGAATCTCTGTACTGAATGATGCTGTAACATTTGTGGTTTCCCAATCTTCTGGGACCTTTGAGATATATGGAACATTTTTTTTCCTTAAAAAGGAGCTTTCATTCCAATAATCACAGTTACAAAGTACTGGAAAGATCAAAACTGTCCGGCAGTTTGCAATCATCAATCAACCAATATCAAATTTCAACTTTATCATCCTTATCCACGATGCATTCAACCCCTCCACCGCGGCGACCAACGTTCATGGAAGGTCTCCAGAGTCCCCTTGGAAACTGCGTATTCCCTCTCTTGGGACATGCGGGCACGGACGTGGGCCTGGAAGAGGGGCAGGTAGTCGACGGGCAGACGCCTCAACTGCCCGCTGCCTGGACCTGCAAATTGCCATCTTGTGCAGGTCCAGGAGCAAACCTACAGCGAGTTCCCCAACTTCATGCACCCAACCCACCGTCCCACCACTGTACCGGATGACCAAAGATCAAGAGCATGGGCCTGAAAGGCAGCTAAAACTTGAAGAGCGGCCACTTTAGATATTCTAACAGGGGCTGCAACCTCTTACACTCCAATACATGGAACATTGGGAGGTTACAACCAACACATCTATTTTCTCTGCTGCCAATTCCATTGAGAATCCAGTTGATCAGATCCGAGACACATGCTACCTTTCAGCCCCATTAGTTTGCCTAGTACTTTTAGTTTATTTTTTTCCTGACAGTGACTACTTCCGAAGGATGAGTAGGGTTCCACCACTTTATCTTACACCTAACACCTCGTTTTCCACTCAGCAATAGAGGTTGTCTCCTTCTTGGATAATAGACATTTCCGAGGATTCAGCAAGATAACGTGTGTCAGCAGAGCAGGGGACATGGTATTTAAGAAGGCAATTCTTGTCCCTTACACAACCATCATTCATTTCTCGTCATCAAAGTTAAAAGAACTGTTCACAGCCCAAATGCATCTAGACTCAAGAAGATCATTCATTTTCTGACCATTGCCTATGGGAAGGTTGGGCTGGCCTTTCATCTTGATCTCCTGCACTCCATGTGGGGATTAGACTAGGAGTTTCTACTGTGGTTCGACCCAACTGAGTTGGGTGTTGGGCCAGATCAGAGGACATCTACGAACTAAACCAGGCTGGAGTGTGGCATTTGAGTAGGCTACTGTGAGGAAAGATAACAACTTTACCTCCCTGAAGAACATTGAATCAGGAATAAAAACCATGTCCAATTTTGCCTTTTGTTTGTCTCTCATCCACATTAGTATGACTGGCACCAACCTACTTGAGCAGATCAGGGAACTTGTGATCTTTCTGTTCAATTAGCGACATCTATCACGGTTGTTTAGTTCAGTTTATTATTTTTGTCACGTGTAACAAGGTAGAGTGAAAAGCTTTTTTTGTTGCGTGCTATGCACTCAGCGAAAAGATTATACACGATTGGAATCAAGTCTTACAGTGTACAGACACGGGACACAGGGAATGGCATTCAGTACAAGATAAAGTCCAATAAAGTCCGATTAAAGATAGTCCGAGGGTCTCCAATGAGGTAGATGGTGGGTCAGGACCGCTCTTTGTTTGGTGATAGGATGTTTCAGTTGCCTGATAACAGCTGGGAAGAAACTATCCCTGAATCTGGAGGTGTGTGTTTTCAAACTTCTGTATCGCTTGCTTTATCGGAGATGGGAGAAGAGGGAGTCACCGAGGTGAGACCCGTCCTTGATTATGTTGGTGGCCTTGCCGAGGTAATATAGGTATTCGTAACTGAACAGCAAGATCACATTTTCTGATTTCACCCTTTTCCTGCATTATTGTTTTTGGGAAAGTCAGCTTGGCTTTCTGACAAAAGAATGCAAGTCTTCCCTGACAATGCAAACCATCATAGTTATTTCCTATATATTTTGCTTCTTCCCATTCCCCTAAATTGATGTCATCTCTAGTTTCAAAGTTTAAAGAACCGTTCACAGCCCAAATGCAACTAGACTCAAGAAGAGCATTCTCCTTGGGACATGGACAACTGACATGACCATCACTCGTTGTCTTTGGAGAGGTCAGCTTAGCCTTTCTCCTTGAACTAGAGCAATCCATGTGGTGAAGCTACTCCCACTCTGCTCTGACCGCGAACCAGAATTCCAGTCGCTAAGAGAAGTGGAAAAGTGAGTTACCATTTTCGGGGTGCTCCATTTCTCCGATGCTGCCGTCGGGAGTGGTGCGTTCATAGTGGTCCTCGGGCAGGGCCAGGGGTCCCAGCGTCGGACCGGTGGACGACTTGCTGCTTGGTGTTTCTGATTCCTCCAGCCCGCTGTCATAGTAACTGTGCTGGGATGGGTCCTGAAGATCCTGGGAATGGTTGGCAGTGGAAAAGGTTACTCTTCTGTGTGGGAGCTGTCAAGGAAAGAAAGGCATAAGGTCACCGGGCATGCTAGTGGGTCTCTCTATACAACCGATGCTGAAGGCATTATTCATGTTCATTAATACGGAGCAGAATTAGGCTATTCGGCCCAACAAGTCTACTCCGTCATGCAATCATGGCTGATCTATCTTTCCCTCTCAGCCCCATTCTCCTGCCTTCTTCCCACAATCTCTAAGACCCATACCAATCAGAAATATTGCCACAAGTTATACCTGAAACATCACCCCCCCGTGTTCTCCAGAAATGCTGCTTGACCCGCTGAGTTTAGTTTAGTACAGAGTTGGGGGCAGCATAGCTGCAGTTTCACATCGCTAGAGTGCTGGACTCGATATTGAATACTGGTGCTGTCTGTATGGAGTTTGTACATTCTCCCTGTGACCGTGTAGGTTCTCTCTGGATGCTCTGCTTTCCTCCCACCCACCAAAGATGCCTGTAAGATAATTGGCTTCGGTAAAAGTTGTGAATCGGTCCTCGTGCATAGGATAGTGTCAGTGTACGGGAGTCGGGTCAGACTCGTTGGGCCGAAGGGCCTGTGTCCGCAGTGTATCTCCAAAATCTAAAATGGTTTACACAGAGTGTGGCGGGTGCCTGGAACGTGTTGCCAGATGTGGAGCTGCAGGCAGATACGGTCATAGCGTTTAAGAGGCTTTGGAATAGGCACATAGATACCATATGCAGGGAATGGGCGGTAATGCATCAGATGCATGCAGATGAGATCAGTTTATCTTGGCATCATGCTTAGCACCGATAATGTGGGCAGGTGGGACTGTTCCTGTGTTGTATGGTCATTGAATCATAGAGTTATCCAGCATAGAAACTGGCACTTCGACCAAACTTACCCATCTACACTAGTCCCACCTGCCTGCGTTTTGCCCATATCCCTCTAAACCTATCCTATCCTGCCTAAATGTTTCTAAAACAATGCAATAGTACCTGCCTCAACTACCTCCTCCGGCAGCTTGTTCCATACACCCACCACCATTTGTGTGAAAAAGTTACCCCACAGGTTCCTGTAAAATCTTTCCCCCTTCACTTTAAACCTATACCTTCTGGATCTCGATTCCCCTACTCTGGGCAAGATCTTCTCCTCTCATGATAAATCTTTCCCCCTCATCTTAAATCTGTACTTTTCTATTTTAACACTGTGCAAATTAGTTTATTCTGCAGTAATGCAATGGTCTGTCACCAACATAAAGGCAAGATATTGTCGATACTGTGAATCATAAAATGGACTTCCGGAATTGTTATAACACCAGTAGTCATTCAATTCACTGAACCCCCACTGATTCTTCAGAATAACCAAGAAAGTCGAAATCTCCTGCCGCATTCCTATTTTTCTCTCAGTCCCATACAATTTGTTTTTTGAAAGGATTGGTTTTAACCTGAAATGAATGCAGAAAATACGGAAAATAAGCAGGCAATAATTCGAAGGGAGAACCAGGAGTTAATGTAAAATTTCTTCCCTGCAGAAGAGTCTCAAATTTAGACTTTAGAGATACAGCGCAGACAAAAGGCCCTTCGGCCCACTGAGTCCATGCCGACCAGTGACCACCCCATGCACTAGCACCATCCTATACACTAGGGACAATTTACAATTTTTCCGATGCCAGTTAACCTACAAATTCTGTAAATCTTTGGAGCGTGGGAGGAAACCGGTGCACCCTTAGAAAGCACACGAGGTCACAGGGAGAGCCTACAAACTCCGCACAGACAGCACCCATAGTCAGGATCGCCTCTAGCGCTGTGAGGCAGCAACTGTCTGTGCAGAGTTTGTCACTGGGCCGGCACAATTGGTATTGTTATTGACTCCTTATTGTCATGTGTACCAAGATATAGTGAAATACTTTGTTTTATTTGCTCTCTCAGCAAAATCAACTATACATGAGTACTAATTGTAATAAAAAGAAACTGCTGCTGCTGGTTAATACCAAAAATAGGCACAAAATGCTGGAGTAACTCAGCATGTCCGGCAGCATCCCAGGCAAAAATGGATAGGGTCTGAAGAAAGGTCCCAATCCGAGTGTCACTTGTCCATTTTCTCCAAGATGCTCTCTGACCTGTTGAGTCACTCCAGTATTTTGTGTCTATCTTTCCTATACACGAGTATTCATATTGGATAGTTCAAAAGGGAAAATAAACAATAGTGCAGAACATAGTGTTTGAGATACTGAGAGGGGCAGCACAGAGGCACAGCGGTAGAATTTCTGCCTTGCAGCGCCAGAGATCTGGTTTTGATTCTGACTACGGCTGCTGTCTTTAGATTTTACTTTACTTTAGAGACACAGCGCGGAACAGGCCCTTCGGCTCACCGAGTCCGTATCGCCGAGCGATCACCCCGTACCCTAGCACGACTGTACACACTAGGGACAATTTACAATTTTACCGAAACCAATAAAACTACAAATCTGAAAAATCTTTGGAGCATGGGATGAAATCGCAGTGCCCGGAGAAAACCCACGCGGTCACAGGGAGAACGTACAAACTCCGTACAGAGAGCGCCCATAGTCAGGTTCGAACCCGGGTCTCTGACGCTGTAAGGCAGGAACTCTACTGCTGCGCCACCGTGCTGTCTGGGCAGGGTTTGTACGTTCTCCCTGCACTGCCCAAAACGGTTGTGGACAGTGAGATTATCCATAAAGGACCTGCCTTTGAGGGCTCCCAGTGGGGATTTCACTAGTGTCAGGCTCTGTCTACTGAACTGGTCGTCATATCCAGGCCTCCTCAGATATGTGAAATCTGCCCTTCGGGGAGAATAAAAAGATATTACGGAACAAAACATTCTCTTAAAAATGAACGCTGACCAGCTGACAGCTGGTGCCACAAGTTGATATCTTTAGCCTTCAGAAGGCCAGAGGTGGCCATGCTTAAGATGACAGCCCTGTAGACATTCCACGGTAGTTAGTGCACCCACTTTCCATCAATCAGGAGTCCATGGTGGAGACTAAAAGTAGCAGATAATTATTTAATATGTGCAGGATGTTGCAGAGGAGCTACTTCCACTGACCCTGTTGAATAAGCTGCCAATCTAACATCAATTAAAAGCCTAACCTTGCTTTCCGGAGACTTTGAACTTGGCACTCACAAGCCATGTAGCATCAGCTAATGCAGCATAAATTCTATTTATCTGAAGGGTCAGGTCCACCCATCTTAAACGCGCACGTGACAAGTCAATTTACTGCTCCCCTGTCTTTCCATCAAGCTATTCCCGAAGCTCCGTTAAAGGCTGTATGGGTCCCACATGTTCTGAAAAGGAGGTTTTAGGTTTCAGATGAGGAAGTGTAGCAGTCTGATTGCTTTGTGCAAAGCAGGCAGGCCTGACACTTTGTGAGTGGAAAGGAACTGCAGATGCTGGTTCACACCGAAGATTAACACAAAATGCTGGAGTAACTCAGCGGAACAGGCAGCATCTCTGGTGGAAAGGAATAGGCGAAGTTTCGGGTTGAGACCCTTTTCCGGACTGAGAGTCGGGGAGAGGGAAACTAGAGATATGAAAAGGTACAAAGAAACTAATGACACCAGACACTTTGCGAAGTAAAAATAGACACAAAGTGCTGCTGAGTAACTCAGCGGATCAGGCTCTGGAGAAAAAGGTTGTGTGGCGTTTCGGGTCGGGTCCCTTCTTCACGGTCTTTGCTAAGTGCTTGGCCTCTCACCCTCAGTGGACTTGTCGAAGAGAGTGCAGGCATGAGAGAGGGTTGGAGATGCAGGAGGTGCCCTGTAAGGGAAGTGACACTCGTAGAGAGGGTACTGAGCATTTTATCAGGATGGTTTGTGAACACCTCCAACCAAGACTGCAAGAAATTGCAGAGAATTGTGGATGCAGCCCAGACCATCACACAAACCAACCTCCCTTCCATCGATTCCTTCTACACCACGCTGCCTCGGCAAAGCCAGTCTCACACACCGTGGTCACTCCCTCTTCTCCCCTCTCCCATCGGGCAAGAGGTACAGAAGTGCAAAAACGCACATCTCTAGATTCAGGGACAATTTCTTCCCAGCTGTAATCAGGCAACAGAACCATTCTATTGACAACTAGAGAGCAGTGCTGGCCTCCAGTACTATTAAGTTTACTTTATTGTAACGTGTACTGAGGTACAGTCTAAAGCTCTACCTCATGACCTAGAAAAGATCTACCTCATTGGAGATCTTTGGACTATCTTCAATCAGACTTAGCTGGAGTTTACCTTGCACAAAATGTCATTTCCTTTATCCTGTATCTGCGAGATAAGAAGAGAGCGGGAGAGAAAGAGAGATGGGGGGGAGGAGTGAGAGAGTAAGAGATCGAGAGATAAGGCGATAAAGAGGACAAAAATAAGAGAGTAAGAGGAAGCGAGATTAAGCGAGTGAGAGGGATAAGGGAGAGACAAAGAATCAGAGAGAGAGGGAGAGAATGAGAGAGCAAGAGTGAGCGAGAGAAAGAAGCAGGAAACAAAAGTGAACCAAGAAATAATATATTTATTTTTTATAGTGTCTCTCACATTGTCAAGAGGATTTGTGGCAAATAACTCCCTTTTAAAGATGTGGCAGTGATTAGCCATTTGAACTCAGCATGATCTTGCCCACGATGAATGTAATGAGTCAGTCTGCTCTGTGGCGTTGCCTACAGGGCAATGAGAACTCTCTGCTCTCCTATACACGTGTGCCTTGGCACATTTAGCATTCATCTGAAGCGAGCTGGCAAGTGCACATTCTCCGTCTCATCCCTAAAGCCCCCCTCTCCTGTACACAGCTGACCCAGTCGTACAACAGAACCTCTGCCCAGACTGCAGGCTGCAGCCTGCAATGGAGGTTTGTCTCACCCCTGTCACTCCCCCATCTCTGCCTCACTCACAGGGAGGTTTCACTTTAGACTTTAGATATAAAGTAGGGAAACAGGCCCTTTGGCCTGTTAGATGCTGGTGTAGACAGGCTAAATGGCCTAATTCTGCTCCAATTACATGAACTTACTTATTCCCTTTCGACTTTAGACTTTGGAGATACAGTATGGAAACAAGCCCTTTGGCCCATCGAGTCAGCGCCGACAAGTGGTCAGTCCATACACCAGCACCACCCTACCTGCTAGGGACAATTTACAATTTTATTGAAGCCAATTGACCTACAAACCTGTCCAACTGTTCTAATTATGTATTGTCTTTCCGCTGACTGGTTAGCATGCAACAAAAGCTTTTCACTGCACCTCGCTACACATGACAATAACCTAACAAAATAAACTAAACTAAACTAAAATGGATCTTAAACGTTATGATAGTCCTTGTCTTAACTGCCTCCTCCAGCACTTTGTTCCATACAGCCACCTGTGTGATAAGATTGACCCCTCAGGTTAAGGTTGCCAACTTTCTCACTCCCAAATAACGGACAAAATGTCAAAATACGGGACTAATTCCCACCGGCAATTCGTTGTCTGACTCTGCCGTGGCTGGGTGAATGATGAGTTGGCACGGGTGCTGGACAGCACACAAAGCCCAGCCGGCGGGCTAGCTGAGGAGTTTTGGCCCGGGCGACATCGCGTGCAAAGTCCAGCAGCCCATCCAACTCATGAACCGATGATCGGCCATGAGAAGGAGGGGTGGTGGTGTGGGCGGTAAGTGAAGGTCGGACAGCTGGCCAGGCTTCCGACCGACGGGGCCACGGGTGAGGCGCTGCTGCTGCACTCCATGGGCTGCACTTCGTAGGGACGGGTGAGGCAGGACCGGACGCGGCACTCCGACCCGACAGTCTCTTCGACCCGAGTAATAGCAATCAAATATGGGGCAAGGGCGGTCCTGTTAAATCCTTCCCCCCCTCACCTTAAAACTATGTCCTCAGGTTCTCGATTCCCCTACTCTGGGCAAGAGGCTCAGTGCAATTACCTCTATGAGATCATCCCTCAACCTCCTGTGCTCCGAGGAATAGAATCCCAGCCTGCTCAACCTCTCCCCTATAGCTGAGGCTCTCGAGTCCTGGCAACATTCTCATAAATCTGCGTGGGTGCAAAGGTTGGCACGTTTGAGAGTAAGACACCACAACAATGCTGCATTTTGGTGTAAGAGCAGATCACACACATAAATCTCCTGGGTGCACTTGAAGCAGAAGCTGGTGCCTCATAGCGAGTGGGTCCCAGGAGCAGACACTTATAGTAGCACATTAGCTACTGAGCCATCCCCATGAGAAACGCCATTTCCTTCATCTTTGCAAACCTTATAAGAGGAATCATTATCATTTTCGGCTCTGCCAGTTTGATTTATTTCGCTGAAGGCCAGCGTTAGAGTTGCTGCCTCACAACACCAGAGACCCGGTTTCGATCCTGACTATGGGTGCTGTCTGTGCGGAGTTTGTGCGTTCTCCCTGTGACGGCATGGGTTTTCTCCGGGTGCTCCGGTTTCTTCCTGCACTCCAACGATGCTTCTGTAAATTGGCCCTAGATAGAACTACAGTGGCACAGCAGTAGAGTTGCTGCCTTACAGCGCTTGCAGCACCGCAGGTCCGGTCCGTTCCCGAATATGGGTGCTGTCTGTACGGAGTTTGTACATTCTCCCTGTGACCACGTGGGGTTTCTCCAAGATATTCGGTTTTCTCCCACACTCCAAAGACGTACAGCTTTGTAGGTTAATTGGTTTGGTATGAATGTAAATTGTCCCCAGTGTGTGTAGGTTAGACAATAGACAATAGACAATAGGTGCAGAAGTAGGCCATTCAGCCCTTCGAGCCAGCACCGCCATTCAATGTGATCATGGCTTGTCATCTACAATCAGTACCCCGTTCCTGCCTTCTCCCCATAATCCCAGACTCCGCTATCTTTAAGAGCCCTATCAAGCTCTCTCTTGAAAGTATCCAGAGAACCAGAATCCACAGCGTTCTGAGGCAGAGAATTCCACACACAATTCTCTGTGAGAAAAAGGGTTTCCTTATCTCGATTCTAAATGGCTTTCCCCTTATTCTTAAAGTGCGGCACCTGGTTCTGGACTCCCCCAACATCGGGAACATGTTTCCTGCCTCTAGCGTGTCCAAACTCTTAATAATCTTATATTTTTCAATAAGATCCCCTCTCAACCTTCCAAATTCCAGAGAATACAAGCCCAGCCTCTCCATTCTCTCAGCATATGACAGTCCCGCCATCCCGGGAATTAACCTTGTGAACCTACGCTGCACTCCCTCAATAGCAAGAATGTCCTTCCTCAAATTTGGAGACCAAAACTGCACACAATACTCCAGGTGTGGTCTCATTAGGGCCCTGTTCAACTGCAGAAGGACCTCTTTGCTCCTATACTCAACTACTGTTGTTATGAAGGCCAACATGCCATTCGCTTTCTTCACTGCCTGCTATACCTGCATGCCTACTTTCATTGACTGAAGAACAAGGACCCCCCAGATCCCGTTGTACTTCCCTTTTCCCAAATTGACACCATTCAGATAATAAAGTGTTAAAGTGCGGGGATCGCTTGTCGGTGTGGATACGGTGGACCAAAGTGCCTGGTATATCTAAAACTAAAACTAGTGTGCGGGGTGATCACTGGTTGACGCGAACTCGGTGGGCCGAAGGGCCTGTTTCCGCGCTATGGCCCAATAAGTCCATACTAGCCAATAATCACTCATACACCAGTTTGATCTTACACCCTAGGGATTATTTACCGAAGCCAATAAACCTACAAACGTGCACATCTTTGAAGCGTTTGAGGAAACCGGAGCACCCATGGAAAACCCACACAGTCAAGGGGAGAACGTACAAATTCTGCACAAACAGTGGCTGTAGTCAGCGTCTGTGCTCTTTCCAGCTTAATAGCATCTTTCCCATTACAGGGTGATCAATACAGCAACAAAATAAATCACCTGTAGTTTTGATTGTTCCTCCCATCACTAGCCAGACAATGGAGCCTTGAGGAGTCTTGAGGAGTATTGTGTTACCTTTACATACAGTAAACATTGTCCTCTCAGAGTATAAGTTACACTGACATGATGTAATATCCTTGGGCATTTATCTCTCTGCTCTAATTTTCACCAGAGCTCTGAGCGAAAACCATAGGAACCTGAAAACTGTAACATCAGTTTCAGGAGCAGTTTCATCCCGAAAAACATCTGACTAATGAACACTCCAAACAGCATCTAAACTATGAACTACGAAGCTACAAAGTGCAGTGGATCACAGCATGGTTTGGAAACAGCTCCTTCCAAGACCGCAAGAAATTGAAGACAATTGTGAACACAGCCCAGACCATCACACAAACCAACCTCCCTTGCATTGACTCCATCTACACTTCACGCAGCCTCGGCATAATTAAGGACGGGTTTCACCCCGGTCACTCGCTCTTCTTCTCTCTCCCATCAGGCAAAACGTACAGAAGTGCAAAAACGCACAACTCCAGATTCAGGGACAGTTTCCCCCCAGCTGTTATCAGGCAACTGAATCATCTTATCAACAACTAGAGAGCTCCCGTAGCAGTACAGATGGTAATGAAACACACCTGACACATTAGCTTGCCCTGCAGAAGTATTTACAGCATTTGATTACCTATTTTTTGCACCGTTCTCTTTGATTTTTACAGGCTCCATTTGGAAATGCTGTATCCTCTTCGATCTTATGCTGCACACATCAGTAGAGTTGCTGCCTTACAGCGCCAGGGACCCGGGTTCGATCTTGACTGTGGGTGCCATCAGTACGGAGTTTGTATGTTCTTCTCCTGGCCATTTTCTTCTGGTGCTCCGATTTTCCCCCACATTCCAAAGACGTACAGGGTTATTAGGTCAATCTGGCTTCGGCAAAAATTGTAAATTGTCCCATATGTGTCAAATAGTGGTAGTGTACGGGTATCGCTGGTTGGTGCGGACTCAATGTTCCCATGCTGTATCTCTAAAATACACTATACTAAGCTCCAGGTTGTTATTGTCTTTAAAAACTGCCTGGCAATCTTTGCGGATGGCAGCTTAATGCATTTGCTCATTCTACCTTTGTGCGAGGCTTTAATGAAGCTGAAAAAGAGTATATTATGAAGGACGAAGGCAAAGAAACATCAAGGAAACAAGTTGACAGTTCACCCATGAAGGTGTGCTACAGACCTGCGGCCAATGTGACATTGAGTTATATGGAAAGGAATAGATTAAGATCGACATCTTTCTCTATCAGGGACTTGCACCGGAGACTCTAAGGCAGTACAGTGGCTCAGTGGGAGAACTGCTGCCTTACAGCGTCAGAGACCCGGGCTCGATCCTTGTGCGAAATTTGTACATTCTCTCTGCGACCACGTGGGTTTTCTCTGGGTGCTCCGGTTTCCTCCCACAATCCAAAGACGGACAGGTTTGTAAGTTAACTGACTTCTGTACTTTGTAAATTGTCCCTGGTGTGTAGGATAGTGCTAGTATACATGGTGATCATTGGTCTGTGTGGACTCGGTGGGTTGAAGGGCCTTGTTTCCACACTGTATTACTTTATGACTCTAAGTCAGATTAAGGACAGTCCAAGGGTCTCCAATTAGGTGGATGGTAGGTCAGGACCACTCTCTAGTTGGTGATAGGATGATTCAGCTGGGAAGAAACTGTCCCCGAATCTGGAGGTGTGCATTCTCACACTTTTGACTTCTTGCCTGATGGGAGAGGGGAGAAGAGAGGGTGAGACTTGGCCTTGATTATGCTGGTGGCCTTGCTAAGGCAGCATTTATTTGATGTTGTTCACATTGCTTGGCTGGATTTATAGTGTTTAGAATGATTCCTTACTGCCCTGCCTTGTACAGAAACATAGATGAATAGAAAAACATTCATCCATAGAAACACAGGAAAGTACAGCACAAGAACAAGCCTTTCAGCCCACAATGTCAGTGCTCAACATGATGGCAAAATAACCTATTCTCCTCTGCCTGCACATGATCCACATCTCTCCATTCCCAGCATATCAATGTTTTATTGTTCCATTTAAAAGCCTCATAAACACCACTATCGTATCTGCCTCCTCCAACACCCCTGTTGCGGGCACCAACCACCCTTGGTGTAAAAAACTTGCACCTGCACATCTCCTTTAAACTTTGCTCCTTTCACCTTGAAGTTATGCCCTCTAGTCATTGAATTTCCACTCTGGGAAAAAAGGTTCATCTCCTAACCTTATATACATCTATCAGCTATCCCCTCATACTCTGCCACCCCCAGAGAAAATATTATAATATAGACTAGGGGTTGAAAATGATTTAAGCACTGCGGCATACGAGGTTGTTGCCTGGGCCTGTAGAAAATGTTACCGCTCAGGTTCCTATTAAATAATTTCCCCCACACCGTAAACCTCTGTCTTCTGGTTCTTGATTCCCCATACTCTGTGCAAAATACTCTGCGTTACCCGATCTATTTTCTCATGGATTTGTACACCTCTATAAGATCACGCACATCCTCCTGTACTTTGAGGAATAGAGACCTAGTCTGCTCAACCTCTCCCCCAAAGCTCTGGCCCTCGAGTCCTGGCAACATCCTTTCCAGCTTGACAACATTTTCCCTATAACATGGTGACCAAAACTGAACACAATACTATAATGCAGCCTCACCAAAATCTTATATAACCCCATCATGACCTCCCAACTTCTAAACTCAATACTCTGGTGAAGCAATCTCAAGTTAGCTCAACATATTATGCCGCAGTGCTTAAATCATTTTCTACCCCTAGTCTATATTATAATATTTTTCTCTGGGGGTGGGAGTGTTTGAGGGGATAACTGATAGTAGTATATAAAGTTAGGAGATGCATAGACAGGGTTAACCCTGTTGGGAGAACCCTATTTCCCAGGGAATTCAATGTCTCCAGGGCATAGCTTTAAGGTGAAAGGGGAAAAGTTTAAAGGAGATGTATAGGTGCAAGTTTTTAACACATGCGCCTGAAGAGTGGTGGCTGTATGGAACGAGCTATCGGAGAAGATAGATGAGGCAGGTACTATCGCAATGTTTAAGAAACATTTAGACAGGTACATGGACAAGATAGGTTGAGAGAGATATGGGCCAAATGCAGGCAGATGGGACTAGTGTAGATGTTAGAGGGGCATGTTGGTGGGCGTGAGCAAGTTGGGCTGAAGGGCCTGTTTCGACCCTGTATGACTCTATATAACATTACGTAAGAAAGGCTTGGTTGAGAGATTCTGTAGCATGTGGGCAGAGTAAGGAAGTGGTAGACCGGTAGTCACAGAGATGGAATGGAGAAATGGCCTGAAACTCAACACCAGTCGATGCAACACACTTGCACAATGGGATCTGTGGCTGGTAGCATAATACGGGATTCATTCCTCCGTCAGAGGAAGTGGATTCCATGCTCCATGTCTGAGCTGTGCCTGTAGGTGGAAAATAACCTTCAAGGCTTGTTGTGTCTGGTAAGAAAGATGTGCTCATAGAATGGTTATGAAAGGAAAGCTGTCAGCAATGACAAAGGTACACTCTATGCTTCAGTGTAGATGGGAGCGGCATTGTCAGTAGTTGCTTCAAGCCACTTAACTGGCAAAAGATGAGGGAGAATGCACTGCCTGAAGGGGTAGTGCAAGCAAGTACAACTGTGGCTCTTCAAAGGGAATGTAAAGGTTCAATGGTACTTTATTGTCATGTACCTGGATACTGTGACATTCTTTGTTTTGCATACAATTCAGTCAAATCTTACTCTACATAAGCACCATCATACCTAAGTACAAGACTGTAACAAGTGTAGTGTTATAGGGACACAATGTGCATGCAAAAAGGGAGTCATTTAATTTGGCATCACGTTCAGCACAGACATTGTGGGCTGAAGGGCCTGTTCCTGTGCTCTACAGTATACTATCTTTAATCGGACGTTATCTTGCACCGAATGTTGTTCCCTTTATCCTTTATCTGTGCTCTGAGGACGGCTTAGTTGTATTTATATATAGTCTTTTGTTTGACTGGATAATATGCAACACAGGCTTTGGGGCGATGCAGTGGTGCAGTGGTAGAGCTGCTGCCGAACAGCGCCAGAGACCTGGGTTCAATATTGACTGCGGATGCTGTCTGTACGGAATTTGTACATTCTCTCCGTGACCGCATGGGTTTTCTCCGGGTGCTCCGGTTTCCTCCCACACTCCAACGACATACAGGTTTGCAGATTAATTGCCTTTGGTATAGATTGTAAATTGTATGTAGGACAGTGCTAGTGCATGGGCATCGTTGGTCGGCGTGGACTCGGTGGGCTGAAGGGCTTGCTTCTGTGCTGCCTCTCTAGACTAAACTAAACTAAACTATGTTCTATTTTCAAACACACCAATGCAAACAACAAAAAGCAGACACTCAACAAGAAAACCCATTCTTAACTTATCGCCCAGACGAGATATGTGCACAAATTATTCGCTCTACCTGCAACACCCACATTCCACAAATTATTTACTTAAGACGAAGGGTTGGTAAATCTGACATCCTTGTGGAATGATTTTTTGGAACTTCAATGACACAACAGTTAGTGCCAATGACACCAACCATTGCTAGACAATTAATCATTTATGATCGGATGAGGTGGAGCGGTCCTTGTCTGAATGACAGGGCCACTCACTGCTCAGTATCTGATTTATGTCCCTTAACAACCACTGTACGTTGCTGGCTATTTCATGGAGGCTGCACCTATTTTTTTCCCTGGAGATAAAATACTGTTGAGTTCACCCTCTTTAATCAGTGCCAAACTTCCAGCAAGAGCAGGTTAATAAATAATTCCTCAGTCACAGCTCACAGCTCCGAAGGTATTTGAATACATAATCAAAAACACGTTGGTTAATCTTTAAGAAATGCATCTTGAGATAAGTGATTTAGGTCTGCAACAGACCGACCAGGAAGTCAACCCAGTGTTGTGATGATCAGTGCAGATGCCTCAAAGCTTTGGAGGGCAGCGTTCGATCCTGACCTCTGGTAAAGTCATAAGAATCATACATTGTGGAAGCAGGCCCTTCGGCCTAACTTACCCATGCCGACCAACATGCCCCATCTGCACTAGTCTCACCTGCCTGTGTTTGGCCCATATCCTTCAAAACCTATCCTATCCATCTACCTGTCCAATTGTTCCTTAAATGTTGTGATAGTACCTGCCACAACTACCTCCTCTGGCAGCTCAGTCCATATACCTACCACCCTTTGAGTAAAAAAGTTACCCCTCTTGTTCCTATTAAATCTTTCCCCCCCTCACCTTAAACCTATGTCCTCTGCTTCGCGATTACCCTACTCTGGGCAAAACACTGTGTGTTTCCCTGATCAATTCATTTCATGATTTTGTGCACCTCTATGTCGTAACGTCACCTGTGCTCGATGTGTTATTCTTGAGTTTGACTTGATTGTATTCATGTATAGTATATCTGATCTGTTTGGATAGCACTTGCAACAAAGCTTTTCATTGTACCTCTGTACACGTGACAATAATAAATGTAATCCTAAACCAGAACTGTTGGCAACATAAACTAATCTGATCTGCCTGCATTTGATCCATATCCCACCACATGGAGTTTTAATAATAATCCAGTCGTTTCCTGAACAGCTTCACCAATACTAGTTGTCTTTATTCCAAATATAATTAATTCATTTAAATTCTCTAGCTACCATGGTGACATTTCAACCTGCTTTTCCAGGTTTGTAATTCAGACTGCTAGATAATAGGACTGTTAAGGACCTGTCCCTCATAGGCGATTTTTTAGGCGACTATCGTAGTCGTAACAGGTCGCCGAAAAACCAGCAACTGGATCCCTGTGCGACAATGTTTACGACAATGTCTACAACAACCTACCACCTAGTCGAGGTCAAGCTAAGGCAAGCTATGACAACCGGCGACCCATTAGGACGTCCACCTACGACCACACCTACGACAACCTACAACCACACAGGCGACAACCTACGACAACCAAAGTCAATCTACGTCCACCTGTGACAATCTATGACAAGCTATGACCCTGTCGGCGACAACTGAAGACAATTCAGTCGCCGGCACCTGTCGCCGGTTGACGTAGGTTAACGTAGGTAATCGCCAATGGAATTCACCGGTCAGCACTGGCGACAACGTACGTCACCTGGTGACAACCAATGACAGCACCTACATCAGGAGAAGTCAAGCTACGCTTATGGGCATCAACCCACTGTCGTCAACTGTCGCCAAATGTTGAAAATCCAGCGGCGACCAGAAAGACGCTACGACTCTTTGGGTAACTGAGCAACCATTCTCTGGATGGTTAAAGTGGGGATTGATGGGTTCTTGATTAGTAAGGGCTTCAAAGGTTTTGGGGAGAGTAAGTGAATGGGGTTGAGAGGGAATGGCTTGTATGGAGCATGGAAACAGGTTGTTTGGCACATTGTCCATTCATATCCACTTCCTACTCACTCGGGGCAATTTTTACAAAGACCAATTAACCTACACACCTGCACATCTTTGGGATGTGGGAAGAAACCAGAGAACCCGGTCATGACCCATGCAGTGACAGAGAGAACATGCAAACTCCACACAGATAGCACCCGAGGTCAGGATCGAACCTGCGTCTCTGGCCCTGTTAGGCTCTACCAGCTGCGCCACTGTGCCGCTATGATTTGGCGGGCAGGAAACATCCCTGTGATAGCATAGGTTTCCTCCGTGTGCATTCATTTCCTGACACATCCCAAAAACGTGTGGGTTGGTAGGTTAATTGGCCTCTGTAAAATTCCCCCCGGTCTGTAGGGATAGGGTGGGAGTTGGGATAACATAGAACTAGTGCAAAAAGGTGATCAATGGTTGACGTGGACTCAGTGGGCCGAATGGCCTGTTTCCATACTGTATCTCTAAACTAAACCAGACTAAAACAAACTAAACAAAAGCAAATGGCATGGTGGCAAAGCTGTAGAGAGACCTGGGTTCGATTCCACAGGCATTGTTTGAATGGAGTTTGTACGTTCTCCCCGTGACCTGCTCTGGGTACTCTGGTTTCCTCCCACACTCCACAAACGTACAGTTTTGTAGGTTAATTGGCTTTGGTAAAATTGTAAATTGTCCTTAGTGTGTAGGATAGTGCTTATGCATGGGGATCGCTGGTCGGTGTGGACTCAGTGCGCCAAAGGGCCTGAATTTGCACTATATCTCTAAACTAAACTAAACTAAACTAAACAAACTAAACCAAACCAAGCTAAAGTAAACTAAACTAAATTAATCTAGACTATACAGACTAAAATAAAATAAAATAAACCTGAACTGGCAGGGAACGGAGAGGAAGGTGTGCTGTATAAATTGGTGCCCTGGTTAGCACCAACATTGTGGGCTAAAGGGCCTGCTCCTGAGCTGCATTGTTTTATGGTACATCGTCACAGGTGAAGTACCGCAAGTGGCTGTTATGCATCTATGATATCATTGAGTCCGCTTTGTAACCAGCTTGCCTAATCTTGAGTCAATCAAACAGGTCACTTCAAGGTCTCCTTCCCAAAGAAATGTCCCACTTGTTTAGGAATGCATGGTCTCCTTTTGGTTTAAAAAAAAAGGCAGGAAGCAAAGTATGCATCTGTCCCATGGGAGCTATTAATGTGTGTCAATGTCTCTTGCATTCATGTTTCACCGAGGGTGTGAAGTAACGTCACATCACCAAAGGCATTGGTACGACTGTTACAAATAATTTCTGACGAGAGGAAGGAGTCAGCACAGTTGTGGGAGTCTCAAATTCAAAACTAGAATAGTAAGCGCATTAAACTACATCATTGTACGGTGCTGTTCCATGCACAACATGACAGTGCCTTTGTTGGCATCTATTCAAGAAGTCAACACAAGCTCAGGCAACAGCACGTTGAAAAAGTTTTATGAATCTCAAAACTGAATTAATTAAAACTAATCCTCTCTACTGCAAAGGAGAAGCATTCTTTTCATGGATCCTTCCCGCAATAAACCAGGCAGAGCACAAAAAAGTGCAGAAGGGAACTGCAGATGGAATTCTCCGCCACAGAAGGTAGTTGAGGCCAGTTCATTGGCTATATTTAAGAGGGAGTTAGATGTGGCCCTTGTGGCTAAAGGGATCAGGAGGTATGGAGAGAAGGCAGGTACAGGATACTGAGTTGGATGATCAGCCATGATCATATTGAATGGCGGTGCAGGCTTGAAGGGCCAAATGGCCTACTCCTGCACCTATTTTCTATGTTTCTATGCTGGCTTCTACTGAAGATAGACATGAAGTGCTGGATTAACTCAGCGGGTCAGGCCGCATCTCGGGAGAATAAAGGATGGTTGACGTTTCAGGCCTGAAGAAACGGCTCTGACCCAAAACGTTACCCATCAATTTTTCTCTAGAGATTCTGCATGACTCGCTGACTTACTCCAGCACTTTGTGTCTATCTTCAGAACACAAAAAAGACTGCAATCAGGAACAAGAAACAGAACACTGGAAGAACATCAAGCAGGTCAAGAGATATCTGTGGAGACAAAAGTATCTGTAGTTCCCTCTTGGTTTAAGCTCCCCACTTCAGGCAACATCCTCTGAGTCATTCAGGTCCAACCACACCCGGTCTTGTAATGTGGTGATGAACACTTTACCGTGTGACTCATTTACATCTGGCACAATTGCACACTGTACCCTACCGATCAATCACCGATTTGTCATAGAGTCATAGATGGATACTGACAGGAAACAACCCCTTTGGCCCTGTGATTTAGGTCAGCCCAGTGGCGCATGGTAGAGTTGCTGCCTTATAGCGCCAGAGACCCGGGTTCAATCTGACCACGGGTGCTGTCTGTAAGGAGTTTGTTTGTTCTCCCTGTGACCGCGTGGGTTTTCTCTGACTGCTCCAGTTTCCTCCCACACTCCAAAGACGTACAGATTTTTAGGTTAATTGGCTTTGGTAAATTGTAAAATTGGCCCTAGTGCGTGTGTAGGTTAATATACGGGGTGATTGCTGGTCGGCATGGACTCTTGTGTTTCATCCAGTTATTCCTATTTTACTTCAGAGTCACGTGAGTGACTACGTGAAGACCCCGTCCAGTACGCATGCGTGTCATTTCGTCTATCACATTGCGTGACGACTGGCAGGGTGAACATGATTCTCCTGGCAGCAACAGACCTGAGGTAAGTTTTTTTTTTAAACTTTCAGGTTAAATCTTCTTGCAGGAACCTCTACTTAGAGGTTCTGCTAAAAGTCCGGGGCAAAGTCGGGACGGAGGGGAAACCCCAGTCTCGAACTTCAGGGAACCCCGGTCACGGGGAATCCCGCCCACGGACCTAGGCGCTCGGAACCACGGAATGCGGGTAGCTAGCGGCGGTGGATTCACCTTTGAGCCGCTGGCAATAGAACCAGCGGCTTCATATTGGTGGAGAACCCGCTCGGGAGACCGCGGGAAGCGGGGAGCGGACGGCAGTGGATTCACCTTCGAGCCGCTGGTCGGTGGTGCCAGCGGCTTCATATTGGTGCCGGGGGCATCTGGACAGCTGCTTCGGAGACCGTGGAATACGGAGAGCGACCTGAGAACCCGCTCCGTAGACTGCGGGATGCGAGGAGCGGACGGCAGTAAGTACTGTGCCGCTGGCAATCAAACCAGCGGCTTCATATACCCCCCCCCCCCCCCCCGAAGCAGAATACCCCCCCCCCCCGACTTTGTAAATCGCGGCTATCCCTTTGATAGGGAATGCAGGGATATCCCGGCTGCAGTTACTGCGGGGATACCCAGATCGGGGGGGGGGGGGAAAGAAAGCCCCAACTGGAGAACACCGTGGAGACAGCAGAGAAAAAGCTCAGGGGAGAAATAACCCGCAATGGAAGTGTTTCTACAAGGACCACAGAGGAACCCCAGCTGTACCATCCATGACCATGAGACCAGGCTCGGGAGGAGCGTGCAGAAGGTTTTAAAAAGACATGCAGGTAAATTCCTTACTCGAAGATCATTTTCTGCCATTTTACGAGAATATGTTACAGGAATGGACCACATCCAGACTGACTGCGGAGGACTCACCGCCGGCGGGAGCAAATGTGATCGCATATCCCGCATGGAGCGGTTGATGGAGCAGAATCTCCAATGTGACATGCTCCGGTATATGGAGCCTAGTCACCAGGGGGTCCTGGGATGCCCATGGCAGCACCTTATTGAGGGCTGCATAATGCATCTCCCTCGACAGAGGGGAGCATTAGGAGTCACTTCTGGGCTGACTCTGACTCTGACTTTGGCTGAAGATACAACAAGTGTGCAGGGGGTGAAGGAACAACACTACCAGCAGCAGGAGCTCGACGAGTGGCCGTCGGGTTCAGGAAGGCCACTTCATCACGCATGGCCTCACGTCTTCGACGGCAGCACCCCTACGCACCCACCAGCAAACCACGATGAAACTGGTGAAAGCTTGAAGGCCGTACAACTAGGACAAAGGTCTTTTTAGGCCACAGCCCAGAACGGCCTTCCTGGAAGATGCGCCAACCTCGTACTCGAGCTCCTCTACCTCCCAGGAGCAGGTGTAAAATCATGCACACATGTTAGAGGCAGCTCCTAGGTCGGGCTGCGTATGTCCTCCCATTCGATAAAGGTATGGAACCTCAGCGATGATGTCTCCTGTCACGGATACAAGTTGGTAATATTAAACTGGTTTGAATATTTACACTGGTTTGGGATAACATAAGATTAGTTTATACTGCACACAGGTATGGTTGGAGTTGCCTTTCAAGACAAGGCTCACAAGAATGGGATGTGGACTGATCATTGTCAACAGCCTCAACCCGCATGTGCAGTATAGACTTTTCTGAATAACTTCCATGTGATCGTTTCCGCTCACAGGGTTGAAGATATTTGAAATTTAACTGGATGAGGTAACGATACACTCAGCAGCGTTGCAAAATGGGCTAACTCCAGTTTCCAGATTATTTACCAAATCACTAGTATCAGTGCTTCGGCTGCACAGAGCTAACAAATAAGTAGCATGGCCAATCTGGATGATATTGAACATACTGTATTTTACTAAATTAGCCTTATCAGCCACATAGCTATATTTGAGGAATTGGTTCTCACCCGTCCAGTTAAACTTAAATTTAAATTAAGTTGATACCAACTGAAACTATTGATTGTTGGGATACAATCATCCATTTATTGGTCTGGGATCAGTTCTGAGACAAAAAATTAGACCTCTGCTATTTTCAGCTGAAACAATCAAAGTCACAATGATGGACAGCTTTGCTCCACTAAAACCTCTTATCCGTAAATCTTCAGTCATTTCCAAACTGATGCTATTGCCCAAAGATGGGTAATTTACTAATACCATCTCTAGTTACGGAGGCAGATGGGATTAGCATGAGTTATCAAGTGTTCAGTCATGGTATCTACTGCCAATGGATACCAGGTGCATTCTGTGCATTAAAGGGTGTGTGGATATGCATATACGGCATGCACAAGTCCAAGGTGATACACTTTGGTGGTGGTAAATGTTAATCACAAAGGTACAATCAAATCAAAGTATCCGGTGATAGTTTTACCAAACCGCATTTAGCACTGGTGTATTATTATGCAAAATGAATGACAACACAGAATGAATGTGTGATCACAAAGCATTTAATGACAATGTGGATTGATAGAACACTAACTATTGAGTTGCTTGCATCCAGTTTCAATCAACAGGGAACGAGGCATACAGTGGCGAAGGGTGCATTCTCGCTACACTAGGGAGGAATGTTCTTTTATGTCTTCCTCCATTTGGCCTCAATAGACGGGTCTTGCAAAATTCAGCAAGATTCCCGCTTCCGGGTTTTCATAGTGCCTGCCTGGGTTATATACCTATGGCTCATGCTGAGGCGAAGAATGAACATAAAACCTTACATGGTTAATTCCGGATAAAAAGATGCTGGTTTAGTTGTGATGTTGAAACCATCCTCTGCATGATATAATCAATCATAGACTTACAGACTCTGAGAGATCGTTTCTGCGGCTCGGGTTGTCAAACCATAAGCGTTAAGAGTGCTCACTACAGATTGCAGGGATAGCACCAAATAGCAGCAATCTGCATCGGAGATGGGAAGCATTGTTTATGCTTCCTTACGTTTAACTGATGACTGACACATTAAAATTCAGTTTTATGGGATTATAACATTGTTACTATTCCATTACTGTGCCTTAAGTACCCCCTAATCATTTGGCTGATGAGTACATAAACCACTCTGTCCGGTCTCACCCTCTGATATCCAGAGAATTAAGGTATTGTCAGCTTAAAACCTCCCAGGCTTAGGGACGCAGAGATATGGGTTGTTAACATTGTACTACGTCACTTCACTGATGGGCACCAGCAACATCCCTGTCCATGGTCATACTCACATACTAGTGATTACACCATGGCACTGAGTACAGTGCTATGGGTCCAGTCATTGAAACACTGGATAGGATGATCATATCTGCGGGCTATAATAACATGTTTTGTTTATGATTAATCAAGCAGATTAGACAGGGACACAAGACCAAACTAGAGTTGCATATCCCATGGACCATGGGTTGCGTGTGATCACGCATTTACACCAGTATGTCAAGGTTCCTAAGAGCCTTATAGACTGACAGCAATATTATTAGTTACATAAAATCTTGTTAGAAGGAATCACTACGAACCTTCTCCAGATGGTTATATGGGTCTGGCATATACAGGAGTGTACATTGACATTGAGTCTCACTCCACCAGGACCGTTATACCTCAGCAGCAGGGATGGACCACATCCTAGCGGTTGCGGGATGGTCAAACTATTGATCTGTCCAAATATTCAGATTAAACCTATTGCCAGATCAGGGGGATTTGCCAACTCTATGTTAGGTATGGTTCATACTTCCTCCAGGTTGAGGGAGGTTACTATTGCCACTATTATTCATTAATAGCATCAACATGTCTATATCTATGTCATGTCTGAATGCATTCTTAATGTTCACTCATCATTGGCCTATTGATGCAGTGTATGACGCCTGGACACGGTTCCACGGCATGAAATCACAGAGCTTTAAAATCTTCACGTAGTCACTCACGTGACTCCGAAGTAAAATAGTAAGATTAAACGAGAACTTACCAGTTTGAAGTTTGATCTTTATTTTATGAGGAGTAACGTTGAGGGATTACGTGCCCTCCACTCCCAGCCCTCTATCATAAAGTTCAACTGGTATTGTGGTTCTCTTATCTTACTATGTTCAGTTCAACAACTGTTTTCTGTGATTTCACACCGCTGCTTTGAAGATTGACACGCATGCGTACTGGACGGGGTCTTCACGTAATCCCTCAACGTTACTCCTCATAAAATAAAGATCAAACTTCAAACTGGTAAGTTCTCGTTTAATCTTACTATTTCTTCCCACATCCAAAATAGGTGCAGATTGGAGTGGTAATCAGCCAATGTGAACTGGAGAGGTACAGCATGGAAACAGGCCCTTCGGCCCACCGAGTCCACACCAAGCATCAATCACCTGTTCATACTATGTAGAAACTAAGAACTGCAGATTTTGGTTATACTAAAAATAGACTCAAAATGCTGGAGTAATAGTGGTTCAGGCAGTATCTCTGGAGAACAAGCATGGGTGCTGTTTTGCGTCGGGAAGAAGGGTTCCGACCCAAAACGTCACCCATCCTTTGTGTCTATCACACATTCACAGTAGTTCTATGTTATCCCACTTTCTCAACCACTCCTTACCCGCTAGGGGGACTTTTAGCCAATTAACCTACAAACCCATGTGCCTTTAGGATGTGGGAGGAAACCCACTTTATCACGGGGAGAACGTGTAAATTCCGTACAGACAGCACCCGAGGTCAGGATTGAACCTGGGTCTCTGGTGCTGTGGGGCAGCTGCTCTACCAGCTGAGCCTCTGTGCTGTCCTGTAATATAGTTGCGTAGTAGAATATGAAATAGTTGATGAATGTGAGATGAATGTACATGGTTGGTTGTTGATTGCCCACCAAGTCCACGCCAACCAGTGACCCCCATTCACTAGCATTATCCCACACACTAGGGGCAATTAACAATTTTCACCAAAGCCAATTAACCTACAAATCTGTACGTCTTTACAGTGTGGGGAGAAACCGGAGCACCCGGAGTAAAACCATGGAGAGAATGTAAAAACCACGTACAGATTGAAGCCTCTGGCGCTGTAAGGCAGCAACTCCAGCAGCTGTTTTTCTTACAACACCTCAGGTCACAAGGTCTTAGATATGCTGTTTAAAATGGAACACAAAACATTGAGTAACCAAAGGATTCATCCACAATCCAACATCAATGTTCCACCAATGAACTCTTAAATATATAACACTCTCAAATCCATGCCGACAATTGATCACCCGTTCACACTAGTTCTATGTTATCCAATTTTCTCATCCACTCCCTACACACCAGGGATGATTTACAAAGGGCAAGTAACCTACAAACCTACACAAGTTTGGGATGTGGGATGAACCAGGAGCACCCGGAGAATACCCACACAATCACAAGGAGAATGTACAAACTCCATGCAGATAACACCCAAGATCAGGATCTAACCTGGGTCTCTGGCACTGTGAGGTAGCAGCTCTACTGCAGGGCATGTTTTTCTGAACACTCAGGGAATGGTGGGTGTTTGGAAATTCCAGCTTAGGGTGGTGGTGGAGGCAGATACAGTAGTGGCATTTAACAGATTGTTGGATGGGCACATGGGGAAGCATGGAAGAGCTGGATATAGATTAGTGGAATATATATCCGGAAATAGACTCCGGAAGTGGCGGCGCTGTGATACAGCTGCGGCTCGCCTGCAGTCTGTCTGTTTTTACTTTTTGTGTTGTTTTTTTTTGTCTAGTTTAGTCATTTTTTTGGTTATTAGGTGGTGTTATGTGTGTGGGGGGAGGGTGAAACAGAGCTTTCTGTCTCTCCCTTCGGGGGAATGCGACTTTTTTGTCGTATCCCCCTTCTCTTCCCCCGTCTGCGCTGAGGCCTAATGGCGGAGCTGGCGGCCTCCAACCTGCGACCGACCTCAAGGGTCCGGAGGTAGAGCCAGCCAGGACTCACCAACGCGAGGCTGGCCGTCTTCGAGCTGTGGCGACGTCCGGGCAGCGGCACGACTCGGCGCTCCGGTGAGGGCGGACGGTGCGGGGCTGAGACACTCCTGTGTGAGCGGCATGGCTACCGGCTGGAAGGCGCTCCCGTGTGAGCAGCCCGGTGCGGGGCTGAGACACTCCTGTGTGAGCGGCACGGCTACCGGCTGGAAGGCGCTCCGGTGAGGGCGGACCGGCTCCCGGCTGGAAGGTGCTCCCGTGGGGGCAGCCCGGTGCGGGGCTGAGACGTTGCCTTGTGGGCGGCCCGGTGCGGGGCGGAGACGGTGCTCTGGCGGCTGAGGCGGCATTCTGGCGGCGGCGACCTGGATCCGGGGCTCGGCCGCGGGCCAGTGGAGGACAATGTCGG
Source organism: Amblyraja radiata (assembly GCF_010909765.2). Classification (NCBI taxonomy): domain Eukaryota; kingdom Metazoa; phylum Chordata; class Chondrichthyes; order Rajiformes; family Rajidae; genus Amblyraja; species Amblyraja radiata. Next base: position 43,935,241 of record NC_045966.1, read on the forward strand.
GAGCTCGCAGGTCACAGGCTGGTGCCTGTTTTCCGGAGCACCCGTTGCAACAGCTGCGGGCAGCTTCGACCACCCCCGGGCCGCGGAGCTTGAACCGCGGGACTGATACCATCGCCCGGTGGGGTATCGCCTCGGCGCAGAGGGAGAAGAGGAGGGAAGAGACAGTAACTCTAAGACTTTTGCCTCCATCACAGTGAGGAGGTGTTTGGTGAACTCACTGTGGTGGATGTTAATTTGTGTTTATTGTGTTTTGTTATTATTACATGTATGGCTGCAGGCAACAGCATTTCGTTCAGACCGAAAGGTCTGAATGACAAATCAATATGCAGGTTGACAAGAGATGGGCTTGGCATCATGTTTGGCAGAGACAATGTGGGCCGCAGAGTGTGTTCTTGTGCTGTACTGTTTTATGTTCTAAGCGTCCTGACCCAAAACGTTGCTTATTTGATGCCTCCTCAGATGCTGCCTGACCCACTCAGTTACTCCATCACACAAACCTACCTCCAGAATAATCAAGGACGACTCTCACTCCGGTCACTCCCTCCTCCCCCCTCTCCCATCAGGCAAGAGATGCAGAAGTGTGAAAACACATACATCCAGATTCAGGGACAGTTTCTTTCCAGCTGTTATCAGACAACTAAACCATCCTAAAACCAATTAGTGTGCGGTCTTGTCATACCGTCTGGTGAAAGGCTCGATTATAATCATGTAATGTCTTTCCCCTGACTATTTAGCACGCAACAATCGTTTTTCACTGTACCTCTGTACACGTGACAATAAACTAAACCAAGCCTTATTGGAGGCCCTCGGAGAAAAAGAATGGGTGACTTTTCTGGTCGGACCCTGCTTCAGACTCCATGGATCATTTTGGTGGAATCTAATGCTTTGTGTAAAATTGTTGGTGGCCCCATGGATCCATTGAAAAATGTACTTGTCTTTAAAACAAGCATCGTATTAACTTCATTCATAACAGAACACACCTTATAACAATCATAAACAATAGCCAGGTTCCCCAAGACAGGTTATGATATTACCACTGTGTTCAAAGAGAAGTATATGTATATACAATTAGTCACAACAGTAATTAGCGTATTCCAACACAGGGTAAAATTACTCCAATATCATATTATCCCCTTGGGTGGTTCTGTATTAGAAACTCAACAGACATGATGAGATTGTCTGTAACAGGTGATGATAAACATAGGCTCAGTCAAACCTAAATTGTGACATAAATGTACATTTCATTGGGAGAAATGATAGGTGTTACATCTTGGGGAGTCTAACATCGGCAGGACTTACACAGTGAAGGGTAGGGCTCTGGGGAGTGTTCTAGAGCAGAGAGATTAGGGAGTGCAGGTACATAGTTCCTTGATGGTGGCGTCATAGGTTAATAGTGTGGTCAAAAAGGCTTTTGACATGTTGACATTTTGACTTCATCGGTCAAAGCGTCGAGTATAGAAGTTGCGAGGTCATGTTGCAGTTATATAAGACGTTGGTGAGGCCATATTTAGAATATTGTGTTTAGTTCTGGGCACCATGTTACAGGAAAGATGATGTCAAGTTGGAAAGGCTGCAGAGAAGATTTATGAGGATGTTGTCAGGGTCTGAAGGGAGAGGTTGAGCCAACTGGGACTTGGAGCGCAGGAGGATGAGGGATCTAACAGAGGTGTACAAAACTGTAAGAGGAATAGATCATGTAGATGCACAGAGTCCCTTGCTCAGAGTAAGGAAATCATGAACTAGAGGACATAGGTTTAAGGTGAAGGTGGAAAGGTTTAATAGGAATCTGAGGAGTAAAGATTTCACACAATTGTTAGTGGCAGAATGGAATGAGCTGTCAGAGGAGGTAGTTGAGGCAAGAACTACTGCAATATTTAAGAAATAATTGGGTAGTTACATGGATAGGACAGTTATAGAGGGATGTGAGCCAAACACAGGCAGGTGGGACTAGTGTAGACAAGACATGTTGGTCGGTGTTGGCAAGTTGGGCCAAAGGGCCTGTTTCCACATTGTATGCCTCTATGACTCTCTGACAATGGGTCACTTGGCGATGCTCTTGCCTTAGAATCAGAAGGTTGCGGGTTCGAATCCCACGCTAGAGTTTTGCCTGGACAATCTAAGCCAATGTTTCATTCTTGGTAAAGGTGAGGAAGTGCCACATTGTCTGAGGTGGATGTATTAAGTTGGCAATTTGCCCCGGGAAAGTTTCCGTGGCAATGTTCTCAAGAAGAATGGTTGGCTTCTCTGCAGGCTGAACAACATGCAGGAAAATTCCAATAAACTGTGGCATGGCGGGAGAGTTGCTGCCTTACAGCCCCAGAGACCCGGGTTCGATCCTGACTACGGGTGCTGTCTGTACAGAATTTGTATGTTCTCCCTGTGACTGTGTGAGTTTTCTCCAGGTGCTCCAGTCTCGTCCCACACTCCAAATACATGTAGGTTTATAGATTAATTGGCTGTGGTAAAATTGTAAATTGACCCTTGCGTATGTAGGATGGTTTTAGTGTGTGGGGATCGCTGGTCGGCAAAAAGGCCTGCTTGCACCATATATCGCTAAAGTCTAAAAAGCATAAAAGTCGTGTCTGGACTCACCATGTTTCTATGCTGTATCCCCCACAAAAATAATTTTAAAAATACCACATAAATCAGCGGAAATTCAGCATGAATTGCTATTTTTGTGCACTTGACCTCTGTGATGTATCTTGGGATTTTAGTTTCCTGCCTTTATAAAGTTAATGGCTTTTGCCACGTAGGCCAATGAATGTCAATGGGATGTGAGGATTTCGAATATTAAATAAAATGTGCTAAACTATTGCACGGAATTATTTTACAGCGGCTGTTTAGGGCAGCACAGTGGCACAATAGTAGAATTGTCAGAGACCCAGGTTCAATCTTGACTATGGGTGTTGTCTGTATGGAGTTTGTACATTCCCCCTGTGGCCGCACATGTTTTCTCCAGGTGCTCCAGTTTCCCCCCTACACTCCAAAGACGTACAGGTTTGTCGGTTAATTGGCTTCTGTAAATTGTCCCGACCATATAGGATAGAACTAGTGTACTAGGATAGACTCGGTGTTTCCACGCTGTTTCTTCAAACTAAACTCAACTAAACTAAACTAAACTAATTTAATCACATCATTAAATGCTTATTTTCCATTCAGTCTTGGGATTCCCCTGTTTATTGTTTATTCTCACATGTACCGAGGTACAGTGAAAAGCTTTTTGCTGCGTGCTAATTAGTCAGTGGAAAGACGGCACGTGATTACATACAAGCCGTCCACAGTGTACTGATACAGGGCAAAGGGAATAATGTTTAATGCAAGGCAAAGTCCAGTAAAGTCTGATTAAAGATAGTTCAAGGGTTCATTTAAAACCCTTTAAGGTTTAAGGTTTAGGTTTATTATTGTCTTCATGCTGCCTCGACAAGGCCAGCAGCATAAGGACAAGTCTCACTCCCTCTTCTCCCCTCTCCCTTCAGGCAAGAGGTACAGAAGTGTGAAGTTGCACAACTCCAGATTCAGGGACAGTTTCTTCCCAGCTGTTACCAGGCAACTGAACCATCCTAACACCAACTGGAGAGCGATCATGACATACCATCTAGTGAAAGGCTCGAAGGTAATCGTGTGTTGTCTTTCCGCTGACTAGTTAGCACGCAACATGTTTTTCACTGTACCTGCGTACACGTGACAATAAACTAAACCAAACTAAACTAAACCTCATTGAAGACCCTCGGACTATCTTTAATCGGACTTTACTTGAATCTATCTTGCACTAAACAGTATTCCCTTCATCCTATATCTGTACGCTGTGGACGGATCGATTGTAATCATGTATAGTCTTTCCGCTGACTGGATAGCATGCAACAAAAAGGTTTTCACTGTACCTTGGTAAATGTAATAATAAACTAAATTAACTGATGAACTAACTACAGTGAAAAGCTTGTTTATGCATTTTATCTAATGTCATGTAATACTATACATGTGTACAATCATGCATTGTGTGCACGTGGTCACAGAGTGAATGTACAAACTCCGCACAGACAGCACCCGTAGTTCGGATCGAACCCTGGTCGTGAGGCAGCAACACTACTGCTTCACCACTGTGCCACCCCTAAACAAAGCAGTCCTGTCCGTGCACAAAGGCTTTGACTGATGTGGTCACATGCCGGAGCAGGGGAGTTGCGGCTCTGAGTAAGTAACATTCCTTTGGAGTTGTGAGTGAGTTCAGGTCACTTCACCTGACTGCATCCTAGAGATTTGCAGAGTCCATAAATCCCAGTAACTGCCTGTAGATGCCCTTTGAAGTGACACCACTCTACAGCAGCAACTCCTTAACACTCCCAGGGATCAGAGAGTGCGTGACAATGGAACAGGGAGAACATTACTGGCCGATATCCCTCGAGCGAGAATAGACACAAAGTGCTGGAGTAACTCAACCGATCAGGCTGCATCTCTGGAGAGAAAGAATGGGTGACGTTTCGGGTCGGGACCCTTCTTCAGTCTCATGGGTTGTTGCCGACTGGCCCGCTCCAGACTACAGGAGCCTGTGCTGAGGGACACACTGTAGCTCGGTGCAGACAACTCCTAGGCTCTGTGGGACAGGACCACAGTCTATGGTCCTTCCGCTGCTGGACATTGATGGGGGGCAGGGTGTGTTGGAGACGCCTCAAACAAGGGAAGGGATATCACCCACCACCATCCAAAAGCTTTTTAAATGCCACTATCATTTCTAACCCCACCTCAAAACCTGCCCCACACATCGTTAAACTTTACCGCTTATATCTTAAAGCTGCGCCCTCAAGCTTTTGACATTTCCACCCTGGGAGAAATATTCCAACTTTCTACCATATCTATGTCGGCACAGTGGCACAGTGGTAGAGTTGCTGCCTTACAGCACCAGAGACCCGGGTTCGATCCTGACCACGGGTACTGTCTGTACGGTGTTTGTTCGTTTTCCCTGTGATCTGCATGGGTTTTCTCTGGGTGCTCCGGTTTCCTCCCACACTCTAAAGATGTGCAGGTTTGTAGGCTAATTGGCTTGGTAAAATTGTAAATTGTCCCTCGCATGTGTAGGACAGCGTTAGTGTGTGTGCGGTCGGTGCTCGGCACAGGCTTGGTGGGCCGAAGGGCCTGCTTCCGCGCTGTATCTCTAAACTAAACTAAACTAAACTAAACTATCCCTCTCAGAACTGTATTTATTCTGCCAACTCTCTCCTAGGATCAGATCAAACATGGATAGAAAAGACCAAAGCTCCTCTAGAATCTTTGGAAAACACGCTGTGGCGACTTCATGCCCACGTGGATTTTAGGTACTGCTTGTTCCCGTTGCCTAGTAACGAGCAGCTCACGTGAGGGTCGAGAGACGAGAGTTGAGTTTCAAACTGCGAGGTCAGAGGGAGATTTTATTAAACGAACGACAAGGTGATTGGCAAAGCTTGGTGTCGCTTTTCCTTTACTTTCGGTCGTGAGATTTAGTGGATCCTACAAAATCTTCAAAACTCCACTTCCATGCCACAGATAAGCTGCAGTCATTTTCTACTTTGGGAAATCAGAACTTAATAACTGCAAACCTGTAAATAAATACCAGTACCTGCTGTTTATTGGTTTAGCCCCAGTAGCTGCCACTCTTTCTAGCTTTAAATCACATTTGCAAAGTTCACACCTTGTTATTCCTGGCAGGGGCCACTATTGAAATTGATGAATCATTTTACTAAACAACATTGATGGATTCACTTTTAATTGTTAAGATGCAATCTGCCACGCTTCAAATTTAACTTTCCTGTAACCGCAATGCAGGCGGTTATCTTTCGGGACGCAAGGTTGGTTAAGACAATTGAAGCATTCGCTGATGGGAAGGCCATTCGGCCCATCGTGCCTTTACTTGCCCACAGCTGTCCACCTATCCCACTTATCCTCTCCTTTCCATGCAATCCAACATATTTTTTTCCTTTTCATATAGTCAGGACATTCTAGCGAGAAGGCAATGGCATTTTTGATCATGACAACTCATACACGGTGGTGCAGCGGTAGAGTTGCTGCTTTACAGCGCCGGAGAACCGGGTTCAATCCTGACTACGGGTGCTGCCTGCATGGAGTTCGTACATTATCCCCGTGACCGCATAGGTGTTGTCTGGGTGCTCCGGTTTCCTCCCACACTGCAAAGACGTACAGGTTTGTAGATGAATTGGCTTCAGTAAAATTGGATTTTTTATTGTGGGTTAATTGGCATCTGTAAATTGAACCTAGTGTGGGGTATAGAACTAGTGTATGGGTGATCGTTAGTCGGCGTGGACTTGGTGGGCAGAAGAGCCTGTTTTCACACTACATCTCTAATCTGAAATAAACTAAACTGCATTGCGCTTTCAGATAAGTATCTGTTTTAAAACGTGTTTCGACTGCGTTCATACCAGTTTTTTAATATCACTTGGGAAATTTAATTTCACATTTGAATGTGCAAGGGGATGGGTTAAATTGTAAATTGTCCCGTGTGTAGAATAGTGCTAGTGTACGGGGTGATCGCTGGTTGGCGCAGACTTGGTGGGACGAGGGGCCAGTTTCCAAGCTGAATCTCTAAAGTTTATGCCTAATGATTAAAAATAATATCCCACTTCGCTGTTAAAGTTATACACAATGTTATTGCTTTATCTACTACCATCCTTTAAAGGCACAGCAGTGGTCCGTCTATACTGCAGATACATGATAGGTTTGGCATGAAGATTAACGGAGTATTTATTGCCAAGTCTGCAGTCAGGGATGGAGATGGGATTGTGGACCAAGGCTCATCGCAAACAATCTGTTGTAATGCAAACCCAAGATACTAGAGGAAATAAAGTTAATTTATTCAGGAGTCTATTTGAAGCAATGTTGAAGCAATTTACAAAACCTTCTCTAAGTGAAAGCATTATAATGCAGTGAGTCGAGATTAGTTAGTTGCATATAAATCATACATCCAAATCAAAATGTGAAGTGTGATTTACTACCAAGCCTGATCCATAGACAAGTTGAGTTTGAGTTTGAGTTCAGTTTATTGTCACGTGTACTGAGGTACAGTGAAAAGCTTTTGGTGTGTGCAAACCAGTCAACGGAAAGACAACACATGATTACAATCGGGCCACCTATAGTGCACAAACACATGGTAAAGGGAATATTGTGAATTAATGCTTGGTGGAAGAAAAAATCCAGTAAGGTCCAATCAATAAAGTTACCCGATCATCCCCACTGTAACTTTACTTAGTCTAGTTTTGTTTAGTTTAGTTTGGTTTAGTTTAGTTTATTATTGTTGTTTTTTGTTGCATGCTATCCAGTCAGTGAAAAGACTATACATCATTACAATCAAGCTGCCCACAGTGTGCAGATATAGGACAAAGGGAATCATATTTAATGAAAGAGTCCAGTGAAGTCTGATTAAATTTAGTCTGAGGGTCTTCAATGAGGTAGAGTATAGATCAGGTCCACTCTCGAGTTGTTGGAAGGATGGTTCAGTTGCTTGTTAACAGCTGGGAAGAAACTGTCCCTGAATCTGGAAGTGTGCATTTTCACACTCTTGCCTGATGGGAGAGCAAAATCTAAAAAAAAAATTAAACGCGGCAAAATGCTGGAAATGTTCACCAGGTCAGGCCGCTTCTGTTCTGATGAAGAGCCTACGATCTAAAACATGAACTCTGTTTCCATAAGACTTTGGAGCAGAATTAGACCATTCAGCCCATCACGTCTATTCTGCCATTCGAGCATGGCTGATCTAAATTTCTCCCTCAACCCCATTCTCCCCATAACCTTTGATGTCCTTCTTAATCAAGAACCTATCAACCTCCACCTTAAAAATACCCAATGACTTGTCTCCACAGCCATCAGTGGCAGTAAATTCTACAGATTCACTTCCCTCTGGCTAAAGAAACTCCTCATCCTTTTAATCCGTTTCTGCAGATGCAGCCTGATCTACGGTGACGCAGTGGTAGAGTTGCTGCCTTATGGCACCATAGACCCGGGTTCTATCCTGACTATGGGTGCTGTCTGTACAGAGTTTGCATGTTCTCCCCGTGACCCATGTGGGTTTTCTCCGGGTGCTCTGGTTTCCTCCACGCTGTAGATATGTAGATATGTAGGTTAATTGGCTTCGGTAAAATTGTAACTTGTCCCTGGTGTGTGTAGGATAGCATTAGTGTGCGGAGATTGCCGGTCGGCGCGGAATTGGTGGGCTGAAGGGCCTGTCTCCGTGCTGTATTTCTACACCAAAGTAAAATAAACTACTGAGCCATTTCCGGCATTTTTTGTGTTTATTTTAGATTTTCAACATGTGCAGGAATAGCATAAAAAAAGGCAGTCTCTGACAACAAAATTATAGAGTTTGCACAGACTATTTGGGGGCAAATGACCCAATTCAATGGTGCGGGCTTAATGCGAAACAGTAGCAGCAATTTGGCACTGGTGTGCAGTGAGCCTAATGCTGGCAAATTGTCCTCAATGCTTGACAGATGTGCAATGAGTAACCAGAGGCAGACACTGTTCCATTTGGCAATGTAATCTCTCCCCTCATGCAACTAATAAAGATGAAACAGAATCGCTGTCAAGTGTTAGCCGTTTGTTTGTTTCTGTCAAAGTTGAAAGGGTCTTTGTCATTTGCGGTGTCTTTTGGAGCTGACCCCTTTAAAGAGGTTAATGGCTGGGCCTCAATCACACTGTTTGCCTGCCATTTTACATCTTCCAAGGTGTGACCCCCCATCACAGCCATGAGAATACTTGAATGCCTCTGTCAATACAACCATTCCATGGCTGGATTCAGTCTAAAATTAACATTTCCTTGCCTGAACCTTCATTATCTGCGTAACCTCGCTGTCCTCTCCTCTCATCTGTGGGATTGATTTTTGTTTAACTAATCCCCTTCTCTTTGTATAAGAAGGAACTGCACAAGGTAGCCACAAAATACTGGAGTAACTTGAAGGTAGACTCAAAATGCTGGAGTAACTTGAAGGTAGACTCAAAATGCTGGAGTAACATAGCGGGTCAAGCAGCATCTCAGGAGAAAAGGAATAGGTGATGATTCGGATCGAGATCCTTCTTCAGACTGAGAGGCAAGGGGAGAGGGAAACTAGCGGAGAGAGGAGAAAAACTTCTTCAAAGTAGGGGAGAGAGGAGGAGAACTTAGTGCCTAGTTTGCCTCTCCCCTGAGTCTCAGTCTGAAGACGGGTCTCAACCCAAAATATCACCTATTCTTTTCTCCAGAGATGCTGCCTGACCCGCTGAGTTATACGAGCAATTTGTGTTAAACCAGCATCTGCAGCTCCTTACTACACGGGTTCTCTGTCCCTGGCCTCTCAGGCCTCTCAGGGTTCTCAGGCTGAACCCCACGGAGGTTAAGGGGAGAACGTACAAACTCCGTACAGACAGCACTCGTAGTCAGAGTCTCCGGTGCTGCAAGCACTGTAAGACAGCAACGTTACCGCTGCGCCACCCTGTGCCGCCCCTTTATCGCTGTTTCCCTTGCACAAATAGATCTCTGTGCATTTTTCTTAAATTACCAGTGACCACAATTTAAAAATAAACAGAAAACCAAACTAAATTGCGGATACTGGAAATCTGAAATAAGAACCAGAATGTTTTTGCAATACTCAGCAGGTCAGGCAACGAATTCAAGGAATCAAAGTTAACCTTTCATGTCGATGACCTTTCATTGCAATTCAATATGTTTAAAGGGCTTCATTGATTGCATAACACGTTGGGAAGTCAAAAGGATGCTTAAAAAAGGAAGCCACTTATTCCATTATTAGCAAATGTACACACACACACACACACACAGAACTGTCTATATCTCATCATCATTATCGGCGGTCACTCGAAACGAGTATGACTGTCCTCTCCTATCCATAGGGTCGTCTACTTGTGGGTCTGCAGATGTCTGTAGAGGCCGATCCGCGATCCACACACCTTGGCGCAACGTGGGCAGTGGAGACTGGCGGTAGTTGGTAGTCGTCGAGCCCCCTTCTCCCTCTCCGTACGGTGCTGTTGCTTTGTCTCTGTGAGTTCCATTTGTAAAGTGCAGCTCCTTCCTGCATGGATTTCATCCAGGAGCCCCTGTCCATTGCAATGTGCTCCCAGTTGCTCGATGTGATGTGGAATTTCTTCAGACTGTTCTTGATGTTGCCCTTGAAGCGTTTATTTGGCCCACAGGGGGCTTGCCGACCTTCCTTCAATTGAGAGTACAGGGTTTGTTTAGGGAGATGAGTGTTGGACATGCGGATGACATGTCTAAGTTTGTGCTGCATTATTGTGGTGGTGATGCTGATCATGTTGGCTTCCTCCAAAATGCTGATGTTGATGCATTTGTCCTCCCAGCTGATCCTCAGAATCTTTCGTAAGGACTTTGATGTTCCAGGCTATCAGGTGCCTGCTGTAGGTGGTCTATGACTCGGTTCCATACAACAGGGTGGAGAGGACAACGGCTCTGTAGACCAGCAGTTTTATTTGTGCCTTTAGGTCTCAGTCTTCAAAGACTCTTTTCCTGAGTCTGGTGTAGGCTCCGCTGGCACAACTCAGGCGATGGTTGACCTCAGAGTCGATGTCAGCTTTTGAGGAAAGAATGCTGCCAAGGTAGGGGAAGTGGTCAACGTTTTCAAGAGTGGTGTCGTCCACTCTTATAGTGGGCTGGGCAGATGGCTGGTTGGGTGGAGGTTGATGTAGGACCTGGATCTTCTTGATATTTAAGGCTAGGCCCATGGCTCTGTATGCCTTGGCAAAGACATTCAGGATGCCCTGGAGGTCTTCTGCAGAGTGTGCTGTGACGCTGGAGTGCCTCCGCAGACAGTGGTAGAAGTCGGTTTGCGAGGACACGAGCAAGGACTTTGTCTGTTGTTGACAGGAGCAAGATGCCCCTGTAGTTTCCACATTCAGCCTTGTCCCCCTTCTTAAAAATGGTCACTATTAGAGCATCCCTGAGTTCCAAGGGAAGTTCCTCTTTTTCCCAGACCTTGAGGAGTGGGGCGTGGATGTGGTACAGGAGCTCCGGTCCACCTTCCTTTAAGATCTCAGCTGGGATCCCCCTGTACCACATCCACGTCTATATCTATACCTAATCTGAAGAAAGTTCCAACCTGAAACACCGTCTATCCATGTTCTCCAGGGATGCTGAGTTATTCCCGCATTTTGTGTCTATCTTTCACATAGAGAATTACTTTGTGCCTAACCCACGAGTTACTCCAGCATTTAATGTCTATTGCCAGTTTATTAATCTGAGTTTAGAACATAGACCATAGAACAAACAGTACAGCACCAGAAGAGGCCCATCGGCCCACAATGTGTGTGATGAACATGATTGCCAGGCCCATCACATATCTACCTGCACATAATCCATATTCCTCCATATTCAGAATGTAGAAACAAAGAACTGCAGATGTGGCTGGATACCAAAGATAGACATAACTCTGAAGAAGTGTCCCAAATGGAAACATCACCCATCCTTTTTCTCCAGAGATAGTGCCTGACCTGCTGGGTTACTCCAGCACTTTGTGTCCCTCCATATCCATGTGCCTATACAAAAGCCTCTTAAATGCCACTATCCTATCTGCATCAACCACCACCCTTGGCAGTGCATTCCAGGCACCCACCACCCTCATTATAAAAAAAAACAGCGTGCACTTCTCCTTCAAACTTTGCACCTCTCACCTTAAAGCTATGCCCACTAGTAATTTATAGTTCTATTCACGGAAAACTATTCTAAATTTTGATTTTAAAAGTTTGCCATTGGAGGCATACAGTTCACAGTAGTGAAGTAAATGGAATAACAGCGTTGAAGACTAGGTTTGATCCTGACTACGGGTGCTGTCTGTATTGAGTTTGTACGTGACCTGCGTGGGTTTTTTCCGGGTGCTCCGGTTCCCTCCAACCATCTAAAGATGTACAGGTTTGTAGGTTAAGTGGCTTCAGTAAAACTATAAATTGTCCCGTGTGTGTAGGATAGTGTTAGTGCATGGGAATCGCTGGTCGACGTGGTCTCGGTGGGCCTGTTTCCGTGCTGAATCTCCAAACTAAAGTGTTGAAATCGTAAATGTATCACTCTGCTTTGGTTGTATGAAACTGTTGAGGGCTGCAGGAACCATGTTGCTTCACTGCATTCCTCAAAGAGGAGTGAAATTATTATTTCACAATGTTTACACAGGCCATCAGATGTCTGGACATGATTGTTCCTCATCCTAACATAGGCCCGTGCATCCAGCAGACCGATCCACAAGACCTTGGCATCTCCATCAAGGTCCTTTGCCAAATTCCAGTGTGTATTTGCATGTTCAGGAGTAGCCGCAGCTAAATCCTTGTACAAGTTGCTTCTGCAACCGTAGGTTTTTGGTATTGATTTACTCCATTGACTTACTCGAGTGGTTCTGAGCTACCATCTACCTCAGTGGAGACCATTGGACTATCTTTAATCAGAATCTTCTAAACTTTATCTTGCACTGTGTTCCCTTTATCATGTATCCGTACACTGTGGATGACTCAATTACAATCATGTATTGTCTTCACCCTGACTGGATAGAACACAACAAAAAAGCGTTTCCACGTGGCAATAAAGTAAACTAAATTATACATACTAAAATAGCTATGAAATCTATAAAAGTTCATGTTATGCCAAAATCATGCTTTTTGAAGGTTTGTCAAGAGGTATGAGAGAATTAAGTCTTGGCATGTTTAAGAAAGTAACTGTTGCTAAGTAATATGGTCAATAAAAGTCAGCACCCAGTTTAACACTAATCTTTCCAGATTTGTTCAGTTCCAGGGTGATCTAGAGAGGGGATGAAGTTCACAGTCAAGATGCTTCCTTGAACCAAGAACAGAATTGGAGGAGTGAACATGCAATGTAGAATGGTACAGCACTAGAATAGGCCCTTCGGCCTACAATGTCTGTGCCAAACATAATGCCGTAAACTTGGCACATAGGAATAGAAAGGGTGAACACACAGTCTTTTACCCAGGGTAAGGGTATCAAGAACCAGTTGACATTGGGCGCCACAGTGCCGCAACGGCAGAGTTGCTGCCTCACAGCGTCAGAGACCCGTGTTCGATTCTGACTTAAGTATGCTGTCTGTATGAAGTTTGTGCGTTTTCCCTGTGAGCGAGTGGGGTTTTTCCGGGTGCTCCGGTTTCTTCCTACACTCCAAACAGGTACAGGTTTCTAGGTTAATTAGCTTCTTTAAATTGTAAATTGTCCCCAGTGAGTAGAATAGTGCTCGTGTACTGTCTCGGTAAGTCGCCTCTAAAATCTAAAGTCTAAAGACATAGGTTTATGGTGAGAGTGGACGATTTAATAGGAACCCGAGGGGAAACGTTTTAAAAGCTTTTTTTGCCTCATGTCAAAACTTTGGTGGAAAATCTGTTTACCAAAAGCTGAACCTATAGTACAAGTCAGTATTTAATTATAGTTTTAGTTTTAGATATACAGCATGGAATGGTCAAACATAAGGCATTGAGTTAAACCTGCATTGTGCTTCGTTCCATTTTATTTCAGAGTCAATGAGGGAGGGGAATAGATAGGGTGAATGTACAGAGTCGTTTACCCAGAGTAGGGGAATCAAGAACCAGAGGACATAAGTTTAAGGTGAGAACGGAAAGATCTAATAGGAACCTGAGGGGCAGCTTTTTTACACAAAGGGTAGTGTGTGTAAGGAACGAGCCACCGGAGGAGGTAGTTGAGGCAAGTACTACCAACAACATGGCTTTCCACAGAAAAATAAAAACTAGGGGCCACAGTCTTAGAATAAAGGGGAGGTCATTTAAGACTGAGGTGAGAAAAAACGTTTTCACCCAGAGAATTGTGAATTTATGGAATTCCCTGCCACAGAGGGCAGTGGAGGCCAAATCACTGGATGGGTTTAAGAGAGAGTTAGATAGACCTCTAGGGGCTAGTGGAGTCAAGGGATATGGGGAGCAGGCAGGCACGGGTTATTGATAGGGGACGATCAGCCATGATCACAAGTTGGGCCAAAGGGCCTGTTTCCATTCTGTACAACTCTATGACTCCAGATGCAGTGATTTATCTATACTATTACGAGTGATTTATCTATACTATTACTAAAACTCTCATCTTGTCCTCTTCCGGTTTGTGTTTTTTTTACATTTGTGCAAAAACGGTACCCAAAACCGCTAGGATTTCCCCCACCGTATTCACCGTTCTCCTCTGCTCCAAGCAGACCAGGTTTTGTTCTGATCGGTGGAATATTACAAAAGGTATGAAGGTTTAAAAAATTGTGAGATCAGCATATTGGTCTTCTCGCCTGTCAGTCACCATGAAAGTAACGCCCCTTCCGGCACCTGCTGGTAATCACCGGGCGGGGTGAGGACAATAAAACCCCGGAGGCGGGGCTGAGTTGAGTCAGCAAGCCATGCTGAGTGAGTCCACGAGCTGTGCGGAGGAGAATGACCGGCGAAGCGCGCAGTGAAGGGACCAGCACCCGTTGTGAGTCCCCTTCGCACCCCCAACAACTTCCCCTCTGGTCCCCCTAGCTGGCTCCTGCCCCCTCCCCTGTAATACCTCACACTCCCCCATGGCTCTTTCCCGTCTCTCCCCCCCTACCCACCCCACCCCCACCCCCACACCCCCCTGCCCCACACCCCTCCCCCACCACTCCCACCCCCCACAACCCAACCCCCCTCCCACACCCTTCCCTTCCACACACCCCTCACAACCCTCCCCTACCCACACACACCCTCCCACAGACCCTCCGCCCACACACCCCTCTCTCCCAAAACCCCCCTGCCCACACATACACCCCCACACACACCTCTCACCCCCCCACAACCCCTCTGCCCACACATCTCCCTCCCACACACCCCTCCCCCCCACAACCCCTCCCTGCCCACACACCCCCTCCCCCCCCAAAAAAAAACCCCACCCACGCACCCCCACAACTGAACTCCCCCACAACGCCACACCCCCCCGCCCACACACCCCTCCCCCTAACCCTGCCGCTAACACACCCCTCTCCCCGCAACCCCCCTCCTCCCCACAACCCCCCCTCTCCCACACAACCCCCCTTCCCTCCCACAAGCCAACCTCCCCCACACACCCCCCCGACCCGCACATCCCCCCCCACAACCCAAGGTACCTTCATGAAGTTTATTTTAGTATTTGTTTTTCGAAATACAGCATGGAAACAAGCCCTTCAGCCCATCAAGTCTGCAATGCAATTCCCCTCCACCCGTTGGATTTTATCTAAAGCACTGATGCGCTACAATGCTGAGAACTGTATTCTGCTCACTATATCTTCCCCTTTGCTTTATCTATTGTAGTTGAGTTTAATCTGATTGTACCTATGTGTGGCATATCAGTTCTGTGGGAACACATGCAAAACCAAGCTTTTCACAGCAAGTGTGACAATGATAAACCTAAACCTTCCAATTCTTCACCCATGGCTAAAACACAGTTGCCTTACCAAGTTCATAAGTCTTGGGAGCAGATTTATGCCATTCAGTCCATCGAGATTACACCGCCACTTAATCATGGCACACCTATGTTTCCCCCTCAACCCCATTCTCCTGCCTTCACCCGATAACCTTTGATGTCCTTACAAATCAAGAACCTATCTCTGCTATGAGAATACCCAATGACTTGGTCTCCACAGCCGTCTGTGGCAATGAATTCCACAGAAATTCTAAAGAAATTCCTCCCCATCTCCTTTCTAAAGGTACGTCCTTTTAGTCTGAGGCTGTGCCCTCTGGTCCTAGACTCTCCCACTAGTGGAAACATCCTCTCCACATCCACTCTATCCAGGCCTTTTCACTACTCGGAAAGTTTCAATGAGATTCCCCTCGTCCTTCCACCTTGCGCAAGGACTGAAATAAGCTGTTGAACATTAACAATCAGTGCATTGTTGGAATGTTCTCAACATGCCGAAACAACGCTTAAAGATTGAATTGCAATATTGCTGCTGGAATCTGTTATGTAACCTCAGGCAAGAGGAGTGAATGTTTAATGGAAACCTTCAAATAGCATTTCATGTTTTAATCTTTCACTGGATGTTTTCACCAGGTGTTGTCTGGATTGGAATGTTGCAGTTATAGGGAAAGACTTGTGTGGGCTGGATTTGATTTCCCTCAAACAGAAGTGGTAGAAAGGGGAGCTGATAGAGGAATACAAAATAGTGAGAGGCAAAGATAGACTGGATGGTTCGAACATTTCCCCACCACGTATGTGCCTGAGATCAGAAGGCAAAGGTACATGGATAGCGTGTAGGAAGGAAATGCAGATGCTGGTTTAAAACACAAATAGCTGGAGTAACTCAGCTGGTCAGACAGCATCTCTGGAGAAAAGGAATAGGTGACATTTCAGGTCAAGAAGTTCTGAGTTACTCCACCTGAGGGGCAACCTTTTCACAGGGGGTATATGGAACGAGCTGCCAGAGGAGGTAGTTGAGGCAGGTACACTAATAACATTTAAAAGACATTTGGACAGGTGCATGGACAGGGTTTAGAGAAAAGGTTTAGAGAAAAGTACACAAATTGCCGGAGTAACTCGGCGGTTCAGGCATAATCTCTGGAGAACGTGGATAAGTGAGGTTCTGGTTGTGAAAAAGGGTTACTCTTTATAATTTGGTGATACTGTGCAGAAACAGGCCCTTCAGCCCACCGAGTTCGCACAGACCAGCGACTACCTAATACGCTAGCCTATCCTACACACCAGGGACAATTTACAAATTTACAGAAGCCAATTACCTACAAACGTGTACATCTTTGGAATGTGGGAGGAAAACGGAGCACCTGGAGAAAGCCTCCGCTGTCACAGGTCGAACGTACAAACTCCGTCCAGACATCGCCCGTGGTCAGGATCGAACCTGGGTCTCTGATGCTGTAAGGCAGCAACTCGACCGCTGCACCATGGTGCTGCCCCTACTCCAACATTTCTTGTCTAACGTAGGCCTTGCTTTTGTGCAGTCAGAGAACTGTTTCTATTTTATGAACTGGGAGGCAATCAGAATCCTATCAAGAGGTTTGGCTGAATTATTTAGCATCAAGCTTGAGTTTTGTTCGTTGTCACGGATACTTCAATCTCCTTCACTTTTCCATTCTGGCACAAATTGAAGTCTAGTGGAGTGTACTTTGGCACGTTGTAGTTTATCTTCCTTCTGAGCTCCCTGACTACTCCGAGAATTGAGTGTCCATTAATCCTCGTCTAAAGGCTCCGTCAGCTCATTTCAAAGACATCATTCATCGTTGTCCCATGTTGTAGTACAGCTCAGTTCTACATCAACTGCCTCAACCCTTTTGGTTACCGTTCACTGAAATAACTCATTACTGCAATGGGTCTTGAAGATCTGGATTGAAGATATCGATCCCTTGGATGCCAAGCAACCTCCATAGTTAAGCTTTTATAGAGTCACAGAGGCATACAACATGGAAACAGGCCCTTCAGCCCAACTTGCCCACACTGGCCAACATGCCCCATCTAAATTCGTCCCACCTGCCTACATTTGGCCCATATCCCTCTAAACTTATCCTACCCATGCATCTTTCCAAATTTTTCTTAAATGTTGCACTAGCACTTGCGTCAACTACCTCCTCCTGCAGCTCGTTCCATACACCCACCATTCTTTGTGTGAAAAAGTTACTAGGAGTTGGCCATGGATTTGTTTTGAGACTCGTGCCTTTTGGCAAAATGATTCTTCAGTCTGGTGTTTCGAGTTGTTGCACTGACAGAATGGCCAACTTTCGGGCGTAACGTTACAGACAAACCCCACCTGCCCTCTCAGGTAGAAGCCACAGATCCTGTGGAAATAGTTTGACAAGATAGAACATAGAACATAGAACAGTACCGCACCGGAACTGGCCCTTTGGCCCACAATTTCTGTGTTGAACATGATGCCTAATTAAACTGATCTCATCTGCTTGTACATGATCCATATCCCACTATTCCCTGCACTTCCATGTGCCTGTCTAAAAGCCACTTAATTGCCACTTAGTATTTAGGGTGGTACATTGGTGCAGTAAAAGAGCTGACAGAGATCAGGGTTCAATTGTGACTACGGGTGCTGTCTGTACGGAGTTTGTACATTCTCCCTGTGACACCGTGGGGTTCAAAGGTTCAAAGGTTCAAAGGTTATTTATTGGTCACATACACCAATTGGTGTAGTGAAATGCTTGTTGCCAATGCAGCACATAGAAAATAATACACATTACATTAATAAAGAGATTTAAACATAAAAAACATCCCCCCACAATGATTCCCACTGTGGGGGAAGGCACAAAGTCCAGTCCCCATCCCCATGTCCACCCATAGTCGGGCCTATTGAGGCCTCCGCAGTCGTCTTTACGGAGGCCCGATGTTCCATGCCGTTCTCACCGGATGATGATGCGTCGGGAGAATCCTCTCAGCGGTTTGGGATGCCTGGAACGGCCGCATCCTTACTGGAGACCGCGGCTTCCGAAGCACTGGATGGAGCTCCAACACTGGTGATCTCGCCGAGAGATCCCTGGCTCACGATGTTAAAGTCAGTGCCGCCGCCCGCAGCTGGCCGCTCCACAGACCGCAGCTTTGCGATGTTTAATCGGCGGTCGTCAGCTCACCGGAGCTCCAGCGCGGCGACCCGGGGAAGGCATCACCCGCTCCGCTCCGCGATAGCGCGCCAGCGCTGTGCCGCTGTCGAAGCCGAGGTTCTGGGCGGTCCCCTCAGGAAACGCCGCTGCAGGCCCGCTGGTAGGCCGCAAGGACGGGTCGAAGATGCTGCCCGGAGAAAAGCAGCCTCTCCGACCAGGTAGGGACCCTGAAAAGTAGTTTCCCTCTTCCCCCCCCCCACTCCCACCCCCCACATAAAAAAGACGAACTCCAAAAACACAAAACACTAAAACACACTAAAAATAAAATAAAAGAGTGAAAAAACGGACAGCTGCAGGCTGGGCAGCCATATTATACAGGACGGCGTCCCCTTGCCTGTTTTCTCTGGGTGCTCCGATTTCCTTCCACACTCCAAAGACGTGCAGGTTTGTAGGTCAATTGGCTATGTTAAATTGTAAAACTGTCTCCAGTGTGTAGGATAGTGCTGGAATACAGGGATCGGACGGACTCGGTTGGCCAAAGGGCCTGTTTCCGCGCTGTATCTATAAAGTCTAAAGTATTGCCTCCACTACCACCGCTGGCAAAGCTTTCCAGACACCTACCACTCTCTGTAAATAACTTGCCCTGCACATCTATATACTTTTAGAACTCTGTGGGTGTGTGGGTGTACGGCGTTTTGCATTTGATTTGTTACTCCGCCAAAACCAGACGGAAAAACGCTGCCATTTTTACCATTTTGCTAGCGATTTTACTTTTACATTCGCACATCCACTCCTTGGTCAATTATTCCCACAGATTTTGAGTAAAATTGATCACAAAACTCAAACAACACTCAATTTTTAAGATCTAAACCGCTCTTACCAGCTACGACGTCACAATGCCCACATGCCGACCAATCCAGGCCCACCTGCCTCCAGTATGCCTCCAAGTATGCTCGCGCCACGCCTCCCACTGCTGGACTACAACGTGCACCCGCCTGCCCGCTCACTTCAACCCCCCCCACCCCCCCCACTTCACCTCTCTCCCCCATCCTCTCCTTCCTCTCCCCCTCCTCTCCCCCCCTTCACCCCCACTTCACCCCCACTACGCCCTCTGCCCCCCCCCCCCCCCCCCCCCCCACTCCCCATACTCGGGGTCTGAAGCGCCGAGGATGCGAGGCCATGGAGCTGAGGCTCACTCTGAGGCCGACGGCTGCTAGGCGACCGTACCACTCTCCTCCCTCCCTTCTTCTCCCCCCTCCCCCCCTTCTTCCCCCCCCCCTTCTCTCGATCGACCGGCCCTCTGCTGCTTTTGACCATCCGTCCGCTCGCAGCAGCAGGTGGGCCCTGTTCTCTCTCTCTCCCTGGCGCAGTGAGTAAAGTCTTCCCGTCGCGGAAGCCGCGATCGGCCACCGCTCTGCTGCTTTTGATCGTCCGTCCGCTCACAGCAGCAGGGCCGCCCGCTCAAAACACACCGCAAATCAGGAACCTCAGCTCCAAAAGGCAGCTGATACCCGGAAACCCCAGCTCCAAAAGGAAGGATGCTCCCCTGCCTCTGTGTCCCTTTCTGTGTGTCCCTCTCTGTGTGTCCCTCTGTGTGTGTCCCTCTCTGTGTGTCCCTCTCTGTGTGTCCCTCTGCGTGTGTCCCTCTCTGTGTGCTCCGTGTCCCTCTCTGTGTGCCTCCGTGTCCCTCTCTGTGTGCCACCGTGTCCCTCTCAGTGTGCCTCCGTGTCCCTCTCAGTGTGCCTCCATGTCCCTCTCTGTGCCTCCATGTCCCTCTCTGTGCCTCCGTGTCCCTCCCTGTGTGCCTCAGTGTCCCTCTCTGTGCCTGGGTGGTTAGTGTGTGTGTGAGGGGTAGTTAGTGTGTGTGTGTGTGTGACAGGTTGGTTAGAGTGTGTGTGACGCCTCAGGCCACCAGTCCCCTCGCAACCGCGCGTTTTGGGAACAGACCCAATGGGTCTGCACTTGGTCTAATCTCCATTAAACTTTCCCCCATAGATAATACAGTTCTTTCAGGTGCCCAGGCGATATGTACAACATTTCTAAGGCAAATGAATAAAGCAATGTCACACCTCGCTTTGTGTGAACTTGCTGTGTGTAAATTGCTTGCTGCGATTTCTACACTTCAGAAGTACCCCATTGGGAGTTAATCATACAAGAGTGGTGCAGTGGCATAGTGGTGCTTCCAGGGCTTACAGTGCTAGAGACCTGGGTTTGATCCCGATTATGGGTACTAGCTGTATGGAGTTTGTATGTTCTCTCTGTGACCATGTGGGTTCCACATTCCAAAGATGTGCAGGTTTGTAGGTTGATTGACTTCTCTAAATTGTCCCTTGTGTGTAAGATAGAATTAGTGTATGAGTGAATGTTGGTCGGCGCAGACTCGGTGGGCCGAAGGGCCTGTTTCCACGCTGTATCTCTAAACTAAACTAAAGTAAGTTTGGAGACAACATTGAAAGGGTTCAGCAAAACCCATACACAAGACCAGATGAGAACAGCATATGTTCATCCCTCCAGGAAAATAATAAACCAGATGGGTTTTTTGACAATGGTTTTATGAACATTAAAAGATTTAATTACTCAAATATGAATTCCACAACTACCACAATGGAATTTGAGCTTGGGATCAAAAGTGTAAAATTCCAGTGCGACAACTTCAATGTTATTTACATGACAAGCAGTCATGAGTGGTGAATCTGTGGAATTCATTGCCACAAACGGCTGTGGAGCCCAAGACATTTGGTATTTTTAAAGCGGAGACTAATTGTTTCTTGAATAGGAAGGAAAATGGAGTTGAGAGAGAAAGATAGATCAGCCATGATTGAATGGCAAGGTAGACTTGATGGGTTGAATGGCCTAATTATGCTTCTATGTTCAACTGAGGTAAAGTGAAAATCATTTCTGTACACAGTTCAGTACACGTATCAATATACATAAACAAATAGTAGTACACTGAGTGTACAGAGTCACTAGTTTTTTACACCATTTTCAAGCTTTTTACCTAGCTAGTTTCTTAGTTTCACTGGTGGCATGTGGTTCCATGCTGGATTATGGCTATGTATTGCATCTCACCCATTTGGCCCAAGTTGTCCTGGCATACCCATTGAGTCATAGAATCATAGAGCCTGAAAACAAGCCTTTCAGCCCAACTTACCCACGTCGAACCCCATCCTGCGTTTGGCACAATATATCTCGAAACCTTTCCTATCCATGTACCTGTCCAAATGTTTCTTAAATGTTGCAATAGTGCCTGCCTCAACAATCTCCTCCGGAAGCTTGTTCCATATACCCACCACCCTTTGTGTAAAATAGTTGCCCCTGAAGTTTCAATTACATCTTTCTCCCGTCACCTTAAACCTATGTCCTCTGGTTCTTAATAAGGAAGGAAGACTTAATCACTAAGGAAGACATAAATAATCTGCCGGAAATAGCAGGGGACCGCGGGTCAAAGGAGTTGGAGGAATTGAGTGAAATCCGGGTTAACCGGGAAGTGGTGTTGGGTAAATTAAATGGATTAAAGGCCGATAAATCCCCAGGGCCAGATAGGCTGCATCCCAGAGTACTTAAGGAAGTAGCTCCAGAAATAGTGGATGCATTAGTAATAATCTTTCAAAACTCTTTAGATTCTGGAGTAGTTCCTGAGGATTGGCGGGTAGCAAACGTAACCCCACTTTTTAAGAAGGGAGGGAGAGAGAAAACGGGGAATTACAGACCAGTTAGTCTAACATCGGTAGTGGGGAAACTGCTAGAGTCAGTTATTAAAGATGGGATAGCAGCACATTTGGAAAGTGGTGAAATCATTGGACAAAGTCAGCATGGATTTACAAAAGGTAAATCATGTCTGACGAATCTTATAGAATTTTTCGAGGATGTAACTAGTAGCGTGGATAGGGGAGAACCAGTGGATGTGGTGTATCTGGACTTCCAGAAGGCTTTCGACAAGGTCCCACATAAGAGATTTGTTTACAAACTTAAAGCACACGGCATTGGGGGTTCAGTATTGATGTGGATAGAGAACTGGCTGGCAAACAGGAAGCAAAGAGTAGGAGTAAACGGGTCCTTTTCACAATGGCAGGCAGTGACTAGTGGGGTACCGCAAGGCTCAGTGCTGGGACCCCAGCTATTTACAATATATATTAATGATCTGGATGAGGGAATTGAAGGCAATATCTCCAAGTTTGCGGATGACACGAAGCTGGGGGGCAGTGTTAGCTGTGAGGAGGATGCTAGGAGACTGCAAGGTGACTTGGATAGGCTGGGTGAGTGGGCAAATGTTTGGCAGATGCAGTATAATGTGGATAAATGTGAGGTTATCCATTTTGGTGGCAAAAACAGGAAAGCAGACTATTATCTAAATGGTGGCCGACTAGGAAAAGGGGAGATGCAGCGAGACCTGGGTGTCATGGTACACCAGTCATTGAAAGTGGGCATGCAGGTGCAGCAGGCAGTGAAGAAAGCGAATGGTATGTTAGCTTTCATAGCAAAAGGATTTGAGTATAGGAGCAGGGAGGTTCTACTGCAGTTGTACAGGGTCTTGGTGAGACCACACCTGGAGTATTGCGTACAGTTTTGGTCTCCAAATCTGAGGAAGGACATTATTGCCATAGAGGGAGTGCAGAGAAGGTTCACCAGACTGATTCCTGGGATGTCAGGACTGTCTTATGAAGAAAGACTGGATAGACTTGGTTTATACTCTCTAGAATTTAGGAGATTGAGAGGGGATCTTATAGAAACTTACAAAATTCTTAAGGGGTTGGACAGGCTAGATGCAGGAAGATTGCTCCCGATGTTGGGGAAGTCCAGGACAAGGGGTCACAGCTTAAGGATAAGGGGGAAATCCTTTAAAACCGAGATGAGAAGAACTTTTTTCACACAGAGAGTGGTGAATCTCTGGAACTCCCTGCCACAGAGGGTAGTCGAGGCCAGTTCATTGGCTATATTTAAGAGGGAGTTAGATGTGGCCCTTGTGGCTAAGGGGATCAGAGGGTATGGAGAGAAAGCAGGTACGGGATACTGAGTTGGATGATCAGCCATGATCATATTGAATGGCGGTGCAGGCTCGAAGGGCCGAATGGCCTACTCCTGCACCTAATTTCTATGTTTCTATGTTTCTATGTTAATTCCCCTATTCTGGGTAAAAGACTGTGCATTTACTCTACCTATTCCTCTCATGATCTTGTGCACTCTATTTCTCTCATGAATTTGTACACTGTTTCTTGAAAATCAATCTCTTTCATTTACACCAGACTCTCGTACACCTAAGGACCAATAGATAAAAATCAGTCTCCATCCACTCATGACTATGTTACCTACATTTCAGAAGGTTGGAAATAAATTTAGTTGAAAGAAAAGATGCAGAATGAGGCAAATAATCAGTCTAAGGACCGAGTGGCTCTGGCCTACTAATTTAGCTTAGTTTTCAATAAATTTGGGCGGCACAGTGGCGCAGTTGGTAAAGCTGCTACCTCACAGTATCACAGACACAGATTCGATCCTGACCTTGGGTGCTGTCTGTGTGGAGTTTGAACGTTCTCCTTGTGACCACGTGGGTTTCTACCTGGTGCTCCAGTTTTATCCCACATCCCAAAGACGGACAGGTTTGTGGATCAATTGACCTCTGTAAATTACCCCTTGTGGGTAGGGAGTGGATAAGAAAGTGGGATAACATTGAACTAGTGTGAATAGGTGATGTGGACTCAATGGACCAAAAGCACTGTTTCCATTTAGATGCTGGTTAATAAACAATAGGACACAAAGTGCTGGAGTAACATGCGGCCTCTCTGGAGAACATGGTTAGGTGACGTTTCAGGTTGAGACCCTGCTTCACTGTTTCCATGCTGTATCTCTAACCTAAACTGAAAGTGTGGAGGGATAGTGCCATTTTCAGAGAGAGGTTTTACTGAAATATTTTGTCATAATGAGCATATCCTTTGGAGGGAGACATAAATAAATATTTAATCTGAACAAAATAGCAACGCACACAATGACTGACAAAGTATTGTACCACAGTGGACATAAATGATCTTCTCGTGCATTGTAAACTTTAATGATTCAGGAGTTTCACTGTTAGAAATCAACGGCCAATTTTACCTCAGACCTCCATCCCGATACAGATAGATAGATAGATAGATAGATAGATCCTTTATTGCCATTCAGACCATTCGGTCCCAACCTACATTCATTTACCTACACTGATGCAGCTTGACTTGCCGAGTTCCTCCAGCAAAAAACTGGTGAAACTCAACGGGTCGGCCAGCAACCATGGACAGACGATGTTATGGATGTTACGGGCCGGGACTTTTCTTCAAACCGTTCCTCCAGCGGTTTGTTGTTCACCTCAGGCAAGGCGATGTCCAAATAAGATATAGGCGCTGGAAGGAACTGCAGATGCTAGTTTACATCGAAGATAGACACTAAATTGCTGGAGCAATTCAGTGGGTCAGCAGCATCTGTGCAGAAAAGGAATAGGTGATGTTTCGGATCGAGACCCTTCTTCAGACTTCAGAAGTCTCGACCTGAAGCGTCACCTATTGAGCCTGAAGAAGGGTCTCAACCCGAAATGTCACCTATTCCATTTCTCTAGAGATGCTGCTTGACCCGTTGAGTTACTCCAGCATTTTGTGTCTATGTTCAGCTCAATGGCACAGCTGGTAGCTCCATAGCTCCATAGACCCAATTCGATCCTAACCTCGGGTACTAAAGTGTGCGGAGTTTGCATGTTCTCCTTGTGACCACTATGTTTTCTCTGGGTGCTCTAGTTTCCTCACACATTACATAAACATGTGGGTGTGTAGGTTAATTGGCCTCTGTAAATTGCCCCGAGTTTGTGCGGATTGGGATAACTAAACTAAACTAAAGATAGAACAAAAGTATAGAACAGTACAGCACAAGAACCGGCCCCTCTGCCAACTATGTCTGTGCCAAATATGACGCCCGGCACATCTCTTCTAAACCTTGCCCCTATCACCTAAAAAATATGCCTTCTAGTCTTTGCCATTTCCATCCTTAGAGAAAGATTCTGCCTTTCTACCCTACCTATGCCTCTTATCAGTTTACATAATGCTATCAAGAAGATACTATACAGAGTTTGCATGTTCCACCTGTGATCGTGTGGTTTAATCCAGGTGCTCATTCTGTTAAAAAGGTTCTGACTATCCTTTCTACACCTCTCATAATTGTATATACTTCTATCGGGTTCCCCTGCAACCTCCAGCGTTCCAGAGAACACAATCAGAGTCTGTCTAACCTTTCCCTGTGGATAAGACCTCCTAATCCAGGCAAAATTTATTGTAAAAAAATTGCACCATTTTTTTCGCAAAATGCAAATGCACACCTAATCAAACAGCTGGAAAGAATGAACTCAAACCAAGCGCATTGTCACAATTTAACTCACCCAGTATCGCTTTTCATTAAAGGAAGGGGAAAAAAATGAAATATTTATTTGGCGGTGGCAGAAAAAACATCTGAAAACAAACGGCTGCAAAATTAGCAAATGTATCTTTGCTCCAGCCCCTCTAACACAGCTTCGAAACGTTCGTGACGTCAATAGCATAAATGGTCTCGAACCAAAGGAAGTTTCAAAGGGAAAAGCACCGAGTCTTTTCTTCCTCATTTCACAGGGTAATCCACTTACCTCTTGATTATAATTAAATTTTACATAATAGGTTTTCAGGGGGAAAATAAAATATGATTTACACGGGCGCAATTAATCTTTAATATAATGTTCAAAGGGAGGGAATTTGGTCGGTGATTGATGCAAACTGAAGCTTATTTGAGCATAAACCAACTGAGGGACATCAAACGAAGCAGATATTTGAAAGAAATTGCACTGAAAAGGAATATAATTTTTGATGCCCTTGCTTTATGCTTTTGCACAGGCTCCAATGTAACCGACAATGCTGCTTTCCCTGCGTGTAACATTATCATCCAAATGCCAAGTCAATAACCTCTACAGCATCAAAGCTCAATTGGGCATGCTCTCATGCATTTGCGATCACAGGTCAAGGGTTCATGTCCCAGTCCAAGCATCTGAGCACAGAATTGGGCAGGATTGCAGCAGGATCTTGATCTGATGGCCAGGTGGGCTGAGGAATGGTTGACAGAATTTAATACAGAGAATTGTGAGGTGTTGCATTTTCAAAAGTCTAACATGGGCGAGACCTACACAGTGAACGGTAGGGCTCTGGGTAGTGTCGTAGCACAGGTATGGTGGCACAGTGGTAGAGTTGCTGCCTTACAGTGCCAGAGACCTGAGTTCAAACCTGACTACGGGTGCTGTCTGTACGGAGTTTGTAATTTCTCCCAGTGACCTGCGTGGATTTTCTCTGGGAGCTCCGGTTTCCTCCCACACTCCAAGACGTCCAGGTTTGTAGTTTAATTGGGTTTGCTAAAGTTGTAAATGGTCCCTAGTGTGTGTAAGTGTTAGTATGCGGGGATCACTGGCCGGCGCGGACTCGGAAGGACGAAGTGTGTTTTGCCATGATGTATGTCTAAACTAAAGCTGAACTAAATTCAATTTAGGAAGCGTTTTCTCACCAGTTAGAATACTGGCACAGAATTGAGAGATAAATCTTTTCCTTAAAACAGCATTCATAAGATTCTAAGATGTCAATGCACATTATTCCCACAGAGGTGTAATTATTAGCAGTATTCTATAACTCTCTAAGAAAATAGGACGACCTGCTGTTTTTGAAGATGATTGTGTTTACCTGGACGAAATAAATTTAAATACACCCAACAGCGAGTTAAATGGATTCTGCACAGTGCACATGCAAATTTAATTATCCTTGAAAAGGTCCTAAAGTTTTGCATTAACAGCACCAAACAACAGACCGTGGCCCACAATTGATAGTTCTAATTGGATCAATCGACTCCAAAGGTTGTAGGTTCAAGCCCCTCGTAAGTTAGTATTTAAACATCTTAATTCCGGGTGACACCCCAGTGCTTTCCTGAAGGAGGTGTCACCTTTCACAAGGGGTGTAAACATACGACGCCTTGACCATCTGTCTTCTGAATTTACGGCATAATTGTAGTGCCGCCTGCACAAAGCAAGACCTAGTCAACTTGAGGCCACAGGATAGACACAAATTCTGGAGTAACTCAGCGGGTCGGGCAACATCTCTGGAGAAAAGGAATAGGTGACGTGTCATAAGGTCAAAAGGTCATAAGTGATAGGAGTAGAATTAGGCCATTCGGCTCATCAAGTCCACTCCGCCATTCAATCATGGCTGATCTATCTCTCCCTCCCAACCCCTTTCTCTTGCCTTCTCCCCATAACTGCTGACACCCGTACTAATCAAGAATCTATCTAATATCTCTGCTTTAAAAATATCCACTGACTTGGCCTCCACAGGCTTCTGTGACAAAGAATTTCACAGATTTACCACCCACTGACTAAATACATTTCTCCCCATCTCCTTCCTAAAAGAACGTCCTTTAATTCTGAAGCTTTAACCTCGAGTCCTTGACTCTCCCACCAGTGGGAACATCCTCTCCACATCCACTCTATCCAAAGGCCTTCACTGTTCTCTATGTTTCAATGAGGTCCCCCCTCATTCTTCTAAACTGCAGCGAGTACAGGCCCAGTGCCGACAAACGTTCATCATGGGGTAACCATAGATCTTCATTCCTGGGATCATTCTAGTGAACCTCCCCTGGACCCTCTCCAGAGCCAGCATATCCTTCCTCAGATATAGTACTCAACATTGCTCACAATATATCCAAATGCGGCCTTACCAGCGCCTTATAGAACCTCAGCATTGAAGAAGGGTCTGAACCTGTCTGAAGAAGGGGGCCCGAAACGTTGCCTTTTTCCTTCGCTCCATAGATGCTGCTGCACCCGCTGAGTTTCTCCAGCTTTTTTGTGTACTCTCAGCATTACATCCCTGTTTTTGTATGCAAGCCCTCTTGAAATAGATGCTAGCATTGAGTTTGCTTTCTTTACAACTGATTCGACTTGCAGATTAACTTTTTGGGAATCCTGCACCAGTACTCCAGTCCCTTTGCACCTCCCATTTCTGGACTCTCTCCCTATTCAGAAAATAGTCCACGCCTTTATTCTCTACACTACCTGCCCTTCCATCTGTTTTCATATCATCTGCAAATGGCCACAAAGCCTTCAATCCCCTCATACAAATCATCATTATACAATATGTCTTGAAGAAGGGTCTCGACCCAAAAAGTCACCTTTACCTTTTCTTCAGAGATGCTACCCGATCTGCTGAATTATGCCAGCATTTTGTCTATCTTTGGTGTAAACCAGCATCTGCAGTTCCTTCCTACACATTGAGGCAATAGGAGGTAGGTAAAATATGTACTGTAAATCATCCTTATATTCTGCCTGGATTGTCCACAACACAATGGCATAAACATTGAATTCTCCAATTTCCAGTCACTCACTCTACCTCCATCCTCTCTCCATCTGACCTATCCTGGTTTTCTCATACATCTCCTTCTTCCCACAAGAAGGGCCCAACCCGAAACGTCGCTTATCCATGTGCTCCAGAGTTGCTGTCTGGCCCGCTGAGTTACTCCAGTTTTAATCAGGTTTTCACCATCTGCTGTTCCTTGTGTCTCCAGCCTCCTATTACCCTATTTCCTCATACAGAGAAGGAACTGCAGATGCTGCTGTACAAAAAGGACAACAAAGAGCTGGAGTAACTCGGGTCAGGACCTTTCTTCTGACTGAGTGATTGCAGCTTCCATAAACTCAACATGACAGGATGCATAAACAAATTCTGGATTAAGTCTGGAACTTGCGCCTGTCTTTGGCTTTCACGTTGTGAGATGGAATGTCAACTACAAAAGCCAAATTGAGGGATGGCCTGGTGGCGCAGCGGTAGAGTTTCTGCTTTACAGAGCCAGAGACCCGGGTTTGATCCTAACTACGGGTGCTGTCTATACAGAGTTTGTACGTTCTCTCTTTGACCATGTGGATTTTCTCCTGATGCTCCGTCTGGTTTAATCTCACAATCCAAAGACGTACAGGTTTGTAGGTTAATTGGCTTTGGTTAAAATTGTAATTTGCCCCAAGTGTGTAAGATAGTGCCAGTGATGGCTGATCAGCACGAACTCGGTGGATCAACACAAACTCGGAATGGCCTGTTTCCGCGCTGTATCTCTAAAATATGAAGTCAAAGCTGAGATCTGTAGGCAAGGTATTATTATCTTAAAGATATTTGTACCTTGATAGCTCAATACTATTAAGCAAAATTCTTGTTGCTCAGAAGTTTTGCCGTAGATGGTAATACAAAATGAAGTTTTTAGTTGCATTCGCATTATCCACTGTACCTCTGAAAAATAGTTAATTAACTTCACTCGAGGGAAGAAAATGTGCTGATATGACTATTGAACACATCTAATGCTTCCCCAGGGATGAGTTTCCAAGCAACAGAAGTAAAGCCTTTGGGATAATGAAGTTAAGCAGCCTGATGAAGTGTTTCAGTAAAAATCTTTTTTTTTATCCCCAATGTATAAGATAGTGCTAGTGTACAGGGTACAGGAATGCTGGTTCCGCCCTGGGGGTGGAGTTGGATTCACTGGAGATGGTCTTGGAGGGAAGGATGCTCCTCAAACTGAGGAGCATCTTGGACAATACAGCTCACCCCCTCCATGACAGACTGGTCAACCTGAGGAGCACCTTCAGCAATAGACTGGTTCCACTGGACGACAGATGGCACAATGGGCTAAGTGTTCGGCTGGCAACCGGAAGGTAGCTGGTTCGAATCCCGCTTGGAGTGCATACTGTCGTTGTGTCCTTGGGCAAGACACTTCACCCACCTTTGCCTGTGTGTGTCCTTGGGCAAGACACTTCACCCACCTTTGCCTGTCTGTATGGAAGTAATTGTGTGAAGCACTTTGGGGTCAATGCAAGTTGACTAAAGATGTGCTATATAAATAAAGACATTATTATTATTATAAGTTGCAGCACAGAATGCCACAGGAGATTTTTTTCCCCTATGGCTATCAAACTGTACAACCCCCCCCCCCCCTTCTGTTGTGGGGTGGACTGATTCCCCCCCTCCACTATCCCCAATCTTTGCACATCCTCAATCCTGGACTTTCCACTTGTCACTTTAATTTCATGTTTTATGTAACGTTATGTTTTTTTGACTGTTACCCTCCTGGGATAATTAAAGTTTGATTGTATCAAATCGTGTCACAAAATGTTGGAGTAACTCAGCGGGACAGGCAGCCTCTCTGGAGAGAAGTGTCGGGTGATGTTCCGGGTCGAGACCCTTCTTCACTCATTCCTTGGATTGAGGAAACTGGGCAATAATGTCAAAGTACAGACACAAATCTCAGCATGCAATCCGCAACAAGGCTCAACAGATTAGGAAGGGAATTTGACATAGGGACTGGATGAGATCAAAGTCAGACTCTTTTGATGTCTGGGACGGGCAGTAGGAGGATAATTTATAGGCAAAATAACATCAATGGGAGAACCCACTAGTTTTATCTCCCATCCTAAAAACTTAGTTGGAGAGTCTAGACAGCATGGATGTGGAGAGGATGTTTCCAGTAGTGGGAGAATCTTGGACTCGAGGGCACAGCCTCAGATTACAAGGATTTACGTTTAGAATAGAGAAGAGCAGAAAGTTCTTTAGCCAGAGGGCAGTGAATCTGTGGGAATTCATTGCCTCACATGGTGTAGAGGCCAAGTTATTGAGTATTTTTAAAGCTGAGGGTGATAGGTTCTTGAGTACTAAAGGTGTCAGAGGTTACGGGGCCAAGGGAGGTGATTGGGGTTGAGAGGGAAAAATAGATCGGCCATAAATGAATGGTCAGAGCAGATTTGATGGGACTTGTACCTCCTCCAACCTCATCTGCTGTATCTGTTGTTCAAGATGTGGACTCTTATACATCGGCGAGACCAAACGCAAACTGGGCGATCGTTTCGCGGAACACCTTCACTCACCTGAACCTATCTGATCTCCTGGTTGCTGGACACTTTAATTCTCCTTCCCATTCCTGCACAGACCTTTCTGTCCTAGGTCTCCTCCATTGTCAGAGTGAGGCTAAATGCAAATTGGAGGAACAGCATCTCACATTTCGTTTGGGCAGTTTATAGCCCAGTGGCATGAATATTGATTTCTCTCGCTTCAGGTAACCATGCCATTCCCTCTCTCTCTATCTCTCCCCCACCCAAGTCACACTGGCTTCTCCTTTTCACCCAACAAACAGCTTACAATGGCCTGTTTCCTTTATCATCATTACTTTTTTGCATATCTTTAACTCATTATTCTTTATCTCTCCACATCACCATCTATATCTCGTTTCCCTTATCCCCGAACCAGTCTGAAGACAGGGCTCAACCCAAACTTCACCCATACCTTCTCTCCAGTGATGCTGCCTGTCCCGCTGAGTTACTCCAGCTTTTTGTGTCTATCTTCGAAAGGATATACATAATTACAATCGAACCATCCACAGTGTACAGATATAGGATAAAGAGAATAATGTTTAGTGCAAGACAAAGTCCAGTAAAGATCGATTGAAGATAGTCTGGGGGTCTTCAATGAGGTAGATAGTAGCTCAGGCCTACTCTAGTTAGTGAAAGGATGGTTCAGTTGCCTGATAACAGCTGGGAAGAAACTGTCACTGAATCTGGAGCTATGCATTTTCACACTTCTGTACCTCTTGCCTGTACCTCTCGTCCTTAATTAGATTCTGTAAATTGCCTCTGGTGTGTAGGGAGTGGATGTGAAAGTGGGATAACATAGAACTAATGTGAATGGGTGATTGATGGTCGCCACAAAAGGGCCTGTGCCCAAGCTGTATTTCTAAACTAAACTAAACTAAACTAAACTAAAACATGTGCAAACCGCAAGGCACTTCAAACCTCACACTACAGTTTGAAGTACATGATGGTCAAAACAAATGGGTCTTGTTCAGGAAAAAACAAATAAGCTCAAAATTGTTTATATATATAGGCGGCAGACAGCCATTGAATGAAGAATAGCTTTGTGCTGTTTCCAAATTTCATTTGCAAATGAGCTGTGTAGATAATCAAATATTGTCCCCAATCCAAAATGAGACACCTGCTTGTACTTCTACCAACAAGGAACAGCAGATGCTGGTTTACCAAGGAAAGATAAAGTGCTGGAGTAACTCAGTGGGTCAGGCAGTATCTCTGGCGAACATGGATAGGTGATGGTTTAGGTTGGAAACCTTCAGCAGACCCGCACCGTCACCTATCCATGTTTTCCAAAGACCTCATTTCTGCGTACATGCTGGACCATGATCCCACAAATGAGCACCAGGCCATCACCTCGCAGATCATCTCATCTCTTCCGGCTGTCTGCCCTCCACAGCCTCCAACCTTATCGTTCCCCAACCCCACATGGCTCGGTTTTACCTTTCCCCCAAAATCCATAAACAGACCCATTGTTTCTGCCTGCTCCAATCCCACTGAAATCATTTCCATGTACTTCATACTTCTCCAGATATGCTGCCTGATCCATTGAGTTATGGGCCTGTCCCACTTAGGTGACTCTTTAGGCGACTGCCAAGGACTAGTTTTAATGGAATTCACCTACGACACCCCAGCGACAATCTACGACAGCACCTATGACAACCTATGACAACACATATGTCAACATGACAAAGTACGACAAACACTGGCACCACTGTCACCAACATTTTTTCAACATTTTTAAAATTTTGCATCAGTTGCCAGTAGTCGCCCCAAAAATCGCCTATTACTCCAGCAGTTTGTGTATTTGCTAGTATTTCTATCTCCCTGTAGGTTCCTCTTTATTACAAGGCAGTGGTGAAGAGTTACAAATAACAAAGCAGCTTTACAAGGAAGTTGCTGGGACTCGAGGGCCTGTGCTATCAGGGAGGGATTGGACAGGTGAGGACTTTATTCCTTGGAGCACAGGAGGATGAGGGGTGATCTGTATAGAGGAATATAAGATCATGAGAGAATAGACAAGGTTGATTCTTTTACCCAGAATAGGGGAATCAAGAACCGGAGGACATAGGTTTAAGGTGAGAGGGAAAAGATATTATAGGGACCAGAGGGGCAGATTTTCCACATAGTATAGATGGGTATATGGAACAAACTGCCAGAGGAGGTACTTGAAGCAGGCACTAAACACCATTTAAAAGGCATTTGGACAGATACATAGATAGAAGTTCCATAGTGTTGTGTAATTGATGTAGGATTAGTGTTGTGTGGATTGTGTAGTATCTGTGGGCGAGACAACGTGTCTAGCTTAGAGGTACAGTGTGGAAGCAGGCCCTTTAATCCACCGAAGATAGACACAAAAAGCTGGAGTAACTCAGCGGGACAGGTAGCATCTCTGGAGCGAAGGAATGGGTGACGTTTCAGGTCAAGACCCTTCTGCAAACGGGTCTCAACTAGATGCATTTTGGGTCAAGACCTGAAGAAGGCTCTTGACGCGAAAATGTCACCCATCCCTTCGCTCCAGTTGCCACCTGTCCCGCTGAGTTATTCCAACTTTTTGTGTCTATCCTCAGTTTAAACCAGCATCTACAAAGGGCCTGTCCCACTCGGTGATTTTTTCTGCAACTGCCGGCGTCATATCAGTGTCGCCAAAAGATTTTGAACATTTCAAAATCCAGCGGCGACAAAAAAAATGTTGCGAAACGTGAAAAATCACCGCGCGTCATCCGTCATCACGCAGCGTCACCGACGGGTATTTTTCGGTGACCTGATACGTCAGTCAATGATGCCGGCAGTCGCCAAGAAAAATCGCCAAGTGGGACAGGCCTTTACACCTTCAATCCACCGAGTCTACGCCAACCATCAACCACCCATTCACACTCGCTCTATTTTATCCCACTTTAGCATTTAATCCCAATACACTCAGGTCATTCACAGAGGCTAATTAACCTACAAGTCCGCACATCTTTGGGATGTGGGAGTCTACTCCGCCATTCACTCATGGCTGATCTATCTTTCCCTCAGCCTCATTCCCCTGCCTTCGCCTCATAACCCCTGACACCCTTAATAATCAAGAAAAATGGACATGCCTTTGGAAGGGAGATGAGGAGGAATTTCTTTAGTCAGAGGGTGGTGAATCTGTGGAATTCATTGCCACCAAAGGCTGCGGTGTCCAAGCCAATGGATATTTTTAAGGCGGAGATTGACATGTGTAGGAAGGAACTGCAGATGCTAGTTTAAGCCGAAGACAGACACAAAATGCTGGAGTAACTCAGCGGGACAGGCACCGTCTCTGGAGAGAAGGAATGGGTAACATTTCGGGTCGAGACCCTTCTTTAGACTGATGCAGTTTCTTGATTAGTAAAGGTGTCAAAGGTCATGGGGAGAATGGCAGAGTAGACTCGATGGGCTGAAAGGCCTAATTCTGTTCCTATGAACTTCTATGTCACTTTAGGGAAACGGATGGTTGGGGGACATAGCAGCGGCAGAGTTGAATGCAGAACAAAACAATCGTTCAATTTGTCTCATGTTCCTTCCTTCTGACAACCAGACAGGAAACATAAGGCTGAATAAAACAACTACTCCATTCCAAACACAAAACACTGATAAAAAAGAGGTGGAAAACACATCATTGCTGCATGGTTTCACATCGTATTTCCATCCAGGTTCAACAGGAGCTGTTCGTGCAGTAAATAACATTCCGTTAACGGATAGAATACAAAGTGTTGGAGTAACTCAGCGGATCTGGCAGCATCTCTGGAGAACATGGATAGGTGACGTTTCAGGTCGAGACCCTGATCTCAATGATTTAATGGTTCAATGATACGTTATTGTCACATGTACCTACGTGCAGTGAAATGGTTGGTTTTGCAAACAACCGGGTAAAATCATACAGCAGACCTCACCTGGGCAGTGCACAAATGTTGCCACACACAACTGGCGCCAGCAATGTTACCAAAGTTCACCGAACAGTTCCAGCTTCTGCCAGCTACCTCACTGCCCCAACGCGCCATGTCCCCCCTTTGTTCTCAACCGCCCTCCACCTAGTCCCCCCTTCGTTTTGGACACCCTCCCACCCCACTGAGCCCCCCCTTCGTTCTGGGTGCCCCTCTTCCATGTTCGGCGCCCCCCACCCTCCACCCCACCGGGTCTCAACCATGTTCCACCCAACAAATAAACCCTCCTTCACCACCAGAAACAATAACGGAGATATCCGGTATAACAACAGCCTAAAACTGCAGCTAAAAAATAAATAAATTTGCAGAGAACTGTTCTGTGGCTTTGCTTCACAAAATAGGTAAACAAGAAAGAAAATTGTAAGTTTCTGTCACAGAATTGTACCTTACCTTCACTGTGAAACTTACTTCTCACAAAATAACTGTGGAACTTATAGAAAAATAAAAGCAGAACTAAATTGGGCATTTGGCAACTGCATCTCAGATGCCTTTCGACCGAAGATGTGAGAAAATGACATCAAAGGGGATCAGAGTCATGAAAAGCTCGCTCAGATCTTCGAGAGATCTCAGGCGAAATTTCACTAAAATGGAGGAGTGTCGCTGGTCAAGAGATATCGAGGCTTTCAAAGGAATGCAAACCTTTGTACAGATGGGAGCAAGACGATATACTGTGTATGTGACAAGCCAACCAATTAGTAGCACAACAAAATGGCTGTTACATGAGAACAGACCACAATGACTGCTGTAGGAATGATGTTGTTAAGCTGGAAAGAGTGCAGAGAAGATCTACGCCAATGTTGCCAGGACTGGAGGGCCTGAGCTAAAGGGAGAGGTTGGGCAGGCTCGGATTTTATTCCTTGAGAATATATAGGAGGATGAGGGGTAATCTCACAGAAGTATATTCGATCATGAGGTGAATAGTCTTTTACCAAGAATATGGGAATCAATAACCAGGGGACAAGGGAAAGATTTAATAGGAACCTGAGGGGCATCTCTTTCACAGAGGATAATGGGGATATGGAACGAGCTGCCAAAGAGGTAGTTGAGGCAGGTACTGAAACAACATGTGAAAGACACATGGATAGGTACATGGATAGGGAAAGTTTAGAGGAATAGGGGCCAAATGTGGGGTGACAGGTGATGACAGGTGACCACCCCAACACATAGACTTGTTTCTCCTTCCGCAGATGCTGCCTGACATTCTGAGTATCCCCAGCATGTCCTGCTTCTTACATCACGACCCAGAGTCAAGTTGTAAAGGGCGGTGGCATCCAACAGTGTTATGCAGCTGTGAAATGTGAGCATGACGAGAGAGAGAATGCTGAACACTGTATTTTCCGAGGTCTATTTGACGTTCATTTACTTTCCTCAGATGAATAGTTACCCAAGATCTTGTCCCATAAATCTATGGAGCAGTGCAATGCAAGTGCCACAGATGAAATGTGGTTTGGGGAAACTGGTCAACATGGAATTTGAGAGATTTGTTAACTGTTTCTCATGTGTCAAAGCTTCAAACCATTAAGGTACATCGATCAACTATATTCAGACTCTACTGTTAATAAAAGTACTTTCATGTCAAGGCTAAGATGATGAAAATGATACTTGGTCAATGCCATTCCTCATATATACCTTTATCATTATCTGCTGGTTACTAATAGAATGGTTTCCATTCTTAACATTTGGCCACAGGGATAAGAGAAGAACTGATTACTGCACAACACTAGCATGTGCCATTTACTTTAGTCTAGATTGGTTTATTACAGTCACATGTACCTAGGTGAAAAACTTTTGCTTGCGTGCTATCCAGTCGAAGAAAATACTATATACAGTATGATTAAAATCAAGCCGTCCACAATGTATAGATAAAGGATAAAGGGCAAGACATTCAGTGCAAGATAAATTCTGATAGTCAGATTAAAGATAGTTCAAAGGTCTCCAATGAGGTAGACGGGATGTCAGGACCACTCTCTATCTGATGAGAGGACCGTTCAGTAGCCTGATAACTGCTGGGAAGAAACAGTCCCTGAATTTCAATCTTCTGTACCTCTTGCCTAATGGGAGAGGGGAGAAGAGGGAGTGACCGGGTGTGAGACTAATCTTTGATTTGTACTGGCGGCCTTTCCGAGGAAGCGTGAGTTGTAGATGGAGTCAATGGAAGAGAATAAAATAAACCTTTCCTGTCATATCTCCCCGAATGTCTTTTCAATGTTGTAAATGTGCTTTCCTCTATCACTTTCTCTGGCAGCTAGTTCCATATACCCACCAACCACAGTGTGAAAAACTTGGCCCACAGGTCCCCTATAATTGTTACACATCTCACCACAACCCCCTGCCCTCTAATGTTAGACTTCCCTGCCCTGAGAAATAGCCTATCTACCCTATTCGATTATGTATCCAAGGGGAACCTCTGGCTGGAGTCAGTGGTGGTGCATTATTATGCTGGCAATCCGAAGGGCGGCACAGTGTCGCAGCGATAGAGTTGCTGCCTTACAGCACCAGAGACCCAAGTTCAAACCTGACTATGGGTTCTGTCCATACAGAGTTTGTACGTTCTCCCTGTGACCGCATGGGTTTTCTCTGTGTGCTTCAGTTTCCTCCCACATTCCAAAGATACGCAGGTATGTAGGTTAATTGGCTTCTGTAAAAAGTGTGTAGGATGGAACTAGTTCATGGCATGGACTCGTGGGCCGAAGGGCCTGTTTCCATGCTGCATCTCTAAACTAAACTGAACAAAATCAAGATGTGTGAGTTAGTGCAGCATTTTGTGTCGATCTGAGACTAAACCACGAAACCGGGCTAATAATCCAGAGTCCTGAGTTCATGGCCGTAATGGAATTTAAAATCAATTAATAATCATGAGTTTTTACAACGCATGAACTAGCCTTCGTAACGTTTACTGCAAAATCTGTCAGATTATCTGATTAACTAATGTTCTAGGGAAGGGAATTTGCTATCCTAATCTGATCTGGTCTTTCTTTGACTCCAAATCCCCCTATGTCATGGATTTGTATATTCACTCAGAACTCACTTAGAAAACTTGACAATTCAAGGGGAATTTACAGATGGGCAATAATCCCTGTCCTTGTCCAGTGATGTTCAGATTTCATTTTAGTTTAGTTTAGAGATGCAGTGTGGAAATAGGCCCTTCAGTCCACGGAGTCCATGCTGACCATCGATCACCCGCATGCTGATTCTATCCTGCACGCTGGGGACAATGTACAATTTTTAATGAAGCCAAATAAACTACAAACCTGCACGTCTGTGGAATGTTTGTGGAAACCGGAGCACCCGGAGAAAACCCACGGGTCACGGGGAGAATACCCAAACTCGATAGAGACAGCAACCGTAGTCAGGATCGAGCCCGGGTCTCTGACGCTGTAAGGCAGCAATTCTATTGCTGCATCACCGTGCTGTCCCTAAAGATCCCAGAAAAATTAATTGAAAAATTCTGAATGAATATCAGGAAGCAACCCTGTTATTTTCTTTTTAATTTGTGTGCCAGAAAGTTCAGCATTTATTTATTGCCTGTCCCTCATAGTCCTTTTAACCAAATAACTTGCTTGATCATTTCAGGCACAAGTTAAAAGTCAACCACATTTGTGGTTCTGGAGTCAAAGGGGAACCAATTAAACAAACTAGATTTCCCCAAAGGACTACTGTAGACCATATGTTTAGTTTAGTAATGGAGGTAATAAAAAGGAACTGCAGGTGCTGGTTTGTACCAAAGATAGACACACAATGCCGGACTAACTCAGCGGGTCAGGCAGCATCTCTTGAGAATATGGATAGGTGCCATTTTAGGTCGGGACTGAAGAAGGTTTCTGACCCGAAACATCACCTATCCATATATAGATCCATGTGTTCATGTATATCCTCCATATATATCACCTATCCATATATTTAGTTAACTTTAGAGATACAGCTTAGAAATAGGCCTATTACTATGAAGTCAGCCCTCCAACCCCGAGGCTCCTGAGAAAAATATCCAAGATTCTCCTTATGATGGCGGTTTATGTCTGAATCAGTTTAACCAACGTAATGAAAACAATTCTGCACATACTTCTCAAACACAATTTTCAAACCAAAACTAAGGGAATCTGGGAGCTGGAAAGCGTGAAGAGAAGATTTATGAGGATGCTGCCAGGACATGAGGGCCTAAGCTACAGGGAGAGGTTGGGCAGGATAGGGCTGTTATGCTTGGAGTGTAGGAGGATGAGGGGTGATCTAATAGAGGTGTAAAGGATCATGAGGAGAATGGACACAGTGGCACAGCAGTAGAGTTGCTGCCTTACAACAGCAGAAACCCAGGTTTGATCCTGACTACGTGCGTTGTTTGTACGTTCTCCCTGTGATCGTGTGGGTTTTCTACAGGTGCTTTGGTTTCCTCCCACACTCCAAAGATGTACAGGTTTGTAGGTTAAGTAGTATCAATTATAAAAACTGTATGTTGTCCCTAATGTGTAGGATAGTGCCCGTGTACGGGATGATCGCTGGTCGGCACGGTCTCAGTGGGCCAAAGGGCCTGTTTCAACGCTGTATCTCTAAAGTCTAACGTACAAAAGATAGGATAGATGCACAAGTGTCTTTTACACAGAGTACGGGAATCAAAAACCAGTGGACATAGTTAAAACTATGTGAGATGGGAAAGAATTAATAGGAATCTGAGGGGCAACTTTTTCACACAGGTTGGTGGGTATATGGAAAGACCTGCCAGTGGAGAAGTTGAGGCAGAAACTATAACAATGCTTAAAAGACAATTGGATAGGTAAGTGGATACGAAAGGTTTAGAGGTAAATGGGCCAAACACTGGGTACACAGGGCACCTTGGTCGGCATGGGCAAGATGGGCCGAATAATCTGTTTCCATGCTGTATGATTCTGTGGCTTATGCACTAAAATAATTGACAGTTGTCAGCATAAAATATACAACTAAATGACTTCAGTGCACTTCCAAAATACATTATCTCGATATAAATGGAATACATTTTAAGGGCACAATATAATGCAAATATTTAGCATTCCCAACCAGGGATCAATTTTCAGGTAAATAGTTTGCAATTTTTCTTTGTCTATGAAACTGCAGATCAGGAAATGATTCATAGTCCTGCAACACAAACATGAAATTGATGAATGGATTTTGAAAAAAGATTGTTCAATTAAACCTAGAATGGAAACGAGTTGCATTAAACAGGGTGTAGCAATTGTCGCCATGGTAATTCTTTGCGGTAATCTGGCAAAGAGGCCTAGACTGAGCCTTGGGCAATGGGAACACAATCCTCAAAACACAGGCCGTCTCATGTAATGTTGATTTAGATTGGTAACGCATTGTACCAAGGGGTGGGGGAGGGGAAGGGTTAGAACTGGGCGGCACAATGGCAAAGCGGTAGAGTTGCTGCTTCATTGCGCCAGACACCCGGGTTCGATCCTGACCACAGGTGCTGTCTGTACGGAGTTGGCACGTTCTCCCTGTGACCGCGTGGGATTTCTCCAGGTGCCACGGTTTCCTCCAACATTGCAAATACGTAAAAGTTTGTAGGTTAATTGACTTTGATAAATTTGTAATTTGTCCTTGAGGTGTAGGATAGTGCCAATGTACGGGGTGATCACTGGTCAGCATGGACTCCGTGGGCCGAAGGACCTGATTTCCGCACGGCATGTCTAAAGTCTAAACTATTTAGAAAATGGAAGATAGACACAAAGTGCTGGAGTAACTTAGCGGGTCAGGCAGCATCTCTGATTCAATGGAAATGAACAAGTGACATTTCGGGTCGAGACCCTTCTTCAGTTCTTCGGTATCTTTGGTTTAAACCAGCATCTGCAGTTTCTTCCTACATATTTAGAAAATGGTGCAGGTGGGAATAAAGGGACCGGGGGGAGGGGATGCTTGGTATCTATAGAAGCCACGATAACAAGCTAACAACACCATTGAAACCTACAAAGCACTGACGTCTAATTCTACTGAGACATATAATGAAAAGTAGAGAAAGGGGTAAATCTTCAACCAATTTCAACCCTCCCACTACCATGCTTTCAGGAAGTGCATTGTAGATCTTCATTGTACATCAGTCTTCCTAACTAATAAATCCTTCTGCAAATTCAGAAGAAACATCTTGATACAGTGCGTGGTATAATGTGGAACTTATTATAAACAGTATGGAAGCATGTAAGTGAGAGAAGGGAATAGAGAAAATATGAATGGAAATCGTGAGACACAAAATGCTGGAGTAACTCAGCAGGATAGGCAGCATCTCTGGAGAGAAGCAATGGTCGAGGTTTTGGGTCGAGACTATTGTTCAGGCTGAGAGTCGGGGAGAGGGACACACAGAGATAAGGAAGGGTAAGGTGTGAAAACCATGCATCAAAAGAGATGACGCTCAAGGAAAATGTAGATTATGTAGAAAATGTAGAATAGATCATTGTTAGCTAGGAGAAGGTGACAACAAAGCAAACAGACTGGTTAGAGAACTGGAAAGATGGAGGGATGGAGAGAGATGGAAAGCAAGGGTTACTTGAAGTTAGAGAAGTCAATATTCATGAAATTGGATGAAGGAAGGTGGGAATAATTTCCTAGGCAGAATCAACATGGATCTACCTGGTGGTATTGGTGTTGAGGAAACTTAATTTATGATTTAATCAGCATCTGATTTAATTATGGCTTCTATCTGTATCCACCATTCCCTCTGGCCCTGATCTCCTTATTCCCAATCTGCACCATTTTCTAAATAGTTTCTAAACATCTTCTTTCCCCACTCCCGCCACCATAATGCATTACCCATCAAGATCTACATTAAATGAAGCACTCTGTGTTTGACAATTGTTTTCCCATTGCGCAAGACTCAGTCAAGAGTCCCTTTAGCAGATTATCACAGTTACCCCCTGTTAATATTGATAATTTAATAGATGTCTGCAATGCTAATTTGGTTTAGTTAAGTTTAGGTTAGAGACATAGCACAGAAACAGCCCCTTTGGCCCACCGTGTCCGCACCGACCACACAAACACTATCCTACAATTAACTAACTGTAACAGACTGCTAACTAACCCACTAACACTATTCTAGGGACAATTTACATGTTTATCAAGCCGATTAACCTACAAACTTGTTTGTCTTTGGAGTGTGGGAGGAAACTAGAGCACTCGGAGAAAACCTTCACAGGTCTCAGGGAGAACGTACAAACTCCATACAGATAGCACCTGTAGGCAGATTCAAACCCGGGTCCCTGGCACTGTAAGATTGCAACTCTACAGATGCGCCACCGTGTCACCTATAAGCGGCTTTTTCACGGGGCGACTTGACGCAAGATGTAACCAGAGTGAAGTGGTCGTGGTCTAGCACGATATCACACGATATAACGGGGGGGTAGATAAAGAGTTCCCACGGTACTCGGCATTTCTGTTATTTGTGCGAGTGACTTGTCCGTCTCCCGAGCTTTCCCGTTAAATCTTGAATGAACATTGTGAAGTGTTGTTAAATCATCACGTGACACAAATGATGTCACTTTTTTTTCACACACTATAAATATCCTCCCTTGGTTAAATTGGCTCATTTGGAGACATATTTTACTGTGTATGTGGGAGACACAGATGGACTGAGCACAGTACCTCGGTCTTACTGTGTGTGGGAGAGGGGGAGAAAGAGACGTACACTCACAGAGGCAGAGTCTCTCAGCCTGTGTAAGAGGGAGGGAGGGAGAGAGAGAGACAGGCACACACAAGGTGGATGTGAAATCTCACCTGCCTGTTTCAGTGACAGACACCCGCCGCCAGTAAATGAAGACACCCCCATCTGTCTCCCCCTCCTCTCCCTCGACTCCCCCACCTTTCCCTCCCAACTCCAATCCCGTCCCGACCCCCTGGGAAACTGAATAGAGCAACAATCAACTGCTGCCTGTGCGCTGATATGACAATAAAGGCTACTTTACTTTACTTTACTTTACTGAGTTAAAGAGTTCCCACGGTAGACTGTAAAACTGTGACCCAGGTTCTGGACTCCCCCAACATCGGGAACATTCTTCCTGCATCTAGCCTGTCCAATCCCGTAGATACTGATTAGACCGGTATCTATTTATTTACTTTATTAATTATTTCAATTAAATATTGGGAACATCAGGCCGCAAACGTTATTTCTTGAGTGTTAGTGCTGGACTTTGACTCGACCTTCCTAGTTAGCCGGCGTCTGAGACTGAGCCAAGCAATGTCCAGACCTGACTTCAACACAAAGTGATGGAGGAACTCAAAGGGTCAGGCTCGTCCAACGCTCTGTGTTTTGCTCGTGATTCCTGCACCTGCAGTTCCTCGTGTCTACAGACCAGAGTTGCCACTTGACTCCGAGATGACCATCACAGAGCATACGGAAGATAGACACGAAATGCTGGAGTAACACAGCGGGACGGGCAGCATCTCTGGAGAGAAGGAATGTGTGACGTTTCGGTTCGAGACCCTTCTTCAGAATCTCGTCCCGAAACGTCACCCATTCCTTTTATCCAGATGCTGCCCGTCCAGTATTTTATGTCTGTCTCCAGTATTACTGTGTCTATCATCGGCGCAAACCAACATCTACAGTTCTTTCCGACACATTAGAGGATACCGTCTCGCCATCACTCGGATTACCCGCTTCATTTCCATAACGTTGCCACCTCTCTTTATTTTGCTTACTGAAGCCTGATCCTTGTCACACCCAGTGCTCTATCGCCCAGCCTCTCATCTTTCAATCGGGTTCGGCCAGGAAGGAACTGCAGATGCTGGATTAAAACGAAGATAGACACAACATGTAGCTCAGCGGGACAGGCAGCATATCAGAAGGGTCTCGACCCGAAATGTCACCCATTCCTTCTCCCCAGAGATGCTGCCTGTTGCGCTGAGTTCCTCCATTTTGTGGCTACCTTGGGTTTATCCAGGATCTCCCCGTTGATGTCCTAACTCGCTTTGGTTTGTTATTATTGTCTCATATCGAGAACCAGCAGATACAGGTTTAGGTTCGGGGGAATGATTTAATGA
The DNA here is from genome assembly GCF_010909765.2 of Amblyraja radiata. NCBI lineage: Eukaryota > Metazoa > Chordata > Chondrichthyes > Rajiformes > Rajidae > Amblyraja > Amblyraja radiata. Next base: position 43,979,602 of record NC_045966.1, read on the forward strand.
GAGCCTAAGGGGTAACTATTTTACGCAAAGGGTGGTGGGTGTATGGAATGATCTATCCGTTAAGGTAGTTGAGGCAGGTACTGTCGCAATGTTAAGACGCATTAGACTGAAGCATGGATAGGATAGGTTTAGATGGTTATGGGCCAAACGCGGGCAAGTGGGACTAGTGTAGATGGGACATATTGGTCGGTGTGGGCAAGTTGGGTCGAAGGGCCTGTTTCTATGCTGTATGATTCTATGCAGGGAATAAACTTTTGTTTGCGTGCTATACAATCATATCAGATAATGCTATACATGAATATAACCAAGCCACGTACAGTCTGAAGAAGGGCCTCGACCCGAAACGTCACCCGTTCCTTCTCTTTAGAGATGCTGCATGTCCCGTTGAGTTACTCCAGCATTTTGAACCGTCGAGTTACTCCAGCATTCTCTTTAAACCGGCATCTGCTGTTCCTTCCGACACATGCACAAGAATACCAGGTAGAGCGAAGAGGAAAATACCAGAGTTCAGAATATATGTTTTCAGGACAGTTCCAGGGGGAAAAAGTCTAATGTCCGCATTGAGGTAGGTTGGTAGGTCGGGTCAGTGCCCAAACGAATGGAAGGAAGAACCGTTCTGAAGCCGGATAAGAATAGGTGGTTCGGCGCGGACTCGGTGGGCCGAAGGGCCTGTGTCCTTGCTATATCTCTAAAATCTGAAGTTAGGTAATGTCTAAAGGAACTGCAGATGCTGGTTAATACGCACAAAAGGACACAAAATGTTGGTGTAACTCAGCAGGTAAGTCAGATCTGGGAAGAAAAACATAAAAAGCTGGAGTAAGTCAGCGGGTCAGGCAGCATCTCTGGAGAAAAAGAATAGGTGGCGATTCGAATCGGAACCCTTCTTCAGACATCCTAATCGGAATTGAGTCTGAAGATGTGTCTCGTCCCGAAACATCAGCAATTTTTCTCAGAGATGCTGCTTGACTCGCTGAGTTATTCCAGCTTTTTGTGTCTGTCTTCGGTTTAAACCAGCATGTGCAGTTCACTCCTTACACGGGTCTCTGGAGAACATTGATTGGTAGCGTTCCGGACCCTGCTTCGGAAAGGCATCGATCGCTAGTCGGCGAGGACTCCGAGCTGTATCTCTCAAAGAAGTACATGTGAAAAATTTCTCACGGACCATAAAAATGCGGGACCTTTCAGTAAAGTCCCTTTTAAAGTCCCTTTTAAAGATTATAGTTATTTTCTTGAATCTCATTAACATAACTCATGAATAAGTTGATGTCCATATGCGGATGCAAATCTTTATTTTTTAAATTCAATCCCACAGAAGACAATTTTTACTCACCTTCTGTCCCCTCTGTCCAGCTTCCGGGTTCACCGTTCGCAGGAGTTCCCACGGTAACCGCAAGAGTTATTACGGATATCGCACGGATATCGCACTGGCCACTACGTTCATATAATGTTGCAATTCTCAACCACAAGTGTACAAGTCACTCTTGGAGAAATTCAAACTTGCTTGAATTTTCTCCCGAGTCACCAAGTTACACGATTACCTGCCGTTAGCGCCACGGTGGTCCACGGTGGTCCACGAATGCCGTACTGTTATCGCACGAGGTTCCCACGATGTTAAACTCTGGTTAACTCTTGCGTCAAGTCGCCCCGAGAAAAAGCCCCATTAAGTCTAGTCAACACTAACAGACGTTAGGCCTGGCGCCAGAATAAAATTAACAGTAGATGCAAAACACAAAGTGCTGGAGGAACTCGGCGGGTCTGTGGAGGGAAGGACAGACGATGGTCTGAAGAAAGGTCCTGACATAAAGCATAATCTGCCTACTCCCGGCACAGATTCTGCCTGGCCCGCTGAGTTCCTCTAGTATTGTGTGTTCTATTCAAGATTTCAGCAAGCGCAGTTTCTTGTGGCTCTATGAACAGGAGATGGTTTGATTTGGACCCAGAAATTGGTGTTGCTATTTCTTAGCGCAGGAGTGAAAATTGAGCAAACTATGACAGGAATTGTGGCAAAAAACAGTTCAAAACACAAAACTATAGATGCACATTTAATATGTGTTGGAAAGAACTGCAGATGCTGGTTTAAATCGAAGGCAGACACAAAATGCTGGAGAAGGACCTCGACCCGAAACGTCACCCATTCCTTCGCTCCAGAGATGCTGCCTGTCGCAATGAGTTACTCCAGCTTTTTGTGTCTAGGCACAATTAATATTATTGATATCACTATTTCCTGGAAGGGTCTCTATCTATGGTAGTGGTGCATGCAATGGTGATAGTGAACTCCACTATAATGTTAGCCAGACTTGTATTCCCGACTGATGCTGACTGACATATTTTACTAAACCCTGGGCTTATTTTTAATTGATCCGGGAACTTAATGAATTCCAAGTTTAACAGCTCGGTTCTAAAATTCTCGTCATGTTAACAAATCCTTCCACAGCCCTCATCTCTCTTACTCTCTGGAACCTCTCCCAGTCTCTGTTTGCCTCTATTTATGTCCTAATGCTCATCTCCCAAATTTTAATCACGATTGCACTGGAGGTTTGGCTGTCAGGTGGCAGGATCCCAAGCAAAAAACACAAAAATGTTGGAGTAACGTTTCTTCATCTCCCGACCCAAAACACCCCCTGCCCAAATTAACACACTGAAATCAAATATAGGTGCAGTGTAGGTTCACGAGGTTAATCCCCGGGATGGCAGGACTGTCATAGGAGGAAAGATTGGAAAGACTGTGCTTGTATTCACTGGAATTTGGGATGATGAGAGGGAATCTTATAGAAACACATAAAATCATAAAAGGACTGGACAAGCTAGATGCAGGAAAAATGTTCCCAATGTTGGGGGAGTCCAGAACCAGGGACCACAGACTTAGAATAAAGGGGAGGCCATTTAAAACTGAGATGAGAAAAAAACCATTTTCACCCAGAGAGTTGTGAATTTGTGCAATTCTCTGCCACAGAAGGCAGTAGAGGCCAATTCACTGGATTAATTTAAAAGATAGTTAGATTTAGCTCTAGGGGCTAGCGGAATCAAGGGATATGGGGAGAAAATAGGCACAGGTTACTAGTTGTGGATGATCAGCTATGATCACAGTGAATGGTGGTGCTGGCTCGAAGGGCCAAATGGCCTCCTCCTGCAACTATTTTCTTTGTTTCTATGTTTCTACGAGTCTCGATCCCAAACGGGTCAAGTCTGAAGAAGGGTCCCGGCCTGTAACATGACCTATCTGTGTTCTCCAGAGATGCTGCTTGGCCCGTTGAGTTACTCCAGCACTTTGTCTTTCTCTGAAAGCATATTATTTGTCAATGTGCACCCAACCACAACCCAAAGAAGCTACCACTGCAAATGGACAGTAGGACAGACTATTAATGCGCAGGCTCCTTGGAGGGTAGGGGATCCCCCCACAGCACAGGCCATCTGGCCCAACCCTTCCATGCTGACCAACGATACCCTTTTACATTAGTCCCACTTGCTCTTGTTAGATCGCATATCCCCACAATCCTTTCTTATCTATGTACCTGTCCAAATAACATTGAGTCATACACCCCAGAAACGGGCCCTTCATCCCAGCTTGGTCCAAGGTGCCCTATCTACACTATCTACAATGACCCCACTTGCTCGCTTTTGGCCCATATCCCAACCATTTCCTATCTATGAACCTATCAAGTCTTTTAAATGTTGTGATAGTGCCCGCCACAACTACCTCCTCTGGCAGCTCGTTCCATGAACCATGTGAAAAAAAGTTGCCCCATTTAATATGAATTCCTTTCCCTCTCACCTTAAACACATGTCCTCTGGTTTCCCTTACTCTGGGTAAAAAAACTATGGGTAAAAAATACATTTCTATAAGATTGTTCCTCAGCCGCCTGCGCTCCAGGGAATAAAGTCCTAACCTGCTCAACCTCTTTCTGTAGCTCAGGCCCTCAAATCCTGGCGACATCCTCATGAATTTTCTCTGCAGCCTTTTCAGCTTGACAACATCCCTCCTGTGGCAGGATTGGCGAAACTAAACACATTACTCCTAATGCGACTTCACTAACGCATTATACAACTGTAACATCGCATTCCAAATTCTATACTCAATACCCTGGAGGTCAGCAGTCTTCATCCCTAAATATTTTATTTCTATCTCAAGTGAAATAAGACAGAGAAATATCCATTGAATTGGAAATATACATTTAGCGTCAGTGTGGGAGATACTATGAAAGGAGGCATCTGATCATGGCCCAGCTACACTAACAAGGTAGCAGCCACAATTTTCAATCTTTAAAGTTTAATCTCACACCCACTTGCACGCACAGACAGACTTAGAAACACACTTTTAGTCGAAGGGCAGCTTTGTGTTTAACCTCACAAACAAGCCACAGGAGACTGGTATGTAAACTTAAAGTTTTGGTGGAAATATTCTCCAATGCGCTGCAAACAGGGAGAACAAATAGACAGGATAGTAGATCCAACAGAAGATATGAAAAATAATCAAATGTAATCTGTTTGAACATACTGTATGCCTTCCCTCGTTGTGAAGATAAATATACTATTTTACTTCGGAGTCACGTGAATGACTACGTGAAGACCCCGCCAGTACGCATGCGTGTCATATCGTCTATCGCATTGCGTTACGACTGGCAGGGCGGACGTGATTCTCCTGCCAGCAACAGACCTGAGGTAAGTTTTAAAAAAACTTTTCAGACTTAAATCTTCTTGCAGGAACCTCTACTTAGAGGTCCAGTGAAAAGTCCGGGGCGAAGTCGGGACGGAGGGGAGACCCCAGTCACGAACTTCAGGGAACCTCGGTCATGGGGAAACCCGCCCACGGACCTAGGCGCTCGGAAGACCGCGGAATGCGGGTAGCGAGCGACGGTGAATTCACATTTGAGCCGCAGGCGGTAGAACCAGCGGCTTCATATTGGTGGAAAACCCGCTCGAGAGACCGTGGAATACAGGGAGTGGACGGCGGTGGATTGGCGTTCGAGCCGCTGGCAGTGGAGCCAGCGGCTTCATATTCGTGCTGGAGGCACCTGGAGAACCCGCACCGTAGACTGCGGGATCCGCGGAGTGGACGGCGGTAAGTCGCCTACTGAGCGGCTTCATATACACCCCCCCCCCCCCCCGAAGCAGGATACCCCCCCCCCCCCCCCCGACTGTAAATCGCGGCTATCCCTTTTATAAGGACCGCGGGGATATGCCGGCTGTAGTTACTGCGGGGATGCACCTGGATCGCTATTGATCAGCAGTCTCCGACCTGGCATCTACAACAGACTGGTGGGAAAGCCAAGCAGAAGTCGGACAAGCCGAAGCTCCGGACAAGTCGGGCTGTGAAGACTCACCGCCGGCGGGAGCAACTATGATCGCATATCCCGCATGGAGCGGTTGATGGAGCAGAAGCTCCAATGTGACATGCTCCGGTATATGGAGTCTAGTCACAATGGGGTCCAAGGATGCCCATGGCAGCACCTTATTGAGGGCTGCATAATGCATCTCCCATCGACAGAGGGGAGCATTAGGAGTCACTTCTGGGCTGACTCTGAAGACAGGGATTTGGCTGAAGATACCACAAGTGTGCAGGTGGTGCAGGAACAATACTACCAGCAGCAGGAGCTCGACGAGTGGCCGTCGGGTTCAGGAAGGCCACTTCATCACGCAAGGCCTCACATCTTCGACGGCAGCACCCCTACGCACCCACCAGCAAACCACGATGAACTGAAGCTGGTGAAAGCTTGAAGGCCGTACAACTAGCACAAAGGTCGTTTTAGGCCACAGCCCAGAACGGCCTTCCTGGCAGATGCGCCAACCCCGTACTCGAGCTCCTCTACCTCCCAGGAGCAGGTGCAAAATCATGCTCACATGTTTGAGGCAGCTCCTGGGTCGGGTTGCATAAGTCCTCACATTCGGATAAAGGTATGGAACCACATCGATGATGTCTCCTGTCACGGATACAAGTAGGTAATATTTGGTTTGAATATTTACACTGGTTTGGGATAACATAAGATTAGTTTATACTGCACACAGGTATGGTTGGAGTTGCCTTTCAAGGCAGGCTCACAAGAATGGGATGTGGACTGATCATTGTCAACAGCCTCAACCCGCATGTGCAGTATAGACTTTTCTGAATAACTTCCATGTGTTCATTTCCGCTCACAGGGTTGAAGATATTTGAAATTTAACTGGATGAGGCAACGATACTCAGTCGCGCTGCAAAATGGGCTAACTCCAGTTTCCAGATTATTTACCAAATCACTACTATCAGTGCTTCAACTGCACAGAGCGAACAAATAAGTAGCATGGCCAATCTGGATGATATTGAACATACTGTATTTTACTAAATTAGCCTTATCAGCAACATAGCTATATTTGAGAAATTGGTTCTCAAGGGTATCAAAGGTATCAAAGGCATTTTATTGGTCACATTCACATACACCTAGGTATAGTGAAGTGAAATGCTTCTTGCCATTTTGCAGCACATAAAGAAGGAATACAGACATAACATTAATAAGAGTTTTAAACATAAAGAACATCCCCCCACAATGGTTCCCATTATGAGGGAAGGCACAAAGTCCAGTCCCCAACCCCAGTTCACCCATAGTCGGGCCCATTGAGGCCTCCACAGTTGCCTCTACGGAGGCCTGATGTTCCAGGCCGTTCTCTGCGGGTGATGTTGCTCCGGCGTCGGGTGAGTCCTCTCAGCGGCTTGGGAACCCTGGAATGGCCGCTTCCGTACTGGAGGCCGCGACTTCCAAAGCCAACAAGGCCGCGCCGGTTGGAGCTCCACAACTGGCGATCTCATCTAGAGATCCCAGGCTCCCGGTGTAAAGTCAGCGCCGCCGCCCGCAGCTGGTCGCTCCACAGTCCCGCAGCTCCGCGATGTTTTCCTCAGCGAACTTCAGCTCACCGGAGCTCCAGCGATAGCGCTCCAGCGCTGTGCCGCCGCCGAAGCCGAGGTTCTGGGCGGTCCCCGACAGGAAATGCCGCTCCAGGCCCGTTGGTAGGCCGCAAGGACAGGTCGGAGCTGCAGCCCGGAGAAAAGCTGCCTCTCAAACCAGGTAGGGACCCTGAAAGGTAGTTTCCCCCTCCCCCCCCCCCCCCCCCCCACATAAAAAAGTCTTGACCTCCAAACAAAACACTTAACTAACTAGAATAAAAAATAAAAAGATGAAAAGACAGACAGCTGCTGGCTGGGCAGCCGTGCACAGGACAGCGCCCCCTGTGTACCCTGTGACAGCTCACCCATCCATTTAAATTTAAATTAAGTTGATACCAACTGAAACTATTGATTATTGGGATACAATCATCCATTTATTTGTCTGGGATCAGCTCTAAGACAAAAAATTAGACCTCTGCTATTTTTAGCTGAAACTATCAAAGTCACAATGATGGACAGCTTTGCTCCACTAAAACCTCTTATCCGTAAATCTTCTGTCATTTCCAAACTGATGCTATTGCCCAAAGATGGGTAATTTACTAATACCATCTCTAGTTACGGAGGCAGATGGGATTAGCATGAGTTATCAAGTGTTCAGTCATTGTATCAACTGCCAATGGAAACCAGGTGCATTCTGTGCATTAAATGGTGTGTGGATATGCATAAACTGCATGCACAAGTCCAAGGTGATAAACTTGGTGGTGGTATATGCTAATCACAAAGGTAAAATCAAATCAAAGTATCCGGTGATAATTTTACCAAACCGCTTTTAACACTGGTGTATTATTATGCAAAATCAATGACAACACAGAATGAACATGTGATCACAAAGTATTTAATGGCATTGTGGATCGATGGAACACTAACTATTGAGATGCTTGCATCCAGGCTCAATCAACAGTGAACGAGGCATATAGTGGTGAAGGGTGCATTCTTGCTACACTAGGGAGGAATGTTCTTTTATGTCTTCCTCCATTTGGCCTCAATAGATGGGTCTTGCAAAATTCAGCAAGATTCCCGCTTCCGGGTTTTCATAGTGCCTGCCTGGGTTATATACCTATGGCTCCCGCTGAGGCGAAGAATGAGCATAAAACCTTACATAGTTATTTCCGGATAAAAAAGATGCTGGTTCAGTTGTGATGTTGAAACCATCCTCTGCATGATATAATCAATTCATAGACTTACAGACTCTGAGAGATCGTTCGTGCGGCTCGGGTTGTCAAACCATAAGCATTAGGAGTGCTCACTACAGATTGCAGGGATAGCACCAAACAGCAGCAATCTGCATAGGAGATGGGAAGCATTGTTTATGCTTCCTTACGTTTAACTCGGCACGGATGACTGACACATTAAAATTCAGTTTTATGGGATTATAACATTAAGTTAATATTCCATTACTGTGCCTGAAGTACCTCCTCATCATTTTGCTGAGAACATAAACCACTCTGTCCGGTCTCACCCTCTGACATCTAGAATATGAAGGTATCGTCAACTTAAAACCTCCCAGGCCTAGGGACGCAGAGAAATGGGCTGTTAACATTGTACTACGTCACTTCGCCGATGGGCACCAGCAACGTTCCTGCCCATGGTCATACTCACGTACTAGTGATTATGCCATGGCACTGAGTACAGCGCTACGGGTCCACTCATTGCTACACTGGATAGGATGATCATATCTGCGGGCTATAATAACATGTTTTGTTTATGATTAGTCAAGCAGATTAGACAGGGACACAAGACCAAACTAGATGTTGCATATCCCATGGACCTTGGGTTGCGTGTGATCATGCATCTACACCAGTATGTCAAGGTTCCCAAGAGCCTTATACACTCTGACAGCAATATTGTTAGTTACATAAAATCTTGTTAGAAGGAATCACTACGAACCTTCTCCAGATGGTTATATGGGTCTGGCATATACAGGAGTGTACATTGACATTGAGTCTCATTCCACCAGGACCGCTATACCTCAGCAGCAGGGATGCACCACATCCTAGCGGTTGCAGGATGGTCAAACTATTGATCTGTCCAAATATTCAGAATAAACCTATTGCCAGATCAGGGGTATTGCCAACTCTATGTTAGGTATGGTTCATACTTCCTCCAGGTTGAGGGAGGTTACTATTGCCACTATTATTCATTAATCGCATCAACATGTCTATATCTATGTCATGTCTGAATGCATTCTTAATGTTCACTCATCATTGGCCTACTGATGCAGTGTATGATGCCTGGACTCGTCTCCACGGCATGAAATCACAGAGCTTTAAAATCTTCATGTAGTCACTCACGTGACTCCGAAGTAAAATAGTAAGATTAAACGAGAATTTACCAGTTTGAAGTTTGATCTTTATTGTATGAGGAGTAACGTTGAGGGATTACGTTCCCTCCACGCCCACCCTTGATCATAAAGTTCAACTGGTATCCTATTTCTCTAATCTTACGATGTTCAGTTCATTTACTGTTGTCTGTGATTTCACACCGTTGCTTTGAAGATTGACACGCATGCGTACTGGCGGGGTCTTCACGTAATCCCTCAACGTTACTCCTCATAAAATAAAGATCAAACTTCAAACTGGTAAGTTCTCATTTAATCTTACTATTAACAACGGTGAAAGTGTTAAACCTTTGAGGAACAGCTTAATCCAAGTTGGTTTAGACATTAGACTTTATAGATACAGTGTGGAAACAAGCCCTTCTGCCCACTGAGAGCGCGCCGACCTGCGATCACCTTGTACATTAACACAATCCTACCCACTAGGGACAATTTGCAATTTTACCAAAGCTAATTAACCTACAAACCTGTATGGCTTTGGAGTGTGGGAGGAAACCGGAGTAGCCGGAGAAAACCCACACAGCCGCACGTACAACGTACAAACTCTGTACAGACAGCAACCGTGGTCAGGATCAAACCTAAGTCTCTGATGCTGTAAGGCAGTAACTCTACCGCTGCGCCACCGTGCCGATCAACAGTATTCATACTGACGGTGTTCATACCAGTTTTTTTTATTCACTTGGAAAGCCTCTAAATTTTAATGTGCAAGAGCTACGAGCTAGGGCAGAAATTCAACACCATGCAATTCTGCATATTAATTTGCATTCAAGACTGACTGTGCAAAACAGCAAAGAAACGCCAGTGAAACTAAATTATGCTTAACCCCAACTGGAATGCAATGCAAATTAGAATTACAATGAACACACAGCACAGAAACCGGCATTCAGGCCATAAGCGTGTGCAAGAACTAGATATAGCCGGAAGCATATAAAATTCCAGACCTTTGATTTATTCTTATTTATGATTTTTTTTGTATGGAGAGAATAAAAAATCAATTAGTAACTGTAAATTTAATCTGTCTCTTTGCAGGAGTGCCTCTGATTTAAGATTTACATTGGTACGGTATTATTTCCTGTCACCTCTACCTCTGGTTTGCTGTGATTGCAACAAATCTTCTTGCCACCTCCTCCATTTTCAAACGTATATAAACAGTAGCTGATATGTGTTGGGTCATCCATTTATCATTTCATATCCGGAGGCAAACTCTTCCACAAAAGCCAGTTTCCCTGATGCAAAGTTGGAAATCTAGTTTAGTTTAGAGATACAGTATGGAAACAGGGCCCAGCGAGTCCACGCCAATCATCGATCAGCCGTTCACACTAGGTCTGTGAAATCCCACATTCGCATTCAGCCTTGAAATATTGGGGGCATTTTTCACAGAGGCCAATTAACTTGTGAGGCAGCAACTCTACCAATTGCACCACTTTAATCACTTTAGAGTCATAGAGTCATACAGCGTGGAAGCAGGCCCTTCGGCCCAACTTGCCCACACTGACCAACATGTCCCATCTACACTAGTCTCACATGCTTGCATTTGGCCTATATCCCTCTAAACCTGTACCAGTCTAAATGCTCGTTCCATACATCCACCACCCTTAGTGTAAAAAAGTTGCCCCTCAGGTTCCTATTACATTTTTCCCCCTCACCTCAAAACTATTTCCTCTGGTTCTCAATTCCCCTATTCTATGCAACACTCTGTGTGTTTATCTGATCTATGTTGTACACCTCTATAAGCAATGACAGACACAAAGTGCTGGAGTAAATCAGCTGGTCAGGCAGCATCTCTGGTGAAAACGTTTGGAGTGTGGAGGAGAACTTCTTCAAAGCATGCATACATTGAGAGTTCAGAGAGAGTAGAATGGTCTGAAGAAGGGTTCTAACCCAAAACGTCACCCATCCATTTTCTCCGGAAATGCTTCCTGACCCACTGAGTTACTCCATCACTTTATGTCTATCTGTCCAAATCATTGACAGTTTGCCTGGTTTAATTACAATAAAAGCTTCTGAACATCAAAGCAATTTCACATTTTGTACAGTTTTATAACAAGATTAACAGTTTTCCCAACTCCATATGTAGGGTGTCGCAGTGCTATGAGCCCTTTGTGACATCTGCAAAATTTCCTGTCAAATTAACAATCATGTTATCTTCAGAGCATAAACTATTCTGCAACAATTAAGGTTATTGTCAAGGTGTGACAAGATAAGTGGTCCTGGAAATAACTTCTGTAAGCAGGATTGATATACTAAGAGACATTTATGGTGTCGTACATAGTTTAAAATTTTAACCATTAATGATCAACCTGTGAGAAAGGAATTAATTTATTTGACTCAAGAGTTATAGGGAAATAGAAGACATGTTGTCAAGTTGGAAAGGGTGTAGAGAAGATTTACAAGGACTTGAGGGTCTGAGCTACATGAAGAGATTGAGCAGGCTAGGTCTCTATTCCTTGGATAGATCGGGTAGATGCACAGTGTGTTATGACCAGAGGAGTAAAACACAAAATATACACAATTGACAATCAGTTTCTTTTAAGGTCAAGAGGCTCTAATTTATGTGTTCCAAGTGGCTGTTCAGAAGTTCAAAATAATATCAACTCAAAATAAGACATAAGGTGCTGGAGTAACACAATGGGTCAGGCAGCAACTCTGGAACACATGGGTAGGTTGATGGTTGAACAAAGGCCAATGATGAATAGACAAAAAGTATTTTGGAGATGAGGATAAGAGAGGCAAGAAATGGAAGTTTAGTGGAAGGAACATAGGTGGAAGGTTATGGCAGGTGGTTGGGGGAGGGAACGGTAGTAAGCGAAAGAGAGAAATAGGTGCACATCCAAATGCGGCACAAGGAAGAGGGAGAAAAGGGGAAGGGGGGAGGGGATTGTTTTCGTAGTTTTGTTATCTAATATTGTAGTATACAATGTTCCTACCAGGACACATAGTGCTGGAGTAACTCCACAGCTCGGGCAACATCCCTGGAAAACATGGAGAACATCCATGGAGAACTCTTCTACAGACCCTCAGTCTGAAGAAAGGTCTCAACATGAAACATCACCCATTCCTTTTCTCCAGATGCTGCCTGTCCCGCTGAGTTACTCCAGCATTTTGTGTCCTATCTTCGTTTTAAACCAGCATCTGCAGTTCCTTCGTGTACGGACCCTCAGACATTAGTCTCAGACTTTATAGTCTGAAGATGGATCCCGACCAGAAAGGTCACCCATCGACATCCTCTGGAGATGCTGCCTGACCCACTGTGTTACTCCAGTACATTTGCTCCTTCTTTAAACAAACAGCATCTGCAGTTCCTTGTTTCTGTAACGTTCATGCTGTTGGGCTGTGAGCTAACAAACAGAATTGGAGGTGCCGTCCCTTGAAAACAGTTTGCTGCATTTTAAAGCGTTCCTTTATTATTCTGAAAGAAAACCAGCAGATATTCTCCTGGGATATTTATGTGGAATAAACAATGCAAATGCAATAAAACATTGTAAGTGCCTGCATTGATTTGACTTGTCCAGCAGCTCGAGCCTGATTGATAACGGCATTGTGTTTTTTGTCATCAACAATGTAAAAGAAAATGCAATAACGTTTTCCTTCAATGATAGACACAAAATGCTGGGGTAACACAGTGGGTCAGGCGGCATCTCTGGAGAACGTGGTTAGGTGAACTTTCCGGCCGGGACTCTTCTTCTGACTGATTGTTATGGGGCGGCACGGTGGGGAGATAAGGGGAAGGGAACTGGAAGCGAGAAACAAAAACATGACAAATCGGGGATGGCAACAAATGTCCTCAGGCAAGGAGGTTCCCTGATATTTCTTGAGACTTTATTTTGAGATACAGCGTGGAAACAGGACCACCGAGTCCACTTCGACCATCAATCGCCCTATACACTAATACTATCCAATTTACAATTTACAATTTTACCGAAACCAATTAACTTACAAACCTGTACGTCTTTGGAGTGTGGGAGAATAATGAAGCACCCGGAGAAAACCCATGCGATCACAGGGAGAACGTATAAACTGCGTACAGACAGCAGCCATACCCAGAATAGTAAGGCGTACTCAGGTGCTGTAAGGCGGCAACACTGCCGCTGTGCCACTGTGCTGTCCCCAACTTCTATAAGGATTTCATTGTGCTGTTTGAGACATAACATAATAAAACACTCTTGTGTCTTGACCTTTGGTGTCTCCTTTTGGCCTCCAGTGCTCCATTGAAAACAGGACAAGTCTGCCTCTCCTTTAAGGTAATACTTCCTAATCCCACATTATTATGGTGATCATTTGGGTACCAATTCCCAAATTTCCACATGCTGGGTTTGATCCTGACTACCGGTGCTGTCTGTATAGAGTTTGTACCATGTACCTTGGATTTTCTCGGGGTGCTCCAGTTTCCTCCCACATTCCAAAGACGTACAGGTTTGAAGATTAATTGGCTTTGATAAAAATTGCAAATTGTCCCTAGTGTATGTATAGCTATTGCACGGGGTGATTGCTGGTCAACGCAGACTCGGCGGGCCGAAGGGGCCTGTTTCAATGCTGTACCTCTGAACTAAACTAAACAAAACTCCACTTCCTTTTTTTTCCGTAATGGGGTGATCAAAAATGCACGCAATACTCCAAACGTAGTCTTCGGAAGATTTGCTTCCTTCGATGAATGAGAGATGATCTAATTGAAATGTAGAAAATTCTTACAGAGATCAGCAGAGTAAATCGACAGAGTAATCCAGGATTAGAAGGTATTAGTTAGAAAGAGAGGTTGGACAAACTTGGATTGTTTTCGCTTAAGTGTCAGAGACCCGATACCGATGAACGGCCTGCCCAACCTCTCCCTGCAGCTCAGTCCCTCAAAGTCTGAAGATAGACCCAAAATGCTGGAGTAACACAGTCGGGAGAAAAATAATAAGCGATGTTTTGGGTCGAAACCCATCTTCAGACTGGGAGTCGGAGAGGGGGGGGGGGGGGAGGTGGATAGAAACTAGAGGTATGAAAAGGTTCAGAACAAATCAGACTGACACCAATGACCAAGGAAATGTGGAGCCCACAATGGTCCATTGTTAGCTGTGAAAGAGGTGATAACTAAGCAATATATGGACATCAAAAGTTGAACTGGCAAGATGACGGGTGGGGGAGGGGCAGAGAGAGAGGGAATGCAGGGGTTACATGGAATTAGAGAAATCTATATTCATACCAATAGGTTGTAAACTGCCCAAGCAAAATATGAGGTGCTGTTCCTCCAATTTGCGTGTGACCTCACTCTGATAGTGGAGGAGACCCAGGCCCCATCCGCACGTCTATTTCAGTCTAAAGAAGGGTTCTGATCCAAAACGTCACTTATTTTCTCAAGCGCTGCTGCCTGACACGCTGAGTTACTCCAGCACTTTGTGTCGATCTCTGATGAGTGAAAGGCTGATCCAAAGGTGGACAAAGGCATCTACAGTTCCTTGTTTCTACAAATCTTTACATATTGCTGGGTATCAAATATATGGGATTAATACAGGAAAGTGGATTAGCAATAAAACATCAGCCATTATCATATTGAATGGCAGCAGAAGGGCCAAATGGCCTTTTCCTGTTTCTTTTACTTTTATTCATGCTGCACAAAACAATGACAAACTTGAATTTACATAGTGCTTCGGCCCATTCGAGCATTGTTAAAGAAAAAAGATTGACACCAAACCCATTGCGATAGCAAGTAAACAAAGGCAGAAGACATGGATGAGAGACCCAAAATGCTGGAGTAAATCTGCGGCACATGCAGCATCTCTGGAGAGAAGGAATGGGTGACTAAAAAAGGGCCTCGACCCAAAACGTCACCCATTGCTTCTCTCCAGAGATGCTGCCTGTCCCATTGAGTTACTCCAATATTGTGTGTCTATCTCTGGTGTAAATCAGCATCTGTAGTTCCTTCCTATGCAGATGCAGTACCTTAAAGGATGAGTATGAGGGATTAGATTGATCATTGTCAGGTATACTGAGGTACAGCAAAAAGCTTTGTTTGGTATGTTATCCAATCTATATTACTAAAAGTCTGATCTTGACCACTTCCTGGTGTTCTGTATATTGATTTTAGAAAAAACCCTGCCACTTACGGCTGTGATTTTTAGCAGGAAAATATCGATTAAAAATAAGTTATTAATGTTTTAAAAATGTTGAGATTCTCTCTCCTGAAGGCCACGCCCGGACTATAAAATCCAGAAATGTTGAGTGCCTCAGTCAGTCTCTGCAAGATGGGGGAGCGAGAGGGTCACATCTCTCAGTCTGAGCTGTGAATAACACTGAACACATGTCTACTAAACTGTGAGTGGTTTTACTGACCTGGCAGTGCCCTTACTGTGGTTAGAAAATATAGTTTGGAAATGCTAAAGCTGTGTTGTCTTTGGTTTGGAAATGCTAAAGCTGTGTTACCTTTGGTTTGGAAATGCTAAAGCTCTGTTGCCTTTCGTTTGGAAATGCTAAAGCTGTGTTGCCTTTGGTTTGGAAATACTAAAGCTGTGTTGCCTAATTAAAGTTGCCTTGCCTAATTAAAGTTGCCTTGCCTAATTAAATTTGCCTTACCTAATTAAAGTTGTCTTTTCTATATAATTAAAAGTCTAATCTTGACCACTTCCTGTTTGCACTTTATATTGATTTTAGAAAAAACGCTACCCCGTACGGCTGAGATTTTTGCCATCTTACTCAGTCCCCCTCCACTCATCAGGCGCCAAGGATTTTACCCATTGATGAAAGATAAAAGAGTTATTAGTGTTTTTAAAATGTTGAGATTCTCTCTCCTGTCAATCACCCCTTCTGTTGGGAGGGGGGGGGGGGGGGGAGGGACTATAAAACCCAGAAGTGTTGGTGTGGCTCAGTCTCTGCAAGATGGAGGAGGAAGAGGTCATGACTCGCTGTCTTTAGTGGCCTTGCACCTTGTTTGAAATGATATGAAACTGCACTTGAATTTGGTGGCCTTGCACCCTGCATGAAGTGGGAAGAAACTGCACTTGAATTTGGTGGCCTTGCACCCTGCTTGAAATGGAATTTCAATGAATAGCCATGAGTTAACTGCCAGCCCACCAGCCGTGAGTGAGTGAGCTGCCAGCACAACAGGCTTGAGTGACTGAGCCGCCATCTCAATAATCCATTCGGCGCACAATGTCCATACTAGCCCTCTGGAACCCAGTCCCTTCAGCCCACCACACCCATTCTAGCGGTCCAGAAAGCCCCCCCCCCCCACCGGCCACCAATATTGGAATTGGTGGAGAGGTGGAATATTGCGTTGGGGGACCAGCCCTCCCGTGTGATGCTGGGACCCAACGGGTCCCACTTAGTCTAGTACTATATATAAATGAAATCAAGTCAAATTCTGAAGAACGGTCTCGACACAAAACGTCACCTATTCCTTTTCTCCAGATACAGTAAAAATATTTTGATGTGTGCTAACCAGTCAGCGGAAAAATAACACGATTACATTTGAGCCATCCACAGTGCAGATACATGATCAAGGGAATAACATAAACTACTTTTTGTGCAATAATAAATTCCAGTAAAGTCCAATCAAAGATAGTCCGAGAGTCTTCAATGAGGATTTTGTGTCTATCTTCGGTGTGAACTAGCATCTGCAGTTTCTTCCTACTCAAACTCAAGTACAATTTGGAGAGCTAAGGGGAAGGAACAGAGTAGAAAGAACTGTGATTGCTTGGCTCTAAATTGACCATTACAGATTTCCCATAACGTGTCTAATTTGTAGACACAATGTTGAAGGTCAGGGTAGGAAACTGGTCTTCAACTGGAACGTTTAATAGTTAAGACTTGCGTTGGCAATAAAGGCAGAATATATTCATCTATAATGTTATTATTGGGCTAATAAACCATTTGACGTCCTGATTAGCCACAGCTGCACTGCTCTGGGCAGAATACTGATGCAGTTTTCAGTGATGATTCCGTGAATAATTGCACAATGTGGAGACAGTACTTTAGACTTTACTTTAGACTTTAGAGATACAGCACGGAAACAGACCGCTCGGCCCACTGAGTCCGTGTTTACCAGCAATCACCCCGTACCATACACTTGCACTATCCTACACACTAGGGATGATTTATGATTTTTTTACATAAGCCAATTAACCTTCAAACCTGTTCAAGAAGGAACTGCAGATGCTGGAAGATCGAAGGTACATAAAAAATGCTGGAGAAACTCAGCGGGTGCAGCAGCATCTATGGAGCGAAGGAAATAGGCAACGTTTCGGGCCAAAACGAATATGGTCTGAAGAAGGGTTTCGGCCCGAAACGTCGCCTGTTTCCTTCGCTCCATAGATGCTGCTGCACCTGCTGAGTTTCTCCAGCATTTTTGTGTACCTTTAACCTTCAAACCTGTACATCTTTGGAGTGTGGGAGGAAACCGGAGCACCCGGAGAAAATGGCACACGCTCACGGAAGAATGTACAAGCTCCGTACAGACAGTACCTGTAGTCAGGATCGAACTCTGGCGCTGTAAGGCAGCAACTCTACTGCTGCGCCATTGTGCCACCCTTTCATACAATGGTCAGAAAAGCCATTGATCTTTCAAAGGTTCATTTGTAAAAAACTGCAGGAGAGGTCATCAAGGGAAAAATATAACAATGAATGGGACAGGTAGGAAAAGCAATTCAATATGGTAACGTGCAAGGCAATACATAGAACATAGAACAGTATGGCACAGGAACTTGTGCTGAACTTGGTGCCCAGTTAAACTGATCCCATGTGTCTATACATGATCTATATCCCTCTATACCTTGCAAAACCTTGCATAGTATAGAAGAGACAGAGGAAGAGAGACCTGGAGATCCAGATGAGAAAGGCGAGAAAGATTACAAAGAAAGAGCTCTTTGGCAGGTAAGGTTTAGGTTTAAGTTTAGATTCATTATTGTCACGCATGCTGGGGTACAGTGAAAAGCTTTGTTCTGCATGCCATCAAATTAGATCAAATAATACAATCAAGTCAATCTCAAGTTGGATGATCAGCCATGATCAGATTGAATGGCGGTGCAGGCTCGAAGGGCCGAATGGCCTACTCCTGCACCTATTTTCTATGTATCTATGTAAGTACAATTGGTAGTGCAAATGGGGAAGGGACAGGGTTCAGAATTTAGTTCTTAGTGTTCTAATTCCATCAATAAAAGTTTCATTTAGTTCCGAGATACAGGCTGTTTGGCCCACCGAATCCACCGTCAACCAGCGATCACCTGGACACTAGTACACCAGGGTCAATTTACAGAAGTGAATTAACCGACAAATCTGCACGTCCTTGGGATGTGGGAGTAAACCAGAGCACTTGTACCTAGTGTGTAGGATTGCGTTTGTGTACGGGGTGATCACTGCTCGGTGATGACTTGGTGGGTTATTGTGCCTGTTTCCGTGCTGTATCTCTAAAGTCTAAAGTCTAAATTAGAGGGATGGTGGGAGTCTGGCAGTGAGCCCTTCTGCTTAGTGAATCAGATGTTTATACATAATCATTGAGACTTCAGATTCCACTTCTAAGTACATCTCCAGTGGCTTCATATGTTCACGTTCACAAGTTCTAGGAGCAGAATTAGGCCATTCGGCCCATCAAGTCTACTCCAACATTCAATCATGGCTGATCTATATTTCTCTCCCCACTCCATTCTCCTATTCTCCTGCCTTCTCCCCTCAACCCCTGACATCCTTACTAATCAATAATCTATCAATCTCGACTTTAAAAATATCCATTGCCGACCTCCACAGCCTTCTGTGACAATGAATTCCACAGATTCACCGCCGTCTGACCAAATAAATTACTCCTCATCTCCTTTCTTATATTCTGCTGTACCCATTCTTATGTTTTAATGTCAGTACTCAGCGGAAAGCCACAACCTTACACCAGGGGTCCAGATACCACGGAGGATCAGCACCAGGTGAAGCATCATTGCACCCCAGGTGTGTTTGTACAGTGCACTGGGATTTCTCCAGAACTGGCAAGAAAAATAAAGCGGAGAACAAATGCCAGGGAATTATGAACTATCTATATTCATCCTCCACAATAGAGTACAGTTGTCTGACTCTATTAACTCCAATGCAGGCTGTCTAACAATGGACTGTGAACCATTATTTTTTGGCTGGGGAAATAAATATATTACTCATGCAAGGATGCTTGCATGTGGTCATAAGTGCATAAGTCACAGGAGCAGACTGGTTAGTACAGGTGTCAGGGGTTATGGGGAGAAGACAGGTGAATGTGGTTGGGAGGGAGAGATAAATCAGCCATAATTGAATGGTGCAGCAGACGTAATGTGTTGAATGGCCTAATTCTGCTCCTATCGCTCTGGGCCTGTGCTCACTGGTGTTTAGAAGGATGAGGGGGCATCTCATTGGAACTTACTGAATAGTGAAAAGCCTCGATTGAGTGGATGTAGAGAGAATGTTTCCACTTTTGGGAGAATCCAGGATCAGAGGGCACAGTCTCAGAATAAAAGGAAGCACCCTTAGAAAATAAATGAGGAGGAATTTTTTAAGCCAAAGGGGAGTGAATCTATGGAAATCATTGTCACAAGCGCAGCTGTGAAGGCCAAGTCACTGGGTATTTTTAAAGCGGAGATTGACAGGTTGTTGATTAGTACGGGTCTTAAAGGTTAGGGGGGACGGCAGGAGAATGGGATTGAGAGGGAAAGAATTATCAGCCATGATTGAATGGCAGAGTAGACCTGATGGGCCGAATGGTCTAATTCTGCTCGTATGACATATGAATTTATGACTACATGCAAGCAACCTTGCATGAGTAATATCAGTTCCCCTGGCCAAAAATAACACGTAAAATAAACAATAATAAAACAAGAACATCTGTGTTCTTAGTGTTTAGTGTAGAGATACAGCATGGAGACATTCCCACCGAGTGCAGGCTGACCATCGATCCCACGCTCACACTAGTTCAATGTCACCCCACTTCCTTATCTACTCCCTACACACTTAGGGCAATCTACTGAGGCCATTTAAGCTACAAAAACTCACCTTTTTGGGATGTTGGAGGGTTGTTATTTGATATTAAGGTCCAAGCTGTCAGAGGGGGTAGTTGAGGCAGGGACTATCCCAACGTTTAAGAAGCAGTTAGATGGGTACAAGGATAGGACAGGTTTGGAGGGATATGGACTAAACGCTGGCAGGTGGAACTAGTGTAGCTGGGACATGTTGGCGGGTGCGGGCAAGTTGGGCCGAAGGGTCTATTTCCACACTGTGTCACTCTATGACTCTATGATAGGCAGATGGTTGGAACAAAGACCAGATATTATGAAGCCAGAGGAAGGAATGTAGGAGGGGGAGGGGCAGTGTGAGGCGAGAAATAGGAAATAGGTGCGAGTCCAACTGAGGACACAGAATTAAATGGTTTGCAAAAGAATCAGTAGTGAATTCACAGTTTCAACAACAGTGGGCAAGACAAGGTATTCCAATAAATGTAACCTCAATCTTAGGAACTGCCTGAGAAGAGTTTGTGAGTTGGTGATAGAGATGAGTATTCTCACTGCATTTAAAGAAGTATATAGATAAGCATTTGAATTACCAAGGCATGGAAGACTACAGTGGAGATAAATGGGATAAGTAGAGATGGGTACGACGGTCGTCATGGATACGGTGGGTTCTGTACTAGATGACACCATGACAGAGAGGAGATTTAACTTGAGGCAAGATAAAATGCAACATGTTTACATGTTCTGGCACAATGCAGGTAAGGAGGTAGATCATCAAGTTTCAGCATGGAAATAATGAATATTTAAGTTTGCAGGATGTGGGGAATGTATGTGGGAGAAGTGTAGGAAGGAACTGCAGATGCTGGTTTAAACCAAAGATAAAGACAAAAAGCTGGAGTAACTCAGCGGGACAGGCAGCATCTCTGGAGAGAAGGAATGGGTGATGGGTCGAGACCCTTCTTCACACTGGGGAGTAGGACTGGTTGCATTGCTATGTGTTGAATGAGAATCATACTTCCTCGTTTTTAGTTTTAAAGATACAGCATGGAAACAGCGCTTTGAACCACCGAATCCATGCCAACTATTGATCACTCAAACAAAGAAGTTAAACCATAAGATCATAGGGTGTAGGAGCAGAATTAGGCTATTTGGCCCCCTATCGGTCTGTTCTACCATTCAGTCATGGCTGATCTATTGTTCCCTATCAAATCCATTCACCTGCCGTCTCACAGTAACCTTAGACACCCTTACTAATCAAGAACCTATTAATTTCCACTTTAAGAATACCCAATGACTTGGAATTAGATTGGTCTTGCAGAAGCACACACTGCTTTCCCAGAGTCATATCAATTCAAGTCAAGCCAAGAACTTGTTGTATGTTTTTCCACTTTCTCATCCATCCCTCAACATCAGCAGCAATCTACAGAGGCAAATTAACCGACAAACCCGTCAGTCATTGAGATGTGGGAGAAAACTGGAGGAAACCTATGTGGTCGCAGGGAGCATTGTACTCAGTCTTAGTCACCCTGTTATAAGAAATATGTTGTCAAGCTGGAAAGAATGCAGAGAAGATTTACAAAGATGTTGTCAGGACCCGAGGGCTTGAGCTATAGGGGAGAGGTTGAGCAGGAGCTCAATTATTCCTTGGAGCGCAGGAAGGTGAGGGATGATCTTATAGAGGTGTGCAAGATTATGAGAGGAATAGATTGGGTAAATGCGGTCTTTTACTCAGATTATGGAAATCAAGAACCAGAGGATATAGGTTTTAGGTGAGGGGGGGAGGGGGGGGAAAGATTTACTCGGAACCTGAGGTGCAATTTTTTTGCACAGCAGTGGTAGGTATATGGAATATGGTATATAGAACGAGCTGCCACAAAAGGTAGTTGAAGCAGGGACTATCACAACATTAAAACAAAATTTGGACAAGTACATGGAAAGGCTAGGTTTTATGGGCCAAAAGCAGGCAGGTGGAACTAGTTTAGATGGGGCGTGTTGGTTGGCGTGGGCACGTTGGGCTGAAGGGTCTGTTTCCACAGTGTAGAGAAGAACAGAAGTGGGACATGTATGAAGAGTTGAGGACTGTAGCAAGGGGGAGGATAATAGCAGGAGGGGAGAGGGAGGTGTGGAGGAGTAAAATTGGTGGGGTCTCGGAAGACAGGGAGAGAAGGGGGAATGAAGGCAGTCATTCATTGAGTATATTCAAAGGTTAAAATTTTAAAGAATTGAGAGCAGGTGGAAAACTGGAATTTATTCGGAAGATCAACAATAAATGGTGGAATCAATTACAGGGGTGTATTGCTGGTACCTTCTTCTCCTACTCAAGTGTAAGCTTAGTTTACTCCGAGCTTTCGCCGACCAGCGATCACCCGTACACTATTTCTATCCTACACACAAGGGACAATTTCCAGAAGTCAGTGAACCTGCAAACCTGCACATCTTTGGAATGTGCGAGGAAACTGGAGCACCTGGAGAAAACCCACGGGGTTACTGGGAGAACGTACAAACTCCGTACAAACAGCACCTGTAGTCAGG
Organism: Amblyraja radiata; assembly: GCF_010909765.2. Lineage (NCBI taxonomy): Eukaryota > Metazoa > Chordata > Chondrichthyes > Rajiformes > Rajidae > Amblyraja > Amblyraja radiata. The sequence continues at coordinate 44,002,313 of NC_045966.1, forward strand.
ATCAAACCCGGGTCTCTGGTGTGGTGAAGTAGCAACTCTACCACAGTGCCGATGTGCTGCCCCCTTATGATCTGGCTCAGCATATCAGAGCTTACAAAGGCAAGAGGGAACCTGAATCAAGGGCAGCAGATGGGGACACACGTGTGGAAGGCAGGCCTAGGCTTGATAGCAAGCATCCCCAAGACAGACAAGTCTCTGGATACATACAATTTAGTCTTGGCACTTGACTACCGCACAGGAGAACTACCAGTCAACATGGAAATGCAACCCAGCAAGATGCCAGTCCTTTAGGGAGTTCTGGCAGGAAAGGAGGAAGCGCAAGTATGGAAATAAATGCTGACTTCTTTCTGCGACATGAATAGATGAGGCAACATAAACTGCCTTCCTTGTAGCAAACCTACATTCATTTTTAGTTCAGAGAAGCAGTTTGGAACAGGCGCTTTGGCCCGCCAGGTCCGAGCCACTTAGCGATCACCTAGCACTAGTAATATCCTACACATTAGGGACAATTTACAACTTTACATAAGCCAATTAACCTACAAACCTGTACGTCTTTAGAATGTGGAAGGAAACCGGAGCACCCAGGGAAAACCCATGGGATCACAGGAAAAACGTGCAAACTCCTTACAGACAGCAACCATACTCAGGATCGAACCCCGGTCACTGGCGCTGTGAGGCAGCAACTCTACCGCTGTGCCACAGTGATGCCCTCTAGTGCTGTGAGGCTGATGCATGGTTGTAAGAGTATTCTTTGCAGGGGTGGAGTTGTTGCCTTACAGCGCCAGAGACCAGGGTTCGATCCTGACCATGGGTACCGTCTTTTGGAGTTTGTACATTCTCCCTGTGACCGCGTGGGTTTTCCCCGGGTGCTCCGGTTTCCTCCCACACTCCAAAGACGTACAGGTTTGTAGGTTAATTGGCTTAGTTTAGTTTAGTTTAGAGATACAGCACGGAAAATAGAGGCTCTTCAGCCCACCGAGACCACGCCGACCAGCGATCCCCGCACTGTAACACTATCCTACACACGAGGGACTATGCACAATTTTTACGAAACCACGTTGGATAGGGAACAAATTGTAAACTGTACTAACCATGTAGGACAGTGCAAGTGTACGGGGTGATCGCCAGTTGTTGCAGACTCGGTTTGCCGAAGGGCCTGTTTCCCTGCTACCTCTCTGAAACTAAAACTAAATTAAACCTCAGTGTTCTCAACATGCCAAACCTCCTTTGCCGCAGAATGCACTTTATTCATTATTTAAGAGAGTGGCAGACTCCGTAATAAAAAGAATGAACCGGCAAAAGCACAACACGGTGGACGCTGAATGTCTGAAATAAAGCCAGAAATTGCTGCTCTCTTTAATTTATTTATTCATAGATGGGTGGCGCTGAGAACTGAAGGACCCGGTGGGGGGAGGGGGTGACTGCCATAAACAAAGGTGGTCCATCGGGACACTAATGAATACGTTTGGAACTTTGTTGGTGCTAGATATGTCACGACTCTGCATACTTTGTGTATTGTATGCAAAAATAAATAATAATTTCACTGCACCTAGGTACATGTGACAATAAAGTATCATTGAATTTAATAGAATCATTGAATTGCCTCCTCCTGTCTCGCAAATTATTCCTGAAACTAATAGTCAAACACATTGGTAAATAAGGACACACATGCAGTATAAATCAGATTAGCTAATACTAGCTAAGTTCAACCAGCTAAGACCAGCTTTTAGATAGGATAGACACAAAATGCTGGAGTAACTCAACGGGACAAGTAGCATTTCTGGAGAGAAGGAGTGGGTGACGTTTCGGGTCGAGACCCTTTTAGATAGGCACATGGATATGCAGGGAATGGAGGGATATGGATCACGTGCAGGCAGAGGAGATTTGTTTGACTTAGCATCATGTTCGGCATGGACATTGTGGGCTTAAAGGTCTGTTCCTGTGCTGTGCTGTCCTAATTACTGTGGCCACGTGGGTTTTCCCTGGGTGCTCCGATTTCCTCCCTCATCCCAAAGACATGCGGGTTTGTAGGTCAATTGGCCTCAGTAAAATTGCCCCTGGTGTGGAAGGAGTGGATGCAAAAGTGTGATAACATAGGATTGGCAGCACAGTGGTGCAGAGATGGAGTTGCTGCCTTACAGCGTCAGGGACCCAGGTTCGATCCTGACTACGGGTGCTGTCTGTGTGGAGTTTGTACGTTCTCCCTGTGACCGTGTGGAATTTCTCTGGGTGCTCTGGTTTCCTCCCACACTGCAAAGACGTGCAGGTTTGCAGGTTAATTGGCTTCGGTAAAATTGTACATTTTCCCTAGTGTGTAGGAAAATGCTGGTATTCAAGGTGATCGACGGTCGACGCAGTCTCAGTGGGCCGAAGGGCCAGTTTCCACGCTGTATCTCGAAACTAAACTAAACTAAATGATAATATGTGACGCGGTTTCAACTCAGCAGTAGTGAAAAGAAAGTAATCCAACAGACGGTACCTGCATGATTACACAGACAAATAAGGTATAGGAGACAAACTTCCCTTTGCAAAGTACCCAGTGTTTTAAATATCATTGAGGTGTGGAAATATATACGCCATCATGCAAACCTCGTGCCCTTTCGGCGAGCTCTCAGATATTTATATTTGTTTGTGGGATGCAATAAAGCCAAAACTGCTTGTTAATCTTCAAATGCCCTCTGAACTGAACAGCTTGCTGGGCCATTTCAGACGACACTTAGAACTAAGTGTTCTGGTGCAAGGTCATTCATGGAAACGTTAGATTAATTGGCCCAGCAAATGTCTCAGAGTCATAGTGTCATGCAGATCAGAATCAGGCCCTTCAGCCCACCACATCCATGCAGAGCTTCTAACCCATCTATATTAATCCTTCTTGCCTGCATTAGAGGCCTATATTTCTAGGCCTTGCCTGTTTAAGTGTCTGCCATTTAAAAGTCACAATTGCATCTAATTCCACCCCCATCCACGGCATCACATTCCACATATCAACCATTCTCTGTGTTTTTTAAAACATACCCCTCAGATCCCCTTTAATACTTCCTCTTCTCACCTTAAAGCTCTCTGCAGGTACTAACACAATGTTGCAGATACTATGTTTTGTCTGTGTTCTTTCATTTATGTCATCTGTGAAAATCCCACAAAGATTTTATTTTTAACTGCCTACTGTATATTGTGTTGTTACTTGTGAGCAAAGCACCAAGGCAAATTCCTTGTATGTATACATACATGGCTAATAAAATGTATTCAATTCAATTCAATTCAATTCAATGTTTAAAGCAGGCACTATCACAACATTTAAAGCAGGTTTAAAAAAGGGTCTTGGTCTGACTAAACTAAACTCAATGGGGACCTCATTGAAAGTTACGGAATGGTGAAAGGCCTGGATAAAGTGGATGTGGAGAGGATGATTCAACTGGTGGGAAAATCTAAGACCACAGGCCATAGCCTCAGAATAAATGGACGTACCTTTGGAAAGGAGATGAGGAGGAATTTTTCTTTAATCAAAGGGTGGTGAATCTGTGGAATTCATTGACACAGAAGGCTGTGGAAACAGTCATTGGATAGTTATAAGGTGGAGATTGACAGATTCTTGATTAGTAATGGTGTCAGGGGTTATGGGGAGAAGGTAGGAGAATGGCGTTGAGAGGGAACTATAAACCTATGTCCTATGGTTCTCGGTTGCCCTTCTGTAGACAAGAGACAATGCGTTTAACCAATCTATTCCTCTCACAATTTTGTACATCTCTATAAGATTAGCCATGATTAAATGGCAGAGTAGTCTTGATGGACTGAATGGTCTAATTCTGCTCTTATAACTTATGAAAACAAGACCAGAAGCAAATATTTCTATTTTTTTGGTTAGGGTGAGGGGGAGGGAATAAGGTTAATACTGCCTGACACTTTGAATATTTCCAGCGTTTGCTGTTTATAGACTACGTAAACAAGACAGATTTGCTCTCCGAAAAGGCTTGATTAAACCAGATGTACTTTTACCACAATCCAGTATTTTCATAATCATCTTCACTGATCCTGGCATTTTTTTTAAAATTCCTGATTCATTTAATTGCTTGAACTTACACTCTCCAGCTGTCGTGGTGGGATTTGAACTCATATCTCCAGATAAATGGTCCAAGCCTCTCGGAAGTCTCTTAGGAGGATGAGGGATGATCTCATAGAGGTGTACAAAATCATGAGAGGAATAGGTCAGGTTCATGCACCGAGTCTCTTGCACAGAGCAGGGGAATTGAGAACCAGAGGACATAGGTTTAAGGTGACAAGGGGTAAGATTTAATAAGAACCTGAAGGGTAACGGATTTACACAAAAGGTGGTGGGTGTATGGAACGAGCTGCTGGAGGAGGTAGATGAGGCAGGTACTATCACAATGTTTAAGAAACATTTAGACAGGTACTTGGATAAGTTAGGTTTAGAGGGGTATGGGCCAAGCGCGACAGGTGGGAATAGTGTAGATGGGGCATCTTGGTCGGTGTGGCCTATTTGGGCTGACGGGTCTGTTTTCAAGTTGTATCACTATATGATTCTATGTAAGGGAGAAATGCTGCCACCGCCCCCACATGTATTTGGTAATTAAAGACAAGACAACTTACTATTTTAGGTTTGGGTTTATAGTTGAATATTGACCAAAATCTCCCCTGATCCCCTTTGGATTATATCCCAGATCTTACATCAACCAGAGAGGACTGGCGTGTTTAAGGTATCATCTGGAAGACATCTCCTGTTTCTAAACTATACTGGAGGTGACACATTATGTTGAAACATTTTACATAGGATTCAAGTGCAGGGTTTTGTAACTCAGAGGTGGGTGTACAAAGCTCAAGTTGTCTTAGCTTCACCAAAGCAAAAGGTGGGTGTTGGAATCAGCTGGCGATGGAGGTACATGTCCATGCCAATAAGGCTTTGATTACTGTAGGTGCCCTGGGCACAGATTTTCAGTTGTGCGCTATATGTCAAACACCCCATAATGGCATAAAAAAGTGTTTGATGAAACAAACTCTCTGATAAATGGAGACTTTAGACTTCAGAGATATTGCGCAGAAACAGGCCCTTCGGCCTACCGAGTCCACGCCGATCAGCGATCGCCCCATACAGTAGCGCTATCCTGCACACTAGGAACAAATTACAATTTTACCAAAGCCAATTAACCTACAAACCTGTACGTCTTTGGAGTGTGGGAAGAGTATCTGGAGAAAACCAATGTGGTCACAGCGATAACGTAAAACTCCATACAGTTTGTACGGTAATCAGGATGGAACCCGGTTCTCTGGCGCTGTGAGGCAGCAACTCTACCGCTGCACCACTGTGTTAGCATTCGGGCTCTCTGTAAATTCTTAATACTTTTTTCTCCCATTCTCCGTGCCATTTGTTCTCTTGTGGGGGAATCTGGTTTGTTGTTGGGACAAGCACAATTATAGGTAATCAAAAGAAAAATAATTAACTTTATCTAACACCTGGGTGAGAAGGGCCTCGACTAGAAACATCACCCATTAATTCTCTCCAGAGATGCTGCCTGGCCTGAACCGCTGAGTTACCCCAGCTTTTTGTGTCTATCTTCGGTGTAAACCAAAGATCATACAGCGGAGCAAGATAATCCACTCCAAAGGTCATAGAGCGGATGCCATGACCAAAGATCACAGATTGGAGCAGAGACGGGAGCCGATTACGGAAATGGCGCTGAGGATTACCCATGACCTACTACAGCTTTTTCAACGAGTGGACTATCTTGCTCCGCTCTATGATCTTTGGTAGGAAGGGAGTTCCAGCACACTCAACGTTAGCAACAGCTGTCCAACTAATTTACTAAGGCCTGCATTTTTTAATGGATGCCTTTCATTGTTCCTAAGAAGCCTCAGGGAATCCTGTTTCCATGACAACTAAATTAACATTTTTTTCATGTCCCTTTCTCCAGTGAAAGGTATTAGGTAGCAACATTTGGAATTCTGGTTTGGAATACCTACACAATGCTGATCAGCTTCAGTTTAGTTATACATAGAAACATAGGTGCAGGAGTAAGCCATTTGGCACTTCGAGCCAGCAACACCATTCAATATGATCATGGCTGATCATCCAAAATCAGTACCCTATTCCTGCTTTTTTCCCCATATCCCTTGGTTCCCTTAGCTCTAAGAGCTAAATCTAACTCTCTCTTGAATACATCCAGTGAATTGGAGTCCACTGCCTTCTGCGGTAGAGAATTCAACAGATTCACAACTCTGGGCGAAAAAGTTTTCCCCATCTCAGTCCTAAAGGAAAAACTTTTTTAGTTTAGTTCATTGTCATGTGTCCCGTGATACAATGACAAACTTTTGTTGTATGCCAATGGAAAAAAATTATACATGATTACAATTGAGCCATCCGCAGTTTGCAGATACAGTAAAAAGGGAATAATGTTTAGTGCAAGAATAATGTTTAGTCCCGTAAAGTCCGATTAAAGATAGTCTGTGGGTCTCCAATAAATTAGATAGTAGCTCAGGACTGCTCTCTAGTTGGTGAAAGGTTCAGTTGCCTGATAACAGCTGGGGAACAAACTGCCCCGGAATCTAGAGGTATGCGTTTTCACACTTCTGTACCTCTCGGCTGAGGGGAGAATGGGGAGTGGGGGGGGGGGGCGGGGAGTGGCCGGGGTGAGACTCATTTTTGATTATGCCGATGGCCTTGCCGAGGCAGCGTGAAGTGTAGATGAAGTCAATGGAAGAAAACTCCAGTTGACAGCTACTGCACAGTGCAGCAGCTTGTAGAACTGTGAGCTCACAACAGTGGCGACTCATGTGCGATCCTGACCTCGGGTGCTGTCTGTATGCAGTTTACACATGGGACATAGGATCAGAATTAGGCCATTCGCCCCCCCTCTGCTTCCATTCAACCCCAGTAGGCCATTCGCCCCCCCCCCCTCTGCTTTCATTCAACCCCAGTTCCCTGCCTTCTCCCTGTAACCTTTGATGCCCTTACTAATCAAGAACTATCAATCTCAGCCTTAAAAGTACTGAGGGAGAGATAGATCAGCCATGATTGAATGACGGAGTAGACTTGATTAGCCAAATGGCCTAATTCTGCTCCTATCACTTATGATCTTATGAAATACCCAATGTCTTGGCCCCCCAATAGACATCTGTGGCAATGGATTCCTCAAATTCACCACCATCTGACCATTACTCACCACATTTCTTCTCATCTATATTCTGAAGGTACATCCTTTTATTCTTAGGTCATGCCCTCTGGTTCTAGACTCTACCACTACTCAAAACATCCTCTCCACGTCCACTTTATCAAGACCATTCATTATCCATTAGGTTTCAATGAGATCCCTCATCCTTCTAAACTCCAGAGAGTAAAGGCCCAGAACCTGCAAACACTCCTCATACATTAACCCAATCATCCCTGGGAACAGTCTCGTAAACCTCCTCTGGACGCTCTATAATGCTAGCACATTTTCCCTGTGACCACATGGGTGTTTCAGTCTTCCTCCCACATCTCAAAGACGTGCAGGTTTGCTAATTAATTGGCTGTAAATTACACTTAATGTGTAGAGAATGGTGTAAAAGTGGGATACCATAGAACAAGTGTGAGCAGGTGATCAATGGTCGGCGTGGACTCAAGTGGCCAAAGGGCCTGTTTCCAAGCTGTATCTTTCAACCAATCAATCAATCTATCTATCATTATAACCTCTCACTTCTGAGGTCTGAGGTCCCCACCTGCTTTAAAAGGGCATCAATTATACCGGTGCCCAAGAAGAGTAAGGTGACATGCCTCAATGACTATCGACCAGTGGCACTAACGCCGGTGGTGATGAAGTGCTTTGAGAGGTTGATCATGGAGCAAATCAACTCCTACATCGACAAAAACCTGGACCCACTGCAGTTCGCGTACCGCCACAACAGATCAACGGTGGATGCGATCTCGCTGGCCCTCCACTCCGCACTGGACCACTTGGACAACAAAAACTCATATGTCAGGCTGTTATTCATTGATTACAGCTCGGCATTTAACACAATCATCCCCTCCAAACTGGTTACCAAACTCGCAGAACTGGGTCTCTGCGCATCCCTCTGCAACTGGATCCTTGACTTCCTCGTCCACAGACCACAGTCTGTTCGTATTGGTGGAAATGTGTCAGCCTCAATAACAATCAGCACGGGAGCACCTCAAGGCTGCGTGCTCAGCCCCCTGCTGTACTCACTCTATACCCATGACTGCGTAGCGAACCACAGTGCAAACTCCATCATCAAGTTCGCTGACGACACCACTATTGTGGGGCGTATCACTGATGGGGATGAGTCAGAGTACAGAAGAGAGATCGAGCAACTGTCCATATGGTGCCAGCGCAATAACCTGGCCCTCAACACCAGCAAAACCAAGGAACTGATTGTGGACTTTGGAAGGAGTAGGAGGGGGACCCACAGCCCCATTTATATCAACGGGTCGATGGTTGAAAGGGTCAAGAGCTTCAAATTCCTGGGCGTGCACATCTCTGAAGATCTTTCCTGGTCCGAGAACACTAATGCAATCATCAAAAAAGCACATCAGCGCCTCTACTTCCTGAGAAGATTACGGAGAGTCGGATTGTCAAGGAAGACTCTCTCTAACTTCTACAGGTGCACAGTCGAGAGCATGCTGACCGGTTGCATCGTGGCTTGGTTCGGCAATTTGAGCGCCCTGGAAAGGAAAAGACTACAAAAAGTAGTAAACACTGCCCAGTCCATCATCGGCTCTGACCTTCCTTCCATCGAGGGGATTTATCGCAGTCGCTGCCTCAAAAAGGCTGGCAGTATCATCAAAGACCCACACCATCCTGGCCACACACTCATCTCCCTGCTACCTTCAGGTAGAAGGTACAGGAGCCTGAAGACTGCAACAACCAGGTTCAGGAATAGTTACTTCCCCTCAGCCATCAGGCTATTAAACCTGGCTCGGACAAAACTCTGATTATTACCAACCACTTTCTGTTATTTGCACTATCAGTTTATTTATTCATGTGTGTATATATTTATATCATGGTATATGGACACATTTATCTGTTTTGTAGTAAATGCCTACTATTTTCTGTGTGCTTAAGCAAAGCAAGAATTTCATTGTCCTATACAGGGACACATGACAATAAACTCACTTGAACTTGAGTTGAAGTTGCCATTTCAAATAATGATTTTTAAATAGATCACATTAAATTTGATTCTTTGTTTCAAGATTAATTGAACTGGATATTATAATAAATGTATAATGTTATGTTGAAGCTCTTTATCCAGAGTCGTTAGAATGCAGAACACATTACCACACACGGTGCTCATCGTGCATTGAGGCATCTGCTGTTTACTGGTAATAGGCAGATTGTTCTACATAACACTTTGCAAAATTCTGTTACTGAAAATCAAGAAAATATGACTGGAAAAGTTTCCAAGAAGCAAGTGCAACAATTTCTGTTGAGTTTAATTTATTGTCATGTGTACCGAGGTGCAGTGAAAAGAGTATATATGATTCCTATTAAGCCGTCCAAAGTGTACAGATACAGGATAGAGGGAATAATGTTTAGCACAAGATAAAGTCCGATTAAAGATAGACACAAAGTGCTATCAAACAGCATCTATGGAGAAAAGGAAAAGGTGACATTTTGGGTCAAGACCCTTCACCAGACTCAATCTTCATCCAATTAAAGATAGTCTGAAGGTTTCCATGAGGTAGATGGTAGATCAGGACCGCTCTCTAGTTGGTGTGAGGATGATTCAGTTACCTAATAACAGCTGGGAAGATACTGTCCCTGAATCTGGAGATATGAGTTTTCACACTTTTGTACCTCTTGCCTGATGGGAGAGGGGAGAAGCGGGAGTGACCGGGATGAGATTCGTCCTTGATCATGCTGGTTCATCCTTGCCGGGATGTTTTTCACAACCATGATTTTTTACACAATATTGGGATTTCTTTAGCATTGTTTCTGCATGTGTTGCAAATTTCCTGTCTTGCTGGCGGTTCGAGTGGTAGCTGGTGGGTAATCTCACATGCGTTATCCCATGCGCAGGAGTGTTAGACCTGCTGACACACTATTTATTATTCCACTGCGGCACTGCAGCTGTGTTTGCCTATGTGACCTGTCCTTTGAATAGTACGGGTTCAGATCTCCTTGGGTGGAGACATGCTGAGGTTGTTAATAATCGGGTTACTTTACAGATTATATCTGGAAATCTGGATCTGTGAAATATTCTGATAGACGAGACAGGGATGTGTGTAGGAAGGAACTGAAGGATGCTGGTTTAGACTGAAAATAGACTCAAAATGCTTGAGTAATTCAACTGGTCAGGCAGCATCTCTGGAGAAAATGAATGGGTGACGTTTCAGGTCAGGATCCTTCCACAATATCCAGAGGCCAATTAAACTACAAACCTGCACATCTTCGGAAAGTGGGAGGAAACCAGAAAAGCCGGAGAAATCAGGGAGAATGTGCAAACTCCATACAGACAGCACCCGTAGTCAGCACCGTACCTGGGTCTCGGGCACTGTGAGGCAGCAACTCTACCACCACACCGCTGTGCCACCATATTGGTTGGTGCGGACACGGTGGGACGAAGGGCTTGTTTGCACCTTGTATCTCTAAAGTACACTAAACTAAATGTGGTACTGCTGATAGTCTCGAGTGCCACTAGCAGAGATGCACATCTGAACCTTGTCTCACAGTAGTAATGATTAGAAAGCTAGTCAATGGGGTATGCCAACAGACCAGTTACATCGCAGAATTCATAGAGTTTTGCTGTGTGGAAACAGGCCCTTCAGTCCAACTTGCCGACACTGACCAACATGTCCTATCTACACTTGTCCCACCTGCCAGCCTTTGGCCCGTCTATATACCTATAAAACTCTTATCTTGTATGCATGTGTGCGTGTGTGTGCATGTGTCTTTCTACCTTTGTTAAAACGCCACGCGCTAGCGCAGAAATCTTCACAGATTATTCATCACATTAACCTCGTCGACAAAATAAACTGCTTCACTTCACATTTCATGCTATATTTCACAAGTTATTATGTTTTTTTTAAATAGCAAAAAACAACTTTTTAAACAGCAAACCTCCTTCAACCCGGTTCGAGTGACGTCACAAAGAGGGGGTCGGTGGCCACCAAGGGGGGTTGGGCGGCCACCAGCTTCCAGTGATGTCAGAGGGAGGGCCGCATTTAAATAAACTTTCCACTTTTTCCCACCGGCCTTCTACCCGCGACGCCCCGGCTGGGGTTTTACGTTGCCACCAAGGACGCATTGAGACTGCGGCGGTGAAGGAGACATCGAGACCGCAGCGGTGAGGCCTCGCAGATTGGAGCAGCGGAGGCAGTTGGGGAAAGAGAGGTGAAGGAGGGATTGGGGGAGGGGAGGAGAGGGGAAAGATCCTGGGGAGGCGAGGAGGGAGAGTGAGGGGATTGAGGGAGAGGAGGGGTAGGGAGGGTTGTTACCATGTCTACACTCCTTCCCTTTCCCCCTCTCTCTCTCCCCTCCATCATCCTCTCTACCCCTTCCCTATCTCCCCTCACTCCCACCATCTCTATCCCCCTCTCTCTCTACCCCCCTCCCTCTCTACCCCCCCTCTACCCCCGCCCTCTACTTCTCTCGCCCTCCCTCTCTACCCTCCCTCCCCCCACTCTACCGCCTCCCTCTCCCTCTACCACCCTCCCTCTCTCTACCCCCTCCCTCTTTGCCCCTCTACCTCTCTACCCCCTCCCTCTTCCCTCCCTCTCTACTCCCCTCCCCTCCCCCTTCCCTCCCTCTCTACCCCCTCGCTACCCCCCTCTCTACCCCCTCCCTCTCTACCCCCTCCCTCTCAACAACCCCTCCCTCTCAACGCCCCTTCCATCTATCACCCTCCATCTCTACCACCCCTCCCTCTCTAGCTCCCTCTCTACCCTCCCTCCCTCTCTAGGGATTGAAGAGGGAGGCTGAAGAAGAGAAGGGAGTGCTGGGGGATGAGGAGAAATGGGTTGCATTGGGCGCACGGGTGAGTGGTGGAATCTTGCGTTGGGGGAGCAGACCCAACGGATCTGCACTTGGTCTAATATCCCTCTAAACCTATTCATGTACCTGTCAAAACATTGCAATAGTACCCGCAGAAAGAAATAATTTGCAATGGAAAGAATCGATTTTGGAGCTAAAATCTGCGGAAGGTTGTGCTGCCGTTGGAAAGCGTCCAGAGGGCGTTTACGAGAATGTTCTCAGGAATCATTGGGTTAACATATGATGAGTGTTTGATGGCACTGGGCCTGTACTCATTGGAGTTTAGAAGCATGATGGGGGACCTCATTGAAACATACCGCATAGCGAAAGGCCCTGATAGAGTGGATATGGAGAAGATGTTTTCACTAGTGGGAGAGTGTAGGATCAGAGGGCATAGCCTCAGAATAAAAGGAAGTATCTTTAAAAAACAGATGTAGAAATTTATTTAGTCAGAGGGTGGCGAATCTGTGGAATTCATTGCCACAGGTGACTGTGGATATTGGGTATTTTTAAGGTGGAGATTGACAGAATAGTCAATAGTCAATAGACAATAGGTGCAGGAGTAGGCCATTCGGCCGTCGAGCCAGCACCGTCATTCAATGTGATCATAGCTGATCATCCACAATCAGTGCCCCATTCCGCTATCTTTAAGAGCCCTATCTAGCTCTTTCTTGAAAATATCCAGAGAACTGGCCTCCACCGCTACACCGAGGCAGAGAATTCCACAGACTCACAACTCTCTGTGTGAAAAAGTGTTTCCTCATCTCTGTTCCAAATGGCTTACCCCTTATTCCTAACCTTTGGCCCCTGGTTATGGACTCCCCCAACATCGGGAACATGTTTCCCGCCTCTAGCTTGTCCAAACCCTTAATAATCTTATATGTTTCAATAAGTTTCCCCTCTAAATTCCAGAGTATACAAGCCCAGCTGCTCCATTCTCTCAGCATATGACAGCCCCGCCATCCCGGGAATTAACCTTGATTAGTTAAGGTGTCAAGGGTTATGGCGAGAAGGCAGGAGAACGGGTTTGAGAGGAAAAGATAGATCGTGAGGAAGAGCCGATCCTGGACTGACTCTGGACTCTGGTCCTGACTACGGGGGGGGGGGGGGGAATGGAGGAGGACTGGCCAAATTTTGTGCCTTCCACCACAGTGATGAATGCTGTGGTGGATGTTTGTGTTACAGTTTTATTGTGGTTGTGTGTTCTTTATTACTGTATCGCTGCAGACAACCCAAATTTCCACCAGCCTGGCTGTGTGGCAATAAATTATATCTAATCTAATCTAATCAGCCATGGTTGAATGGTGGAGCAGACTTGATGGCCTAATTCTGCTGCTGGAACCTATGATCTTATGATTCTCTCCAACAAGTGCCGCTTCATATTTTCTGTCAGCGACGCACCTCGCATAGATCTGTCACAGCAAACCTCATCACCGCTGTCAGAAGGCTGTTCAAACACTTCATCTGGGGACGGATAATGTTGGTTCTATCATCCCCATCAAAGGCCGTGGGATTCCCTTTAATTTAAAATAAACCGTCAGCACTTTACTTTACGTGTGACTACACCAGTTGTTATTTGGCAAGTGGGATTATCCTACCAAGACTACAGCCTGAGCTGTTCCATTAATTATTACAGGGTGGCACATGACAGGGAAATCACTTGATTCCCCCGTGCTCTGCAATTTTTTTCAAAAGCCTCACAGGATGCTGATTGAATCGTTCAATTGTAGAGACTGCGTTGGAAACGTCGCTTATTGGTCTCTGTCCAGGTTCCAAGCCTTATGGAAGTGTTGAAGTCACTGGACCTGTGCTCACAGTCATAATGTGATACAGCATGGAAACAGGCCCAACTTGCCCACACTGACCATCTACACTTGTCGCACCAACCTGGGTTTGGCCCATATCCCTTTAAACCTGTCCTATCCATGTACCTCTCTAATTATTTCTTAAATGTTGCAATGGTCTCTACCACATCTACCTCCTCTGGCAACGCATTCCATATACCCACCACCCTTTGTGTTAAAAGGTTACCCCTCATGTTCTGATTAAATCTTTCCCCCTTCACCTTAAATCTATGTCCTCTAGTTCTCAAATCCCCCACTCTGGGCAAGAGGCTCTGCACATCTACCCAATCTATTCCTCTCATGACTTTGTACACCTCTAAAAGATCACCCCTCATCCTCCTGCGATCCAAGGAATAGCCTGCTCAACCTCTCCCTGTAGCTCAGGCCTTCGAGACCTGGCTACATCTATCTAAATCTTCTCTGCGCCCTTTCCAACTTGTCAACATCTGTCCCATAACATGGTGCCCAAAACAGAACACAATACTCGATATGTGGCCTCATCAACATCTTATACAACTGCAACATGACCTCCCAACTTCTGTACTAAATACTCTGACTGATGAAGGACAATGTGCCAATAGCCCTTCCTCGGGACACTGATATTCAAAGACGAAGCTCACAGTTTCTGAAGGGGAGCCACCATAAGGAACAGGATAACGTGCCATTCTGCCTTCCTGTCCCTCAGATCTGATTATTGCACCAGACCAGTGTTATTGCAGTGTTCTCTGACCACCTTCCACTCAGCTTGAATAATCCTATCAGGCAATTGAATAGCCCTCTCACCAACTGGAGTGTAGACCTGACTTCCCATCTACCTTGTTGCCTCATTGGAGACCTTTGAACTATCTTTAATCAGACTTCAATGTTATATCGTTGCACTAAAGGTTGTACCCTTTATCCTTTATCTGTGCACTGTGGATAGTTTGATTGTATGTTCCCTGACTGGGTAGCATGCAACAAAAGCTTTACTCTGTACCTTGGTATCCATGACAATAATAAATTAAACTCAATTAAACAATGTTCAGCAAAATATTTTCCCTCGTGTGTGTGCATGTGTACGTGTGTGCATGTGCATAAGTGTGTATGTGTGTATATGCGTGTGTGCATTGGTGCGTGTATATGTGTTTTTATGTATGCGCGCATGTGTATGCATGCATGCATGTACGTGCATGTATACGTGCATATATGTGTGTGTGTGAGTGTGCAGGCATGCATGCATGCGTGTGTTTGTGTCTATATGACTTTATGTGTGCATGCGTGTGTGCGAGTGCCTGTGCGCGCCTGCGTGCATGCAGGGGTTAAAAACCAATCAAACTGAACCTCTGACATACACAATGAACGTTAATTTTTGTTGCACTGAATCAGAGTTCAGCAACGCATTGCCAGGGATATCTGCTAATGACTGGAACAGAGACAACAACAGATAAACAGACATTCATTATTTTGCTAAATCAGTGGCTGTGTCAAACTGGATTAAATGAATAACTTGCCATGAAGAGGCCAACAGAGAAACATCTCCGGGGTCCTGCAACGATCGCAAAGCTGTTTCTATGTGCCAAAGCTTGAAATTATTGAAACATTCGGGATCAACTTCTTTGCTCAGGTGTTTTCAAGACCAGCAACACAAACCATGCAGGGAGAAGCAGTGGAATGGTTAACTTGGCACAGTGGTACATCGGTAGAGTTACTGCCTCACAGCGCCAGAGACCCGGGTTCGATCCTAACTACGGGTGCTAACTGTATGGAGTTTGCACGTTCTCCACGTGACCTGTGTGGGTTTTCTCCAGGAGCTCTGGTTTCCCCCCACACTCCAAAGACATATAGCTTTGTAGGTGAATAGGCTCGGTAAGGTAGTAAAATTGTCCCTAGTGTGTAGGATCGTGTTAATGTGCAGGGATCACTGGTTAGTAAGGACTTGGTGGGTCGAAGGGCCGGTTTCCGCATTGTATCTCTAAACTAAAAACTAAATTCTGTATTGGTGACCTGGAAATATTTGGTTAATTCTCTCTATTCCCCTGCATCAGATCTTGAAGATCAGAAGGAACTACAGATGCAACCCAGTGGTATGAATGTTGATTCTCTAGGGTCAAGTAACCCCTGCATTCCCTCTCTCCATCGCTTCCCCACCCTATCTGGCCTGCCAGTTCTATTGTTCGCATCCATATATCCCTTTATTATCACCTCTTCCACAGCCAACAATGGACCATTGTGGGCTCCACCTTTCCTTGGTCATCGGAGCCGCCTCTGATTTGTTATAAGCCTTTTCATTTGTCTAGTTTCCCTCTCCCCTGACTCTCAGTCTGAAGAAGGGCCTTAACCCAAAATGCCACCCAATCCTTCTCTCCAGAGATGCTGCCTGACCCGTTGAGTTACTCCAGCATTTTGTGTCTATCTTCAGATCTTCAGGGGCTGAGCTCCAGGGTGAGGTTGGAGAGGCTATGCCTTTATTCCTCAGAGTGCAGGAGGCTGAGGGGAGACCTTACAGAGGTGGGTAAAATCATGAGGGGAAAAGATGGTTAGAATGCAGAGAGTCTTTTACCTTGGTTAGGGGAGTCATAAACAAGATGAGATATGTTTGAGGTGTTAGGGACACAATTTAATATGAACCTGAGGGAAAAGTTTACATTCAAAGAGTGGTGGGTATATGGAGCGAGGTGCAGAGGAGGTAGCTGAGGCAGGTAGTATAACAGCATTTAATAAATACTTGGACAGGTACATGAGAGGAAAGGTTTAGAGATATTTGGCCAACCACGAGCAAATGGGACTAGCCTAGATGGGGCATCTTGGTCGAAATGGACGAGTTGGGCCGATGAGCCTTTTGTCGTGCTGTATGACTTTAAATTTCTCTGTCATCCTGTACTGTGAGGCAACTGGTCAAATCTGTTGTTGCCAGGGAACTTACACTAAGCTTAAAAATATATAGCAATGGTTACAGTGACCAATACATTATTAAATTGCTGTAAAGGCAGCCAAGCCAAGTTTATATGTGACTCTTGTCCAGCTAAAGGCCCAATAACATAACAGGAGACAGTCTTGGCCTTCACATTACTTTCCTGCCTTGATTTATTATTCCTTTATATCACTTTTGTCTAGATATCTGTCCTTCAATAAACTTGTATGTACTCAAGGCATGGTAAGGATCGTGACTGTGCTCTTGGAAGCACAGATATGTAAAACCATGACACTTTCACAGCTAGCTCAGCTTAAGATGTTATTGACAAACCATCAAAGGTAAATGTGCATTTCAAATTTTCCAAGTAATTGGACCAGTCTCTGAACTTTGCAGCACATGGATTGGACCTTCAATATCTAGTAACTCTAGGCTATGTAGGTACAGGACAGTGGTGAATCAGACACAGTGGGCCAGTGTCAGCAAAATGTTGCTCATTACTTCTCTGAAAGACTGGCTTTGAAGACTGGAAGGCATGGCTTTAAGTTCAAGGTTTAAAGGAAATGTGAGGGACAAATCTAAAGTCTAAGATGGGAGGCTGAGAGAACAGGTAAGAGAAAGCAGAGAATATTGTGGGTAGTGTTGATTGAATGGGGCTGCAAATGGAATTTTAGTTTAGTTTAGTTTAGAGATACAACACGGAAACAGGCCCTTCGGCCCACTGAGTCCGTGACACCCAGCGATCCCTGATACTCTAGCACTACCCTACACACTAGGGACAATTTACAATTTTTTGCCAAAGCCAAACTTGTACGTCTTTGGAGTGTGGGAGGAAACAAGAGCACCCGGAGAAAACCTACGCAGATCACGGGGAGAACGTACAAACTCTGTACAAACAGCATCCGCAGTCAGGATCGAACCCGGGTCTTTGGAATTGTAAGGCAGCAACTCTACCGCTGCGCCACCGTATCAGACAGAGTATATAAACATTTGCGTAGATCAGTGAAACTGAACTACTCAATTGATTGATCTAAATTCTATGCAGAACAAAACAGGCAAAATTGCCCGTGTTGCCAGCTGAGGGCACTAAAAACTTCATTGTCAAATTGTGTAGGGATCTGCACAGACAAACCGGGATAAACCTGCAAATCTTTGTCTACAAATAATTCATAGTTGGCAAAGAAAATCCATTTCATGATCTTGTGAAGATTTATCCCCTGCTTGCAGTTCTGATCACCCCATTACAGGAAGGATGTGCAGACTTTGGAGAGGGTGCAGAAGAGGTTTACCAGAATGGTGCCTGGATGAGGGGGTATTGCTTGCAAGGAGGTTAGTCAGACTAGGATTGTTTTGTCTGGAGTGTCAGAGGCTGAGGGGAGACCTGATGGAAGTTTCTAAAATTATGAGAGGCATAGATAGGGTAGATAGGCAGAACCTTCTTCTTAGCATTGAAATGTCAAAGACTAGAGGGCATAGCTTTAAGGTGAGAAGAGGTAAGTATAAATGAGATGTTCCGAGTAAGAATTTTACACAGAGAGTGGTGAGTGCCTGGAACGCACTTCTGAGTTGGCGATGGAGGCAGATGCAATGGTGACATTTAACAGGTTTTTAGATAGGCACATGTTTATGCAGGGAATGGAGGGATATGGCTCACATGCAGGCAGACGAGGATAGCATAACCTGGCATCCCTGTTCGGTATGGACATTGTGGGCTGAAGGGCCTGTTCACGTGCTGCACAAATATCCTACTGACCAAATACTACTACAGACACTCCCCGACTTTCACTTACGTAAACTCACACTTATGTAAAGAACTCTGTGCTCAGTTCCTAGTGCAATCCAGGCAGTTTGTAATTTCCACAACACTGTACGTTCACTCAGGTTTACATCGAAAACAATGGCGACGGTGCTTACCCAGAAGGCCAAGCGCTGCAGTAGGTGTCCCAACAGCGAGAGTCAGTGATTCCAATTTAGGTAAAATCTGACTTATGTAAGGATTAATTTGATCCTCATCTACCAAGCGCAGACTGGGTGATTGTTTCGCTGAACTCCTTCGCTCAGTTCGCCTTGGCCTATGCGATATCCCGGTTGCCAAACATTTTGACTCCCCTTCCCATTCCCATTCCCACACTGACCTTTCTGTCCTGGGCCTCCTCCACTATCAGAGTGAGACCAAATGCAAATTGGAGGAACAGCACCTCTTATTTTGCTTTGGCAGTTTACAACCCAGCGGTATGAATATTAATTTCTCTAATTTCAAGCAATCCTTGCATTCCCTCTCTCTCTGCCCTTCCCCACCCTAGTTTGTCCTGCCAGTTCCACTGTTTGCATCCATATATACAGTAATTGTCACCTCCCCCACAGCCAACAATGGACCATTGTTCGATCCACCTTTCCTTGGTCATCGGTGCAGGCTCTGATTGTTCCGAACCTTTTCATACCTCTAGTTTCCCTGCCCCCTTCACTCTCAGACTAAAGAAAGTTCTCGACTCAAAACGTCATGTATTCCTTTTCTCCAGAGATGCTGCCTGACCCTCTGAGTTACTCCAGCATTTTGTGTCGATCTTCACGGAACAGCATCCTTCCATAAGTCGCTGTACGTGAATCCAGTGTAAATGAGGGAATATTCCATTTTAAAACAGCACTTCCCAGAACAGCCAAAGATAGTGATCGTTAAAACTTGAGCACTCATATTTTTGAGTATATATGGAACTTTTGTTTATTCCCTCAAAGGGCGGCGACACAGTGGCACAGCAGTAGAGTTGCCGCCTTACAGCGTTGGCAGTGCCGTAGACCCAGGTTCGATCCCGACTATGGGTACTGTCTGTATGGAGTTTGTACGTTCTCCCTGTGGCCTGTGTGGGTTTTCTCCAAGATCTTCGGTTTCCTCCCACATTCCAAAGAAGTACAGGTATGTACGAAAATTGGCTTGGCAAATGTAAAAAACTGTCCCTAGTGTGTGTAGGATAGTGTTAATATGTGGGGATCGCTGGTCAGCACTGACCCGGTGGGCCGAAGGGCCTGTTTTCATGGTATATCTCTAAACTAAACTAAAGTAAACTGATTCGCAACGCCTGCTGTCAGCAAACATTATCCCATGAAATCTGGAATCTGTTCTTCACATCAGTAAAGTATCATTAAATCAGTGATAATCTGTCCCTCACAGATCTGGATCAGCAGCCACATATACTCCCTGTAATCTGTTTACTGGATTTATTGTTATCTTATACTGCTGTACCACTGGATTGACAAGATGCTAAACACTTCTTACAGGTTAAATGTTTCTTTACAATCAAATGGAAATGGTATAAATCTTCCCGTGACCTTATTCTTTATACTCAGTTGCAATTCCCATTCCGCTGAATCCACTCATTAACATCTCCCTTGTCTAATTAAAGTAACACAGTGGCCGCAGCAGTAGAGTTGTTGCCTTAAGGCCTGTCCCACCAGCATGCGATTGCATGCGTATAGCGCGACGAAACGTGATCGCTTGAGGCGTATGGCCTCGGGGGGCTGGTCCCACTTCCAAGCTCGGAGGCGTATGGAGTTGTGCGGGGCTGGTCCCGACATCGCGCGGGGCTCCGAAAATCCCGCACTGTTCGAAAATCCCGCGCGCCAACGGCCTGTCGGCCCTCAGGCGCATTGAGGGCGTACGCAGCCTTGATGGCGTACGCAGCGTCTCGACGGGCGTATGCAGTGTCTTGACGGCATACGCCTAGTGCGTGGCGTTGCGCGATGACGTCACCGCCCGGCGTGCCGTTGCGTGATAACGTCACCGTCCGACGCGGTGCGACGTCCAAATTCAGTCAGCCCGCCTTCTGCCCAGCTGATTGGTGAATATGATGTCGGGACCAGCCCCGCACAACTCCATACGCCTTCCCGGCTCGAAGTGGGACCGGCCCCGCACGGCCGTACGCCTCAAGCGACCACATTCGGTCGAGCTAGACGCATGCAAACGCATGCTGGTGGGACAGGCCCTTTACAGCGCAGGAGACCTGTGTTCAATCCTGACTATGGCTGCCGTCTGCAAGGTGTTTGTACGTTCTCCTTGTGACCACATGGGTTTTCTCCAGGTGCTCCAGTTTCCTCCCACACTCCAAAGACATACAGGTTTTTAGGCTAATTGAGTTTGGTAAAATTGTAAATTGCCCCTACTATGAAAGATAGTATGAGTGTAAAATTTGATCGCTGGTCGGCACAGAATCAGTGGGCCGAAAGGCCTGTTTCCACGCTGCATGTCTAAAGTAAGTTCCAGGATCACCGAGGATCAAATCGAATCATAGAGTCCAAACAGCAACAGAAACAGCTTATTTTTGCCCTCTATATATATATGCCGATCGAGTACTTATTATTTCTAAATTCTTTCTTCCACGCCTCCCCGAAATAAAGAAAATCAAGCATGGATTATCGTCATATGACCCAAAACAGAACAATGAAACCATTATTTGCAGCAGCACAACAGATATGTAAACATAGTAATCAATAGATAATATAATAAACAAACAGAAAGGATTTCAATTATAAAAATCAATATAGTGTAAAAACAAAATAAAGTCCAAAGTCCACAAAGTGCTAGAATGCAAACCAACCTCCCTTCTATTGACTCAATTTACGCCTGATGCCTCCTTGGCAAGACCACCAGCATAATGAAGGACTAGCCTCACCACAGACACTTCCTCTTCTCCCCTCTCCCATCAGCCAAGATGTACCAAAGTGTGAAACTGCAAAACTCCAGATACAAGGACAGTTTCTTGCCAGCTGTTATCAGGCAACTGGACCAGCCTATCACCAACTGGAGAGCGGTCCTGACTTCCCATCTACCCCATTGGAGATGGTCAGACTATCTTTAATCGGACTTTACTGGATTAAACTTTATTCCCTTAATCCTGTATCTATACATTGTGGACGGCTTGATTGGAATCATGTTTTGTCTTTTTGCTGACTGGATAACATGCACCAAAAAAGCTTTTCACTGTACTTCGGTACATGTCATGATCTATATTACTAAAAGTCTGATCTTGACCGCTTTTGGCCCACTGTGCTGCGATTTCCGAGAGAACGCCGCCATCTACGGCCATCATTTTTGGCCACCTCACCCAGAGCATTTTGTTGTCTCTGTACTGTACACTGACAATGACAATGACAATTAAAGTTGAATCTGAATCTGAATCTGAAGAGCCCACGTCTGCCTTCCTGGACCAGAGGATTTTTCCCATCGATGAAAAATCAGAGAGATATTAATGTTTAAATTGTTTTTACCATTCTCTCTGCTGCCCCTGCTAGGGGGAGGGACTATAAAACCAGGAAGTGGTGTACCTCACTCAGTCTCTGCAAGATGGAGGTCACGTCTCTCTGAGCTCTGAATAACACTGAACACATGTCTACTCAACTGTGAGTGCCCTTAATGTGGTTTGAAAATGAAAACATGGTTGGTTTGAAGTAAAAAGGCACTGCCTGCAAATGGTTGTTTGGGGGGGTTTGGGTTGAAGTAAAAAGGCACCCTCTCTCTCTCCCCTCCTCTCTCTCCCCACCTCTCTCTCCCTCCCCCCTCTCCCCCCCTCTCTCCTCCCCCTCTCCCCCCATCCCTTCCTCCCACCCCTCCCCCTCTTTCCCCCCCTCTCTCCCCCTCCTCTCCCCCCTCTCTCTCTCCCCTCTTTTTCTCCCCTCCTCCCCTCCACCACCCTCCCTCCCCTCACCCCTCCCTCCCCTCCACACCCCCTACCCCCTTCCCTCCACCCTCCCCCCTCCCTGCTCCCCACCTCTCCCCTCTCCCCTCACCTCACCCCCCTCTCAGCACCCCCCTCACTCAGCACCCCCTCTCTCTCCCCTCCCTCCCCCCTCTCCCCCCTCGCTCCTCCCCCTCTCCCCCAATTCCCCCCCCTCTCTCCCCCCCTCTTCCTCTCTATCTCCCCTCGTTCTCTCCCCCTCCTCCCCTCGTATCTTGTGTCTATCTTCAGTTTAAACCAGCATCTGCAGTTCCTTCTTACACATGGATAGGTTAAGCTTGGAGGGATATGGGCCAAATGCAGGCAGGTGGGACAAATATAGATGGAATACGTTGGTCGGTCTGGACATGTTGGGCCGAAGGACCTGTTTCCACATTCTATTACTCAATGATACAAGGAACTGCAGATGCTGATATCAAGCAAAATACAAAATGCTGGAGTAAGTCAGCTGGTCGGGCAGCATCTGTGGAGGGAATGGATAGAGTGTAAGGATCTGAAGAAGGCTCCCAATCTGAAACATTGCCTGTCCATTGCCTCCACAGATACTATTTGACCTGCTGAGTTACTCCAGCACTTTGTTTTTTGAGGTAGAAAGTGGCGTCAGTCCAGGGAGTTAGGAACCTGAGGGGCACCTTTTTCACACAGAGGGTGATAGGTATATGGAACAAACTGCCAGTGGAAGTAAATTGAGACGAGCACTATCACAACATTTAAAAGACATTTGGACAGGTACATGAATAGAGAAGGTTTTGGTAAACCGCAAAATGCAGGTAGGTAGGCCCTTAGGCCGAAGGGCCTGTTTCTATGCTGTATGACTCTATGACACAATAAAGCTCATCATTTGTGCTGACCCATTACGAACTGAGTGAAACACAAGTGCTGGGGGAATTCAACTGGTCAGGAAGCATCTGTGGACGGAAAGGACAGGTTATGTTTTGGATCAGGACGCCTTCATACTGATTGTAGTAGCGGGGAGAAAAGATGAGAGGGCACAACAAAGCCCTCAGAAGGTCAGAGGATGGTGAATCTGTGGAATCCATTGCCACATACATCGGTGGAGGCCAAGTCAATGGTTGATTTTAAAATAAAAGATTTACAGGTTCTTGATTAGTATGGGTGTCAAAGGTTACTGGGAGAAGACAGGAGAATGGGGTTGAGAAGGAAAGATAGATCAGCCATGATTGAATGGCAAAGTGGACTCAATGGGCCAAATGGCCTAATTCTGCTCCTATGAGGTATGGAAGGCAGGCAATTGATAGACTTTACTTCAGACTTCAGAGATACAGCACGGAAATAGGCCGTTCGGTGCACCGAATCTGCGCCGACCAGCTATCACACCGTGCACTAACACTATCCTGCACACTAGGGACAATTTACAATTTTACCAAAGCCAATTAACCTACAAACCCGCACGTCTTTGGAGTGAGGGAGGAAACTAGAGCACCCAAGGAAAACCCACGTGATAACAGGGGGATTATACAAGAGGGCACCCGTGGTCAGGATTGAACCTGAGTCTTTGGCACTGTAAGGCAGCAACTCTACCACTGTGTCATCCCAATAAGGGTGTAAGAGTGTCAAAGATTATGGGGAGAAGGCAGGTGAATGAGGTTGAGCCGGAAAGATAGATCCGCCATGATTGAATGGTGAAGCAGACTCAATGAGCCGAATGGCCGAATTCTTCTCCAATAACTAATGAAAAGCCTGGCAATGGACAGTTGGATGAGGATGAGGGAGGTGAGCGATTGTTCCCAACCTCTCTTTTCTAGTGCCAAAGTGCTACTGAAACATTTGTTGTGGATAGAAGCTTGGAAAAAACCCATCCATATTAATAATATCCCATTCCCTTTTAGGAATAAAGAAATGGCAGTACATTAGCATACAAAATTGCCTTTGGAGGTTTTGTTGTCGATTTACTGGGCAACCTGCCAAGATTTCAACAACATTACAATTCAAAAAATACACACAGCTTCCTCACGCATTCACTTAAAATACAGAATCCGACTAAAAAGCTAGTTTATATTTCATCAGCATAGTTTTGTACCATTTACATGTTACCACAGAATTTAAATGGATGACTAATTATCTTGTCCAGGACTGGAGGACAATCAGTGATTGATAGCAAGGTGCCCATTAGTCAGAGCATCTTAATTTGCTGTGTACATTTGCACCACGCTGTATTTGTGGTGCCTCTCTTCCAGCTCAGACAAGGTAAAGTGCCGCAGGGAAGATCCAATTAGGTAGTTTAGCATTGTTAGGCTGCTGAAGGATATTCAGCCCATCAAACCTGTGCTGTCTCAGTAATACAATTCTAGCAGCCGCATATTGAGAGATTTCCTCAATCAGTCTGCATGTCTTTCTCAAATGTCAATTCATTTCTCGTTAGAGGGCACAGGTTGGTTCTATTTTCACTAACAATGTGTGTGTGGGGGGGGGGGGGGAATTTGTCAATCTCCGCCTCAAAAATACTCATTGACTTGGCCTCCACAGCCGTTTGTGGTAATGAATACGACAGATTCACCACCCTCTGACTAAATAAATCCCTCCTCATCTGCTTTCTGTTGTGTGTGTGTTTGTGTGCGCGAGTGTGGGTGTGTATGCATGTGTGTGCATGTATGCACGTGTGTGTGTGTATGTGTGCGGCATGTTCTCCCCATGACCATATGGTGCTCTGGTTTCTTCTCATGTCCCACAGATGTGCAGGTTGATGGATTAATTGGCCTCTGAAAATTCCCTACATTATGTAGTTGAGCAGTAGACACTGGGGAGTGTTGATCACAATCTGGGGAGAATTTAAATAATATATTCGTATAGGTTTGGTTTAAATGAGTGGCTGATGGCCAGGAATGGTTCTGATGGGCCGAAGGGTCTGTTTCACAATGATGCACATGGAGGGATAAGGGTCACTGGGGAGATTGGGGATGATCGGCACGCCATGGACCTTGGCCTACAGGGGGGAGGCTGCAATGCCGGCCCCTGCCCGTCCCCCGCGAGCAGGAGGATGTAAACGGTGATGACGATGGAAGCGGTGAGCGAGGAGTGAGGCCAGTAGGAGAGGAGAGTGAGCCGGGGTCTGGCCTTCCGCGCCCTCAAGGCCAGCTGCGGGAGGCGCTACCGGGACGGGCAATGACAGGGACGTGGCTTCCAAGGGAGATGATGGCTGGAGGCCCAGTAACCTGGGGCTTGCCTGGAGCAGGCACCACTCATAAGAACTAGAGCGTGGACTGGACTTTATAACTGGCGCCAAATCATGGTGACTCTTGCACGCGGGCTCAATGAACTATTTCTGTACACTTGCTAATCGGGGATTGTGCTTAGGTATGGGAGTACAGCACTGGACTGTATGTAAGAAAATAATTTATCTGTGCATTTGTACACGTGACAATAAAAACATCATTGAAGCATTGAAGCATACTTCTACTGAACCAATGGCATTAGTCCATGTCAGAGAGATGATAAGGGTCGTAGTTTAACTCCACACAGCACATCTGTGATGTGTCATTCCCTGCATAACGCTAAGTACCTCTGTTATATAGTCATAGTGTGGAAACAGGCTGCAACTTACCCACAACAACCAACATGCCCCATCTACACTGGTCCCACTGCCTTGCATTTGGCCTATATCCTTCTAAACCTGTCCTGTCCATGTACCTGTCTAAATGTTTCTTAAATGCTGCGATACTCCCTGCCTCAACCACCTCCTCAGGCAGCTCCTTCCATACACCCACCACCTTTTGTGTAACAAAGTTAACCCTCAGGTTTCTATTAATTCTTCCTTCCCTCACCTTAAACCTCTGTCCTCTGGTTCTCTATTCCCCTACCCTGGGCAAGTGTCTCTGTGTATTTACCTGATCTATTCCTCACATGGTTTTGTGCACCTCTATAAGATCACCCCTCATCCTCCTGCGCTCCCTCTAGTGCTGGCCTTCGAGTCCAGGCAACGTCCTCTTAAATCTTATCTGCACCCTTTACAACTTGACAACATATTTCCTATAACATGGTGCCCAAAACTGAACACAATACTCTAAAAGTGGACTCACCAATATCTGAAGTAGGGTCTCGACCCAAAACGTCACCTATTCCTTCGCTCCATAGATGCTGCCTCACCCGCTGAGTTTCTCTAGCATTTTTGTCCACATTCACCAACATCCTATATAACTGCAACATGACCCCCCCCCCCCCCCCCCTCAGTTTGTTCTAAACCCACATTCTGAATGAATGCATTCAGCTAACCAGCTTGACATTTTAAAAGATTAAGATTAATTAACATTGACTGTATATTGATGATCAACCTTCATCTACATTAGACAGAAGAGATATTCCAGTGACTTAGCCTGTGGCTATACAGGTACAAAGCACGTGTTGTAAAATACATTACTGCCTGTTAATTATCTACAAATATGAAACTGCAATTTGGAAATGCAGATTGTTTTGCCCAAAAATATGCTTTCTTCATCTAACAAAAGGTTGTTCACAAGGATGTAGCTTGCACTAGATGGCTTGGATCAGGCACGTGTTGTCAGGGTAGGCAACAAAGATTTAAAAAGAAAATTAAAAATAAATTAAAAACACACTAATTGTTCCCCCGCAACGCTGATTACACTGCGTGAGGCATAACTGAAGACGAAAGGCCTTTTTTAAATGCTGTATAACTCAATAAATCTATGCTACATTTCTCAGCACAAACTATATTTGTCTATTAACATTACATCAGAATGATAATTTCTTTACATACATCAATTAAGCAAAAAAATATTTTACACTGGTTCCAGTCCTTTAGTCCAATGCAATGATAGTGCCCAATATCATTATTGCTGCTCGACACAAAATGCTGGAGTAACCCAGCGGGACAGGCAGCATCTCTGGATAGAAGAAATGGGTGATGTTTTGTGTAGAGACCCTTCTTCAGATTGAAGAAGGGCCTGACCCGTCTGAAGAAGGGTCTCGACCCGAAACGTCACCCATTCCTTCTCTCCAGAGATGCTGCCTGCCCCGCTGAGTTACTCCAGCATTTTGTGTCTATCTTCGGTTTAAATCAGCATCTGCAGTTCCTTCCTACACATCACTATTGCTGCTGCAAGTAACAATAACAAAGACAAAACAATGCCCCAAATCTATATAGTTCTGCACTTATTTGGAGGTTGTAGTGTTTAATAGACTGATAGTTTGAGAGAAAAAGCTGCTCCTGACCTGGACGTTACAGTTTTCAGGCTCCTATGTAGCGAATGCATCGGCATGGATGTAGGTATGAGATGGGGTTAGCTATGCAAAGGTATGTGACACACAGCAGTGCTGTCAATCTCACTGGTTTTAATTAATCACCAGCACTCCATGAGGGCAATGCCTGTGTGGGTTTTGTCTGCGATGTTCCTGCACTTTATCAGACAGGTATCTAGTTAAGCTCACTTGTGTGAGCCGCTGTTGATACCAGAGAGACTATGCCAAGCACCAACCCGACTGTATCAGCCTGGAACATTTCATTGAACTGACAGGACTAAGATTGGAAGAAAGCAAATCAAATGGGATGAAACTTGAGCCGACCAACGCGTCAGTCACTGACAGAACTTATAGTGATTGAAGAAGGGTCCTGACCCGAAATGTCACCTATCCATGTTCTCCTGAGATGCTGCCTGACCCGCTGAGTTACTCCAGCACTTTGTGTCCTTTTGTGTGCCAGCATCTACAGCTGTTTAGTTTGTTTAGAGGAAACAAGGAAACAGGCCCTTCGGCCCACCGAGTCCGCACCAAACAGCGATCCCTGCACATTAACACTACCCTACACACACACACTGGGGTCACTTTACAATTTACACTTATACACTTATACCAGCCAATTAACGTATAAATGAGAACATACATCTGTCATGAGAGATCGGACAGATTTGGAAAGTCAGAGTTTGCGGTGAGACTTAATAGAAGTATGTAGAATTATAAGAAGCATTGATAGGATCGACAGTCAGAAACATTTTACCTGGATGGTCTGAAGAAGGGTCCCAACCAGAAAGGTCACCCATCCTTTTTCTCCAGAGATGCTGCCTGACCCACTGATGTACTCCAGCCTTTGTGTCTATCCTTGGTAAAATCAAACACTAAAGGGCCTTGCTTTAAGGTGAGAGGGGCAAACTTTAAATGAGGTGTGAGGGGAAAGGTTTCCTACACAGAAGACGGTGAGTGCCAGATACGTGCTGCCGAGGATGGTGGTTGAGGCAGATACAATAGTGTCACTTAAGAGACTTTTAGACAGGCATGTGGATATGCAGGGAATGCGGGATGTGGATTATATGCAGGCAGATAAGAGTCGATTTTGGCATCATGTAATAAACAGGAACGACAGATACTGGTTTACAGCAAATTTCCACACAAACATTCTAACACAAGCGATCTAGTCCATCAATTGTGTCACTTAGTCAGAGGGTGGTGAATCTGTGGAATTCATGGCAACAAACAGCTGTAGAAGCCGTCAATAGTTATTTTTAAGGCGGAGATTGATAGATTTTTTGATTAGTACGGGTGTCAGGGGTTACGGGAAGAAGGCAGGTGAATGGGGTTCAGAAAAAAAAATAGATCAGCCATGATTGAATGGCGAAGTAGACTTAATGGGCCTAATGGCCTAATTCTGCTCTGATAATTTATGAATTTATGAATTTAGTATGGGAAGCCTGCCACCATTCACCCCTTCACCATCCATCACCGTCTCAATGATGAAGGCATTCACACCCATTATTCCCTTCAATGGATACTTCATTCCAAAACTCAGTCCGTTCACAGCTCACTGCAGCCTTGCATATGTTGCTAATCTGCTGCTAATCTGCTCCAGGGATTTAAATGCAAATTGGTCAGATGGTCACCTCTGACCCTCTCCTCTCTCCTATAATGAGGAAGGCTTCACAGAGGTCAGAAAGCATCACACATACACAGAACACAAAAGCAAAACACAGCACTTCTTCACCTCTCTCGTCTGAGAGAAAGAATCACGAGGCTCTGTACAGGGACGGGCCCATCGGCCCACAATGTTTGTGCCGATCATGATGCCAAGTTAAATTGATCTCATCTACCTGTACATGATCCATATCCCTCTATTAGTGGATTGGACAGGGTAGATGCAGGAAATATGTTGCCGATGTTGGGGGAGTCCAGAACCAGGGGTCACAGTTTAAGAATAAGGAGTAGGCCATTTAGGACTGAGTTGAGGAAAATCTTTGTCACCCAGCGAGTTGTGAATCTGTGTAATTCTCTGCCACAGAAGGCAGTGGAGGCCAATTCACTGGATGTTTTCAAGAGAGAGTTAGATTTAGCTCTCAGGGCTAAGGGAATCAAGAGATATGGGGCAAAAGCCGGAATGGTGTGCTGATTTTGGATTAGCCATGATCATATTGAATGGCGTTGCTGACTCAAAGGGCCGAATGGCCTGCTCCTGCACCTATTTTCTATGTTTCTATGTTTTACCTTCACTTCTATGTGCCTATCTAAATGACTCTTAAATGCTACATTCATATCTACCTCCACCACCCCTGGCAGAGCAATCCAAGCCCCCACCACTCTGTGTAAAAACTGTTGCCCTCTACATCTCCTTTAAACTTTGCTCCTTTCTAAAACTTCACGTTTTTCTACTCTCTACCATCTATTTTTCCACCTTTTCCCCTTTCTATTGTTTTCTTTTTCTTGTCTTGCTTACTTCCTTCTCATAACATAAAACTAGAGGTTGTACATAGAATGGATTACGGTATGACATAGTTGGCACCTAAAATTAGGTGCCACTGTATTGTTTTGTACTGTATTAACTTCTAATAAAATAAACAAAACAAAAAAAAAACAACAACAAAAAACTTTGCTCCTTTCACCTTAAATTATGGCCTCCCGTCTTTGATCCATAAATTGTCCCCGATGAGCACGGAGTGAAAGTGTGATAATATAATGTAAAGTGGGTAATCGATGGTTGGCATGGACTCGGTGGGCCAAAGGGCCTCTTTCCAAGCTGTATCTCTAACTAAACTGGATGGCACGGTGGCGCAGAGGTAGAGTTGCTGCCTAACAATGCCAGGGACCCGGGTTGAATCCTGACAAGTTGGACATTTTGGTCAGCATTGGTTAGTTATATTGAAGGGCCTGTCTCCATGCTGTGTGACTCCATAGCTATAACAGAATAGGTGAGATGGGAATTTTGGTCGGCATGGCTTAGTTATATTAAAGGGCCTTTTTTCCTGCTGCATCTCTCTTTGACGCTATGACTCAAATAACGGGACCTCTCCTCCAACAATTCCAGAGCTTCACCATACACACTCCGCTGCATATTCTAGTTACTCCATTAAACAGTGATTTATCCCACTCCCAAAAAGTGGTGATCAATACAATCGATCTCACTAATTAAAAAGCTCTTTCTGGTTATGTATCATGAGTCTAGGTTAGATTGCTATCACTGCTGCAACTCCCGAGTAAAATCACTCAGTCACCCTCACACCCTCATTACCACTTGGAGTAAAGAGGCGGTGAGTCCCATTAAGTAATTTAATAATTTTTTTGAAATACTGAAAGCCAATAAATAAAGTTTTGTCTACTCTGCAGATGCAGAATGCAGATATTGCATTCTGGAATTTAAGCTGGTAGAGTCGCTGCCGCACATCTCCAGAGGCCTGGGTTCAATCCTGACTGCCTTTGTACAGTTTGCATATTCTCCCTGTGACTGTGTGGGTTTCCTCCAGGTGTTCTGGTTTCCTCCTACATCTCCAAGTAAGTTAATTGGCCTCTGTAAATTGTCCCCAGTGTCCAACTTATTGGTGGAATCTGGGGAGTTTACTTTAGTTTAGTTCAGTTTAGTTTAGTATAGTGCAGCTTAGTTAAGTTTAGCTTATTGTCACATGTACCGAGGTACAGAGAAAAACATTTTGTTGCATGCTAACCAGTCAGCGGGAAGACTATGCAAGATTACAATCGAGCCGTCCACAGTGTAAGGATACATGATAAGTGGAATAACATTTAGTGCAGGAAAGTCCGATTAAAGATAGTCTGAGGATCTTCAATAGATTTAGATCTAAATCTAAATCTAAATCTGTCAGAAATCTGAGAGGCACATGGACATATTTAAAAATACAACTCAATGAACCCCCCTCCTCCTTCCATTCAGTAATGATTTCTGATGCAGAGCAAAACCAATTATAGAAAGCCGTGAAATAATTAAGGTAACCCAACCTGTAGACTACAAAAACAGGCCAGATCCTCCAGGAGTGCGTTTCCACTTAAATAACTCAAGAGATCTGCTGAAAAGGATCTCTTGTGACAGAGAGAGGCCACATTAAGTAGCAGTACAAGACTGACCTATTGCTCCATAATGAAACCCATTCCACTGTGCAATCTGGAATCTAATTAAAATATAGTCAAGTGGGAAGATTAGCCAAGAGATTCAGAGCTACTCAAAACTATCAAAACATCAGGACAGGGTGTGATGTGTTTGACTGTACATGTTAGGCACAAAGCCCAACACTACACACTGCCTCCATCTACACCTCACGCTGCCTCGGAGTATAGTAGTTTATTTGGTATATTTGTTTGTCTTGTATTATGGTGGTGGATTCTGTTTTGTTTCATTGTATTGTAAATATTGTTTTCTTAGTTATTGAATACATAATTTTTGATTGAAAATAAAATTTAAAAAATGTTTTTTAAATAATAAAAATAAAAGAAATAAATGCAATCAGGGAGGAGGTAAATGAATGTGAAAATCCGCACCTCCAGATTCAGGGACTGTTTCTTCCCAGCTGTTATCAGACAACTGAACCATCCTATCATCAACTAGAGAGTGGTCCTGAGTTACTTTCCATATCATTGGAGACCCTCATCCTATCTTGTATTGGACTTTCCTAGACTTTATCTTCCACTAAACATTATTCCCTTATCCTGTACCTGTACACTGTGGATGACTTGATTGTGGTGCATTGTAATATTTTCACTGACTGATAGCACACATTAAAAAGCTTTCCACTGTACCTTGGTACACGTGACAATAGTAAACTACACTAAACTAGAGTAACTCAGCAGATCAGACAGGATCTCTGGAGAAAAGGGGGGAGGTGGCATTTTGGGATGGGACCCTTCTTCAGATCCTAATGACTATATATGTTCATTGAAGGAGGCATTTACCTGCATGAAGAGAGCCACAGAATGCTGGAATAACTCAGCAGGTCAGGCAGCATCTCTGGAGAAAAGGAATAAAGGAATAGGTAACGTTTCGGGTCGAGACCATTCTTCAGACTGGCAGTCAGGAGAGATAGAAACTAGAGGTAAGAAAAGGTACAAAGAACAAGACTCTCAATCTGAACAAGGGTCGCAACCTGAAACAACACCCATTCCTTTCCTCCAGAGATGCTGCTCCAGCATTTTGTGTCTATCTGTGGCGCAAACCAGCATCTACAGTTCTCTCCCACACATTGAACAGTCTGGGTATCAGAGGTTATGGAGAGAAGGTTAGGAGGGAGAGTTAGATCAGCCATGATGGCATGGCAGAGTAGACTTGATGGGCCGAATGGCCTAATTCTCTTCCTATTCCTTATGACCATATGACATTTACCTAGTACATGCATCTTTGGGACAGATAGGTGAGTCCAAGTCAGAAGCTGAATGCAATAGTAGGGATACAGCTTAAATAAAGAACTATTGTATAAAGCTCTATAATACCCTTTTCACAGCACAAACACTGCAGGTGCGTTAATTTTTGCAATGAAGCAAACATCAGTAATGTTCTTGTATAATTAATGCTCAGAGGATTTAATGATGGGATTTCTTTCTTTATTGATTGCTTTTAAGCTCTATCTGTAACATCTGGCTCGTGATGGAGCCCGGGATGAAACAAAACTGGCAAGAGAAAGTGAAACAGATTATGCTAAAAATGAGATATTTCCTCCAGTATTAGATATAATGGGAACATTGGCCTCCCTCATTTTTGGCCTATTCAGTTTCTTGGCTCAACCCCATCTTACAATAAGGTTTTAGTGGGTTGAAATGCTACTCTGAGGACTTGGGCCACACACACACACACACACACACACACACCTGGAATCTAGCCCCAGTAATAAGTCTGGAGTACTACGACACTGGAGACGCTGCCTTCAAATGAACCTTTGACCAAAAACTCAAAATATCCAGTGTATTTCAGTGAGGAGAATTATGTTCAGTCTTTCACATCAGTTAAACCCTCTCGTGGGTTTCCGCGGCATGCGGCCTTCTGGGTAAACACCACTGTCATTACCGGCTGGAGCTCTGTCTTGCTATTGGGGTACTTCCTGTGGCATGCAGCCTTCTGGGTAACCACTGCCACAATTGCAGGCTTGTTTCTGATGTAAACTTGAGCGATCGTACAGTTTTGTTGTGATTCCAAACTGCCAGAATCGTCTACCTAAGTGTAAGTTTACATAAGTCACCTGTTTCATAAATCGGGGAGGGTCTGTATTTGAAAAACATCCCATCCACAAATACTGCCAGACCATCTGAATTACTCTAGCACTTTCAGCATTTGCAATAGCTTTAATAGTTTGTAGAGCATAATCTTTATATTATTAATCATACAAAGCTTTATGATTAAGCACTTTAAAAAAATGCACAGCACTGACTGAAAAACTACATTCAACAGGATTACCGTGAAATGCAGATTAATATTCACTCAACATTAGTTTTTGAAATACTGCCGCATAGTTAAAATGCTTCAGTGACTGCAAACAGAAAGAATATATCAATATTAAAATCTTTGCTTGTGCAGGAAGGAACTGGTGATGCTGGTTTAAACCGAAGGTAGGCATAAAAAGCTGGAATAACTCAGTGGTTCAGACAGCATCTCTGGAGAAAAGGAATAGTTGACGTTTCAGATCGAGACCCTTTTTCAGTCTCAATCTTTGCAGTCCAATTACTCCAAGCCTTTTTCTTACACTTCTTATAAGGATTTTGCCAGGACATGAGGGTCTGAGCTCCAGGGAAAGGATGAGCAGGATAGGACTCTATCTCTTGGATCGCAGGAGGATGAGGGGTGATCTTTTAGAGGTGAACAAAATCATGAAAGGTTGGCCCATATCCCTCTAAACCTGACGTATCCATGTACTTGTTCAAACATCTTTAAAATGATGATTATAATACCTGGCTTCCACGACCTCCTCTGGCAGCCAGTTTTATACCTCTTGTGTGAAAAAGTTACCCCTCAAGTTCCTGTCAAATTTTTCGCCTCACATCTTAAACTTATGTCCTCTGGTTCTTGATTCCCCAACTCTGGGCAAAGTACCGAAACTCCTTACAGACAGCATCCGAGGTCAGGATTGAACTCGGGTCTCTGGCACTGTGAGGCAGCAGCTCTGCCAGCTGAACCACAGTGACACTTGGACAGGTACATGCATAGGAAAGGTTTAGAGGAATACAGGGCAAATGCAGGTAAATGGGGCTAGCTTAGATGGTTAGCATGGATGAGTTGGGCCGAAGGGCCTGTTTCCCTGCTGTATGCCTCCATATAAAAGGAAGGAGCTATCTAGGGCACTGCACAAACAAAATTGAAACCCAGCAAAAAATAGTCAGCACTTCATCCAAGCAACAGTGAAGTGTGGAAGGAAGGCTGTGGTGTGTAAAATGCTATTAGGTGGTGGAGATTACTGCACAAACCTCTTTTACTATGATGTCTATCTCAGCTCGAGTGCTGCAGAAATTAGTTGGCTATACTCCTGCCAACAAGATTAATGTTCACAATTTAATGCTCTGTTTCGGAGCTGAGCTGGAAGACAATAACTCTAAAAGTCGTTTCAAAAGCTACTGATTTTTCAACGGGAAGTGTTTGGCCCATGTAACCTCTACCACTGCTGTGGTTTCCCTCTCGCCGTAATTCTCTCTCTCTAAGATATTAGCGCATGCATCTGCCTTATCATTATGGACAACTTTGTTTGTTGACCCAAGCCAATGATGCACTCCATCATATAACGTTCCCTTTCAGATCAATGTCCCTGCATGTTGTGGCTTAGTTAGAACTATCTCCACAAGGCCATCAGACCTCATTCTTTTCCGATATTGTTCCCCTGATGAGTGATTGTGCTTTAAGATTGTCTGGCCTTTAAGATCTGAAATTGTTTCCCTGAATCCCTAGGGTCGGGCTGCACAGTGGTGCAGTGGTAGAGTTACTGCCTCACAGCGCCAAACACCAGGTTCGATCCTGACTGCGGGTGATGTCAGTACGGAGTTTACACGTACTCCCTGTAATCGCCCCAGGGGTTCCTGTAGGCTATTCATTCACTCTATCTAGGCCTTGCACTAAACACAAACTGGGGAATGATTGGGTTAACATATGATGCATGTTTGAAGGCACTGGGCCTGGACTCCCTGGAGTTTAGAAGGATGAGGGACCACCTCATTGAAAGACCACATTACTGAATAGTGAAATGTCTGGGTAGAGTGAATGTGGAGAGAGAGGATGTTTCTACTTGTGAAAGTCTAGGACCAGAGTCCACAGCATCAGAATAAAAGGAAGATCACCTTTAGAAATGAGATGATGAGGAATTTCTTTAATCCGAGAGTGGTGAATCTGTGGAATTCATTGCCAGAGATGCCTGTGGAGGCCAAGTCAATGGATATTTTTAAGGTGGAGATTGACAGATTCTTGATTAGTAAGGGTGTCAGGGTTTATGGGGAGAAGGTAGGAGAATGGAGTTGATAGGACAAGGTAGGGTTTAAGGTGAGAGGGGCAAAGTTTAAAGGAGATGTGCATGGAAACCTTTTTCCCAGAGAGTGGTGAATGGCAGGAATGTTGGTGCCAGGTTGGTGGTTGAGTCAGATACAGTAGTACATTTAAGCGACTTTTGGATAGGCATATCAGACTTCACTGGACCTTATCTTGCACTGAATGTTATTCCCTTTATCATGTATCTGTGCACAGGGGATTGCTTGATTGTAATGTATAGATTTTCTGCTGACTGGATAGTAGGCAACATAAATGCTTTTCACTGTACCTCTGTACATGTGACAATGAACTAAACTAATTAACTAATTAACTAACTAACATATGGATATGCAAGGAATGCAGGGATATGGCTTATGTGCAGGTAGATAAGAGATGGTCTTGGCATCATATTCAGCACAGACGCTGTAGGCTGAAGGGCCAGCTCTTGTGTGGGAAGGAACTGCAGATACTGGTTTAAGTAAGTAAATAAGTTTATTGGCCAAGTAGTCACATACAAGGAATTTGCCTTGGTGCTCCGCCCACAAGTAACAACATGACATACAGTGACAGTTACGAATGACTCAGAAAACACTAAACATTAATAATAATAATAATAATAATAATAAAACATTAATGATAAAACACCATTGATCAAGCATGTGAACCAACAAAATATCAAATCAAAGGGAGGTTACAGATTTTTGGCCGTTGAGTAGAGCAACTACTCGTGGATAAAAACTGTTTTTATGTCTGGCTGTGGCAAGTTTGACGATCTGGAGTCGCCTTCCAGAGGGAAGTGATTCAAAGAGTTTGTGGCCAGGGTGAGAGGGGTCAGAGATGATCTTGCCCCCTCGCTTCCTGGCCTCCCTTCCTTTCTACACCGAAGATAGACACAAAATGCCGGAGTAATTCAGCGGGTCAAGCTGCATCTCTGCAGAAAAGGTACAGGTGACGTTAAGGGTTGAGACCCTTCTTCTCTTGTGCTATACTGCTCTATGTTCGATGTTTCAGTGAAAATTACATGGGTTGTTTGTCCTGGACTGTGTTGAGATTCCTAAGAATTATTGGAGTGAGTAGTCATCCAGGCAAGTGGGGTATATTCCATCGCATTTCCAACGTGTGCCTTGTTGATGGTACAAAGCTCTTGAGATGTTAGGGGGTAAGTCATGCACCACAAGATACCCCCACCTGGCCTCTGACCTACTCTTGTTGCCACAGTATGTAAGTGTTGTTATTTTCCAGCCAATTTTCACAAAGACTGAAGAAGCTGAATTGGAAGTAGGAGTTTGGATTTAATTAAGGGCGTCAGAAAGAACGACATTCAGGAAATGGATAAGGCTCTGACCCAACGTTAGAATGCCACTGGTGTGGTGGGAATTGGATAATTGGGTTAAGTTGTGAAAAGTATATTCGCTTGGAAAAATCAAGCATTCAACTGTGGGCCAATTAAGAGGCATCTATTCAATTTTAGGTTCCGGTGTCCGACCTATTCTGTCAGACCAAACACCCTGCATAAAACATTGCTCATCCCATTCAAGCCTAGGGATTCTCAAGATTCCAGGGTGATAATTGACTTCACGTCTACCCACAAGCAATTATTGAAATAAATTTATTTTACGAATGGTGATTTCAGATTGTTGCAAAGTAGAAAGTCTAGGTGAGAACACACCTGGAGAATGGTAGA
Source organism: Amblyraja radiata (assembly GCF_010909765.2). NCBI lineage: Eukaryota > Metazoa > Chordata > Chondrichthyes > Rajiformes > Rajidae > Amblyraja > Amblyraja radiata. Next base: position 44,040,104 of record NC_045966.1, read on the forward strand.
AACAAAGAACTGCAGGTGCTGGAGTAACTCAGCGGGTCAGGCAACATCTCTGGAGAAAAGGAATAGGTGACGTTTCAGGTTGAAACCATTCTTCAGACTGCAGATGCTGGCGAATATCAAATATAGGCACAAAGTGCTGCAGTAATTCAGCGGGTCAGGCAGCATCTCTGGAGAAAAAAGATGGGTGACATTGAAGGGTCCCGACCCAATCCTTTCTCCCCTGGAGAATGATGTACAGTTGTGGTTCAAAAGTTACAAGTGTACCAGGAATGGAACAAGAAATGTCTTACTTGCAAACATAAGAAGCAGCAGATGCTGGTTTGCAAAAAAGACACAAAGTGCTGGAGTAACTCAATGGGTCAGGCAGCATCTCTGGAGAACATGGATAGCAACTTTCCGGGTCGCGGCCCTTCTTCAGGCTGATTGCAGCAGGGGCTGGAAGGGAGGTTAGGGTGGGACAAAGCCTGGCTCATGATAGGTGGATACAGGTGAGGGAGGAGTGGGGGTTTGAATAGTGGTTGGTTGGACAATAGCCAGAGATGAAAAAGACAAAAAGTGTGAGAGGAAGAGATAAAGATAAAAAGGCGTGAAATCTGAAGGCAGATGAAGAAATATAGGTGGAAGGGGACGGGGATTTTACTGCTTGGATCCATATTCACTGAAGAGGAATTAGAGGTGATCTTCCTCATGTAGGACTTTGAGATGGCTTGACAAAATATAAGCTGAGTGGACAATCACCCTCAAGAAGGAATGCAGAATTAGGGACACGGTTTTACAATGAGGGATGCACATATTTATGGTGGGTATGAGGAGATGGAAATAGGCCCTTCGGCCCAACTCGTCCATGCTGACCAGGATGCCCATACATAGAACAATTTATCTGTGGGTATTTTTAAAGCCGATTAGTATGGGCGTCAATGGTTATGGATGAGAAGCAGGAGAATGGGGTTGAAAGGGATAAATGGATCAACTATGATTGAATGACACAGTAGACTCAATGGGCCAAATGGCCTAATTCTGCTCCTATGAATTATGAAAGGCTGGTAATTGATAGACTTTAGTTTAGTTTATGAATAATGAAATTTATGAACAACATCTCACCCAGGTTTATGAATTTGCTTCTCTGGAGAGTTGTGGACCTTTGAGGTCAAGATGGACTTATTTTTGAAACAGTGAGCAAAATGTAGTTGACGCCTGAATTAGATCAGGAGTAGTTTTATTGAGTGGTGGATCAGTCTGAGGGATGATGCGGTCTATTTCTGCTCCTTATTTTCCTATGTTCTGCCCAGAATACACGCAGTTTAGGTTGGAGGGGTGAGAGATTAGTTGAAAGCTAGAACATTCCTTTGTGGCAATCTCAGATTCCTCAAATACCACCTCAACAATTGGAAGAGATAGACTGGGACTAAAGGAAAATTCATGCAATGAATAGCAGCTTTGATAATGCAGTACCCTGTGAGTATCAGGTTGTGTGTTCTGAACTGAGATCAAAAGCCTACAATCTTTCTGTTCAGAAGCAACAGCACTCAGAAGCACTCCCTCCATGATCAATTCCAGGAAATCTCTGCAACTTAAATCACTATTGTTTTATATAACAACTCCCAAAGTAAGAACAGCTTGCATTCATAGAACACCTTTCATGCAGAAACAAAAATCATACCCTGAGTCTTCACGGATATGGAATCAAATAAATAGGAATAAAAAAGCTAACAGAGCAAACCTGGCCTAAGAAGTGTTATACCCTCGGTTGACTTGAGGACTCTCTTTTTCCATAATAAGTTAAGACGATTAGAATTATGGTCAGTTGTCCCACAGTGTGGCCCAGTGGCGCAGTGGTAGAGTTGCTGCCTTACAGCGCCAGAGACCCAATATTGACCTTGGGTACGGAGTTTGTACGTTCCCCCTGTGACCACGTAGGTTTCCTCCTGGTGCTCCTGTTTCCTCCCGTGCTCCAAAGATGTACAAGTTTGTAGGTTAATTGGGTTTGGTGAACAAAAATTGTAAATTGTCCCTCGTGTAGGATAATGCTAGTGTACGGGTGAACGTTAGACGGTGCGGACTCGGTGGGACGAAGGGCCTGTTTCTGCTCTGTATCTCTAAAGTCAAAACCAAAGTCTAATCTATTTTCAGCACAACTAGGCAGAATCAATATTAGAGAATTTAAAATGTTCAATTCCCTACTGTTACACAAGCATTCAGAATAAAAGCACAACATCAAAACAGCTCCTGTATACTTTTTCTACTCTCATAGAACACAAATTTCATTTTGGGGTCTTTTTAAAGAAAGGAAATGTATAGGCAGTGCAGAATTACATGTTTATTATTTTTCTTTAATAAAAATAATTGTAAGAGTTGCAGGTGGATTCAGATAAAGCACATCATTATTTTGCCAAGAAATATTTTGCTTCAGTAAAGATCACGCTTCAGTACATTGATTGTCAAATCCAAGAGGCACAGCAGGGAAAATAACATTCCTGGAATGATGCAGTTAAAAATGCAAGTCAAACACACAAGCTTAACACCGAGAGTATGAAACTTAATTAAATCTACAGGTCGATCAGAGGTATTTCAACAAGCAGTTCTTGCTGCCCTGCTCATTGGTTTAGTTTGGAGATACAGTGTGGAAACAGGCACTTCAGCCTACCGAGTCCATGCCGACACGCTAGTTCTATGTTATCCCACTTATGCATCCACTCCCTGCACACAGAGGTCAGTTAACCTGCAAACCTGCAAGTCTTTGGAGTGTGAGAGGAAACCGGAGCATCCGGAGAAATCCCACGTGGTCACAGGGAGAACGTACAAACTCCAGACAGGCAGCACCTGTAGTCAAGATCGAACCGGGGTCTCTGGCGCTGTAAGGCAGCAACTCTACCTCTGCACCACTGTGCAGCCCACTAATCTCTGCCTTAAAAATACCCAGTGGTTTGGGCTCCTCAATTGTCTGTGGCAATTAATTTCACAGAACTACCACCCTCTGGCTAAAGAAATTGCTCTTCATCTCCATTCTAAAGCACCCTTTTATTCTGAGGATGTGTCCTCCAGAACCTGGGTCTCTGACATTGTAAAGGAGCAACTCTACCGCTGCGCCACTGTGCCGCCCATCAATTCAAGAGTGTTTTATTGTCATTGGACCCAAAACGGAACAATTAAATTCTTATTTGCAGCAGCACAATAGATATGTAAACATTGTACTCTGTGAAACACATAATTATAAATTTTATGGAGGAAATAAAGAGGCACCGTTTTGGGTCAGACCCATCTTCAGACTGATTTTTGTTTTGATTGCAGAGATTACTCCCTCCACAACTCCTTGGTTCACTTATTCCTTCCCGCTCATGCCGTCCCCTCCTCAGGTACTTATGATGCCCAACACCCGAGATCAGGATGAATCCAGATGTCAGGCGTTGGAAGACAGCCACAGGCACAGGGCACAGCCTCAGAATCAAAGGATGTACTTTTAGAATGGAGGAATTTGTTTAGCCAGAGATTGGTGAATCTGGGGAATTTGTTGCCGGTTAAGTCATTGGGTAGTTTATAATCAGAGACTGAAAAGTTCTTGATTAGTATGGGTGTCAAAGGTTATGGGGAGAAGGCAGAAAATCAGGATTGAGAGGGAAAAATAAATAAGCCATGATCAAATGTTGGAGCAGACTTGATGGGCCGAATGGCCTAATTCTGCCCCTATGCCTTATGGTCTCAGACCAATAAACCAGCATTGATAATGTTCAGGCAGGATTTTACATCCATGATCAGGTCGTAGAAACCATGAGGAAACTGCAGCACCCAACGAAAACCCACATGGTCACAGGGTGATCGTGCAAACTTCACACAGACAGCACCCGAAGTGAGGATTGAATCTGCGTCTCTGGCACTGCGAGGCAGCAGCTCTACCAGTCGTGTCATCGTGCTGCCCTTTTGATTTCAACACCTCAGAATCACAGGAAAATTACAGTATGGATGAAGGACAAGGCACAGTGGCGCAGCGGTAGAGTTGCTTCCTTCAAACTTCCTAGATGTCCTGCCCAACATTAATCGAACACAAAACATCTTCACACATGAAAATAATAATAAACTGAATTAAACTAATATTTCCCTTATGTTA